>NW_028327392.1:1200000-2400000 GCF_031878675.1 Megascapheus bottae | reverse complement strand
TAATCACTCATTTTTGTTCTCACGTTTTTCACATACACGCATGTAAATTTCTACCCTAACTCCTTTATTATTTAGAAAAGTGATGTTATTCTGCACCTCATTTTCTGCCAGGCAAAAGTCTCTTGTCACTGTGCATATGAAGCACGAAGGAACACTGTGTTGTGAATATTAACTGCATGTGAAATATACCACAGAACCTTAAGGAGCTCTAGGCTGGGTATCTATGTTACTAATACCACTATTATTTGACATTATGATAAGTAGAAACATTTACAGTGAATATATCTGAGGGTTTATCTACAAAAAGTTACTGTGGCATGCCAATAACGTCTTTTCCTTTATATGTACTTTTTCCCAAATGTGTATCTCAAAAACTAGGAAAATTACTTTGATGGAAATGCTAAGTAAAGTGCTCAGAGTTTTTAAGCCATGCGATAAATTATATTAAATTAAATAATTCTTATCACAATCTAAATTTCCACTTTGTGTCCACTTTAAATCTTCAGTATTTATGGCTCCAAGCGAAGTTTGATAAAGAGCAGCACTGCCCTCTAATGGCTACTTTCTTACGGAGCCTTTCATACTTTTCCTTAGAGTTCAAGGACTCTTGATTCTTGTAAATGCTTCTTTGCTTCCTTGCTTTCCCTCCCTCCCTCCCTCCTTTCCTCCCTCCCTTCCTCCCTCCCTTCCTTCTTTCCTTCCTTCCATCCTTCCTTCCTTTCTTCCTTCTTCCATCTTTCTTTCTTTCCTTTCTTTCTTTCTTTTCTTTCTTTCTTTCTTTCTTTCTTTCTTTCTTTCTTTCTTTCTTTCTTTCTTTCTTTCTTTCTTTCTGTTTTCCTTTCTTCCTTGCTATAGCTTGGAGTTTTGCTTGATACATGGAGAAGGAAGAATTCACTAAAAGGCAGAGTCGCAAGCAAGGGAGCAAACGTGTATTCCTTTTCCAAGAGAAGAAAGCAGATGCCATAAGCAGTGTGAAGTTTGAAGAAGGAATTTTCTGCTGACATTTTGTTTGTTGTTCAGCTAGTTGGTTCGAATAGTTTCTGGAGTGGTCAATTTTTCAGGGTTGTTCTGCCGGTGATTCACTGTCAGCTTGTAGAATCCTTTCCAACAATGTGTCGTTAAAACAGTATGCACATAGGTTTCTGCTTGAATTCAGAAGAAAAGTTCCTACAGAACAAGATAAGTCAGCCTTCCTACTAGACAAAGTTAAATCCTTCAAAAATATAGTGAGCTATTTTTAATGGATGGAATTGTAGCAGAATTTTCCACAAATGATAATTGTATACAGTTTCCACATAATCTGTTCCTGGAAAATATATCAAAATATATCAGTTTATTTTTCAGGAATTCCACCAAGAGATAGAAAGTTTTTGATGTGAATCTCTTGGATGTATCTGTCAACTGTCTATCAAAATGCCAAACATTATTTGAAATTCAATGTACATATTAATATGAGATAGTTTGTAAAAAGAATCCTTCAGTTATTTAATCGATGAAAAATATTGATATTAAGTGTCCAAGGAGCTCATATGGTAAAAAAGCCGGATGGTGATAAACCCAAATATCCACCTTCTGTTACATAGATGCCTAAAATACATACAGATATTCAAATAAACATTATCTTCTAGTACATTCTTTATATACCTGGAAAAAATGAGCTCTTGTCTATTTGCAGTTTAATTCAGCTAAGTAAATATTTGCCAAATATCATTTAGTGTTTGGAGATGAAGATACATTAATATGCTACACTTACCAAAAAATCCTTTCTAGGAATTGTTTAAAAATAATTTCCTATAGTTTAATTCAATTTTTGAACATTAATAATCTTTCTACTTTACAAATAAGACAGAGAATATTTGAAATGCATTTATGTGCATTTTAAGTATCAAAACACCACAGTGCATTCAATGCTTACATCTTAAAGTACTTATCTATTTGTGGGATGTTTCAAACCACAGACTCTCTTTTTTGACTTGAGCATACACATTTTAATTGGAAATGAGGAAAATACTGGATAAAGGATGTATTTGTTTTCAGTCCCAAAGCCTGTCTTAATTTGGAGAATATATGAGAACATGATTTTTGATTATAATACAAGTTAAATATTTTCCTTCTAGGCTGAGATGGCTAAAGCAATCAAGCTGAAGAACTGGCTGCAAATGGCCTGAGTGCGATTAGTTTTAGTGTGGCTATATGTATTCCAGTTATCCTCCAGAACCCCTGTCTGTCTCTTCCATCCTGGCTCTGTGCTTTGAAAAAGAAATATGTGTATACAGAACCTGTGTCTTTGCTTTCCTATTATTCCCCAAGACGAAGGAAAGTAGGGAAGAATTCATTCGTCAGCCTCCTTTCCTCCAATGCTTTCTAATATCACTCCACCATAGATCACAATTCCTCTTCAAAAAATTATTACCCATAAGTAGTCAAACAAGGAAGGTGCCATTTCACAAAGGACTTTATCAGTGCAGAACATCTTGATCAATATTACCCCCTTCCATATTCTCACCCATTTTCAATCCACCCCTTCCTCATTCTTCTTAATTTTGTGGTACATACAATGAATTATTAATTGCATTCTCCCCCCTAACTACCTTCACTCATCTTCATCTTTTCTTGCATGTACTCATTTCTTGTTGCTGAATTTGTTGGGCTTTGACCTAATTTTTATTTTTTAAAAGAGAATTATACTATATTTAAGTAAATATATAAAATTATTACATGAATTCTGCCAAAAAATATACTATTTGAGCTCTTCATAGAGTCTATTATACGTCAATTAATTCATTTGTAACTACTTGCAAAACCCAATGTGTTTACTTAAAAGTTTATAGTGACATCTTAGCTCCCACAAATGAGGAAAACCATGAAACCCTGTTTCTCTGGGTCTGGCTTATTTCATATATTACACATTTTTCTAAGTTTTTCCCTTTTCTTAAAACTGAAACAATATCATTCTCTCTAATGGATGAATAAAATTTCTTTGTATACATATTGACAAATACATATGATACATATATATATATATGTCCATACATAGAATATATATATATATATATCAAATTTTTGATCCACCCATTGAGGGACATCCTTGATGGAGATTGAGGCTAATTCCATATCTTGGCTATGGTGAATAGTGTTGTAGTGAAGTTGGTTGTTCTGGTGGCTTTATCGTAACCTTGGTTATATTCTACTGGACAATCCCTCTTAAATTTCCATCTTACACATAGTCTATGCTATCTCCTGGTTCTTATCACTGAGGACATCTTTGTTGTCCTCCACAGGTACCTTAGCTAGCAGCAGAGCTGTACACTAAATTGTATCCTCCTAAAATTTACATGATAAAACTGGTCCCCCCATAACTCTGAAATATCACTATTTTCACAGATAGAGCCCTTAAAATGGTCTATCTTTCTAATGAACCCTCTAGCCTGGTCTGAACAGAGTCTTTTACCAAGAGGAGGTCATGAAACACCTGAGAAAGAAAAAGGATGTGTGCATAAAGACAAATGGCCATGGCAATTCATGGAGCAGGTGAATAGCTACAAGCTTATGGGAGCAGCATCAACAGACACCAATACCTGCTAGCATCTTGATCTTGGATTTCTAACCTTTATATCATGAGAAAATACATGATTCTTCTTTAAGCCATTCAGTGTATTGTACTTTGCTATGGCAGTCTTTATAAACTATCAATGTATTCTTCCCATACTCATCTGTCACATCTTGCATTTGATCTTGAATTGATCAATCAAATAGTATTATGTGATTTTTAACAGTTTCCCCTTTCAGAATTAATTCTGGTTTTTATTTTAAAAAATAGTGCTGATGATTATTTCTGAATGAACCATTCTGCCATTGTCACAAGTTCCTCTCCTTGTGTCTTCTCCCCTTCTAAGACACTGTTTATTGGGCAATGCATCCATTCCACTAATTTATTATATTTCCAGCTAGAGATACTTTTTAAATTATGTTTCCATAGATACTGTTTTTTCCATTTTTCCAAATGGAAAAAGTTTCGGAGGACCATTTCTTTTACAAGAGAGAGAAAAATAATTATCTCCAATTTAACTACCAAAAAAACCCCAAGTGGAGCTGTGGTTCAGGTGGTAGAGTGCTAGTTTTAAGTGCAAAGCTCAGAGAGAGCAACCAAGCACTGAGTCTAAGCTTCAGGACCAGCACACAGACAAAAAGAAAAGAAAAGAAGAAAGAAAAAGATGTTAAAGGATAATTAGAGGATTTGTTTTTGTTTTTAGTTTAAAAAACTATTTTAACTGGGTGCTGGTGGTCTATAATCCTAACTGCTCAGGAGGCTGAGATCTGAGGATCACTGTCCAAAGTCAATCCAGGCAGGAAAATCCATGAGATTCTCATCTCCAATTAACCACCATAGAACTGGAAGTGGCTCTGTAGCTACAATTCTTATATGGAAAGAATCATTACAAAGATCTTTCCCTTTTTAAATTATTTCATGAAATTAGAGGGTGACTGAAATAAGGTTGCAGAATATCCCAATGCACTTTTATCTTTTCCTTCTCTAGGACTTGAGCAGCCAAAAGCCTCTAATTGATTGGCAGACAAATTAAGATTTCAAAGCAGGTGTGCAGAAGAAAGAGTGATCCAGGACTCATGATTAAAGTTCAAAAATAAAACTCTTGGTTCTACAACAAGCATGCCCTCTTAAACATTGACATTTACTGAATGAAGATGTTTTCCTCTCATTTACATTTTGAGAACTAAATCTTAGTGGCCTTCATCATAGTTTCACAAGGTATCGATAGACTAGAAGATGCAATGTAGAAGGTCTTCATAGATAACCAGTATATGCATCAATAAAGGATTATCATATCACACATGATAATTTGTAGAGCTTAAAATTTGGTGCATATAAAACAGAACTGTATATTTAATATAATCACATTTTACCAAACAACTGTGCCTTGAGGAATATTCATATGCCAATAAATATGTCTCAAATATCAAAACAGGTATAATAAACTTTAACAGTGAATTAAATCATTTCCAATGGCTTTATATCAATTCGGAACTTCTCTCTTAAGATAAAATCATAAAAGAAATTTGTAATTATTTCAGAATACAGCATCAAGCCTAGTGGTATATATTTATTATTCCAGATTCTCAGGAGGTGAAAAAAAGAAGATTGTAAATCTGAAACCAGCTCGGGCATAGTTAGTGAAACCTTAAATAAAAAACCAAAATACAGAAAAAGGGGCTAGGGACTATAGCTCAATTGAGACAAAGCTTGCCTAGAAATGTGAGGCACTGAGTTCAATCCCCATAACCAGAAAATATATTTTTATTATTATGCATTTTTTAGAAAATACATTTTTCAAAAGGAAAAGGAAATCCAAAATTGCATAAAAATAATATAAAAGTAGAGAAAACTACTATGTTCATAATTTTCCTTTCTAACTCATCATATTTTTATATATTGAACACAGATTGGGCACTGTCCCTGAGCTCTTCAGCTCCAGGCTACCACCCTACCCTTGAGCCAAGCCTCACTTCCCGTTTTCTTTCTTTCTTTTTTTTGCCAGTCCTGGGCTTGAGTTCAGGGCCTGAGCAATGTCCTTGGACTTTCTCAAGGCTAGAGCTCTACCACTTGAGCCTCAGCACCACTTCCGGCTTTTTTCTATGTATGTGGTACCGAGGAATCGAACCCGGGTCTTCATGCATGCTTAGCAAGTGCTTTAACCATTAGGCCAAACCCCCGGCCATCACTCCCAGTTTTCTAGAGGTTAATTGGAGATAAGAGTCTCTGGTCCTTTTGTGCCCAGGCTGGCTTTGAACCTGGATCCTCACATATCAGCTTCCTGAGTAGCTTGGGTTACAGGCGTGAGCCACTGTGCAGCACTCATAAGAACGTTTAGTGTGTGTAAAAAAAAATCTCCTCTAAACTTTCTCTTACTTGTAATCCTATTTACTTAAAAGATTGAAATCTGAGGATAATAGTTTGAAGCCAACCTAGGCAGAAAAATTCTGAGGCTCTTATATCCAATCTACCAGCAAAGACCCAGAGTGGAGAAGTGGCTTAAGTGGTAGAATACCAACCTTAAGTTAAAAAAAAAGACATGTGAAAGGGTATCAATGTATGGGAATTATGCACCGTCTATCTGGCAAATATCATGTAACCCTTCTATTAATTACAATAAAAATATATGAACAAAACAAAAACAAGTGTTTTCACAAGTGTGCAAAACATTGAGTTTTTGGGGGGGAGGGGAGATAGAGAATATTGCCTACTTTATTCTTTCTATAAAATGGAATAACATCTACAAAGACCGATAAAAACACATCGGAATTGATCTCCTAAAACTGTGGCCAGAGAAATTTATCCCTAGATAGTTTCCACATATTATTCTTTTCTAAGAGTCCCACTAAGGACTTACATTCTAAAAGGATTCTATGAAGTTTGCAGACAACCTCTTGTTTGTAAAGACATACCACATCCAAATCTGATCATTGCATTTATTGAACCCATTGTGCACCCATTACCAGTTAATAAGAATTCTGGAGCTACGTTGTTTATGATGGGAAAATAATAACTGGAGAGAATTCTTGACTTACTATGATTTCCTTTTTCTCTATAATATTATGCCCTACTTAATTCCTTCATTTCTCCAAATAGAATGAAGATTATGTTATTTTCTAACCACTAAAATGTTTAATTTACGTGAGCGAGTTGATGATCCTTTAATATCTCAATCAGGCAGGCATAGTGTTCTACATTAGAATAGTTTTGAAAAGAGCAAGAGATTTGACACATATATGAGAGGAATACTTGGTATTATTTCGTGACTTGGTGACTACCATAATTATAATTCCTTCAAATTATCCAGCATTTATCAAGGTGAAGATTTCTTTTGATAAGTCAACTTGATATTGGTCTTTTAAAAAATGGATCTAAGACATTTTTATTTGTATGTATGCCTTGAATCAGTCATCACTTCCCAGGAGAATTTAATTCTAGAACTAAGCCAGTTTTATGTCTGATGCCTAGAGAAATGACCAGGCAGAAATTTTTAAAAATGCACAAAGAAATCAAAGCATTTCCTCTCTAGAGGCAGTTAATATTTTGGTTTATATTTGATTCATACATAGATTCAGACATTTCTATTGCATTCATATTCATCAAAATGCCTGCGGAACACTGACAAAAATATTGAATGCTCCTTGAGTATTTCAGCAGGAGGCTGCGAGCCACGTCAGACACTCTAATGCAGTAAATTTCTTATGCTTCCTGTGACTTGCTTACTTTAGGAAGATGCCATATGGTGCTAGAGTCATTAAATTCTTCCCAACTGGACAGGCAAGTTAACATCATGCCCAGTATCTTATTTACAAAGAAATATGTCTGTTTAAGAAATTATTCATGAAGATTTGAAAACACAAAGACCTTTATATTCAATCATCTCTGTTGTAACAACGTCTGATGATGTCTTTCAGAGTCAAAATCATACCTATGTGGACTGCACAGGGGGCACCAATTCATTGACAAGTCAAGGGTATGAAAAGCACAGATTCCACTGTGTCCTTTGCTCTTTTGTTATTATTTAGTAAGAGAATTTAACCATTGAAATAGCACGGAATTCACTTGTTTCTGAAGGAATGAAAGAAGGCATGCTTAATAATCTAAAAATTCTACACAAAGCCACCTGTTTTCTAACATCCCCTACACTGTTCCATGATCCCAGGACAATTCCTAGCTAGAGAAACTGCAGCTTCACATATTCTTGAAACATCGGACACAGATTCCTTCATGAAATTCCACCTCACCTGCAAAGATATTGCATCAGGTCGTTTGTTTTCCCTCCTACAAATGCCAGCTACTGACAGTGTCTCTCTCATAATCCTTCAGCTCTCAGTCAAAATTAACTATTTCCTCTTTATTGCTCCTTTTTGAACAACTGCACTTTGTTTCAGTCATTGATAAATAATATATACACACAACTTATTTCTAAGCTTATTTTCAAGTGCTTCATTGCATTTTGAACCCAAACCTAGTCACATGAGCAATAGATACCTAATTGTTCCTGACTTCTAACCATGGTGAATCTTACTGTTGCTTTGTAAACAAACAAAAGACATGCAATTTTTAGATCTTAAGGAAGTAATTCATTCTCTCAAGACCAAGCTCTTCATCAACAGAATTAAATGCTAATTTTTACATTGATTGGTTTTACTTTACTTTTGGGGTCCTGGAAATTGATCCCAACATCTTATGCATGCATGAATTACCCTGTGCCAACTAAGCCATGTCTCAACCCCAAATTAAATATTTTATCCACAACTAAATTTTTAGCTTACAAAGTGACAAGTTGTAACTCATACTTGTACAAGTCACAAATTTAGGGCACAATATTTGAACTATAAGTAGTTTTATTTATATATTGAATAGAATTTGGGTCCTAAAAAGCAAGTGTTCCAGACTAAAGAGAAATAAATACCTTAAAAAAAAAACAAAGAAACTCCTTTCACACTGACACTGCAGATCAAAAGTGCAGTAATCACTCTAAGGAGTAGACAAATGCATTCTGATTAGGAATGCACTGAAGGATAATTGGCTTGGGGAGTCAACATTGGATCACAGCCACCAAGTGCAAATGATATGTGGTGACTGATGAAGGGAATCTAGTGCATACCTTCTTCCCACTGTTTAGCTGTAGTTATTATGGTTGCCTACCTCCCTGCCTCCAGCAACACCCACATCTCTAGAGCTCCTGAACCCATTTACTTTCCATTCACTGCTTGCCTCTCTGCCTGAAGATGTATTAATACATCCCAGAAGAATTTGTTCCCATCAATTATGGCAGAGGCTGTAGTCACAGTTCTGTGACATATCAGCACTACTTAAAGGGAAGGAAAAAAACACAGCAGATTCAGTTCATGAGTCAGTGCAATTAAGACATCAAACCACAAGAAGAGGAGAGAAATAAAACTCAGCTTTACAAGATGAATTATCCAATACCCCAAATGCTGCTAGACAAAGAGAGTACAATAACAATCTCTAGAATGATAAATGTGTTTGGTATTAGTTTAACTGCCACAGTGGGACTACATCATATTCATGATGAGGTCCTGTTGGAAAGTGAGACTGATTATTTCACCTCTCTATCTAGGGCACTCTTGAATTTTATAGTCACAGAAGATTATTTTCCTCTAGGAATACTAATAAGAGTAAACTCATAGAAAGGCAGAAATAGAAGGTGCAAATTCCCATTTCAGGAGCTCCCACCTAAAACATTTGTGCAAATAAGGTGTTTTCAGTGTCAGGGAATTTTCACTGAACACATCATAGTTAATATACAAAAAAGAATTACAATGCAAATATCAAATTGCGTGCTCTCAATAGCTAAATTGTATACTGTTCCTAATTAAGTTTGAGGGAAAATGAGAAATAAGATCAAGTAATAGAAAGAGGCAGAGTGAAAGAGAAAGAGAGAGAGAGATGCAAAATGACCAAAGGAGACACTAAAGCAAACTGTCAATAAGCCATCATTTAGTTAAGTAAGTTACTAGGATCATGTAGTACTTTGTAACTAATGTATTTAAAATACTAGCTCCATGGAAAGACAGATTTGCCAGGTATATTTAAAATATCCTATCCAACATTTAGTGGTGCCTGAAACTACTTATATGCAAAACTATTTATAAAACTATAATAAATAAAGACAGAAAGACAAAAATGTAATGCATAAAGACAGAAAGGCAAAAAATGTAATTATGAGTAGTGGTGAGGCACTGAGCATATGGCTCAGTGCCTGAGGCATTTTTGAAGCTTGTGAGCTTATTTCACACTGACAAAATGCCTGAGATAAAAAAAAACCAACTTAAAAGAAGAAAATATTATTTTTTCATGTATATTTTATTGTAATTAATAGAAGGGTTACATAATATTCACCAGATAGTATGTACATTACTTCACAAACCTTGATACCCTTTCTCATGCCATGGTCTCCATTTCCCTCCCCCATCCAATTTCAAATAACCAATTAAGCACATATGAAATATATCAGATAACAAGGTAAAATGCTGTAACAATATGAGATAACCAAGGGTCAGCAAAAGAGATGAGAAATAACATAGTACATTAAGGACAACAATCACTCATTATATGCCTTTTGTTTCTATATTCTGGAGGTCCTTTCATTTAGCATCATACTTTATGGCCTTATGTATCTAGATTTTGTTCTATTGTAAATCTCTTCTAGGAGAGCCCAAGGTTTCTACTGATTATGACAAATGAGAGAATCCACTGAGCCTATGATCCTTTGAGTCTGGCTTACTTCACTTAATATGATTTTTTCTCAGTCTTTCCACTTCCTTACAAATGGGGTGATATCATTCTTTCTGACAGCAGCATAGAATTCCATTGTGTATAAATACCACATCTTGTTGATCCGTTCATCAACTGAGGGACATCTGGATTGGTTCCATATCTTTGCTATGGTAAGTAGTGCTGGAAAGACTTATTTTTAACTCGTGTTTTCAGAGGTTTTAGTTTAGTCCATGATTAATGGGCCCTGTTGCTTTTAGGTTTGGGTCAGGGCAAAGCTAATGGTGGAGAACTTGTGGCATAAGAGACTGCTCACCACATGGTGGCCAGAAAACAGAGAGAAAAGAAGGTGCCAAAAGTCTTATCATCACTTTAAGGACATGCCCATTAAGGGCCCAATCTCCTTGTCCTAGGCATCTCCTAAATAGTTCACTGCTCCTGTAACACTGCAGATTGACAACCAAACCTTGAAGAAATGGTACTTTGGAGGACATTGAATGCAAATCATATTCTGACACATAGAAATAATGTTTTCTTTCTGTTTGCCAATGAGGTAATATGAAATTTTCTTCTATGAAAGTATTATAAGCACACACACACACACACACACACACACACACACATGCTTTCCAATATCTATCAATTATTCCAAGTAAAAACTCTCAAATTCCTATCTTATATATATTTTTATCTCTAATGGCCCATATTGTGAAGTAACATGCTAAAAATTCTTTCATATCTTGACATATTGTCATATGCATGAATAAATATTTCATCATCCTTTTTCCCTCCTACTTTCTATAGCTTCTGGTAACCACAAGTCTGCTATCTAGTTCTAGTATACATCTATTAATTTAGATTCTACATCTAAGTGAGATTATGGAGTGCATCTCTTATCCGTCTCCATACATTCACCTAACATAGCTCCAATTCTGTTCATACTGCACATAATAATATTTTACTAATTTTATGACTGAATAATATTCTATTAGCCAGGCATGCTGCTCACGCCTGTAATCTTAGATACTCAGAAGTCTGAGGTCAGAGGATCCCAGTTCAAAGCTGGTCTGTGAACTAAAAACTGTGTGACTCTTACTTCCAATTAATCATCAGAAAACTGTGGCTCAAGGGGAAAGGTGGAAGCCTTGAGTTGAAGAGCTCAGGGACAGTGTCCAGGCCCAGAGTTCAAGCCCCATGACTGACAATAAATAAATAAATAAATAAATAAATAATATTCCATTGACTCTGTATGTGTGTGCAAGTGTGCTTGTGTGTGTATGTAGAAATGTGAGTGTTTGCATAAGTACCATCTTTTCTTTTTCCTTTCATTCATTCATTTCTTGATGTACTCTTAGTTTGTCTGGGGCCACCGTGGCTGGTGTTAAACTATACATTGGTCTCCAGGTATCTCTTTGTCACACTGACCTCATTTCAGTAGAGGGCTGATGCAGCATATGGGAATTGCATTTTTTATTCACTGGGAATATTTATACTGTTCCCCTATAATATCTATTATGCATGTTCATTTCATTACTCTAGTCATCTTATGATTTACTAAATACATAGTGCCTGCTTTCAACTCAGTATCTTTTCTCCATTTATTATTTCTTCTTGTTAATACCCCCCATATAAATTAATAAACCCTTTATGGTTGTGGTAATTCACATTCTCATCAAATGTCAGCAAATATCTATTTTATCCATATCTCCCTTTGTCATATTGACAGTATTATCACAATTTATCTTAGTTTTTCTTCTTAGGCCAACATTCCTATAATTCCACTGAAATGATCCTTGACAATATCCCTAATGACTATTACCTTGCACAAGAGCTATTTACTTCTTTCCTGTTTTACCTGGCTCTTAGTCTGGATTTCATTCTGTTGATCCAGTTTTCCAAGTTCTTCATTTAACTTCTTTCCATTTCTAGAGTACCAGAATCTCTTGGTTTTTTCTACTGTCTCACTTACTGACACTCAGTATATTTTGTGGCTTTTCTACTTTATTTCAACCTATCAATTTTTGGTGACTCACCTTCTAATAATGGACTTCCAGATTATATGTAGTTTGTCAAACTAATAATGTGTGTTTTCCTGTCCTGTTACTCTTTCTTCATAGGCACATTCTGGTGAATCCAGTCTGTAAAATTCCTTCAGCCTATCAGGTAAGCTCTCAACTTAATGTCTTTTCCTTAACTTTTATTTCCCCTAGGCATACTGAACCATAATATCAATGTGTAAATCCTCATTAAATCATTTTTATTTTACTCTACTTACTTTAAGTCTAGGCTGCTTATCCTTATTCAAATGCATTTTATTTTCTCTCTTTTTACCAGCTTCCACTATTATAGTAATCATACTTATATATTGTTTATAGTTTAACATTTGTGTCATCTAACCCATTGTGATTCATCTACCAAAATGATACACTTCTTAGTCCATTTATTTGTTCTTCCACAAGATGAGTAAAATGTTAGTAGTACACAGTAAGAACTGAACACCCCAAAACAAAGAATACCCAATAACAAAGAGAAGAATAAAAAATAGTCCCCTAAGTCAAATTGGAAGAAAACAGTTTCAGGTACATAATTAGAAAGGCATTTTGCCAATAATGGCAGCAGAAGAATAACTAATTCTGTTCATATAAGGTAGTTTTTCTATTTTAAAGAATGAATTGAGTAACTCTTCTTAATCAACTATACTTTCTTCTCATTGAAGTTGTTGGGTAACCACAGCAGCTGAAAGTGAAAGTTTAAACATCATGGAATACAGCCTTTCATGAAAGTGTGAAAAGTTTCAATAGCCACTGAGGAAATAGAAAACAAAGTTCATCAGGTATTAAATCTCAAGTAAAAACCACTGAGAAAATTTCACAAGATGAATATGAAGAAATGTAAGTGTGAGGGTGGGGAGGAACAGATAAAGTACATTTTCAAAAATGTCTTCAGTGTTTTCCTATCGGAAAGCATGCATCCAGGATTAGCAGAGGGGTAAACAGACAATCCGACTCTCAACACAAACTCAGAGCACTGACTTTCTCATGTCAAAGAAATCAAAGGATGCAGAAACTCTGATGAAAATGGTGGGCATGCTTTAGTACTGAAGGTTACACTTCAGTCAAAGAAATCTACACTGGATTAAGGAACAAATGAGAGGTAGAAAGGCAATGGGTAAGTGTGTGCATATAGGAGGATGGTGGAATTTCATATAAGAAATGTAAGAGCCCCAGATAAAATACCAAAGTGCTTCCTTGGACAATTTTAGTAACTCAGTAATACAGAAGTGAAAATTGATCATTTCAAAGAGTTGTGACCACAGAAAATTTGACAAATCCTATTTTAATGCATTGAAGTACTTCGATATGAATTATGACAAAGGGACAAAAAAGCAGAAGAGTTATGTAAATAGAAGAGGTTTGTGCCCTACTTAAAAAAGTAGCTACGATTTCATAGGTACAAATGAAAAGAAGTTGTTGTGATTATAGAATGTGAGCCTTCAAGAAAGCTTTCTATATGAGATCGAAGTAGTTTAAAACTGCAAATGGAGGCTGAAAAGAAATGGACAGTATCTGTCTCTCCATTGAAGGCAGGAAAGTGAAAAGCTGCAACAGAATCGGCTTGAAAAGAATGGTATTCTTGGGCGATCCATGGGATTCTGTGAAGGAATGGGAGTGTTTTGCTATATGTTGACTTTCTTTGTGCTGTTGTAGTTATATGAAAATCTGTTTTCCATGAGCATTACGGGAGTGACTGGGAAGAAATGGAAGTGTGAGGGTGGAGAGAAATAGGTACATACAAAACATAATAAAAGGGTTTAACTCACCTTTTCTTGCTCAGTGGAGGGCAAATAAAATGAAACTGGTCCCTGACTTTGAATCATGGAACAACAAGGGACTCAGTAAATCTGTAGTTCATTCCTTTTTTACTTTATAAATAAGAATTTTATTTTGTCAGAAGGAAAACTAAGATAAATTGTGATACTATTATCAACATAACAAAGGGGGATATGGAACAAAATAGATATTTGCTGACATTTGATGAGAATGTGAATTACCACAACCACAAAGGATTTACTAAGTTATATGGAGGGGTATTACAAGCAGAAATAATAAATGGAGAAAAGATACTGAGTTGAAAGCAGGCACTATGTATTTAGTAAATCATAAGATGACTAGAGTAATGAAATGCACATGCATAATAGATATTATAGGGGAACAGTATAAATATTCCCAGTGAATAAAAAATGCAATTCCCATATACTGCATCAGCCCTCTACTGAAATGAGGTCAGTGTGACAAAGAGATACCTGGAGACCAATGTATAGTTTAACACCAGCCACGGTGGCCCCAGACAAACTAAGAGTGCATCAAAGAATGAATGAATGAAAGGAAAAGAAAAGATGGTACTTATGCAAAGACTCATTGTTTTTTTTGTGGGTCATAGTTTGAACTCGGCCTGGGTGCTGTCCCTGAGCTCTTCAGCTCAAGTCTATTGCCTTACCTTTGAGCAAAACCCTACTTTCTGTTTTCTAGTGGTTAACTGGAGATAAGAGTCTCAGGTCCTTTTGTTCCCAGGCTGGCATTGAACTTTGATCCTCAGATCTCAGGCTTCTATGTAGCTACGATTACAGGCATCAGCCACTGCGCCTGGCAACACTCACATTTATACACAAACACAAGTACACATGCACAGAGTCAATGGAATATTATTATTATTATTATTATTATTATTATTATTATTATTATTATGTCATGAGGCTTGGACTCTAGGCCTGGGCACTGTCCCTGATCTCTACAGCTCAAGGAGACTGCCCTTCCCCCTGAGGTCCACCTCACCACTTCCAGTTTTCTAGTCATTAATTAGAGGTAAGAGTCTCACAGTTTTTAGTGCCTAGGGTAGTTTTGAACTGGATCCTCAGATAGCAGCCACCTGAGTAACTAGGATTACAGGCGTGAGCCACTGCGCCTAGCACAGAAATGAACATTTATGTAAGAATGTGGTCCTTTTAAGACATGAGAAAGGGTATCAATGTATGTGAAGTAAGGCACCTTCTATTTGGTGAATATAATGTATTATAATATTAATTACAATAAAAAATATGTTGAAGTAATATTTTACAAATGAGAAACAGGAAGGACTGAACAGCTAAACTGGAGATGTCAGCTAACTTATGATAAGATGAAAAGCACTTTAATTAGTAAAAGCACTTTAATAAGTAATGAAACAAAGTTGAACAGACTAGGAAATGTGGGAACAACAGTAGTTACCATGTGTAGAATGAAGGACTCAAATATTTATATCTAATTCCAGATTTTACTCCACTAAACATTTTTTTTCTGGGACCTCTGTTTTCAAGTGTGATGTAAAGACTACACTACTTCAGGTTTTGTTGAGTTACATTAGTGGCTACCATAGGTAACCAACAGAGTTATCCAAGATAAGCTGTGGTTCCTATTATTCTGTATTTAAACTATCATGTTGACAAGTGTAATAATAATTAAATGAGTAATGATTGGGTGGATAATCACTTCTAATCTTTAGTACTTCACAAAAACGCAGAGTCACGAATTAATATCCTGCTTGAGGCACATACATTTTCTGATTTAATATTATTCATCACCTCTGCATGCTCAAAATAGTCTTTATGGGTGTGTGACAAGTAGATGATGTCATCCACAGTGGAGGAGAGGTGAGAGCAGATAGGCAAAGTTGTCTCATTACCCTGTGGCAGCAAAACAAATCAACCCAGTACCTTCACTGATAGGCTTCAGTTATTCCATCTAGATTTGCTGTCTTTTTTAGAAAACTATTATTCACTTTCAGCAAAGAGCAGCATATAACAAAAGGGCAAAACTAACACAGATAATGTTCTCTAGACAAATTGAAATTGAACTGTTGCTAACAGGAAATTCTGACACATGAAGAGAATCGGTGTGCTACTTTTCCACAGAAAATATACTATGTGCATTTTAAGAAAAATCCTACCTGTCATCTGTCTGTCTGTCTGTCTATCTGTCTGTCTATAAATCTGTATGCATGTATGTATATCATACTAAAACATGAAGAACTATAGAGCTTTAAAGCTCAGAATACATCTTCTAAACAGAAAAGATATGTGTGTGTAGATACAGAAAAAGGGATGGATAAACAGAGAGCGACAGATAAATAAATGTTAACTCTGTATCTCTGATCTCTTTGGATAGATTTTTGTATTGAGTGAGAGGTACAAGTCTTCTTTTATTCTACTTAATATAGATAACCAGTTTCCCCAGCACAATTTGCCAAAAAGTTGCCTTTTCCCCAGTACATGTTTTTGGCTCTTTAGTCAATAATTAAATGGTTTCAGGTATTTGGGCTTTTTTCCATGTCTTCTCTTTCATTTTGTTCCATGTTCCTTTTCCTTCCAGTATCATACTATCTTGCTATTGGGCTTTGCTGTGTAATTTGAAGTCTTATAATATGGTTCCACCCATTTTGTTCTTTCTCTGCCATGAAGTGTTTTAGGCTTTTGTGAACTTTAAGAATGGAACTTTTGGATTGATTTTTTTTTATTTCATCAAAGAATGAAATTGGCATTTTGATGGAATTTAAACTGAATCTGTAGTTTGACTGTGATGACACAGCCATTTTCTCAACATTAATTCTGTCAGTCTATGATTATTGAAACCCTTTCTATCATCTCATGTCTTCTTCAGTTTAATTCTTTAAAATTTTATTGTTCTTACAATAGAAGTATTTTCCTCTTTTGCTTGAGATTTTTTTGAGGCTATTGCCAATGCAACTGTTTTCCTGATTTTATTTTCAGTCTATTTCTTATTAGCACACAAAAAGGCACCGATTCATTTTTGTATAATTTTTTCCCACTTCATTGCCAAAACTGTTTGTTAGATCTTAGAGATTTGTGATGGAAGATTTATGGACTTTTGATGATGTCATCGGTAAATGTAGATAATTTGCCTTCATTCCAGTCTAAATCCCATTCCTTCTCTCTGGCTAGGAATTACAATACTGCACTGAAATGAGTGGAAACAATAGAAAGACTTGTGTCATTCTTGATTTTTAAAGGAAATGATTTTTTTTCATTTTTTCCCTATTCAGTATGTTCATAAGTTTGTTAGGTATAACCTTTTTTATGTTTAGGAATATCACTTTAATGACTAATTTATTCACATATTTATCATAAAGAAATATAAAAATGTTTTTACTACATTAGTTGAGATAAAATTGTGATTTTGTCTTTGATGCTATTTATGATCTGTATTATGTTAATGATTTATATATGTAAACTCATCATTTTACTCAGCTTGTTTAAAATATGTTGTTGAGGTTTGTTTGCACACATTCTATTTTTGCATCTATGTTCATCAAAAAGATATTTGATTCATCTAAATTCTCTTTTGGTGTGTCTTTACAGGGTTTTGGAATGAGTATAAAACTGATAGATTTTCTCTATTTTAGGAGAATTTGGAATAAGGAAGATAAACTTAAAGTAGGGTAATTGCAAGATAGATAAGAAAAGAAAGAATAAAATTGGAAAAGGACAGCATAATAAATGAAGGAATAGAAATAATTAAGCATAATAAAAGTACATAAGTTTTTTTTAAAAGTCCAAGACTGAACAAACTCTTTTGTATCAAGTGGTAAATGTATGCGGCATTTATCCTGGTAAAAAAAGAATAACCATTTAAACAAATGTGTTTAGGAGATTTCAGCATTTTATATTTATGCACACAGTTGCATTTATGAAACCAAAGTAATATGAAATACTCAACCCTATGTATTTTCTTATTTGTGCCAAAATTGTAGACATGAATATTTTTTATCTTGGCTACCAACATTCACTTACTTGTAACTACTTTCTAATTAAGGGTTGTTCTGAAACATATAACTGAGCTAAAAGTCGATTTCATACCTGAACAGTCAACATAGAACTTGAGGCAAACCAGTCTAAGATATCACCATCTTTAAGATGATGTCAAGATAGGCGATGTCAAAATGGCATATGATCTTCAATCATACTGTTAGGGGAGAGAAATAAAATTTATTATGTTGTCCCCTGATTTTCACTTTAATGAATATGTTTTTGTTTCTCCTGAAAATCAAACACCATGATTAAAAACAGCCTGAGAGACAAAAACCTAGTAGAAAGTACCTACAACTTTTCCTTCTGTTCCTTAATCATGCCCAACATAACCTGCATTTTCCCACTCTATTCCTGCTTGATCCAAATTAATGTAACTTTTCCATTTACAACTAGAAGTCCTAAATGAAAAATCATGTGTGGAAAGGGGATGGACTGTACTTACTTTGTATATATAGAAGGCATTGATGGCCTCTGGAGACTAAAAAAATACAACATAGAATTTAATCAGAATTCTGAAATACATTATTAGAAACCTTCTAATCTATATCAGCCTCTGGGAGTGAAATTTCACATATTAGAGTGCATCAGCTATATAAAGAGCATCTTAGTTGCCTGGAAAGGTCACTACTAGAGTTACATAATTTAGTAAAATCCATTTACAATTGGAGAATTTGGAATTCTAACAAACTCTTCAACATGACCCTTAAGAAATATTGAGCTAGACTTACAATATTCAGTTTTAGCCTTCATTACTCTCTGAGACTCCAAGAAGATCATTCTAAAGCAATTTTTCACTGCTTTAAGAAAGTCAAAGGCCATAAAATTCCCTGTTGCTATTCTTTTTCCTTCTCCAGATTTGGATATTATAATGAGAGGATGTGGTACTTGGTATTGACAAAATTATATGTGACTCAATAAAATTCAAAAACAAAAAGATAAGATAATGGAAAATCTGGAAATTAACACTGCCTTGATAAATGGTGAAACTGACTTGACTTCATCAAAGCTTGTGGGTACAATAAGGAAATCGACCTTATTTTTGTGTAATAATAGTCAGATAAAGTGCTTTCGGGTAAATGTCCTTATTACAAATACAAAATGTGAGGAATGACAGATAAAGATAGCAAAGCCTAGGCGGTGAGCATTTCTTAAAAATGATTCATATTCAATAAATATTTGTGGATTTAATCATTTGATAGCACTCATTTTTGTCAGCATAAAATAATTATTATCACAGAAAAAATTTTCCATTGCTTTGATTCTCCTTCTTTAGCTAAGTAGTTTGCAAAAATATGAGAGGAAAAAATTAAGAACCACTAGTCGCTTTGATTTCATATTTTCCTTTTAAGAAATGTTGCTCTTATACAAAGATTTAAAGTACATTTTTCTATCAAATTTCTAAAGAAGTTCGATAAGAGGAAAAGTTGTCATCTTCTGCAGGCTGACAATGTGGGGTAAATGTATCAATTTTGTCAAGAAATATTTAGAATTCCCACGCAGATGAACTTCTTTTCTCAGGATAGTTGAAGTCCTGACTCAGCTATTTAACAGGGATAATTATTAAGAAATGTTACTAAATAAAGTAGTTTTATGGCGTATAATTTATTTATTACTATATAATTTCTTAATGTTTCAATTTTCCTATAATTTAGACTTGTGCATATTATCTCAAATTCATCCTTGGCTTCTTTGGAAGACAGTAAAATATAATTCTCATTAATACTTAATAATCTACATCAAGCCTGGGCAATAAATGTACTGTTTCTACACATCTGTCAATAAAATTAGGTCTTATATTTAATAGATGTAGATAAGCCTCATAATTTTATGTGAGCACATAAAGTATGTACAAAGTCCAAATGTGATCTTAATAAAGAATACTCAGAAGTCCAAACTACTATAAGCTTTAATTCAATTTCATTGTTCCCTGTATTTTGTACTTGGGCCTTTTTTCTAAATCATAGTACTTCCTGGGAATTACTAATAACATTGGTATAAAAAGTATTTTTCAGCCAACTAAACTATTATCAATTCATCTCAAATTTCACTGAATAAAAATAATCAACTTTGTTCTAATCTAAGTGTATAATTTATCCCACTCATTTTAAAAAGGCTGCAAGGAAATATATATTTTTGGGTGTTATATATATATATATATATAAATTTATTTATATATTGCCAGTCCTGGGGCTTGAACTCAGGGACTTGGCATTCTCCCTGGGCTTTTGTCAACAAGCCTACTGCTCTTCCACTTGAGCCAGCTCTACTTTGACCTTTTTTTAAATTATTAATTGTAGACAATAGTCTCAATGACTGTCCTTCCTGAACTGGGTTTAAACTCCAATCTTATTTTTCATCTTCTTAATTATATTGTTATAAACTGTTTTATTATTAGTCTCATGCTTTGAACCTTTTGTACATGTTAAGATTCATTTAATGTCATCCAATGCATTTTTTATTGCAGTGATTTCTGAAACTATTTTGAGCTTCATATATCCCTCTTTGGACTTTAACTTCTCACCATTACCTTAGACCCTTTATTATTCAAAATATAATTCAAAGTTGTACATTGTGTTATAAACATGATTTCTAAACTGAGCAGAAGAGCAGAGGCTATGTTCAGGAACAATTGTAGATCTAAAAGAACAGTAACATAGATGTTAATGATAGAAGACAGGAAAGGACTAACAGAGAGGGTGAAGGAAGGAAAATATAAAATACTTCACAGGTGTGTGTAAAAAAGATGGAACAGTGAAACTTAGTGTGTCTTATTGGGAAACATGTTAAAATTAATCCATTTTCTTACCAATGGTGAATAATACTGTAAAGAAAACGATTAGTACAGCATTGTTCCTGGGTATTTGGATAAATGTCAAGGAGCAGGATTGTGTTTTATTTGGGTAAATGACAAGGAACAGGATTATGTTCAGTCTTTTGAGGAACTGCCATACTGCTTTTCATAGTGGTTGAACAAGTATGCACTCCCACCAACAGTGTAGTAGTGATCCCTCCTGTCCACATCCTCTTCAGAATCTGTTGTTATGATTAGATTTCTTGATCATGGCCATTCTAACGGGAGTGAGATAGACTCTCAAAGTTGTTTTGATTTGTACTTTTTTATGACCAGAGATGTCAAGCTTTTTTTCTTGTGTCTATTGGCCATTCTTATTTCCTCTTCAGAGAAGTCTCTTGTTAACTCTTTAGCCTACCTTTTAATGGGATGGCTGTTTCTTTGAGGATTTGTTTTTGAAAGATTTAATATTTTGAGCCATAGGTATATTTTAGAGATGAGGCCCTTGTCTGTTTTATGGCAAGTGAAGATTTTTTCCCATTCTTTGGGCTTTTTATTTAACTTTCTAGCTATGCCCTTTGCCATACAGAAGCTCTGCAGTTTAATTCAGTCTCATTTGTCCAAACTTCCTTTGAATTATGTTTCTGGGCCTTTCTGACAAAAGTTTCAACCCGTGACGAGGAACCCAGGTGTGTCTCCGATTTCTTCCTGTAAAATTTTCTGATTATCTGCTTTTACTGCAAGGTCTTTGGTCCATTTGAAGTTCATTCTAGCGCAAGGAGACACAAAAGGATCAAACTTCAGTTTTCTGCAGCTGTTTATCCAATTCTGCCAGAACCATTTGTTGAACAGGCTGTCTTTCTTCCAGCCAAGTTTTTGACTCCCTTATCAAAGATTAGGTGGCTACAAGTCCATGAGTTCATTCTGGGTCTTCAGTTCTGTCCCATTGGTCCTCAGGCCTGTTCTTGTCCAGTACCAAGCTGTTTTGATGACTGTGGCTCGGTAATGGAGTCTAAAAATTCATATTGATATTCCTCCAGCACTGTTCTTTCTGGTAAAGATTGTTTTTGCTATACGGGGTCTTTTATTATCTATATAAACATTGGAATATTGATGGGTATTGCACTGAACCCAGATGTTCCTCAGTGGATCAGGAAGAGTGATCATGAAAATGTGGTATATATTCTCAATGGAATTCTTTGCAGCTGTCAGAAAGAATGGCATTGCTCCATTTGTAAGGAAATGAAAGACTTGGAAAAAATCACAAAAAGTGAATAAGCCAGACACAAAGAAATATAGCCTCCATGGTTTCCTTCCTACGTAGTAATAAGTATCCATCCAGGATTTTCCTAGCACAGAGCTCAACAGCTCTGTGCATATGGCCATATAGGAGGAGAACTTCATGATAGGAAAACAAGAGATTTATCCTTGTGATTGTACTATGTGAAGGTATTTCTTTTTTTTAGTTTACTTTTTATTTTATTTTTTCATATATTTTTATTGTAATTAATAGAAGGGTTACATTATATTTGCCATATAGAAGGTGCATTAATTCACATACATTGATAGCCTTTCTCATGTCTTGTTTCCCATTTCCCTCCCCCCCACTCCCTCCCTCATCTTGTTTCCCACCTTCCCTATCCAATTTCAAATAACCAAATACAAATATATCCAATATATCAGATAACAAAGTAAGGATACTGTAACAATATGAGATAAGGCCATATAGTATGATGCTAAATGAAAGGACTTCTAGGCTATAGAAACAAAAGCCATATAATGAGTGATTGTTGATCTTAATGTACTATGTTATCTCTCATCTCTTTTGCTATCCCTTGATTATGTGAAGGTATTTCCTTACTCTTTCTTTTTGTAATTTTTTCTCTTTTTGTTTTTTTCTTTCTCTTAAGACTATCCTCTGTGGTCACGATAACTGGCTTTGGTACATAGTATATTTTATATACACTTATGTTTGTTTGAATCAGTTAAGGGAATGGGGAAAAACAAGATGATGAGACAAAGGATGAACCAGTATAACAGTGATATTCACAAGACAGTATGTCTGAAATGTACTCTACAGTTCCTTAAAAATGGAACTATAACCCCTCTATACGGAACTCTGATAATAAAATAAAATGAAAAATTATATCCCTTTTGAATATTCAATTGATATTGCTAAAATGCAGGAGAAAAGAGCAAGAAAGAAAGCAAACAATTGAATATTCCTTCTCTTTGAATTTTACTTAATAACTGTTAAAGACTCTTACACTGGGCCGAGAGTTTGGCCTAGTGGTTAAAGTGCTTGCCTAGCATGCATGAAGACCTGGGTTCGATTCCTCGGTACCACATTCATAGAAAAAAGTCGGAAGTGGTGCTGAGGCTCAAGTGGTAGAGCTCTAGCCTTGAGAAAGTCCAAGGACAGTGCTCAGGCCCTGAGCTCAAGCCCAGGACTGGAAAAAAAAAAGACTCTTACACTATCTTGCTAAGAAACATCACTTCTGTCCTTCATAGTCAAACAAATATATTTGCCATCCATAATCTTCTGCCTCTCACATACAAGATTATAGTAGAGAGTCTATCATACAATTTCAAAATAAGCTTTCCCATTCATCACATTAAATTCCCATTTTCACATATAGATTTGGCATTATTTATTCCTTTCCTTGATTAAAAATTTTAATTGTTGAGAGAGATATTGTATCAATAGCTTGCACACAGAGAAAGAAAATGCACTCATGTGGGATTATCTGATAATCTACTAGTCACATTCCTCACTTCTCCCCAAAACTTTTACAAAGTCTTAAATTTACTTTTTATAATTTTTAAAAAAGTATTATTTTTGTTATCTTTGAGTAGTTGTACAATAGAGTTGCCATCTAACAAAGTAGTTTGTGAATACACTATATCTTGTCAATGCCATCCCTTTAAACATTCTCATAATCAGTAAATATATTAACAATATATTCTAATTCTTCCATCACAATAAAAACAAAGTACTGCCTGAAAGGCACAAAATCTAACAGACTGACTCCCAAGGAAATGTAAAATTTTAAGATAGCAAACTCTGTAATTGAGCTTAGATAAGAAATATAAGCCATAACTTCTCAAAATCTGACTCAATTGAAACAGTTAAGAAGGAAATGATTTCCTTCTTTTATTACAAACATTCATTTACATCCTGAAGAATTCTCTAATCATGTGTGCCCTCCTCTTGCCTCTAAACTGTGATTGGAAAATAAAGAGAAACTGCTGGAAATACAGCTGTCTTGGTAGCCTGTGTTCATTAGCCAGGTGGACGTGAGAGATCGGGAGTTCAACAGCCAGCTGCACTTGCTTCCCCTTGATCATTCATGCTAACGCATGTGATTTTCTGCAAATTTTTATTAGCATCAGGATGATTTCTCTTTCACTTAGAGGAAGTCATAACTTACGGCTATACTTCATTTTTTGTATTGCTTTTCCAACCGAAAGTTATTTTCAGAACACATTTATTGAAACCTAGCCGGGTGTAGATTGCCCTGTGACTGGAAAAATTACATATGGCACCAACTGGAGGTCTTAGAAAAGGTAAATTACATAGCAGGGGACAAAGTGTATAGACAAAGTACAGTCATTTGTTGTTAAATGAAATAAAATGAAACACTAGGTATGAGGTGAAGGAGCAATTATTCTCTTCAGAAGTAGCTTTTGTGTATTTTATTTTCCTGCTTTGTCCCATTTCTCAATTAGGAAGTCAAGGATAAGTCATAGAAGCACTTAATGAAAAAGTTTTAGATGGTGGAAAATAGTGACAAAACACAGAGTAAACTCTTACCAATTCTTCATTGTTTTGTAGGGTGTTTTACACATTAGGTCTGTTCTATACATAAAGCCATACTGACTTTCAGAGAAGTTTTAGACGGCCCCACTCATGGAATACATGGACATAAATGAACAGGGAAATTCATCCTTTTATTTTTTTCCTTTTCCCATACTTTTATTAGCACCAGTTATTCATAATATGTGGTCTGTTTCTATCACATCCTCAATACGATCTTCTGGAATCAATCACCCCCTCCACCATTGTCCCTCATCAATCTCACTAAACTGTTGTACCATTTTCACCAATGTACATAAAATACTTAACTCATATTTACCTTCCTTCATTCCTTCTGTTCATCCTCTACCTTCCTACTAAGACCTAAATCCAAGGTGGACAGAACCTGGTTTACATTTCTGACATCCATTTTCTCCTATGTAGCTTAATTGTTCAAAGACTTTTTATCTATTTGTTTTGTTTGTTTTGCTGTTCTTGGTGCTTGAACACAGGGCTTGCGTGATGTCCCTGAGCCTCTTTGTGCTCAAGGCTAATGCTTTATCTCTTGAGTCACAGCATCACTTTCACTTTTTTCTGCATAGTTTATTGGAGATAAGCACTTCACAGAATTTTCTGCCCAGGCTGGCTTTGAACCATAATCTTCAGACCTCTGCCTCCTGAGTATCTAGAATTACAGGTGTGAGTCACAGGTAACTGTCTTCAAAGGGATTTTACAATGGTATTTCATATATGCATATCAAGGGCTCTATCACATTAACCTCAGCCCCCAACTTACCCTAACTTTTCTCATCTTCTCCTTGTCCCTATTACTCAACAGCTTCCAATCCTGCCACTCTCATTCATAGATACAATGTGTTATTCACTCTCTAAATTCTCTTTCTTCAACCTCCCATGCCCTTTATCATTTACCAGACACTTTATAAAAATGATAAATGAAACTGAACAAGCTCCATGTGAAAATATGAAAATAATAAAAATCAAGCAAATGAATTCATTTTTCCAGTGCCCTGATAGGGGACAGGGGAAAAAAGAAAACTTCTCTTGTGAAGGGAACATCTTTGTGAACATCTTTGTCTACTGTGTGAATGTGAAATCAATTCTGTAAATATGCTGAAAACAGAAATTGGTAGAAATTGTTTAATTCGGTATGTAATTCTATAGTCTTTTATAATTGTGATATGGACTTATTAACTTCATGGAATCCTCAGAAGCCTTTGTTCTCTACATTACCTCTATCTTTTTTCTCTCTAGCTCTATCATCTCTGTCTCTCCCTCCACCTTTCTGTCTTGTGACTTTTCCTTTATCATCTTTCTACCTTCCTTCTTTAAAAGAATATCGCCCAATTTATTAGGATATGGAAAGACTTAGAAAAAATCATATTAAGTGAAGTAAGCCAGACTCAAAGGAACATAGGCCCAATGGTTTCCCTCATTTGTCATAATCAGTAGAAACCTTGGACTCTCATAGCAGAGATTTGCAATAGAGCAAAACCTATACACATAAGGCCATAAATTATGACGCTAAAAGAAAGAACATCTAGGATATAGAAACAAAAGCCATATAATGAGTGATTGCTGTCCTTAATGTACTATGTTATCTCTCATCTTTTTAGCTGTTCCTTGGTTATCTGATATTGTTACAATATCTCACTTTGTTATCTGATATATTGGATATATTTGTATTTGGTTATTTGAGATTGGATAGGGAAGGGGGAAAACAAGATGAGGGGTGGGCGTGGGGGGGGAGGGAAATGGGGACCAAGACATGAAAAAGGGTATCAATGTATATGAATGAATGCACCTTCTATCTGGCGAATATAATGTAACTCTTCTCTTAATTACAATAAAAATATATTAAAAAAGACTACAACTTATCTGTGCGCCAGAGGCAACAATCAGGAAGATTGCAGCTGCAGTCCAGCCTAGGGAAAAATGTTCTGGAGTTCCTATCTCAATGAATAGTTATTTTTGGTGATATATACCTGTCAGCCCAGATAGTGGGAAATATAACTAATAGAATAACAGTTCAGGCCAGCTCTGGACATAAATAATAACAAAAAGAACTAGACGTGTAGTTGAAGAGATGGGCCATCTGTATAGCAAACATGAAAACCAGATTTCTAACCTCACTATCACAAAATGAAAACAATAAAACTACAGAAATACAGAAAATTAGTTTAGCTTTTTTATATATTATCTAACTCTGTAATCTTTCTCTCTGTGTATGCATGTTTTATTATGTTATATTCTGAACTTCATTTACTAGGCATGTCACACGACATCTCATTGTCAGTCTTGTGCTCCTGCCACAGCAACTAATTAACCTCAAAAACCTCTCAGAGACACAAATCACCACACATCAGATCTGTATTTTCAGATTCATACTGTACACTCTGTCTTCCTTTTTCCTCTCCCCTCGAAAATATTTTTCATATAAGAAAAGAAAGGGTGATGAAGGAAGATGGCGCCGAGACAATAGGGACACTGCCTAGCTTTCTCTGACAAAAAGAGAGAACCAGGGAGTCCCACGAGCCAACTATCTAAAGAAATCCACAACAACAAACTCAAAAACCAACGGAGAAGGACTAAAACCGGAAAAGAAACCCGGATAAAGCTCACGTCCAATTTTCTCAAAGAATTCGGACCCCTCCCCCACCTCTCGCGCAAAGCCGCTGAAAGCCATGGAAAGCAGCTGCTGGCGCCGGACCAAGCCCTGAAAAGCGGCTTGAGAGGGCGTCGGATCCACGCAGGGAAAGCGGGGGCGGGCACCGGCTCTAATCCACGAAAACCGGCGGCAGTGTAGGGCACCAGGCTGGGAGCCCAACGGCTGCAGAAACCAGCACAGAACAGGGCCAGCGAATGGCGGATGCAGCTGAACCCAGACTCAGAACCAGAACAGCAAGCAGCGGAACCCAGACGCAGAACACAGGCGGCGGCGGAGACCCGAGGGGAGTGAAAGACTCCCCACCACCGTGGAGCACCCGCAGACTGACGCAGAGGCGTGAGTAACACAGCGCAATCCCAAACACATCGGAAAAGTGGAGTGGGTGCCAAGCAATAGAACTTAACTCAGACCCCAACACTCCGCCCGAGAAAGACTGGCGGGAGCAGGGGGGCAAGAAATTTAGAATCCTGTCCCTCCTCTCAACAGCCCCCTCCCTCAGGCCTTGACTGGAGATTGACAGGCGGGCTACCCATAAGACCCAGCACCCCACCAAGGGAGGCGGGGCTGTCCGAACTCCCACCCACCCAAACGGGATCAACCCCCAGCCCTCTGACTGGAGACTGACAAGCAGGCGGACCCTAAGACTCAGCACACAACCAGGGGAGGTGGAGCTATCCCAGCTGCCACCCGCCCACAAGGCTCCTCACCCAGGCCACTGGATCTGCAGAGTGGAAGGCTTTGGGACCCTGCCTTACAACAGTGGGTTGGGGGTGAGGGTAAATAGGAGCCAGCATCTGCCCCCCCTCAATTCTCGAGCGGGGCATCCTCCAGCTGGGAATCCTGAGCAAGATACCACTGAGGGCCCCCCCACAGTCACAGACTCTGACAAAGCAGTGGAAACACAGCAGGGATCTGAAGGGCCAACCAGCAGCCAAGCTCATCTTCTGAGAACCAAAAGGCGCGGCTCCGCCCTTGGAGCCCACTTCCCCAGCTGGGCCCTGCCCCTGGGAACAGAGGGGCCTCCTGCTGGTCCTGCTGAGAGCTCCTGAAAGTCTCAATCCCCAGATCATTGGCTTGGGGCCGCCCCTGGAAGCAGCACAGGAAAACGTCCGCCAACCGCGCTCAGACAGAAGCTCGCAGATCCATCCCATGGTCCACTGTGAGGCCACTCGTTGGGCTAAGAGCTAGTCACGCAGCAACACATGAGTTTTATTCTAATACTTTCCAAACTCTGTACTCAAATATTCTACCTACTTACCCCCTGACCTCTCTCATTCTATACCTCTATCTCTGGACCTCTGCTCCTCTTTCAACCCATATACTGCATGGATCTACACTTGATGGCTATTGAGCAACATTGTATATCTAGGTGTTTAATTATTCTGTAGGCTCAGAGGGACTTAAAGACAATAGAGATTGGATTGAGAGGCTTAATGTTTGGGGTATAAATCGCTTATCAGTGAATAATTAGACTAGTGGGTAACTGCACAAAAAGAAAGAGTGATAACACCAATCAAAACTTGTGAACATCTAGTGTCTGCCAGCTACAGAGGTCTAGGTTGGTTATATCTGAAAAACTATAATCATGTTTAGTATTAATCTTGCTCCCATTTTCAAATGGGCTGAACAAGAAACTCAAGAAAAATGTCAAATCAAGAAACAACATCCCCCACCCAATGTAAACAGACAATGGAACAGTCACTGGCAAACCTAGAGGAGAGTCTTCCAAGTGCTACACAAATGCAATTGATAAACATCATTAATGGAAAATGTGAAAATATAAAGAAAGAGATAATGGAGGAAGCCATAGCTGACCAAGAGGAAACCATAAACAAGGTGATAAGTGAAAAAGAAGAAGCCATAAAGGAAGCCATAATAAAGGCTGTTAAAAGAAAGATGAATGAATTCATGGAATCCACAAATACAAAGGTGACAGAATTCCAGCAAATCTTCAAAGAAAATAAACCTACTGAGCTAACCACTCAAATGGAAATCAAGGAGCTAAAGAAATCCATAAATGATATAAAAGAAGAGATGCAAGGCATCAAAAATGAGCAATTAGAAGCAAGGGAGATGAAAAATAAAGTAGATAGCTTTGATAGCAGGTTAGACAATGCAGAGGAGAGAATTTCCGGGGCTGAAGATAATTTAGTTATTAGAGAGAAAGAAAAGAAAATGAGTCAATCCAAATCTAGGAAAAATGAGAGAGCGCTTCAGGAGGTCCAAGATACAATTAGGAAGCCTAATTTAAGGCTAATTGGTATTGAGGAGGGTCTGGAGAAAGATGTCAATGGTATTGGAAATATACTTCAGGGAATCATCTCAGAGAATTTCCCAAATATCCAGAAGGGCAGACCCATCCAGATAGAAGAAAGTTTTAGAACCCCAAACAGACCTGACCAGAAAAGAACATCCAACCGCCACATCGTAATCCGAACTGGATCAGTAGAAACCAAAAAAAAAAGATCCTAAAGGCAGCCAGGGAAAAGGGATCAGTAACCTATAAAGGAAAACCAATCAGAATAACCCCAGATTACTCAGGAGAGACCATGCAAGCAAGAAGTGACTGGAAGCATATATGTCATGCCCTTAAGTCAAATAACTACCAACAAAGAATCCTGTACCCAGCTAAGCTCTCATTCATAACTGAGGGAACAATAAAAACATCCCATTCCAGGGAAAAGCTGCAACAATATGTCGCAACAAAACCAACACTACAGAGAATTCTAAAAGATGTTCTATACATAGAAAACCAAAATAAATGCAATATAGGGAAAGAAATGGCACCTAAACAGCATACCACCAAAGGACCACAAGAACTGTCAAGACACAGGCCCTAATAAAAGCTTTTAAAAATGGTAGGACCTAATAAATATCTCTCAATCCTAACTCTCAATATCAATGGACTCAACTCTCCAATTAAAAGGCATAGGCTGTCTAGTTGAATCAAAAAGCAAGAGCCATCGTTCTGCTGTCTTCAAGAGACACATCTTACCCAAAAAAACAAGCATCTTTTGAAAGTGAGAGGTTGGAATAAACTCTATCAAGCTAACGGCCCCCATAAACAGGCTGGAGTTGCCATACTCATATCACACAAAATGGACTTCAAACCAAAATTAGTAAGAAACGACAAAGAAGGTTACTACATATACTAAAGGGATCTTTCCTCCAGGACGACATAATGATCCTAAATATTTACACACCCAATCCCAGAGCTCCAAACTTCATCAAGCAAACTTTACTTACACTGAAATCATACATAGATCGAAATACAGTGATTGTTGGTGACTTTAACACATCACTTTCACCTATGGACAGATCAACAACGCAAAAACTCAACGGAGAATCCTTAGAACTGAACAACTATATAGACCAACTAGATCTAACAGACATCTGCAGAATATTCCACCCAGCAACAACACAATATACATTTTTCTCAGAAGCACATGAAACATTTTCCAAAATAGATCACATCTTAGGCCATAAAACAAACCTGGACAGGTTCAGAAACACAGAAATTATTCGATGCACACTCTCAGACCACAAAGGCATCTTCACCAACCAAACAACGGACAAAGGCCTCATATCTAAAATATATCAACAACTCAAAAAATTGAATCACTCCAAAACTAACCTTCAAAGTAACACCCATCCCATTAAAAAATGGGCCAAAGACTTAAAGAGAGTCTTCTCTGAAGAAGAAACAAAAATGGCCCATAGACACATGAAGATATGCTCCACATCTCTGGTCATAAAAGAAATGCATATCAAAACAACTCTAAGATTCCACCTCAGTCCAGTTAGAATGGCCAGGATCAGGAAAAAGAATGAAAACAGATGCTGGAGGGGATGTGGCCAGGATGGATCACTACTACACTGTTGGTGGGAGTGCAAACTCATTCAACCACTATGAAAAGCAGTGTGGCAGTGCCTCAAAAGGCTAAACATAGAACTCCCCTATGACCCAGCAATTCCACTACTTGGCATTTACCCAACAATCAAGAAACAACTAGCACAACAATGTTCATTGCAGCACTATTCACCATACCAAAGATATGGAACCAACCCAGATGTCCCTCAGTTGATGAGTGGATCAACAAGTTGTGGTATTTTTACACAATGGAATTCTATGCTGCTGTCAGAAAGAATGACATCGCCCCATTTTTTAGGAAATGGAAAGACTTAGAACAAATCATATTAAGTGAAGTAAGCCAGACTCAAAGGAACTTAGGCTCAATGGTTTCCCTCATTCGTCATAATCAGTAGAAACCTTTGGCTCTACTAGCAGAGATTTGCAATAGAGCAAAATCTCGATACATAAGGACATATAATGTGAAGCTAATTGAAAGGACCTCTAGGATAGTGAAACAAAAGCCATATAATGAATGATTGTTGTCCTTAATGTACTTTGTTGTCTCTTATCTCCTTTGCCCTCCCTTGTTATCTCATATTGGTATAGTATCTCACTTTGTTATCTAATTCCTATCCAGTGCAATAAGGCAATAAGCAAGCATAAAGGTGATCCAAGTAAGGAAAGAGGAAATAAAACTATCCCTCTTTGCAGATGACATGATTCTGTATTTAAAGAATCCTATAGACTCTACTCCCAAGCTCCTTGAGCTGATTCAAAGCTTTGGAAGGGTAGCAGGCCATAAAATCAACCCTCACAAATCAACTGCCTTCCTTTATGCCAACAGTGAGAGGAACGAGGCAATAATGAGGAAAGAAACTCCTTTCAGAGTAGCCTCAAAGAAAATAAAGTACCTAGGAATTAGCTTAACTAAGAATGTAAAGGACCTTTTGACAAAAACTTTAAAATCCTAAAACAGGAAATTAAAGCGGAACTAAGGAAATGGAAAAACCTCCCATTTTCCTGGATTGTAAAAATCAATATTGTGAAAATGACAATCTTGCCAAGAGCCATCTACAAATTCAATGCAATACCCATCAACATTCCAATGTCATTCTTTAAAGAAATAGAAGAGGCAATTCAAAATTTTATATGGAATAATAAAAGACCCTGTATAGCAAAAACACTTCTTAGGAGAACGTACAGCGCTGGAGGAATTTCAATTCCAAACTTTAGACTCTATTACAGAGCTATAATTCTCAAAACAGCTTCGTACGGGCACAAGAACAGGCCTGAAGTCCAGGGGAATAGAACTGCGGACCCAGATATTAAACCACAGACCTATGGCCACCTAATCTTTGACAAGGGAGCCAAAAAAATAGAATGGAAGAAAGATAGCCTCTTCAACAAGTTGTGCTGGCAGAACTGGTTAAGCACCTGCAGAAAACTAAAGTTGGATCCTTCTTTGTCACCTTGCACTAGAATTAACTCCAAATGGTTCAAAGACCTGGAGGTAAAAGCAGACACACTGAAAAGTTTACAGGAAGGAATAGGAGATACACTAGGCCTCCTTGGCACAGGTCGAAACTTTCTTAACAAGGACCAAGAATCACAACAAATCAGAGAAAGGCTGGATAAGTGGGACTGCATTAAACTGCAGAGCTCTTGTATGGCAACGGATATAGCTAGTAAACTAATCAGGAAGCCTACAGAGTGGGAAAAGATCTTCACCAACCAAACAACGGACAAAGGCCTCATATCTAAAATATATCAACAACTCAAAAAATTGAATCACTCCAAAACTAACCTGCAAAGTAACACCCATCCCATTAAAAAATGGGCCAAAGACTTAAAGAGAGTCTTCTCTGAAGAAGAAACAAAAATGGCCTATAGACACATGAAGAAATGCTCAACATCTCTGGTCATAAAAGAAATGCAAATCAAAACAACTCTAAGATTCCACCTCACTCCAGTTAGAATGGCCAGGATCAGGAACACGAATGACAACAGATGCTGGAGGGGATGTGGCCAGGATGGATCACTAGTACACTGTTGGTGGGAGTGCAAACTCGTTCAACCACTATGGAAAGCAGTGTGGCAGTGCCTCAAAAGGCTAAACATAAAACTCCCCTATGACCCAGCAGTTCCACTATTTGGCATTTACCCAACAATCCAGAAACAAGGGCATACTAAACCCACTAGCACAACAATGTTCATTGCAGCACTATTCACCAGAGCAAAGATATGGAACCATCCCAGATGTCCCTCAGTTGATGAGTGGATCAACAAGTTGTGGTATTTTTACACAATGGAATTCTATGCTGCTATCAGAAAGAATGACATCGCCCCATTTGTTAGGAAATGGAAAGACTTAGAACAAATCATATTAAGTGAAGTAAGCCAGACTCAAAGGAACTTAGGCTCAGTGGTTTCCCTCATTCGTCATAATCAGTAGAAACCTTTGGCTCTACTAGCAGAGATTTGCAATAGAGCAAAAGGCCATATATAAGGCCATATAATGTGAAGCTAATTGAAAGGACCTCCAGGATACTGAACAAAAGCCATATAATGAATGATTGTTGTCCTTAATGTACTATGTTGTCTCTCATCTCCTTTGCTGTCCCTTGGTTATCCCATATTGGTATAGTATCTCACTTTGTTATCTGATATATTGAATTTATTTGTATTTGGATATTTGAAATTTGATAGGGAAGGGGGGAAAAACAAGAAGGGTGGGGGGTGTGGGTTTGGAGGGAAATGGGTACCAAGACATGTGAAAGGGTATCAATGTATGTGAATTAATGCACCTTCTATCTGGCAAATGTCATGTAACCCTTTTACTGATTACAATAAAAAAATTAAAAAAAAAGAAAGTTGTACTGTGTGGGGAGGATGATGGGGTCAAATACATTTCTTCTTAGAAATATACCTCACCTGGTTGCCCTGGATTTTCCTGGCCTTCTTCTTAGAGAAAGGCGTGTTATACATGATTTGTGGCTTGGCAATGACCTAGCATGTACATCTTCGAGTAAGACAGCAACAACTTCCATGCCTGAGACTCGAGTTTCCTGACCTTTTGGAACAGCACAGCAACATCTTTCTTCATCCTGAGCCACAGGCCAAGTGAGCTGGCTTGAGTTGGTTGTTAGTTACAGTGGCTTGGTTACCAGGCTTCCATATTCTGTTCCATTGTGAGGGAGGCAGGGTCACCTTTCAGGGCCCAATGACCAAATATCCTTGCTCACAGAAGACCTCACCAAAGACATACTGGAGGCTGAATCTCTCCTCCAATCTCACAATATACAAGTGGAGGTAGTAAACAGCACACCTTATTTGTCCAATCCCAATGTCTTAAACTAGACCCAACTACCAGTCTGGTCTCAGGCTCAAGGAGCCTTTCTTAGGTAAGATCCAAACTTAAGGGTCAATATTGCCCTCATCCTTTACAAAACATTTGCTTCACAGTGCCTTCTCTGCCTGCATTTTGCCCCTTGTCGAATTTTTTTTGTTTTTGCTAGTCTTGGGACTTGACCTCAGAGTGTGAACATTGTTCTTGGGCTTTCTTTAGGCTTTAGCTGTCCCACCGAGCCACAGCACCACTTGCAGCGTTTTCTATGTATGTGGTAATGAGGAATCAAACCTGAGTCTTTTTGCGTGGTAACCAAGGACTCTACCACTAGGTCAAACACATAGGGCATCTTGCACATATTTTTGACGTCAATCTACTAGGATATTATTAGGTTTCTGTAACCTAATCAATTTTTTCCTGATGATTAGCTTTGCTGTCATGTGTAAAAAATGCAAGAGGGAAAAATACAGAAGAATTAGTGAAATTTAAAAAAAAGCATTACACACATAGATAAGTGTTCATTCTTTGTAGGAGAAAGGATATTTTGATATGATGATGATGACTTTATAATTACTATGTCAGGGTTGAGAGTTTGGCATAGTGGTAGAGTGCTTGCCTAGCATCCATGAAGATCTGGGTTTGATTGCTCAGTATCACATTGATAGAAAATCTAGATGTGGCACTGTGGCTCAAGTGGCAGAGGGCTAGACTTGAGAAAACCCGAGGACAGTGCTCAGGCCTTGAATTCCAGCCCCAAGACTGGCAGAAAGATAAAAGAAAATAAAAATGCTTTTTATGAGGTAATTCACTCACAGCACTGGCTTCTGAAATCTTCGCTTCTGCATCTTGTGAAATACCCCTTTCCCTCAACGTAGACAAGAAAAACAGATCCATCCCATGGTCCACTGTGAGGTCACTGGTTGGGCTAAGACCTAGTCGTGCAGCGACACATGAGTTTTATTCTTATATTTTCCAAACTTTGTACTCAAATATGCTACCTACTTACCAACTTAGGTCAGTTATCCTTATGCTATACGTTTTCTTCATGACTACAATATTCTTACACTCCTACGTTAATCCTCTTGTACCTCCCCTGACCTCTCTCATTCTTTTTTTCTATCTCTGCACCTCTGCTCGTCTTTCAACCATTATACTGCACGGATCTACATTTGATGGCTGTTGAGCAATATTGTATATGTAGGTGGTTAATTATTCTCTAGGCTCAGAGGGACTTAAAGACAATAGAGATTGGATTGAGAGGCTTATTGTTTTGGGTATAAATCGCTTATCAGTGGTTGTATTAGACTGGTCTGTAAGTGCACAAAAAGAAAGAGTGATAATACCAATCAAAACTTGTGAACATCTAGTGTCTGCCAGCTACAGAGGTCTAGGTTGGTTATATCTGAAAAACTATAATCGTATTTAGTAGTAATCTTGCTCCCATTTTCAAATGGGCAGAACAAGAAACTCAAGAAAATTGTCAAATCAAGAAACAACATCCCCCACCCAATGTAAACAGACAATGGAACAGTCACTGGCAAACCTAGAGGAGAGTCTTTCAAGTGCTACACAAATGCAATTGATTAACAGCATTAATGGAAAATGTGAAAATATGAAGAAAGAGATAGTCGAGGAAGCCATAGCTGAACAAGAGGAAAGCAAAAACAAGGTGATAAGTGAAAAAGAAGAAGCCATAAAGGAGGACATAATAAAGGTTTTTCAAATAAAGATGGATGAATTCATAGAATCCACAAATAAAAACGTGACCAAACTCCAGCAAATGTCCAAAGAAAATAAAGCTACTGAGCTAACCACTCAAAAGGAAATCAAGGAGATAAACAAATCCATACATGATCTAAAACAAGAGATGCAAGGCATCAAAAATGATCAATTAGAAGCAAGGGAGATGAAAAGTAAAGTAGATAGTTTTAGTAGCAGGTTAGACAATGCAGAGGAGAGAATTTCCGGGGCTGAAGATAATTTAGTTATTATAGAGAAAGAACAGAAAATGAGTCAATCCAAATCTAGGAAATATGAGAGAGCGCTTCAGGAGGTCCAAGATACAATTAGGAAGCCTAATTTAAAGCTAGTTGGTATTGAGGAGGGCGTGGAGAAAGAGGTCAATGGTATTGGAAATATACTTCAGGGAATCATCTCAGAGAATTTCCCAAATATCCAGAAGGGCAGGCCCATCCACATACGAGAAGCTTTTAGAATCCCAAACAGACCTGACCAGAAAAGAACATCCCACCGCCACATTGTGATCCGAACTGGATCAATAGAAACGAAAGAAAAGATCCTAAAGGCAGCCAGGGAAAAGGGATTAGTAACCTATAAAGGCAAACCAATCAGAATAACCCCAGATTTCTCAGCAGAGACCATGCAAACACGAAGTGACTGGAAGCATATATGTCATGCCCTTAAATCAAATAACTACCACCCAAGAATACTGTAGCCAGCTAAGCTCTCATTCATAACTGAAGGCACAATAAAAACATTCCATTCCAGGGAAAAGCTGCAACAATATGTTGAAACAAAACCAACACTACAGAGAATTCTCAACGATGCTCTCTACATAGAAAACCAAAATAAATGCAATATAGGGAAAGAAATGGCACCTAAACAGCATACCATCTAAGGACCACAAGAACTGTCAAGACACAGGCCCTACTAAAAGCTTTTAAAAATGGTAGGAACTAATAAATATCTCTCAATCCTAACTCTCAATATCAATGGACTTAACTCTCCAATTTAACGGCATAGGTTGTCTAGTTGGATCCAAAAGCAAGAGCCATCGTTCTGCTGTCTTCAAGAGACACATCTTACCCAAAAACAATCATCTTTCGAAAGTGAGAGGTTGGAATAAACTCTACCAAGCTAACTGCCCCCATAAACAGGCTGGAGTTGCCATCCTCATATCAGACACAATAGACTTCAAACTAAAATTAGTAAGAAAAGACAAAGAAGGTGACTACATACTACTAAAGGGATCTTTCCTCCAGGAAGACATAACGATCCTAAATATTTACACACCCTTTTGAAGATTATCAAAAGATTGAAGATTCTGCCAGTGTAAGTTAGATTCCGGCATTGATATTAAATAATGCAATGAGTAGGGATTTATATTTGAAATATCACTGTTGACAAAATCTAACACACATTTGCTTAGTATTTGCTTTTGATTTCTCAAGAAGTTCAGTACAAGCTAACATGTGTGGCAAATATCGACTGGGAGAAATGATTCAAAACATGTGACTCATTTGAACAGGAGTCAGTGAAAAGATACAGAAGCAGGATACCCATATTGTGATAATTTGTATCTTTTGCATATTTTGTGTTTGTTATTAATTCCATTTGTAGTGTACATTTCTAGGTAAAAACTTTTAAAATGTTTCCAAACAATTTGTTATTTCAACAGCAAAAAAAGACCTTTATATGCATGATAAAATTCACAGAATCCAAATTTTTCCATATTATTTTTGTTTTTTGGGTTTTTTTTGGTGGGTCATAGATCTTGAACTCAGCCTGGGCACTATCCCTGAGCTCTTCAGCTCCAGGCTACCACCTTACCCTGGAGCCAAGCCCCAATTCCCATTTTCTAAAGGTAAATTGGAGATAAGAGTCTCAGGTCTTTTTGTGCCAGGATGGCTTTAAACCTTGATCCTCAGATCTCAGCCTCCTGAGTAGCTAGGATTATAGAAGTGAGCCACCACCCCATCATGCTCAGCTTTCTGGTTTTTTTTTAAACAAGCCCTTTGGCTGGAACTCGGTCTGAGCACTGTCCTTCAGCTTTCCTCAAGCCTAGTGATCTTCTACTTGAGCCACAGCACTACTTCTGGTTTTTTCTGTGTATCTGGTACTGCGGAATTGAACCTTCGTCTTCATACAAGCACTCTACAACTATGCCAAACTCCCAGCCCCTCCACATTAGTTTTTATGATAGATGTTTCCATGCATCTAGGATGGCTAGAAATCCTTCTTGAGTTTCCCAAGATCAGGGAGTATAGGTGTGTCCCATCCTGTGTGGCTACATAACCATTGTTTAGGGTACAGTTCTCTCTTCATTCTACCCATCTAGAGCAATTTTCATCTTCCATGTATAATCATTAAACATTCAGCTCCTGTTCCTCTCTACTCCGTTCTCTGGAACCATCGTGCTTTTTGGCTCTAAGGGTTTGTTGATCCTTGGAAGCTCTGGAAGGGAAAACATACCCTAGCTCTTCCTTTATGACTGCTGTATTTTTTGTTTACTGTAATCAAGATTCATCTGTAAAATATTGTAAAATGTTCTTCCTTTTCAATGCATTGTTTTGCATGTTTCTATCTTTTGATTATTATTAATAGTTGTGAATGGATTCTCCACATATTTGTTCTACTCTCTGCTTTCTCTTCGGTTAGGTACAAATCTAGAAATAGAAGTGTTGCACCATATTTCTATGTAATTATATATTTAGTAGTTTTTTAGCACTCTCCACCCAATTTTTGATTGTTTTATATTCCTTGCAGAACTATTCCAAAGTTCTACTTCTTCTCACTACATTCCCAGTGATAGTTAGACTTTGAAAGTTGTTTTTTTCTATGTGTGTGTGTGTGTGTGTGTGTGTTTGTGTGTGTGTATGTGGATCTTTTTGTTTAAAACCACATTTATACTAACATATTTAAAGTAATGATTTCATTGTAATTTTAATTTTTCTCATGACTGTTAATATTGAACTTCTTTCTACATTTTGAACTACTATTTCTATATATTCTTTTTAGAAAATCCTCTCCAAACTCCAATTTTTTCCCTTTTTTTGTGGGGTAGTGGGGAAAGTCATGGGGCTTGGACCTTGGGCCGTGAGCTCTTTAGTTTAAGGCTATTGTCCTACCCTGAGTATTGCCCCTCAGTTCTTCTGCTCACAGCTCCCTATCCCTCTTCCCATTATATACAGAACAAAGGTCATCCTCAGTCTTTTCGAAAAAGTAAAACATACAGTAAATTTGTAGTATAAAACAGCAAGAAATAAATTTCTTGCCAGGTGCAGTGACTTCTACCTGTAATCCTAGCTACTCAGATATCAGGCTGATATCTAAATATTTGGTTAAAAGCCAGCCTGGGCATTAGAAAGTCTATGAGACTCTCACCTACAGTTAACCATTAGAATATGGGAAATGGCACTGTGGCTTCATAGGTAGGGAGATAGCCTTGAGTTGAAGAGCTCAGGAGAGTTCCCAGGCCCAGAGTTCAAGCCTTACAAATCCCCCAGCCAAAAAAAAGAAAAAAAACTTTCTTCCCCAAGTGACTATTATGCCAGACATAGAACATTAACATTCTGGGTGTACTTCACAATATTATTACTTGATACCCTAAGATTTTGAAATATTCTCACAGTACCAGCATATGTCATCATATAATGTAGTTCTTTTTCAATGGAATAATTCCATTAATAACCTAAATCTACTCCCCCGACTTATTTTTGTCGATACCACAATTGCTCTACAAGATATGCCACAAGCCATTAAACATTTTATGGTGGGAAATTGGAAAGGAGTCTCATGGAATTTTGTGCCAGGCTGGCTTTGAACCATGGTCCTAGTATCTCAGTCTCCTGAGTAGCTAGGATGACAGGCGTGAGCCACCAAAACCTGGCTTGCCTTTTCATTTTTTTGTGGGTCTTGGGACTTGAACTCTGGGCCTAGGCACCATCCCTAAGCTTTTCAGGTCAATATTTCATGTAAATCAAACATTTAAGTAAAGGAATAATATTCCAACAAAAAAAGAATAAAATTCCAGACATGGTGTGTTTATAACTCGGTGTTAATTACTTGATGAAAATGTGCCATTCCAGAAGCTGGTGTCATTTGATGATGTAGCTGTGGATTTCAGCTGGGAGGAGTGGCAGCATCTGGACAATGCTCAGAGGACCCTGTACAGAGATGTAATGCTGGAGACTTACAGCAACCTGGTGTCCTTAGGTGAGCAAAAGTCAAATTCACTTGCAAGGCCAAGTGCCTTGTTATTTTGCAGATACGTGAATGTTTATCAAACTTTCAATACTATTTAAATGAAAGATTCCAGGCCCTGAGAAGTATCATTACTTTCTAAAGAAAACCTAAGGTAATTTTGTACTCATTCTTTAGGATACCTTCAGGATACTTTGACAACAGTTCTAAATTATGTTTCCTCTAATGCAGACGACATTCCAAACTTACACAGTAATTGTAAGTGGATAAACAATCCAGAATAGAATATATATCATTATTGGAAATAGGATCTACAAATCACTAAACAGTGAGTTCATAATGGAAACCTGGCACTAGGTGCAATGTTTCAGGCCTGTAATCTTAAAATATTCAGGAGGAAGAAATCTAAGAATTCTAATTTGAAGCCAGCAAGGGCATAAAAATTGCCATGAAACTCTATAACTCCAAGTAACCCCTCAAAACTGTTAGTGGAGTGTCAAGAGTTTGACTTTGTGGTTGAGTGCTTGCCTAGCATGCATGAAGACCTATGCATGTAAGAGGAGCTGGGACTCAAACTGGTATTTTTCTAGCCTTGAGGAAGACAGGTAAGTTTTTGCCATACAAAATGAATCCAGAGCTGGGGAAAAATCAACCATGGAGCCAGTGAGAAATGAGAAAAAAGATTTAATAGATAACTTGTGAGTAGGATGTCTGCGAACTTAAAGCAATGATGACACAGCATAAGCAATAATTCTCTACTGTTTCTAATTTACAGGGCCCTGTGTTCCCAAACCTGTATTAATTGACAAGCTAGAGCACTGTGCAGAACTCTGGATAGGAAATTCCTCTGACAAGAATATCACAGGTGAGTGAATGCATCTTCATATTGATGTTGGAGCCTGAGCCCCATTGGTAAGTTCATGTTGTGATGTACTGAGCAATAATATTCTTAGTTACCCTAAATCCTGTGTGGAACCTATGGAATTCTTTGTGAATGAATCAAGAATCATTTTCTTTTCCCAATCCTATGCTTGGTCTCAGGTCCTGAGCATGGTCCTTGGGTTTTCTCAAGGCTAGCTCTCTACTTCTTGAGTCATAGCACCACTTCTGGCTTTTTCTTTGTATGCAGTACCAAGGAACTGAACCAGGTCTTTCTGCATGCTAGCCCAAAGCCCCGGCACCAAGAATCATTGGGTGATATAATGAATTCTATGTGGCAGTAGAGTTAAAGTTACATTTCTCTGTAGAAATCACTGTGAAATAAAATAAAATGAGAAAGCCATGAGCCAGTGGCTCATGCCTGTAATCCTAGCTACTCAGGAGGCTGAGATCTGAGGATCAAGGTTCAAAGACTGACCTATCACAAAAACACCTTAGACTCTTCTCTCCAATGAACCAATAGAAAATGAGAAGTGGGATTGACGCTAAAGACATAGGGCAGTAGCCTTGAGCTGAAGAGCTCAGGAAGAACAGCCAGGTCTAGAATTCAAGTCCCATGACTGCAAAACAAGAAAGAAAGAAAGAAAGAAAGAAAGAAAGAAAGAAAGAAAGAAAGAAAGAAAGAAAGAAAGAAAGAAAGAAGAAAGAGGGAAGAAAGAGGGAAGGAAGGAAAGGAAGAAAGAAAGAGAGAGAGAAAGAAAGAAAGAAAGAAAGAAAGAAAGAAATTTCATTTCTTTAAAACTAAGACTATAAATGATTGAGCAAACAAGGAATAAGTCAGGGCATTATTCTCTGATAAGGATAATATCTTTTTGCTGGTAGGAAGAGACTGGTATTCAGAACCAGACCTTTCCACCAGAAATAGAGCCTAGTGGTAGAGTGCTTGCCTAGCGTGTACAAAGACACAGGTTTGATTCCTTATTACCACATACATAGAAAAAGCCAGAAGTAATGACTTCATTGGTAGGGTTCTAGTCTGGAGAAAACCCAAGGACAGTGGTTAGGTCCTAAGTTCAAACCCAGGAATGGAAGGAAAAAAAAACAACAAAGTTTCAATCAACATAAGAAAATTAACTAGACAATGAGCTGGAGATTTTCTGGTCTTCCATGGTTCTGAGGGACAGGAGTGTTAGAAAAGGAATTTTTATAAGACTTCAAATGGAAAGAAACAAATTTCAAAATTCCCACAAATACCTAAATTGAGACTTTAGTGAGAAGTTGTAACTGAAGGGATATAGGTGTAAGTCCTTACTCTCAAGAATCGTTCTTGCTTGGATCAAAGGCAAACAGACATATAAACCAAACTTATGGCCGCTGAATCTAGAAAAAATTCGTGTTCCTCAATTAATGGTTAATAAGCAAACAGCATTGAAACTGGGTAAGGTAATCCTATCTGCTACTCAGGACCTGAGACTCTTATCTGTAGTTAACTCTAGAAAACAGGAAGTGGGACTGTAGCTCAAGGATAGGGGTTATAGTCTTCTACTGAACTGTTCAGGGACAGGGCCGAGGTCTATGAATTACAAAAAAAAAAAGAAAAGAAAGTTTTAAAAAGATGCAAAACAGCACAATATTTAGATTATTCGTCAAAAATAAAAGAAAGGCAGCTATTCCTCAATGTATAAACAAAACAGTATTTGAAAAAAAACAGCTGCAGGTATATTATAGGTAGTACTCAGCTTAAAACTGTAGCAATACATAGTTGGGTAATTTCAATAAATATTTCCTGTGATATAAAAAGAGAATAAAACACAGAAAAACATTATTGGTCATTGTAAAATATCATTTTCTTAATATGTTAGGGAGAAAAGCATATATTTCTCACAAATCAATTTCCACTGTTATATTTTAAAATATCTAACACTTAGGATGGGAAAGTAAAGTCATTACCTTTACAGTAAAGAATATTTGTATCTCATGTATGTTTGTGTCTTTTTTTCTATGACTCATTTTAGATGTCCAGGTAATGGAAAATGTGTTCAAGACCTGCCAGGAAAGTCCACATGAATGTCTTTGTGAAGTAGCAGTTGCAAGTAGTATCGAAGTGGAGGAAAACGTGAGATTAGCAACAACTTTAAATTTGAGCTCTACACATAATCCAGAGCTCCTTAGTAATAACGGTAACAACTTAGGGGTGAGGACTGAGGAGTTCATTAAGTGTCAGAACATGCTTCTGTCTCCTAAGCCTGATGAGATGCATGCTGCATATAGATCTCGTATGTCTCCTGTTCTTAAAAAATCCATCGGATATTCAGAGCATTTTATTCATGATTGTGACAGTCCAAAAGATCTGCAGTATCATAATTCTGTTCTCCCTGCCCAAGAAATTCTTCAGGGAGGGAGGAAAACTGCTAAATGTACTGTGTGATGAAAAATATTGTACTTAACACCGACCATCATTACACATCCGAAAATGTACACAGGAGAGACTCCTCATACATGTAGTGAATGTGAGAAATCTTTCAGTAATGAAATACGCCTTACAATACCTCAGAGCAAATATCCTGAGATATGTGATGCGTACATCAAGTGTGAAAATTAATTTCTGAGAAGTCAGACCTGATGCTCCAACCTCGATCTCCAAGAGAAGACAAACCTTATGAATATGAGGAACGTAATAAAATTTCTGCTCAGAATTCAGCTCTCAGCACACATCAGGGATCTCACACAGAAGAGAAATCTTATGAATGGGATAAATGTGGGAAGACTTTTAGACTGAAATCATACCTCACTTTGCACCAGAGAAGACACACAGAAGAGAAACCTTATGAATGTAACAAATGTGAAAAGTCTTTCACCCAGAAGATACACCTTCGAGTTCATTAAATAACACACACAGGAGAGAAATCTTATAAGTGTGGAAAGTCTTTCCAAGGGAAGGGAAAACTTCGTATTCATCAGAGAATACACACAGGAGTGAAACCTTATGAATGTAACCAATGTGTAAAGTCTTTCAGACAGAAATCTTCCCTCAAATTGCATCAAAGAACACACAGAGGAGAGAAATCTTATGTGTGCAACAAATGTGGAAAGACCTTCAAGTGGAAGTCATATCTTGATGGGCATAATAGAACACACACAGGAGAGAAAACTTATGCATGTAGTGAATGTGGATCGTCTTTCAAATGGAAGGTAAAACTCCATGTTCATCAGAGAATATACTCAGGAGAAACACCTTATGAGTGTAACATATGTGGAAAGTCCTTCACACAGAAGCCAAACCTCAACATGCATAAGACAATTCAAACAGGAGAAAAACCTTATGAATGTAACCGCTGTGGAATGTCTTTCAAATGGAAGTCTTCCCTCAAATTGCATCAGAGAACACACACAGGAGAGAAACTGTACGAGTGCATCAAATGTGGTAAGACCTTCAGATGGAAGTCACATTACAGGAGGCATAACAGAATTCACACATATTAGAAACCTTAGGAATATAACCAAAGTTGAAAGTCTTTCGTGCACTATTCACCCTTCAGGAAGCGTAAGAGAGTTCACACATATGAGAAGCCTTAGCAATGTAATAAAAAGGAAAGACTTTTTAGTCTGTGGAAGAAAACTCAGCTTGTGTCACAGAACCAACACAAGATCAAACCCTTAATGAATGTAGCAAATGTTCAGTCTTTTCCCCAGAAGGCACAAGTCAAGATTTATCACTAAACACCCACAGGATAGAATCCTATGAATAAAATGAAAGGGAAATTTTTTTGAAGAACTCATAGTTGAGTTTTCATGATACCACATATACACAGGATAAAAATCGTATGAATATAAGAATATGAAAAAATCCATCATGAACGCATGACTAAGTATAAAATGCACATAGGAGAGAAAAACCTTATGAATATTACAAATGTGGAAAGTGTTTGACCTGGAAGGCATACTTCTGTGTTCACCACAAACCTGATTCCCATAGAAGAAAAGAAAACTAATGAATAGAACAAATGTGCAATGACTTTTAATCAGAAGTCAGTCTTCAGTACATTTCAGAACATACACAATAGAGAAATAGAGAAATTCTGAGTAAGGAAAAACATTTAGCTATATATAGAATCTCTGTATATGGGAGCATTATGGTAAGTCTTCTAAACAAAGTCAACCTTCAGCAAGCATTAAGAGCACTCAAAGAAGAAATAATAGCATGTAGGAAAACCTTTGTCAGAAACCTCTAAAACCTGACTGTGTGGCTTAGTGGTAGAGTGCTAACCTATCAAGGATGAAGGCCCGGGTTAGATTCCTCAATACTACGTGAAAAGAGCAAGCCAGAAGCAGCACTGTGGTTCAAATGGTAGAGTGCTAACCTTGAGCAAAAGTAGCTCAGGCCCTGAGTTCAAGCCTAGGATTGGAGAGAGAGAGAAAGAGAGAGAGAGAGAGAGAGAGAGAGAGAGAGAGAGAGAGAGAGAGAGAGAGAGAGAAAGAGAGAAAAGAGAGAGAGAGAAACAGGAACTTCTAAATTTTACAGAGATAGAGAAGGAAAGAGAGAAGGAGAGAGAAACTAATTTCTAAACTTTACAGTCTTTCTATTTCCTTACAAATTCGTCTATGTCATTCTTTCTGACAGAAGCACAGAATTCCATTGTGTAAAATACCATATTTGATCTACTTTGATCTACTCATCAATTGACGGGCATCTGGGTTGGTTCCATACCTTTGCTATAGTAAATAGTGCTGTGATAAATGTTATTGTTCTAGTGAATTTAGTATGTCCTATCTGGACGATTGGCAAGGAGTGAAATTGCTGGATCACAGGGGAGCTCTATGTTTAGTCTTTTTGGGATACTGCCATAGTGCTTTCCATAGTGGTTGAACGAGTTTGCAATCCCACCAGCAGTGTAGTAGTGATCCCTCCTGGCCACATCCCCTCCAGCATACGTTATTAGATTTCTGGATCTTGGCCATTCTAACTGGAGTGAGGAGGAAAAGGGAAAGAGGAACTGAATCTTTCTCTCCTTACAGATGACATGATTCTGTATTTAAAGAACCCTATAGACTCTACTCCGAAGCTGCTTGAGCTGATATAAAACTTTGGTAAGGTAGCAGGGTATAAAATTAACCCTCAATGTCAACTGCCTTCCTATATGCCAACAAATGAGAGGAATGAGGCAAGAATCAGGATAGCAACTCATTTTGCTATCAAAGAAAATAAAATACCTAGGAATTAACTTAGAATGTAAAGCACTTTTTGATGGAACTATAAACCCTGGAGAAGGAAATTAATGCAGAACTGAGGAAATGCAAAAACCTATGCTCCTGCTTTGGAAGAAGTAATATTGTAAAAATGGCAATCTTGATAAGGACTATCTACAAATTCAGTGCAATATTCATCAATATCCCAATGTCATTCTTTAAAGAAACAGAAGAGGAAATCCAAAATTTCACTTTGAATAATAAAAGACCCCTTATTGTCTGTCTTCTTGCATGATATATAATGTTTAATCTCACCTTCTCCACCAAAATCTCACCTTTCTCATTGAGACATAGGTGGCCCTGTTTACTAGCAGCAAAGGCTCAAACGCGCAGTTTCAGGTGTCACCACTGCCTCTGTTACTGGGTAGATCCAACTCTGTCATCGATTCTGAGGTCTGCTCTGGGAGTGTTGGTCACAAGTTGTTCTGTGGCATCTGCTACCAGCCTGTGCCTATTTGCTTCCTTTCCTCCAGCAGCCTACAACAGGGAATGAAGTTCAGGTGCTGATCCTCTCTTTCAAATGCAGGGCAGGATGAGCCCAACCCTCCCTCATCTTCCTCTTCCAATTTTTGGGAAAAAATGTGCTGGCAGAAGTCCTCAGGTGTGGGGCATGGCTGATCCACATTTTTAATCCAGGCTGCTCAGGAGGCTGAGATCTGAGTATGGAAGTTCCAAGTCACCTAGAACAGGAAAGTCTGATAGATTCTTACTACCAAAAATAAAAAACAGCTGGGAATCGATTTTGGGCTCAAGTGGTAAAGGGCTAGTCTTGAGTACAAATGCTTAGTGCCCAGGCCCTGAGTTCAGGCTCCAGCACTGTCAACAACCTCACTTTAGTGAGATTTTAGCTTTATCCATGTAGGCACATCTCACTGGAATCTTTGCTGGTAGAGATAGTCTTCATAATTTTGTCTGAAGGTAAAGTTCCTCCTGGGGTAGTACACAAAAGGTGTCATGGAGAGAGGAGCCCCACTTGCTCCAGGTTTGAAGATGGCATAGGTCAAGCCAGCATGGAGTTGGCACATCAGTATTTTTCCTAGCACCACCTACCAGTGAATGTCAAATGACATTGATTGTTGTGTTGTTGTGTGATTGAAGTGCCCCATTAAGGGCAGTGTTAGCACATCCAAACTTGGATACCAGGAATGCTGAAATCTCAAAGCTAAGATTTCTGTTGGCTACAGAAATGCTGGTGTGTCTGTTATTCACTAAAAGTTCAGGTGCAAAGATTCTGAAGCTTGATGCCATGTGTTTATTCCATTTAGTAAAATTATTTTAATGCACTGTATAAGTTAAAACATTTGATAAGAGTCAGGGGTAGTGAAAACATTGTTCTTGAATTCAGGTGTCTGGCAGATAATGGGGGGGTGTTGGTGGCTGGGACTATGAAGCTGGAGCTGCTATCAAACCATGGATCATGTTCCTCTTTGTCTGGGAGAAATGACTCCAAAGATGAAATTTGAATGGTGAGAAAAGATGATGATGTACTCAGGAAATTTCTCCTAAACAAATGCTCATGTGGAAGTGGGATGGGGGCTGGGCATATCTGAGGCAGAGCTTAAGGGGGCTTCTCATGGCGTTGAGAATGTTCCTTGCGACTTCGGGCATGCAGCAGGGTGTTTTAGATGGCCATTGTGAGATGGATGGAATAAGACTGGAGACAAGATGAATGCTGGGATCCTGCAATGCTCTTGCATGAGTGGCTGGTGGCTCACCTGAAAGAACTAATTATGTCTAAAAAAATAAATCCTGAATTTGTTTTGATTAGATAATACCTGTAATCCGAGGCATATTCAGGATCCTGATCTTAGTATTGTGGTTTAAAACCAACCCAGCAAAGGGAAAAATGCATGAGACTCTTACTCCCAGTTTAGAGCAAGAACAAAGATTGAAGTAGAGCTGTGGCTCAAGAGCTAGAGTGCTACCTTGAGCAAAGAAAAGCTAAGAAAAACTCCAGGTCTTGAGTTCAAGGCCAGGAATGAAAGAAGGAAGGTAAAAAAGGGAAGTATGTGAGGAAGGGAAATATATAAATGAAAGAGAGAAGGAACTAGAAATTTAAAACTAGAGAATATTTAAAAGTCATCAGTCCTTCTAAGAAAAGTGTTGGAGTATGGGTTCTATATGTGGTGAACTGGAAGCCCAGCACTGACTTGTTAACCAAAGTGTAGAGAGCTATTACATTTGCCATTACAAGATGGCGCTGGCATCCGCCTTGTGGTTGCGCCACTGAGTTGTTTGTCTGAAAGTTTCCAGGAAAAGATGTGATTGTTCTTGAGCTTTATGCATGATTGGAAGTATGTGTAATGCCATATTGCTACTTGTTTAGAATGTGCTATGGAGGTGTACTTATATTATTGGCTATAGAATTGTAAGAAAGCAAATGTGATTGGATGATGGGCCTATAAAAGCCCAGGGTTTTGAGGAAGTCGGGGTCGACCCGGCATAGCTGTAAGCTTGCTAAATAAACTGCTGCTCGAGAAGAAGTCTCACGTGTTGCGTCTTCCTTGCCGGCCGAGGGGACAGCGACAGTTGGTGGCCCGTACGGGGACGCCCGTATGCCAAGACCTTCACTTCCAACAGACTTCAGAACTCGAGGCGGTGCACCGGTAAGTTTCCCAGGTTAGGGGAACCAATTAAAGTCCAAGATAAGAGAGACCTATTAAGGTCTTGGGAGAGTAGGACCAATTAAAGTCCTGGAAAAGGGGACTGATCATTTTTGCTCTTTTCTGTAGATAAAGAAAGAGCGGGGAAAAGCTCCGGTTTTGAATTATGGGAGCCTCAGAATCATCTCAGCTGGTAAAAAGCGCAAAGGAACTGAAAGTGAAACAAAGTATCTTGAGACTTTTCCTCCTTAACGTGGAGGAGGTAGCTCCCTGGTTCTCTGTGTCAGGTAATCTATCATTGCCTGCATGGGAAAAGCTAGGGAAAGATTTAGATAGAGCTGCGAAAAAGGGCAGACTCGGACCAGGAGTGAAGCCTATATGGAAACTAGTTCGGAACTGTTTGACTGATGAGCGTTGCTCCGGCGCACTAGTGGAAGGAAAGATAGCATTGGAGAAATTTAAGGAGGAAAGGTCAGAGTCAAGGAGTGAAAATTCAGGGGAGGATCGAAAGGTTCCTTCTATTTATCCCCCCTTGCCGCCTGAAAATAGGCAGGAGGAGTCTAATTTAGAGGAGCCTGTGCTAGGCGCAGTATCTCGAGTTCGTATTACATCAGACTGGAAGAGGTCGCACAAGAAAGCAGACCTTAATGCAGGACAGGAAGTTCCTTTTTTCGAGGTGCTGCCCCCCCCTACGTTTTGTATGGGTGGTATTGCCTCAGGGAATGGCCAATAGCCCCACCTTATGTCAACTGTATGTACACGCAGCTTTAATCCCCCTGCGAAAGGAATTTCCATCAGTGAAATGCTTATACTATATGGATAATATCTTGTTGGCTTCCAAAGACCAGGAAATGTTGAATAAGCCTTCTAGTTTATTAGTAAAGTGCCTTGAAAATAAAGGATTATTTATAGCCCCTGAAAAGGTTCAGAAAAATAGAATATCACAGTATTTAGGAAGCATTATAACATCTCAGAAAATAAGGCCATTGAAATGGCAGTTGCGAAAAGATAACCTTAAGACCTTAAATGACTTCCAGAAATTGTTGGGAGATATTAATTGGATTAGAACCTCCCTCCCTATGAGCAACAGTGAATTAAAGCCCTTATTCGATATATTACAAGGTGATTCTGCCTTAGACTCACCAAAAATGTTAACCCCTGCAGCCAAAAGAGTTTTAAAAGTTTTGGAAAAAAATTAAATTCAGCATTTTTACAAAGAATAGAACCAAGACTAGAAATTTCTTTAATTATTTTGGCTTCTTTTAAACAGCCTTCAGGAGTCTTGTGGCAGACTGGACCTTTAGCGTGGGTTCACCCTAAATTGTCACCTGCAAAATCTATTGAATACTATCCCACAGCCGTTGCAAATTTGTCCATTTTGGGTATTAAATTTAGTATACAACACTTTGGTTGTCAACCTAATCTTCTTATAGTTCCTTATACTTCTGATCAAATTCAGGTTTTAAGTGCCACCATCGATAAATGGACTATTTTAAATTGTATGTTTACAGGAAAAATAGATAATCATTATCCTAAGAGTCCTTTTTTACAGTTTTTTAAAAAACATCCTGTTGTTTTCCCGGTAGTTACAGCAAAGCAACCTATTTCTGGAGCAGTTAATATTTTTACTGATGGCTCTAAGAATGGACTAGGGGCTTATTTGGTTGAGAGTCAAGAACCAGTTTTGTGTCAGTTTCAACCTGGATCGGCACAAAAGGTAGAGTTACAAGTTGTTATTTCTCTTTTTAAGAATTGTTCCTTTTTTTTTAATATTATTTCTGATTCCCTTTATGTAGTAAATGCCTTGAAAAGTTTAGAACTTGCTGGGGTTATCAGCAAAAGTAGTAATGTTTATAAATTATTTACACAATTGCAGGAATTAATTTGTGCCCGCAAGGCCCCATTTTTTCCAGTACACATACGTGCACATACAGGATTGCCCGGACCCCTCAGTTTGGGCAATGATGTAGTAGATAAGTGTGCACGCATGCAAATGGCTTTTATTGTCTTTACCCCGGAACAACAAGCTCAAGAGTTTCATAATCATTTTCATGTTAATGCCCGCACCCTACAATCTTGGTTTAAATTAACTCGGCAAGTGGCCAAATTGTATTAAATTGCCCAAAATGTGTTACCCACCTTCCGGTTGCGTCATTGGGTGTTAATCCTCGTGGTCTTCTTCCTTTAAAAATCTGGCAAATGGATGTTACCCATGTTATGGAGTTTAAAAAGTTAAAATTTTTACATGTTTCAATTGATACATGTTCAGGAATTATTCATGCTACTCCTTTAAGTGGAGAGACAACTCATCATGTAATTACTCATTGCCTGGAAGCTTGGGCTTCCTGGGGCATGCCTTATCTATTAAAAACTGATAATGGCCCTGCTTATACTAGCAGACAATTCCTTCAATTTTGCCAAACCATGGGAGTGCAGTTGTCACATGGACTGCCTTATAATCCTCAAGGACAAGGTATTGTGGAACGTGCTCATCGCACCTTAAAATTCTATTTACAAAAACAAAAAGAGGGAATTGGATATAAGAAAACACCTAAAGATAGAATTTCCCTTGTTATTTTTACTTTAAATTTTTTAAATTTGGATATTCAAGGCCATTCTGCCGCTGATAGACATGTTTCACCAGCTATAGGACTGCATAAAGGACTTGTGAAATGGAAGGATGTATTAACTGGCCAATGGAATAGGCCAGATCCCGTGCTCTCTTGGGCACGAGGAGGTGTTTGTGTGTCTCCACAAAAATCACAGGATCCCATTTGGGTGCCGGAACGTTTAGTGAGAAAAGTGCAGAAGGATGAGCGTCATAAAAATCCTGTCGATGCTACTACTACTGATGATGCTGTTGTGGCCACTGATGGAGACTCGAGTACTGTGGGCAATAATGAAGACGTTTTCCCTGCCAATGCCAGTGACTAGTACTTCCAAAGTATATCCATATATATTCACAACTAACAGTTCCTTGAAATTACTTTCTATTCCTTATGATTCTGGACGTGGAAATTTTTCCTTAAGTTTGAATTTAACTCGAACCTTATGTTTTACTTTATCTATGAATTTGAGTGCCTGTATAATTCTTCATCGACAAAATATGGGAATGTTTTATCCCCAGCCAAATGGTGATTTGACAACAGTTTCTACGCTAACTCAAAAGGCAGGATTGGTGGGATATTCGGGGTATGTTCCATCTTATGGAGATCATGTAAAAATTGGGGAAATTCAATATGGATCTACAAAAAGTTTTCCTTTATTGTTTCCAAAATGTACTAGCGGTGCTTGGTGGCCCTGGGAGTGGACAGGTTGTCAGAGTTCTAGATATGCTCATGATGCTTCTGGTTTTCGTTTTTCTCCTGCTATTGCTGATTTTGGGAATTTTACCCATGCTCCATGTAGATGTGATTATGTTTTTCAAAGAGCAGATGAAGATACTGAAATCCTTTTGATGTTTGGCTAATTTGTGGGAAATATGCTTGTAGTGTTAGTAATGCTCTGGCTTTTATTAATGGAGGAGAGTTTAGGCATTGTAATAGTACCATTAAAAGTAATTTTATGATGGTCTGTCCCGGTTCAGGGCCATGTTGCCCCAGTTCAACTTCATGTTCTTGTACAACCAAGAGGCATCTCTCCAACCTAAGACAGGCATGATCCCTTACCCTCAGTATGAGAAAATAGGGAAGGCGTTTGGAGATCTGGCCAGTCTCTAAATTCCTACTCAAATTCTCTATACTTTCAGCCAAAAGAAAAAAGGGGGAGATGTAGAGAGCTATTACATTCGCCATTACAAGATGGCGCTGGCATCCGCCTTGTGGTTGCGCCACTGAGTTGTTTGTCTGAAAGTTTCCAGGAAAAGATGTGATTGTTCTTGAGCTTTATGCATGATTGGAAGTATGTGTAATGCCATATTGCTACTTGTTTAGAATGTGCTATGGAGGTGTACTTATATTATTGGCTATAGAATTGTAAGAAAGCAAATGTGATTGGATGATGGGCCTATAAAAGCCCAGGGTTTTGAGGAAGTCGGGGTCGACCCGGCATAGCTGTAAGCTTGCTAAATAAACTGCTGCTCGAGAAGAAGTCTCACGTGTTGCGTCTTCCTTGCCGGCCGAGGGGACAGCGACACCAAAGAGTCACCATGATGAGCAAAGGATAGAAATCTGCATGAGCCTCTTAGCGGATGGAGACACAGAAGAGAACCTCAGCTCCCATCCAATAGTTAGAAGTATATAGAGATGGGGAAGTTGGCATCACCTTGATGTCATTGTGTCCATGGAGACTGGAAGCCATGGCTCTGTGAAAGCACAATGTTCTGGTTACTGAGCTGAGAGGCTGAGGAGAGCCAAGTCCTGGCCATGAAGAAATCAGGGTGGCAGCAGAGCAACTCTGCTGCAGTGTGTGCCTGCTTGGCTGTTCTTATTCTGTGGTGGATCAGGCCGGAGCGGGTGATAGTAACTGTTTTGTGGTCACAAGCCCTTCACCAAGAGCTTCCTCTGGGATCCTCATAAGCTACAGGGTGGCTGGTGGTGGGATGTGTGTGGGGTGGAAGTGACAGAGGGATGGACGCATGGCAAGGTGGGTGAAGAGATGAGAGGAATGATGAGAGCCCAGTTCATTGGTTTCCAAGGTTAATGGGTGGGAGGTAGAGAGGCATGATGGAGGAAAGATGGAGGCAGGGGAAGGTGGTGACAGAGTGAGGCCATGTGTAGTGCCACCCTGGCCATCATCTGAAGTCCATAGGCAGCTTCCTGATCCCTCACTTTGTCCTGCTCCTTGTGGAGGGAATGTCACGTGTACCCAGAGCTAGGGGTGGGGCAATGTTAGTAGCACCTGGAGAACCATTGGCCTCTACCTGGGTGAGGGGTGGTTATGGCTCCCATGCTGGGTGGCCTGATAGCTATGGAACAGATCTTTCCTTAGCTACCACAGTCAGTGGCTGCTCTCCATCTAGGGTTAGGGCACCTGCTCAGCCATCAGGACACCCCATGCCAGGACAGAGGCCTACAATTCAGATGGCAGCACAGGGGTGAAGATGATCTCACCGTAGCCCTAGTTACATGGCTGTCCATGCATGCAGGACAGGATGAACTGGGGGAAGATGTTCTCTGTGTTTTTCCACAGTCTATCCCGGCCTCTTCTTGTGTCTGATTAGACCCAGAGAGTACCAGGTTCCCTCTCATAATCCTGGTTCTTTTTCTTTTACAGTCATGACGCTTGAACTCAGGTCCTGGGTACTGTCCCTGAGCTCTTTTGCTCAAGGTTGATGCTCTACCATTTGAACCATAGTGCCATTTCTAGCTTTTCCTTTTCATGTGGATCTCTGATATCTCCAGTGCTGTGCCTGCAGGGAGGCACTCACCCCACAGTCAGAGCCACCTCTGCCGAGACTGTGACTGCCCACAACCCTCACACCCACTCCTTGCACACCCCTCGACTCCAGTTTTAGCTCCTCTTGGACTGGGTGTCCAGCCTACCCCTTCCTACACTCACAAAGGGTCTACAATTGTCTTCCCAGGGTCCTTTCTTCTGCCAGCCAGAGTACAGATTGTGCACATCTTGACGATCACAGAGCTCAAAGCCAAAGGCTGAGATGTAGAAGGGGGTGACCCAGAAGCTGAACAGGGCCCATGGATCATCCTGTGCATCCCCCAGCCTGTGACTTCCCCCACTCCATTGGCAGAGAAGCTCCATGCCCACATCCTGATCCCTGGTCCCCTCCAATTCCATTCTTCCTTGGATTTTGCAGACTGTCTACCATCAGGATCTAAAATTCTATTCATCACTTTATGTCCTTATCACTGATTTGCTACTTTGGCAGGATCTCCCCGTGCCTGGAGAGTGGGCATGTCATGTACTCTCTGTGGAGAAGTTGCCCCAGGAGAAGAAATATGCACTTCATGTGAGTGTTGGACAGGGCAGGAGGGCTCCCTAGGATCAGAAGCCACAGGAGGGGTGCAGATGGGGGAATGCTAGGGGCCCCAGGGGAAAGTGGGAGTTAGTTCCCAGTTGGTTCCTTCTGCAGGGTTGACACCGCTTCACAAACCCAACAGAATGAGGTTCACATTACAGATGTCAGAGACAGTGCAGATTGCCAATGGGCGCAGGGGTCACTGTCACCCCCAGATGCTGGCTGCATGCTGGGATGCACGCAGAGAAGGTTTCAAGATCAGATAATAAGGATGTTGCAGGGTGTAATCATTCTTTTCAGATGGCTCTCTTCCTCTCTTGAGCTTCATCTCTATCTTTGGCTTTTTCTTGGCACTTAACTGGAAATGAGAGTTTCATGGACTTTCCTTTGTGGACTGGCTTCAAACAGAAGCTATGCACAGTTTTCAAACCATACCCTACTGAAGAAGGGAAGCTTGATCTGGTGCTTAACTGGGTTGCACTTTGGCTCTGTTTCCTATGCCTCATGGGAGGGGCTCATCATTTGTAGACTAAGATCTCATGACCTTCAAAGCCAAATGCTACCTGAAAGTTCAGGGTCCCAGCCTATGTGTTGGGCCTGGGTGAATACATTCTCTGTTATGCTGGGTCATCAACCCATGTTTTAAGCTGGAAGTAGGCAGTGCCACATTTGATAAGAACATCTGCCAGAGATTGTCACCTCATGAAAGCAGATTCTAAATTTGTATTCCATTTCCAGTGGTGGAGAAATCCCCTCCAAGTTAGACAGGCTCACATCCACCTGCAGGTCACACTCCTAATGCACCCTTGAGTGTCCTCATGGTATTGGGATCTAAGTTTGTAGGGAATGCTGGTTTAGTCCATGAATTAGCTGGACAAGTGATGACAAACGTGTTGTGGATTAATATGAGAACAATTTAAGAAGCCCTGGAGGAGCATCAACCTGACCCTCTGTGGTGCTATAAATCTGATAGGATGTTCCAGACTGAGAAACAATCACATGGCTTTGTGTTTGGCATCCAGACAAGTGAGTGCATGTCTTAGCTGTCAGCCAATACAGAGGAGGACATGAATAAGAGGGTGGAAAGCATCTGTCAGACCCCTGTCTGGAGGCAGGTGGAGAGAACATAGGAAGGTAGACACCATGGCTGTCGTGGGGCCAAAAAAAAGGGTAAAAGAGGCAAAGGAACCAGGTACTGGTAGCTCAAGACTGTCATCCTAGCTACTCAGGAGTTTGAGAACTGAGGATCACAATTCAAAGCCAGCTCAGGACAGAAACTCCATGAGACTCTTATCTGCAATAAACTACTGAATGAAAGAAGCTCAAGCTCAGTGACAGCATCCACGCCTAGCGTTCAAAACCCAGGACCGGCAGAAAAAAGTATCAAAGGACAAGAAGCTGGCCAAAAGTTAGAGGGACTCTATCTTGACAAACAATACAATGGTAAGTTGCACCCAGAAGACTTGCACAAAATCCGGAAATGCCTGAGACCTATCTATGTATGTTTCCTGTTTGTCTAAATACATATGTTTATGTATTCATATATTAGTATAGAGAGACAGAACAATACATATGACTATACACATATACATAGCCAGACACTAATGGGTGGGTGGTACACTGTGTGAGAGTTTTTGTTTGTGTTTTGTGGATGGCTATCTCTGTTTAAGAAAGATAGAAAATATGTAAATATCTTTAAAAAAACTTGATAAAATATAGAGAGACATAAGCTCTTGAGGGAATCTGAAATGACAAGATTATTCATAGGCAAGTTTATCCTTATGGATTCCTCAGCAAGTTTTAATTATTTTCATTATTTTCTTTCTTTTTTTGAACCAGTGCTAAGGATTTCTCTCAGGGACCAGGTGCTGTCAATTACTAATTTTCTCAAGGCTGGTACAAGAGGAACTGAGCCACAGTTCCACTTTTGCCTTATTTATTCGTGCTTAACTGAAGATAAAGATTTCTATCAGTGACTTTCTCTCAGGGGCTGGATTCTAACGAGGATCCCCAGACCTCAGCCTTCTCTATAGCTACAATTAACAATATGAGAACCCAGCACTGGGTTCCAATGCACAGGGCAAGAAATTGAGTGAATCTCTCAACTCCAATTAGCTATAATAAGCAAGAAGTGAAAGACCAATACCTTTGAGGAAAAGATGCTGAGGGTTATCACACAGGCCCTATGAGTAAGCCCTAAACCCTGTACACATGTGTGCATGCACACATTGGCAGATACACACACACATGCACACACACAATATCTCAGGCAATATTGTATTTTGAATTAATATCCAAAGATTGGAAAACAGGATAGCAAGTAATAAAATCTGTTTGTCTTGTCTACCTTGAGGGAAAGGTATAAGTCACAAGATGCAGAAGCGAAGAATTCAGAGGCAAATGCTCTGAGTGAATAACTTGTAAAAAGCACATTTCTTTTCTTTTCTTTTCTTTTGTTTTTTCTGCCATTCCTGGGGCTTGAACTCAGGGCCTGAGCACTGCTCTTGGCTTTTCCCAAGTCTAGCCCTCTGCCACTTGAGCCACATTGCCATATGGATTTTTATATCTGTGTGACATTAAAGACTCAAACCTAGATCTTCATGGATGCTAGGCAAGCACTCTACCACTGGGCCAAACTCTAAACCCTGATAAAGTATTTAGAAATAGTCATCATCATATCAAAATATCCTTTCTCCTACAACGAATGAACACTTATCTATGTCTGTAAGACTTTTTTTATGTCACCAATGCTTCTGTGATTTTCCCACTTGCATTTTTACAGATGACAGCACAGATATTCATCAGGAAGAAAAATAGATTAGGATACAGAAACCTAACAACGTCCTAGTAGATTGAAGTGAAAAATATGTGCAAGATGGCCTGGGTGTTTCATCTATTTGTAGAGTGCTTGGCTACCACACAAAAAGACTCCGGTTTGATTCTGCAGTACCATATACATAGAAAACGCTGGAAGTGGTGCTGTGGCTTGGTGGGACAGCTATAGCCTAAAGAAAGCCTAAGAACAATGGTCAGGCTCTGAGGTCAAGTCCCAGGACTAGGAAAAAATAATGTGCAAAAGGCAAAATGCAAGCTGAGAAGGCACTGTGAAGCAAAATGTCTTGTGAAGGGTAAGGGGAATAGTGACAGTTAAGTTTGGATCTTACCTAAGAAAGGCTCCTTGAGGCTGAGACCAGGCTAGCACTTACGCCTAGTTAATGACTTGGGATTTGAACAAAAAGGTGTGCTGTTTACTACATCCATATGTGAGGTGGGAAGGGAGATTCAGCCTCCAGTATGTCTTTGGGGAGGTCTTCTGTGAGCAAGGAGCTTTGGTCATTGGGCCTTGAAAGGTGACCCTACCTCCCTCATAATTGAACAGAATATGGAACCCTGGTAACTAAGCCACTGTATGTGACAACCAGCTCAAGCCAGCTCACTTGGCCTGTGGCTCAGGAACCATAAAGGTGTTGCTGTGCTGTGCTGTTGCCAAAGGTTATTAAGCCAGAAAATTCCAGGGCAACTCAGATGAGGTATATTGAGAGGAAACCTATTTGAACCCATCATCCTGCCCACACACTACAACCTTCTTGTGTGCTTTCACGTGACTATACTGAGATTAGAGTGTGTCATTTCCAATCTACTCTATTCCAATTCCTCAGTGTGAAGTGTGGTCCCATTCCTACGTTTGAAAAATCCACTGTTTTGCCAACATAGTGTGATGGTAAGTCAGCTCAGACTGTGAATGAGCCTTGTAACCTATGGATCCTGGAGGAAGGCCTGTTGGAGATGCTGCTGACAAAGCTCATCCCTGCCTACCAGAAAGGTGATCTTTTATGTGGGAAACTTCCTGCACAATTTCAAATAGTGGAGGACAATGTAGTAGTTGCTGGAAATTCTCCTGAAAAAGTGAGTGTTCCCCTCCAAACCCAGGTTTGCTCACCCCTCCTGGCCAAGTCTTGGAATACTTGGCTCCTCTCTGAGCCTGTTTGGTTCACTGGGGTGTTCATAGGGGAGCTAAGCATGATACAATTGCACAAACTACATTATTATGACTGGGACACCATGCCATTTCATTTCCCTCACAAGCTACTGGAGTCTCAACAGTGTGCTTACTGAGAAGTTGGATTTCAGGCATGAGTAAGTGGCTCCCAACTGCAGCCCTCACCTAGGTGACATCCTAGGAAAACCCACTTCCCAGTAAGAAATGAGGTGTCAGTACTAATGGCAGAGGCCTGTGAAATACTGGAGTCAGAGGAAAAGCTGAGGGCTGAATCACTTTTGAGCCATCAGGGAGGGATTGTGATAGCTTTGTCTGTTAGAACCTGAAAGCATTTACATTTTGGTGTGTGGTCCAGTGCTGCCACTTGAACCTGAACCCAGGTCTAAATGCCATCCCTTTGGTGTTCAAAAATTAGCACTGTACCATTTGAGACATAGGTCAAGTTCTGGCTTATTGCTGCCTAATTGAAGACAAGTGCCTTTAGACTTTTACTGACTAGACTGGCTTTCCACTGTGATCTTCAGAGCTCAGCCTGCTGGGTGGCTAAGATTAGAGGGATGAGCATTTAGTTCTTTATTTATAGCATTCACTTTTTGATGGAGACTGAGAATCATCATTGCACTCCAGAAAGCATGGGCCTTCTGTAGAAATTACCAAACAGGTTTAGAGTCCTGTGGATATACCTTTTGCTCTGAACCCCATGTGTGACACAGTTGAACCTGCAGATACTATGGAGGAAGAAAAAGAGCAGCCAGATTTCCTTCCATTTCCTTTCACACTCCACCCAGAGTGAGTCCATATGAGTCAGAGTAACACTCCACTTATTGTGCAAGCTGAAGGGGCACACGCTGGGCTCATGGAAAATGTCCCCATGGGAAGCAGCAAGTGTACTCTCAATACTGGATTCATTGGAGGAAAATGAATCCATCCTCACAGAATATCCAGACCCATCCATCTCACTAAAAGAGACTCAATCTCCATTCGACAAACCAGAATCCATCCCCCTCTTAACTCAGGAAGGACATTTTGTTTCTCATGAGGAAGGAGACCCTTCTGAGGACTCTGAAGTAGAATTACTGTCTGAAGGCAACTTGGAGGCCAGTCTGGATTTAGAGCTTCCCTGTCCCCTTCCTAAAAAGACATCTCTTTATCTTGCTCTCATGATTCTTGTCAAGTATTCATTGTATTTACTTTGCTAACTATTAAACTCTCATTGTTAATATTATGGTGTGCAGTTCTTCAGTCCTTATTATACTGTGTTTTATTTTCCACTTATAATGTGAGACCTCAGACACCTAGGTCCTGGGTGGGCCAAAAACCAGACAGGTCTGGTCCCATAGAAGACAACCTTACTGGATATACAGGGAACTATGAAATGCATGGAATCACCAGGAATCCAGGCCAGGCCTCCATGGAAAGACAAGTCAGCTACCAAAGCTTAAGGACAGAGCAGATGCCTGGAAATGTGTTTTGTCAATCGGGAGAAGTGCCAGAGTAACTGTAATATTATGTGGGACCATGTTCTGTGAGTTCAAGTCTGTTTATATATCCATTGTGCTTTGTACAAATATTTAAGAAAATTAAAACTCCACAATAGCATCAAAAATCTACTTTGGCTTTGAATGTGGCCTAGTTGTAGAGTGCTCGCCTAGTATACAAGAAGACCTTGATTCAATTCCTCGGCACTGCATACACAGAAAAAGCAGATGGGGCACTGTGGCTCAGGTGTCAGAGTGCCACCCTGGAACAAATGTGGCCAAGGACAGTTCCTGGTCCCTCAGTTCAAGCCCCAGGACTAGCCAAACAAGAAATCATACCATTTTCCACACATTTGGAAATAAATCTGTTTTATCTAACCCTACTTCTTTTTTGCCAGCCAAGGGTGTGTGCCACCAAGCCAAACTACTGGCCCCCAACCTTACTATTTTTAATCATTTAATTTTTTTACATAATCATATTTCATGCTGTCTATATTAATACCATAAACAGTATGCTTAGTGTAATAATGTTAAAGGTAAAACATAAGAAATTAATAACTAAAATTCCTTTTTTATTAGTTTTATAGCATTACTAAAATTTTATGAGAAAAATTACCTAGAATGTTTATATTAGAGTTCAAATAATCCATTTTGATAAATATATCAACCTACATCATTTATTTGAACACATTTTAAACTATTTTTTTCAGGAATGAAAATACATATATATTTGTTGTAAATGAAATTTATGACTTGGGGGGAAGGGAAAGAGAAAAGGGTGAGGGGCTAACAGTGTTTACAAGAAATGTACTCATTACATATGTAACAGCAATCTCTTTGTATATCACCCTGACAACAAATTTTTTGAAAAGTCAATAAGTTTAAATGTCTACTTTGGGCAGAATTTTTTTTTGCCAGTACTGGGCTTAGACTCAGGACCTGAGCACGATTCTTGTTTTTGTTTTTGTTTATTCTTAAGGCTCAGGTTCTATCACATGTGCCACAGCACCACTTTTATCTTTTTTTATCTATGTTGTGCTGAGGAATTGAACTTGGTTCTTCATTCATGCTCGGCAAGAACTGTTCCACTAGGCTTAACTTATGGCCCCAGTGGGAAGGAAGTTTTCCATAAAATATGTAGGAAATATGTACACTAAGGAAAAGCCATCAAAAATAGAAGAAAAATTATATACTTAGATAACGACATGCCAGTATTATGGCAGATCTCTGTAATTCTAGCTTCAAGAGTGGCCTATTTGGACCGGGAGTTGGCTGGCTGAAGTAAAGTGCTATCCTTGACCAAGCCCTAGGACAGTGCTCTGGCCATGAGTTGAAGCCATAGGACATGCAAAAAATAATAATTTAATGCCCGTGACTGGTGGCTCACCCTGGTAATCCTAGCTACCCTGGAGGATCGAGGTTCAAAGACGGCCCAGGCATAAAAATCTGTGAGAATCTTATTTCCAAATAATCCAGAAATTTCAAAATGACAATGTGCCTCAAGTGGTAGAGCTCTTGCCTTGAGCTGAAGAGCTTAAGGTAAACATCTAGGCCCAGAGTTCAAGCCCCATGAGGGAAAAAAAGAAAAAGAAAAAGAAAGCCCTTATCTAAGGCTGGAGTGCACACTAGTGGTAGTTTGCTCGCCTAGTATGCACAAAGCCCTGTGTTCAATTACTCTGTACCACTTACACCAAAAAAAAGCTGGAAATGATCTCAGAATGTTGGGTTCTGAGGATCACAGTTCAAAGCCAGGCCAGACACTAAAGTCCATGAAACTGTTACTTCCACTTAAGCACCAGAAAACCAGCAGTGACACTGTGGCTCAAGGTGTTTAAGGTTGTAGCCTTGAGCTGAAGTGCCCAGGGACACTGCCCAGGTGCACAATTAAACTCTTACAACCAAAAGAGAGAGAGAGAGAGAGAGAGAGAGAGAGAGAGAGAGAGAGAGAGAGACAGAGAGAGACAGAGAGACAGAGAGACAGAGAGACAGAGACAGAGAGACAGAGAGAGAGAGACAGAGAGAGAGATACAGAGAGAGAGAGACAGACAGGCAGAGGCAGACAGACAGAGACAGACAGAGACAGAGAGACAGAGACAGAGACATCAAACAGTCAGGCACTGCTGGCTGAAGCGTGTAATTCTAGCTACTTTGGAGGCTGAGATTGGAGGATCTTGGTTCAAAGCCCAAAGCCTGCCTGGACACATATGTTTGTGAGACTTACATCACCAATTAACTACCAGAAACCAAAAATGGAGCTGTGGAGGAAGAGCGCTAGCCTTGAGCTGAAGAGCTCAGGTACAGTGTCCAGGCCCAAAGTCCAAGCACCATGACGAATCAATAATAAAAAAAGAAGATGGCTAATAGTAATGATGAATAATTTTGTGCTGGGAGTTTGGCCTAGTGGTAGAGTGCTTGCCTAGCATGCACAAAGACCTGGGTTCAATTCCTCAATACCACATACATGGAAAAATGCTGGAAGTGGTGCTGAGGCTGAAGTGGTAGAGCCCTAGCCTTGAGAAAATATAAGGACAGTGCTCAGTCCCTGAGTTCAAGCCCAGGACTGGCCAAATCAAAAGGAGTAGAGCACTGGCATTGAACTGAAGATCTGAGGAACAGCCCAGGCACAGAGTTCAAGCACCGCAAACAACAACAACAAAATCTATGAAATGGCAGTGGTGGTTTTAAGCTAAGCAAAAATAGAGTAGAAACTGGTAAAATACATATTTGTGTGTAAGCAAAATAGCCAGACTTATGCATTAGAACAGGATAGCAACTTGAAAAAAAATTGTGTTTTCCATCTCACTAGGTCCTGTCTCTTAATTTATTCAAGTAAGTAAAATGCTGGGTTTTATAATCATTGCTCTGAATATTAGAAAATCAGAATATCTCTCATTAACCAACAAAGACCAGGAACTGGGGCTTCGTTCAAATGGCCGAGTATCAGGCAAGAGAAGAAAAAATTGAAGTAAGAACTTGAAGTTCTTGATTCAGAACCTGCATAGTAACAGAGCAGCAGCCTGGTGATGGTACCTCACACCTATAATCTTAGCTACTCAGGAGGCTAAGATCTGAGAATCAAAGTTTAAAGCCAGCCAAAGTACCCAGTTAACTGCCAGATAAACCAGAAGTGGCACTGTGGCTCACAGATTAAAGCACTAGCCTTGAGCTGAAGAGCTCAGGGACAGTGCCCAGGCCCAGAGTTCAAGCCCCACAATTGACAACAATCAAACAAGCAAACAAAACTCACAAAGAAGCCTGCAGACCACAGTGGTTCTGCTGAGTCTCTTCTCTATGGGGATCAGGAAACATTTCACTTTTTCTGTCTCTTCCCATCTCAACATTCATACTAAAATAAGACTGTGTTGAAAGTTTCAATTTATAAAATGTTTTTCATGAAGCACCCTGAAATATTCATTGCTTATATCTCAATTGAAGATAGTTGATTTGGGGCTGCATGGTAGAGTGCTAGCCTTGAGCAGAAAGGGTCAGGGATAGAGCTGAACCACTAAGTTGAAGACCCAGTGCCAACACACAAAAGAAATTATGCACTTTATACATATTTTCTAATTTCTTAATGAATTTTTCAGTCTGTATAAATATAGGGTACATTCCTTGTTACTTAGGTAAGATTGCTCTTTTATTTCTTTTTGCCAGTCCTAGGGCTTGGACTCAGGGCCTAGACATTTTCATTGGACTCGCTTGCCCAAGGTGAGTGCTCTGCCTCTTGAGACACAGCGCCACTTCTAGCTTTTTTCTGAGTATGCGGTACCGGTGAATAGAACCTAGGTCTTCATGCATTCTAGGTGAGCACTCTACCATTAGGCTACATTCCCAGGCAGTGAGATTCCTCTTACAGTCATTGTATGTTCACAGAATTTGATCTCACACACTGTAGGGCCCTGGTTGGCTTTGACCTGCGATCCTAAGCCCTGAGCCTCCTAAGTAGCTGAAATTATGTTGTGAGCCAGCATGATGGCTTCCATTCTTTTTTTTTTAAAAAAATATATGTAGTTATCTAAAATATATGTATAGCTGAAAAAAATTAATCTCTCCCACACAAATCTTCAAAGAAACAACCATCCTATTAAAAGGTGGGCTAAAGACTTAAAAGAGTATTCTCTGAAGGAAAAATTAAATGGGCTTTAGACACATGAAGAAATGCTCCATATCTCTAGCAATAAGGGAAATGAAAATCAAAACAACTTTGAGATTCCACCTGACTCCAATCAGAATGGCCATTATCAAAAAATCTAATAAGAGATACTGGTGGGGAAGTGACCAGGGGGGATCACACTTACACTGTTGGTATGAGTGTAATCTCGTTCAACCACTAGGGAAAGCAGTGTGGTGGTTCCTCAAAAGACTGAACATAGAGCTCCGCTATGATCCAGCAAATCCACTACTTGGCATGTACCCAATTGTCCAGAAAAAAGGAAATACTAAAGCTACTAGCACAATGATGCTCATTTACCATAGCAAAGATATGAAACCAACCCAGATGCCACTCAGTAGATGACTGAATCAAGAAGATGTGGTACTTATACACAGTGGAATGCTATGCTGCCATCAGAAGGAATGACATCGCCCCATTTGTAAGGAAATGGAAAGAATTGGAAAAATTCATATTAAGTGAAGCAAGCCAGACCCAAAGAAACATAAGCTCAATGGTTTCCCTCATTTGTAATAATTAGGTCACATCTAGGACTCTCCTAGCAGAGGATTACAATAACTCAAAAACCTAGGTATATAAGGTCATATAGGATGAGACTAAATGAAAGGAACTCTAGGATATGGGAACAAGAGCTATATCTTGTGTCATCGTTGCTCTTAATCTTGTGTGATTTTTGTCCTTAATCTACTATGTTATTTCTCATCTCTTATTTTGCCCTTTGGTTAATGTCAGATTGTTACTGTATCTGATTTTTTCCCTGACATATTGTATATATATGTTTATTTGTTTATGTCAAATACGAAAGAGAAGGGGGGAAACAAGATGATTGGGAAGGGGAGGGGAGAGGGAACTGCGGACAAAACCATGTGGAGTGGAATAAATGTGTGAGAAGTAATGCAGTCCACTACCTGTAAATGTAATCGTAACCCTTCTATACATTACCCTGAAAATAAAAAAGAGACTATAAAAATATCTGTAGAAAATGAGGCTGGATGATGGAAACAACCAGATGCCCTACTACAAAAAATGTGATACACGCACACACACACACACACACACACACACACACACACACACTCACACACACACAATGGAATGATACATAGCCAACCGACAAGATAAAATAATGGCATTCTCGGGGAAGTGGATGAAAAGGAAAAAAATCATATTAAGTGAAGTAAGCCAAACTCTAAGGAACATAGGCCCAAGAGTCTCCCTCATTTGTCAAATTCAGTAGAAACCTTGGGCTCTGCTACCAGAGATTTACAATAGAACAAAATCTAGAGACATCGTGACAAATAGTATGACACTAAATGTAAGGACCTCCAAGATAAAGAAACAAAACTCATATAATGAGTGATTGTTGTCCTTAATGAACTATGTGATCTCTTATCTCTTTTGCTATCCCTTGGTTATATCATATTGTTACAATATTTCACCTTGTTTTCTGATATATTTCATATGTTCCTAATTGGTTATTTGAAACTGTATAGGGAAGGGGGGAAATGAACATGAGTGGGGGTAGGGGAAGGGAAATGGGGACCATATCATTACATGGGGTATCAAAGTTTGAAAAGTAATGCACCTTCTATCTGGTGAATATAATGTAACCCTTCTATAAATTACAATAAAAATAAATACATAAAAAGAAGATCTGCACAGAAAAAAATAATAATGGCATTTTTGGGGTAGTGGATGAAATTAGAGTGAATCCTGTTGAGTGAGATAAGTCAAGACCAAGGAACAAAAGGTACATGGTATCCTTAATATATGGATATTAGTTTCAAACAGTAGTAGAGCGATGATTGAATAGTTGATACCCAAAGTTCTGGACATAATTTTGGAGCTATAAACATAACTACATAGATAAAAATCTAGGATAGACTATACACTCTATAGACATGTGTTTTATTATAGATTAATCTGTATCTATGACATACAAAGACTCAGCTTAATTTTTACTATATTCCAAAATTTATGTGCCAGTGATTGTATATCGATTCCCTTCTTGAATACTTGTTGTTTAAACATGACATTTGAAATGTGATGTAAAATTCAATGTTAATAAATTTTTTTAAAAAGAGGCTAGAGGTAAATACCACTAATGTACTTGCTCTAAGTGGTACAGAAATTTTCTTAATGAATCAAGGGGTTTTATTACATCTTTATGCAATTATTTTAGTTCTGAGTATTCTACACTCAATGCTACTTCTGGGAAGATGATATAGCTGACTGTGTAGATGGTATGAAGACATACTGGCCTAAACGTAGAATAAAGCATTGGTAAGTGGCTGTTAGCTGTCCAGATTCTACTGGAATATGTGGAATGAATTTATTAAGCACAATGCAGGCTCTTAGTCAGATCAGGATCAAGATTATGTGGATCTATGAGATGAATGAGGAAAGATCAGAAAAATCTACTAAGATATCCAGATATACTTTTGAAACTAAGGTATCTGGACTCCATTTTTTTCTTTCTTGGTGGGGAGCTTGAACTTTGGACCTGGGCAAGGTCTCTTAGTTCTTTTTCCTCAAGGCTAATGCTGTACCAGTTTTAGCCACAACCCACTTAGTTTTTGGGTGGATAAGTGGAGAGAAGAATCTTACAGTTTTTTTTGTTTTCGTTTTTTTGCTTGCAAAGGCTTTGAATCACCTTCTCCCTGGCTAGTAGAATGACAATTATGACCCTCCAGCGCCTGGCTAGTGATTTTTTGAAAATTGGACTTTCTTCCAAATCACGTAACTGGTTCCTAGCAAAGTTTTGAAGCCTGACTTAAATGTGACAGATTTTTGTCACTTGGAGACACTCTGTGCTGAACGTTAGAAATCTACCAGCTGAGTCACAGTGGCACTTCCAGTTTTTGTTTATGTGGTGCTGAGGAATGGAATCCAGGGTTTCATACATGCTAGGCAAGCTACATTTTCAGCCCAAGGTTTTATGTTTTGTTTTTTCAGTGTTGTTGCTTCTAAGGTACTGTATGATGTTCTTTCATTTTCTTTGCTTTTTACCTCTTTTTTTCTTTTTCCCTTTAATTTTATTCTCTGTAGTCACTGTGTTGAATTCGGGTACCCTGTGTCTTGTACATAGGTTTATGTGATTTGGGGAATGGAGAGGGTATAATAAAATGGTAAAAAAAAAAAAAAAAACAAAGGAAAAAGGTTGAACCAACTGAACAGTGATACTTGGAAGACACTAAGCGGAAATGAACTGAACAATCTAGGTGGAGAGGGGGCTGAGGGTAGGAAAACAGAGAAAAATGAGGGAGGGGATAACAATTTTCTTAAGAAATGTGTTCATTACTTATGTAACCGTATGCCAACTATATATTGAATTAACAAAAAAAATTAACTTAAAAAATAATTTAGCCGGGTATGGTGGCTCACACTTGTAAATGTAGCTACTCAAGAGGCTGGGATCCAAGGATAGCAGTTCAAAGTCAGCCTGGGCACTGAAGTCCATGTGACTCTTATCTCCAATTAACCACCAGAAACCCAGAAGTGGCCCTATGGCTCAAGGGATAGGGCAGTAGTCTTGAGCTGAAAAGCTCAGTGACAAGACCCAGGTGCAGAATTGCAGTCCCATGACTTGAATGATGCATGATACTAGCCAGGCTCTGTGCGCTCACACTTGGAATCCTATCTACACAGAATCAGGTTTGAATCCAGCCCAAACAAATTGCATGATATTCTGATTTACAATTCATTACCAAAAATCTGGAAGTGGAGCTGTGGATCAAGTGGTAGAACACTAGCCTGAAGCAAAAAAAAATATTTAAGGACAGTTCCCAGGCCCTGGGTTCAAGTCCCAGGACTTGCATAAAACAAACAAAATGTGATGCTGAGTCCTCCTCATTTGGTGTTATAGTTCAATATTCTTGATATGCGTCTTAGAAATTAAGTCCCTAGCAAATACTCTCCCCTGAAATTCTGCTTCATAGCTGATTCATAGAATTTCAGCATCATTACTGTCACCTTCCAGTCAGCATAGCAGTCTACTACTGAAAATTTGAAGAAAACTTTTGAGTAATCCTAATAAATCTGTGTATCATCTGCACACACATCAAATCAGCAGCAGCTATGTTCTACTATTATCTAAATGTATTTAATCCCTTCTTGAGTTAATGAGCCTTAAAGAGTAAAACATATGAAATAGTTATGAAACTAACAGTCACCATTCTTCTACCTAATATTGTAATATAAGTTTATAAATGCAAGGACTATTCTGAAGTGTGCAGAAGGTAGCTTCTAATTATAATATTCTCATGAAGTATAGTTTTTAAGAAACATGTTGCTTGCTTTGGGAAAGCAAAGGCAAGGAAAAATGATATAAGTAAGTTCCCTATTTATCAGAAGGAAAATACTATTGGGTTTAGATCAACTTCATTCATTCCGTGCTGATGAAACAAATATTTGCAATTCCTGAGGCCAATCACTTCATTGTGATGCACAATCAGCCAGCTTAGATCAATCTTCCAAAAAAGGAAAGGAACAAATGAGGAGCAATTAAGGTTTCCAAAATGAACCAGGTGGTGGTGGCAGCTCACACTTGTAATTCTATCTACTCAAGGCCTGAAATCCAAGGATCTGGATTAAGTCTGTCTGATGAAAATATTCCTGTCTGAAACATCATCTCTTTTATCACAGCCCAGCTGATACACTCTGCCCAACAGGTTCCAAACACCAAAGTCCATCTCCTATCTGAAATACTAGCATACGTACTCACACATAATTTCCTCTTTGGGAGATAGTTGAAACATGTACCAGAAACATTTCCCTGGCTTCAGAGTGGAAGTGGAAATATATACTCACTAGAAGCCCATCTAGTAAATTACAGTCAATCATCTTTCCTCACATCTTGTTAGTTAAATTGAACAATGAGTGTTTGGATCAGAAGCGATGTGTATGAGCATACAGGTTGTAAAAGTACTGTAATCCAAGCTACTCAAGATAAGCTGAGACCTGAGGATTCCAGTTCAAAATCAGCCATGCAATAAATTCCATAAGATTTTTACCTCTAATTAACCAGCAAAAAACAGAGCGTTGAATTGTGATTAAAATGCCACAGGCCTAAGCTTGGCATAAAAGTGCTAAGGGGTAGCATTCAGGATGCCCACTCTCTCCACTCCTTTTTAACATAGTACTAGAATTCCTACGCAGTGCAATAAGGGAAGAAGCAAGCATAAAGTGGATCCAAGTAGGGAAAGAGGAAATAAAACTATCCCTCTTTGCAGATGACATGATTCTGTATTTAAAGAATCCCATAGACACTACTCCCAAGCTCCATGAGCTGATTCATTGTCTTCCAAGTGCTACACAAATGCAATTGATAAACATCATTAATGAAAAATGTGAAAATATAAAGAAAGAGATAATGGAGGAAGCCTTAGCTGAACAAGAGGAAAGCATAAACAAGGTGATAAGTTGTTGGGGACTGACTGTGGGGTCAGTGACCGTGACTGTGGGGTCAGTGACCTTGGACCGGCACAATTGAGTACACAAGGAAGTAAGCTCTTATCATGATTTTGGGCTGTGTCAATAGCTTCTCATTCAACCTATTTCAGACTTGATACTGTTTGTACGAATGTAGCCCCTGGCAGTTCCCTAGTTTAAAAAAGTGTATTTAAGAATCAGAACTGGAAATAAACTGCGCTACGGTCTTGGGCTACAGGCTTCTTAAGCTGTGGCTCCTGATTTGGGCTGTAGCCCTCCTGAACCCCATCTGTTTGTCTCTCTTCTATTTTTTCCTAGTCCTTGCCCCCTATTTCAGGAATCCCAATCTGCAAACCCTGGTTTGCTGCCTTTTGGCCCTGGCATCTGGCGCCCGAACAGGGACCCTGAAAATCTGGGACGAAGGTGAAGGACCCCTCCCTGTGGTGAGTAACACATCGTAGGACTATTAAGAGAGGATCTTAAGAGAGTGTATAGTCAGGACTAAAAATTATGGGTCAAGTTAATAGCCATAGGTTATTTCTACCGATCTGAACAGGCCTACTTAAACCCACGGAACGTGGGTGGAAAAAGGGGTGCTTCAGAGCTTCCTACAATTTGTCGAGGAGGCATGCCCGAGTTTTATAGAGGAGGAATTCCAAAAAACCTGGCAGCGGATAGGAAAAAGAATTCAAGAATATTATAATGTATATGGCCCTGAAAAGACCCCAGTAGAGGCTATTGATGTATGGAATTTAGTAAGTGAATGCATAGATCCTCAACATGAGAATGCTGAACTTAATCTTGAATTAAGGGAACTTTATGAATTAAAGGACCCTTCTGAAAACCCTGAGGCTGAGCCATATGCCGCAGCCCAAGAGAGTCTAAGTGAGATCTTGAAAAGGTAACAACAACCAGCAGATATTGAGTATCAGAATTCAGGTTTGAATATCAAGGAGGAAAGTTATGATGAGTCAATGGAGGGCCGGATGGCTACGATAGAGAAGAAGTTAGAAGAAATGCTACATTTTCTATCGAAAATGGGGATGGAGCAGAGAGGCCCCCCAGAAGTGGGAAAGAAAGATGACCCTCAGGCCACTATGGTGTCTGATTCTAAACCTTACCCCTCACACCCACCGCCTCCGGCTGCAGCCTTAAGGCCTCAATCCCTTTTTCAACCTTTAGGCAAGCCTAAAGGCCTAGCAACAAGTCCCTTTTAACAGGCACTACAACCAGGCACAGTGCATCGCAATTAAACCTGACTCAGGCTGCTAGAGAGAGGGAAGATATTTCAGGGCCTCGATGCTTCCCTAGTTTAGTTGATCATGATGAACAAGTATACCATCAACCTGTTCCTGTTAAACTATTACAGGATTTAAAGAGTGCCTGCTCCCAATATGGGCCAACTGCCCCTTTTACTCAAGTAATATTGGAGGCCGCGTGTGCTGGTATTGCATGCCCAAATGACTGGAAGCGGCTTGCCAGAGCATGCCTTAGTGCAGGAGAGTCGTATCCCGCTACCCCTGTGAATATACTTAATCATGCTTTATTTGTTTTAAATTTTTTGAATTTGGATTCAAATAATTTATCTGCTGCTCAGCGATTCTGGGAAAAAAAGAGAGCAGCATGCTTTTGCCTTAGTAAAGTGGAAGGATCCCCTAACTGGTGTTTGGCATGGACCCGATCCTGTTCTAACCTGGGGTCGAGGGCATGTATGTGTTTTTTCACAAGGAGAAAATGACGCCCGCTGGCTGCCTGAATGCTGCGTTCGAATCATGGATAGTGACAGTGGCCATCCAAGCAGCGACTCCCTGGGCCTACACCCCCAACCCTCCAGTGGTGCATCCTGCGACGTGGGAAGGACCTGAGTTATTTGTGCATGTCAATTGGGACTGCTACTGATCCACTTTTTCCACACATTCATATGAGCTGTGTTTCTCCTCCTTTTACTATTATGTAGGGACCTTTTAACATATTCATTGACTCTACACTATTTAATATGTGACATTATTTTGTCTTTACCATCCCTCTTCTTAATAACCTTTTTTGTAAAAGATGCCCAGGTGAAAAGCAAAGGCCTCCAGAGGTAAGTAGAAGTCGGCTGACCCCTTGTATGTCTGCGTTTTACTTTATTTTATTTTTTTTATTTTATTTTTGTTTGTTTGTTTGAAAAGGTGCACTGTGGGCCTAAAACAGAGGCCTGGGTGGTCAAGGGACGCCTTGACCCCCCCTCCCCTTCTAAGTTTCTTGTCAATAACAAGGCATACCTGAGAGTCCCACCAGCAAGACATGTCTAAATCTAAAAATAACTGTTTGGTGAAAACATTCTTTTGAGCTCATGTTTTTTTGTGTTAAGTGTATCTGATTGAGTCCAATTTTCTTGTTATATGTCAATGTCTGATTATTTTAAAGTCTCCGTTTCTCTGTCTTGTTCGTGTTACATATTTTTCCTTGTCCAGTTTTGTTTTTAAAATTGGTACCATTTCTAAGTATGGATCCGTATGGTTTTTCTGTGTGTACTCAAGCACACATCCTTGTTATTTTTTTGAACATTTCTGGGCCTAGCATGGCCGCTCCCCCATGTCTGCAGTTGTAACAAGCCCTGGAAAAATAAATTCCAGCTAAGTTGCCTTGCAAAAAGTTTTGTTTTGAACCTGGTTCTCATCTGTAAGAGTAAAATTGGCAAAACTCTCTTGACACAAACTTCTGGAAATTGAACGGCCGATATTAATTTTGCGCGCTTTATGATCTTTGAGTATGAATGTGTGTGAATGAGTGAGTGAACAAGTTCAAGGTTAAATTGTCAGCATGCTGTATAAAACAATGGATAATTTTATACTTAAACACAAAGACAATTGGGTAAATCTAAGCTTAAAACTTCAACAAAAATATTAGGTTTGAATGTTTTACAATGTCTCAAAGAATTATTGTGTTGTCTTAAAGAAAAACTGGTAAATGTTTTTCTAGATCCTGAAATCTGCATTTTATTGCAGGGCATACAGCTGGTTACATCGTAAACACTGTATCCTGTTTAGCACAGAGGTATTAGGGAATTTGGGATTTTTTACCTTAAGTTAAAGTTTGGAGACATGTATTAGAGATTTAAATGTAAAATTGTTCATTAACGTCAGAAACTTTGTCTGTCTGTCTTTTCTTGCAAACTGACACTAGAAATCTAATGGTAAAATGTGGATAATGTGATTAGTATTTTAAAGGAATGTTTAAAGGTTTATCTCTGTATGATTTGGTTTCATGTTACTGGATTGCAATTGGATGTATCTTAGAAAAAGGAGGAAACTAAGTTCAGACTTAGATTTTTGGTGCACTGATGATGTTTGTAGTTCTTGCATTAAGGAAAAACATATTTGGGTTTAAACTGTGGGAGTTCTAGGCAGCAATCTTAACTGAAAAAAAAAAGAAAAAGAAAGCCTCTTCTAAAAGGAGGCCTGAAGGCAAAGGGCGTTCCTTGAGCCAAGGAGACCTGGAGAAAAGGGAGTGCCTTGAGCCCTTAAAGGTTTTTCAAATGCAAATGAAGACTAAAATATTAAGTGTTTAAGTTAAAAAATGTAAACGTTTTAAAGAACATTAGAAATGGGTTTCTGAATAATATTTGAAAGTGAAGTTGTCTTAAATGTTTTAAGAAAGAGAAAAAAGGAAAATCAGGACTACCAAAGTAACTTCCAGCTAGCCCATGGAGAAGTACAGCAATCCTTATTCAGATGTAACTTTGGCTTTTACCAGGTTCTAGGTAAGCTCATGCTTAGAGACTATTTCTGTGTTGACCACCTTGTTGCTTTAATTGGAGTAACGTGGCCTTTTGTAGGACTCACTGATCTGAAAACTGCAGTTCTGAGCCAATCCCAGGCAAAGCAAAGTCACTGTGAGACTGTGGTGTCTAATCTGGAAGCAGAGTGCTAATTGAGGCAGAGTTGCTTTGGAGTTCAAAGTGGCAGAGTGCTAGCCTTGAGCTGGAGAGCTGAGGGACAGTACCCAGACCCCGAGTTCAAGTCCAGCAACCAAGCAAGTGAATTGCCCATGGGATGTTTATCCCTGTGTGGAGAGACACTACTGGGACAATGAAGTATCCAGATGCAGAAAGCCTCTGCGTGGATGGCAGAGATGGTGTCAGATCCTAGATTCACTCGTGCTTGGCCATTCAATATTAATCAGAGCCGGGAGGTCATAGAATAGTTTGTAAGCATGCCTTACTAATGCCCATGCCTTTCATAACTGGGCAGGAACTTGTCAATCATCTGTGATAGTGGTAGTTTAAAGTTCTAACTGAGTAAAGTTTGATTTGACTCCAGCCACAAACTCAGGAAAGTTTGTGGATCTGACAACTAAAGCATTGTTTAAGGTTGCAGAAATTTAGTTCCCCAGACAATGAAGAAAAAGCCTTTGCAAATGGGTGCTATGTAAGCTACACTATTGTAGCCAAAGATGGTTTGTGCAGATGTTAAATGTCAAATATGATCTCTAGTTTGGAGTAAATTATTGTTCCTAATATCTAATCCTTGCAACCCCTTGATAAAACAGGCTAGGCTTCTTAAGGTCCCTGGTCAAGCACAGAGACAACACCCCTGAGTCAGCTTGAAGAAGTCACAGAAGTTGAATCTCCGCCCATCAATCCCCATTAGACCAAGGGACCAAAGTCATTTTTGGAAAATGTGACAGGAAAATTAGGGGTATAGAAAAGAGTAAAAAATTGTACTTTTGTTTCTTTTAAAATAAAGACGGGGGAGATGTTGGGGACTGACTGTGGGGTCAGTGACCGTGACTATGGGGTCAGTGACCTTGGACCCGCACAATTGAGTACACAAGGAAGTAAGGTCTTATCATGATTTGGGGCTGTGTCAATAGCTTCTCATTCAACCTATTTCAGACTTGATACTGTTTGTATGAATGTAGCCCCTGGCAGTTTCCTAGTTTAAAGAAGTGTATTTAAGAATCAGAACTGGAAATAAACTGGGCTACAGTCTTGGGCTACAGGCTTCTTAAGCTGTGGCTCCTGATTTGGGCTGTAGCCCTCCTGAACCCCATCTGTTTGTCTCTCTTCTATTTTTTCCTAGTCCTTGCCCCCTATTTCAGGAATCCCAATCTGCGAACTCTGGTTTCCGGCCGGTTGGCCCCGGCAATAAGTGAAAAAGAAGAAGCCATAAAGGAGGCCATAATAAAGGTTTTTCAAAGAAAGATGGATGAATTCATAGAATCCACAAAAAAAAAACGTGACCAAACTCCAGCAAATGTCCAAAGAAAATAAAGCTACTGAGCTAACCACTCAAAAGGAAATCAGGAGATAAAGAAATCCATACATGATCTAAAACAAGAGATGCAAGGCATCAAAAATGAGCAATTAGAAGCAAGGGAGATGAAAAATAAAGTAGATAGCTTTGATAGCAGGTTAGACAATGCAGAGGAGAGAATTTCCGGTGCTGAAAATAATTTAGTTATTATAGAGAAAAAACAGAAAATGAGTCAATCCAAATCTAGGAAATATGAGAGAGCGCTTCAGGAGGTCCAACATACAATTAGGAAGCCTAATTTAAGGCTAGTTGGTATTGAGGAGGGCGTGGAGAAAGAGGTCAATGGTATTGGAAATATACTTCAGGGAATCATCTCAGAGAATTTCCCAAATATCCAGAAGGGCAGGCCCATCCAGGTATGAGAAGCTTTTAGAACCCCAAACAGACCTGACCAGAAAAGAACATCCCACCGCCACATTGTGATCCAAACTGGATCAATAGAAACGAAAGAAAAGATTCTAAAGGCAGCCAGGGAAAAGGGATCAGTAACCTATAAAGGCAAACCAATCAGAATAACCCCAGATTTCTCAGCAGAGAACATGCAAGCACAAAATGACTGGAAGCATATATGTCATGCCCTTAAATCAAATAACTACCAACCAAGAATACTGTAGCCAGCTAAGTTCTCATTCACAACTGAGGGAACAATAAAAACATTCCATTCCAGGGAAAAGCTGCAACAATATGTCGAAACAAAACCAACACTACAGAGAATTCTCAAAGATGCTCTATACATAGAAAACCAAACTAAATGCAAAATAGGGAAAGAAATGTCACCTAAACAGCATACCATCTAAGGACCACAAGAACTGTCAAGACACAGGCCCTACTAAAAGCTTTTACAAATGGTAGGAACTAATAAATATCTCTCAATCCTAACTCTCACTATCAATGGACTTAACTCTCCAATTAAACGGCATAGGCTGTGTAGTTGGATCAAAAAGCAAGAGCCATCGTTCTGCTGTCTTCAAGAGACACATCTTACCCAAAAACAATAATCTTTTGAAAGTGAGAGGTTGGAATAAACTCTATCACGCTAACTGCCCCCATAAACAGGCTGGAGTTGCCATCCTCATATCAGACACAATAGACTTCAAACTAAAATTAGTAAGAAAAGACAAAGAAGGTTACTACATACTACTAAAGGGATCTTTCCTCCAGGAAGACATAACGATCCTAAATATTTACACACCCTTTTGAAGATTCTCAAAAGATTGAAGATTCTGCCAGTGTAAGTTAGATTCCGGCATTGATATTAAATAATGCAATGAGTAGGGATTTATATTTGAAATATCAATGTTGACAAAATCTAACACACCTTTGCTTAGTATTTGCTTTTGATTTCCCAAGAACTTCAGTATAAGCTAACATGTGTGGCATATATCGACTGGGAGAAATGATTCAGAATATGTGACTCATTTGAACAGGAGTCAGTGAAAAGATACAGAAGCAGGATACCCATATTGTGATAATTTGTATCTTTTGCATATTTTGTGTTTGTTATTAATTCCATTTGTAGTGTACATTTCTAGGTAAAAACTTTTAAAATGTTTCCAAACAATTTGTTATTTCAACAGCAAAAAAAGACATTTATATGCCTGATAAAATTCACAGAATCCAAATTTTTCCATATTATTTTTTGTTTTTTCTTTTTTTTTTTTGGTGGGTCATAGATCTTGTACTCAGCCTGGGCACTATCCCTGAGCTCTTCAGCTCCAGGCTACCACCTTACCCTGGAGCCAAGCCCCACTTCCCATTTTCTAAAGGTAAATTGAAGATAAGAGTCTCATGTCTTTTTGTGCCAGGATGGCTTTAAACCTTGATCCTCAGATCTCAGCCTCCTGAGTAGCTAGGATTATAGAAGTGAGCCACCACCCCATCATGCTCAGCTTTCTGGTTTTTTTAAACAAACCCTTTGAATGGAACTCGGTCTGAGCACTGTCCTTCCTCAAGCCTAGTGATCTTCTACTTGAGCCACATCACTACTTCTGGTTTTTTCTGTGTATGTGGTACTGCGGAATTGAACCTTCGTCTTCATACAAGCACTCTACAACTATGCCAAACTCCCAGCCCCTCCACATTAGTTTTTATGATAGATCTTTCCATGCATCTAGGATGGCTAGAAATCCTTCTTGAGTTTCCCAAGATCTGGGAGTATAGGTGTGTCCCATCCTGTGTGGCTACATAACCATTGTTTAGGGTACAGTTCTCTCTTCATTCTACCCATCTAGAGCAATTTTCATCTTCCATGTATAATCATTAAACATTCAGCTCAAGTTCCTCTCTACTCTATTCTCTGGAACCATCATGCTTTTTGGCTCTAAGGGTTTGTTGATCCTTGGAAGCTCTGGAAGGGAAAACATACCCTAGCTCTTCCTTTATGACTGATGTATTTTTAGTTTACTGTAATCAAGATTCATCTGTAATATATAGTAAAATGTTATTCCTTTTCAATGCATTGTTTTGCATATTTCTCTCTTTTGATTATTATTAATAGTTGTGAGTGGATTCTCCACATATTTGTTCTAGTCTCTGCTTTCTCTTCCGTTAGGTACAAATCTAGAAATAGAAGTGTTAGACCATATTTCTATGTAATTCTATATTTAATACTTTTTTAGCACTCTCCACGCAATTTTTGATTGTTTTATATTCCTTGCAGAACTATTCCAAAGTTCTACTTCTTCTCACTACTTCCCAGTAATAGTTAGACTTTGAAAGTTGTTTTTTTGTATGTGTGTGTGTGTGTGTTTGTGTGTGTGTATGTGGATCTTTTTGTTTAAAACCACATTTATACTAACATATTTAAAGTAATGATTTCATTGTAATTTTAATTTTTCTCATGACTGTTAATATTGAACTTCCTTCTACATTTTGAACTACTATTTCTATATATTCTTTTTAGAAAATCCTCTCCAATCTCCAATTTTTTCCCTTTTTTTGTGGGGTAGTGGGGAAAGTCATGGGGCTTGGACCTTGGGCCGTGAGCTCTTTAGTTTAAGGCTATTGTTCTACCCTTAATATTGCCCCTCAGTTCTTCTGCTCACAGCTCTCTACACCTCTTCCCATTATATACAGAACAAAGGTCATCCTCAGTCTTTTTGAAAAAGTAAAACATACAGTAAATTTGTAGTATAAAACAGCAAGAAATAAATTTCTTTCCAGGTGCAGTGACTTCTCCCTGTAATCCTAGCTACTCAGATATCAGGCTGATATCTAAAGATTTGGTTCAAAGCCAGCCTGGGCATTAGAAAGTCTATGAGACTCTCATCTACAGTTAACCACTAGAATATGGGAAATGGCACTGTGGCTTCATAGGTAGGGTGATAGCCTTGAGTTGAAGAGCTCAGGAACAGTGCCCAGGCCCAGAGTTCAAGCCTTACAAATCCCCCAGACAAAAAAAGAAAAAAAAGTTTCTTCCCCAAGTGATTATTATGCCAGACATAGAATATTAACATTCTGGGTGTACTTCACAGTATTATTACTTGATACCCTAAGATTTTGCAATATTCTCACAGTACCAGCATATGTCATCATACAACGTAGTTCCTTTTCAATGGAATAATTCCATTTATAACCTAAATCTACTCCCCCGACTTATTTTTGTCGATACCACAGTTGCTCTACCATTATATGCCACAAGCCATTAAACATTTTATGGTGGGTAATTGGAAAGGAGTCTCATGGAATTTTGTGCCAGGCTGGCTTTGAACCCATGGTCCTCAGATCTCAGTCTCCTGAGTAGCTAGGATGACAGGCGTGAGCCACCAAGACCTGGCTTGCCTTTTTATTTTTTGTGGGTCTTGGGACTTGAACTCTGGGAGTAGGCACCATCCCTAAGCTTTTCAGGTCAATATTTCATGTAAGTCTAAACATTTAAGTAAAGGAATAAAATTCCAACAAAAAAGAATAAAATTTCAGACATGGTGTGTTTATAACTCAGTGCTAATTACTTGATAATGATGTGCCATTCCAGAAGCTGGTGTCATTTGATGATGTAGCTGTGGATTTCAGCTGGGAGGAGTGGCAGCATCTGGACAATGCTCAGAGGACCCTGTACAGAGATGTAATCCTGTAGACCTACAGCAACCTGGTGTCCTTAGGTGAGCAAAAGTCAAATTCACTTGCAAGGCCAAGTGCCTTGTTATTTTGCAGGTACGTGAATGTTTATCAAACTTTCAATACTATTTAAATGAAAGATACCAGGCCCTGAGAAGTATCATTACTTTTTAAAGAAAACCTAAGGTAATTTTGTACTCATTCTTCAGGATACCTTCAGGATACTTTGACAACAGTTCTAAATTATGTTTCCTCTAATGGAGACGACATTCCAAACTTACACCGTAATTGTAAGTGGATAAACAATCCAGAATAGAATATATATCATTATTGGAAATAGGATCTACAAATCATTAAACAGTGAGTTTATAATGGAAACCTGGCACTAGGTGCAATGTTTCATGCCTGTAATCTTAAAATATTCAGGAGGAAGAAATCTAAGAATTCTAATTTGAAGCCCACAAGGGCATAAAAATTTCCATGAAACTCTATAACTCCAAGGATCCCCTCAAAAATGTTAGTGGAGTGTCAAGAGTTTGACTTTGTGGTTGAGTGCTTGCCTAGCATGCATGAAGACCTATGCATGTAAGTGGAGCTGGGACTCAAACTGGTATTTTTCTAGCCTTGAGCAAGACAGCTAAGTTTATGCCATACAAAATGAATCCAGAGCTGGGGAAAAGCCAACCATGGAGCCAGTGAGAAATGAGAAAGAAGATTTAATAGATAACTTGTGAGTAGGATGTCTGCGAACTTAAAGCAATGATGACACAGCATAAGCAATAATTCTCTACTGTTTCTAATTTACAGGGCCCTGTGTTCCCAAACCTGTATTAATTGACAAGCTAGAGCACTGTGCAGAACTCTGGATAGGATATACCTCTGACAAGAATATCACAGGTGAGTGAACGCATCTTCATATTGATGTTGGAGCCTGAGCCCCATTGGTAAGTTCATGTTGTGATGTACTGAGCAATAATATTCTTAGTTACCCTAAATCCTGTGTGGAACCTACGGAATTCATTGTGAATGAATCAAGAATCATTTTCTTTTCCCAATCCTATGCTTGGTCTCAGGGCCTGAGCATGGTCCTTGGGTTTTCTCAAGGCTAGCTCTCTACTTCTTGAGTCATAGCACCACTTCTGGCTTTTTCTTTGTATGTAGCACCAAGGAACTGAACCAGGTCTTTGTGCATGCTAGCCCAAACACCCGGCACCAAGAATCATAGGGTGACATAATGAATTCTATGTGGCAGTAGAGTTAAAGTTAGATTTCTCTGTAGAAATCACTGTGAAACAAAATAAAATGAGAAAGCCATGAGCCCGTGGCTCATGCCTATAATCCTAGCTACTTAGGAGGCTGAGATCTGAGGATCAAGGTTCAAAGACTGACCTATCACAAAAACACCTTAGACTCTTCTCTCCAGTGAACCAATAGAAAATGAGACGTGGGGTTGAGGCTAAAGACATAGGGCAGTAGCCTTGAGCTGAAGAGCTCAGGAAGAACAGCCAGGTCTAGAATTCAAGTCCCATGACTGCAAAACAAGAAAGAAAGAAAGAAAGAAAGAAAGAAAGAAAGAAAGAAAGAAAGAAAGAAAGAAAGAAAGAAACAAAGAAAGAGGGAAGAAAGAGGGAAGGAAGGAAAGGAAGAAAGAAAGAAAGAAAGAAAGAAAGAAAGAAAGAAAGAAAGAAAGAAAGAAAGAAGAAAGAGGGAAGAAAGAGGGAAAGAAGGAAAGGAAGATAGAAAGAAAGAAAGAAAGAAAGAAAGAAAGAAAGAAAGAAAGAAAGAAAGATATTTCATTTCTTTAAAACTGAGACTATAAATGATTGAGCACACAAGGAATAAGTCAGAGCATTATTCTCTGATAAGGATAATATCTTTTTGCTAGTAGGAAGAGACTGGTATTCAGAACCAGACCTTTCTACCAGAAATTGAGCCTAGTGGTTGAGTGCTTGCCTAGCATGCACAAAGACACAGGTTTGATTCCTTATTACCACATACATAGAAAACGCCAGAAGTAATTAATTCATTGCTAGGGTTCTAGTCTTGAGAAAACCCAAGGACAGTGGTTAGGTCCTAAGTTCAAACCCAGGAATGGAAGGAAAAAAAACAACAAAGTTTCAATCAACATAAGAAAATTAACTAGACAATGAGTTGGAGATTTTCTGGTCTTCCATGGTTCTGAGGGACAGGAGTGTTAGAAAAGGAATTTTTATAAGACTTCAAATGGAAAGAAACAAATTTCAAAATTCCCATAAATACCTAAATTGAGACTTTAGTGAGAAGTTGTAACTGAAGGGATATAGGTGTAAGTCCTTACTCTCAAGAATCATTCTTGCTTGGATCAAAGGCAAACAGACATGTAAACCAAACTTGTGGCCGATGAATCTAGAAAAAATTCGTGTTCCTCAATTAATGGTTAATAAGCAAACAGCATTGAAACTGGGTAAGGTAATCCTATCTGCTACTCAGGACCTGAGACTCTTATCTGTAGTTAACTCTAGAAAACAGGAAGTGGGGCTGTAGCTCAAGGATAGGGGTTATAGTCTTCTGCTGAAGTTTTCAGGGACAGGGCCGAGGCCTATGAACTACAAAAGAAAAGAAAAGAAAAGAAAGTTTTAAAAAGATGTAAAACAGCACAATATTTAGATTATTTCTCAAAAATAAAAGAAAGGCAGCTATTCCTCAATGTATAAACAAAACAGTATTTGAAAAAAAAAACAGCTGCAGGTATACTATAGGTAGTATTCAGCTTAAAACAGTAGCAATACATAGTTGGGTAATTTCAATAAATATTTCCTGTGATATAAAAAGAGAACTAAAACACAGAAAAACATTATTGGTCATTGTAAAATATCATTTTCTTAATATGTTAGGGAGAAAAGCATACATTTCTCACAAATCAATTTCCACTTTTATATTTTAAAATATCTAACACTTAGGATGGGAAAGTAAAGTCATTACCTTTACAGTAAGGAATATTTGTATCTCATGTATTTTTGTGTCTTTTTTGTATGACTCATTTTGGATGTCCAGGTAATGGAAAATGTGTTCAAGACCTGCCAGGAAAGTCCACATGAATGTCTTTGTGAAGTAGCAGTTGCAAGTAGTATCGAAGTGGAGGAAAACGTGAGATTAGCAACAACTTTAAATTTGAGCTCTACACATAATCCAGAGCTGATTAGTAATAACGGTAACAATTTAGGGGTGAGGACTGAGGAGTTCATTAAGTGTCAGAACATGCTTCTGTCTCCTAAGCCTGATGAGATGCATGCTGCATATAGATCTCGTATGTCTCCTGTTCTTAAAAAATCCATCGGATATTCAGAGCATTTTATTCATGATTGTGACAGTCCAAAAGATCTGCAGTATCATAATTCTGTTCTCCCATCACAAGAAATTCTTCACGGAGGGAGGAAAACTGCTAAATGTACTGTGTGATGAAAAATATTGTACTTAACACCGACCATCACTACGCATCCGAAAATGTACACAGGAGAGACTCCTCATACATGTAGTGAATGTGAGAAATCTTTCAGTAATGAAATACGCCTTACAATACCTCAGAGCAAATATCCTGAGATATGTGATGCGTACATCAAGTGTGAAAATTAATTTCTGAGAAGTCAGACCTGACGCTCCAACCTCGATCTCCAAGAGAAGACAAACCTTATGAATATGAGGAACGTAATAAAATTTCTGCCCAGAATTAAGCTCTCAGCACACATCAGAGATCTCACACAGAAGAGAAATCTTATGAATGGGATAAATGTGGGAAGACTTTTAGACTAAAATCATACCTCACTTTGCACCAGAGAAGACACACAGAAGAGAAACTTTATGAATGTAACAAATGTGAAAAGTCTTTCACCCAGAAGATACACCTTCGAGTTCATTAAATAACACACACAGGAGAGAAATCTTATAAGTGTGGAAAGTCTTTCCAAGGGAAGGGAAAACTCCGTATTCATCAGAGAATACACACAGGAGTGAAACCTTATGAATGTAACCAATGTGTAAAGTCTTTCAGACAGAAATCTTCCCTCAAATTGCATCAAAGAACACACAGAGGAGAGAAATCTTATGTGTGCAACAAATGTGGAAAGACCTTCAAGTGGAAGTCATATCTTGATGGGCATAATAGAACACACACAGGAGAGAAAACTTATGCATGTAGTGAATGTGGATCGTCTTTCAAATGGAAGGTAAAACTCCATGTTCATCAGAGAATATACTCTGGAGAAATACCTTATGAGTGTAACATATGTGGAAAGTCCTTCACACAGAAGCCAAACCTCAACATGCATAAGACAATTCAAACAGGAGAAAAACCTTATGAATGTAACCGCTGTGGAATGTCTTTCAAATGGAAGTCTTCCCTCCAATTGCATCAGAGAACACACACAGGAGAGAAACTGTACGAGTGCATCAAATGTGGTAAGACCTTCAGATGGAAGTCACATTACAGGAGGCATAACAGAATTCACACATATTAGAAACCTTAGGAATATAACCAAAGTTGAAAGTCTTTCGTGCACTATTCACCCTTCAGGAAGCGTAAGAGAGTTCACACATATGAGAAGCCTTAGCAATGTAATAAAAAGGAAAGACTTTTTAGTCTGTGGAAGAAAACTCAGCTTGTGTCACAGAACCAACACAAGATCAAACCCTTAATGAATGTAGCAAATGTTCAGTCTTTTCCCCAGAAGGCACAAGTCAAGATTTATCACTAAACACCCACAGGATAGAATCCTATGAATAAAATGAAAGGGAAATTTTTTAGAAGAACTAATAGTTGAGTTTGCATGATACCACACAGACACAGGATAAAAATCGTATGAATATAAGAATATGAAAAATCAATCATGAACGCATGACTAAGTATAAAATGCATATAGGAGAGAAAAACCTTATGAATATTACAAATGTGGAAAGTGTTTGACCTGGAAGGCACACTTCTGTGTTCATCACAAACCTGATTCCCATAGAAGAAAAGAAAACTAATGAATAGAACAAATGTGCAATGACTTTTAATCAGAAGTCAGTCTTCAGTACATTTCAGAACATACACAATAGAGAAATTCTGAGTAATGAAAAACATTTAGCTATATATAGAATCTCTGTATATGGGAGCATTAGGGTAAGTCTTCTAAACAAAGTCAACCATCAGCAAGCATTAAGAGCACTCACAGAAGAAATAATAGCATGTAGGAAAACCTTTGTCAGAAACCTCTAAAAGCTGACGATGTGGCTTAGTGGTAGAGTGCTAACCTATCAAGGATGAAGGCCTGGGTTAGATTCCTCAATACTACGTGAAAAGAGCAAGCCAGAAGCAGCACTGTGGTTCAAATGATAGAGTGCTAACCTTGAGCAAAAGTATTGGAGTAAGGATTGGAGTAAGGATTGGAGAGAGAGAGAGAGAGAGAGAGAGAGAGAGAGAGAGAGAGAGAGAGAGAGAGAGAGAGAGAGAGAGAGAGAGAGAGAAAAGAGAGAGAAAGAGAGAGAGAAACAGGAACTTCTAAATTTTACAGAGATAGAAAAGGAGAGAGAGAAGGAGACAGAAACTAATTTCTAAACTTTACAGTCTTTCTATTTCCTTACATATTGGTCTATTTCATTCTTTCTGACAGAAGCACAGAATTCCATTGTGTATAAATACCATATTTGATCTACTCATCAACTGACGGGCATCTGGGTTGGTTCCATACCTTTGCTATAGTAAATAGTGCTGTGATAAATGTTATTGTTCTAGTGAATTTAGTATGTCCTATCTGGACGATTGGCAAGTAGTGAAATTGCTGGATCACAGGGGAGCTCTATGTTTAGTCTTTTTGGGATACTGCCATAGTGCTTTCCATAGTGGTTGAACGAGTTTGCAATCCCACCAGCAGTGTAGTAGTGATCCCTCCTGGCCACATCCCCTCCAGCATACGTTATTAGATTTCTGGATCTTGGCCATTCTAACTGGAGTGAGGAGGAAAAGGGAAAGAGGAACTGAATCTTTCTCTCCTTACAGATGCCATGATTCTGTATTTAAAGAACCCTATAGACTCTACTCCGAAGCTGCTTGAGCTGATATAAAACTTTGGTAAGGTAGCAGGGTATAAAATTAACCCTCAATGTCAACTGCCTTCCTATATGCCAACAAATGAGAGGAATGAGGCAAGAATCAGGATAGCAACTCATTTTGCTGTCAAAGAAAATAAAATACCTAGGAATTAACTTAGAATGTAAAGAACCTTTTTGATGGAACTATAAACCCTGGAGAAGGAAATTAACGCAGAACTGAGGAAATGCAAAAACCTATGCTCCTGGTTTGGAAGAAGAAATACTGTAGAAATGGCAATCTTGATAAGGACTATCTACAAATTCAGTGCAATATTCATCAATATCCCAATGTCATTCTTTAAAGAAACAGAAGAGGAAATCCAAAATTTCACTTGGAATAATAAAAGACCCCTTATAGTCTGTCTTCTTGCATGATATATAATGTTTAATCTCACCTTCTCCACCAAAATCTCACCTTTCTCATTGAGACATAGGTGGCCCTGTTTACTAGCAGCAAAGGCTCAAACGCGCAGTTTCAGGTGTCACCACTGCCTCTGTTACTGGGTAGATCCAACTCTGTCATCGATTCTGAGGTCTGCTCTGGGAGTCTTGGTCACAAGTTGTTCTGTGGCATCTGCTGCCAGCCTGTGCCCATTTGCATCCTTTTCCTCCAGCAGCCTACAACAGGGAATGAAGTTCAGGCGCTGATGCTCTCCTTCATATGCAGGGCAGGATGAGCCCAACCCTCCCTCATCTTCCTCTTCCAATTTTTGGGAAAAATGTGCTGGCAGAAGTCCTCAGGTGTGGGGCATGGCTGATCCACACTTTTAATCCAGGCTGGTCAGGAGGCTGAGATCTGAGTATGGAAGTTCCAAGTCACCTAGAACAGGAAAGTCTGATAGATTCTTACTACCAAAAATAAAAACAGCTGGGAATGGAGTTTGGGCTCAAGTGGTAAAGGGCTAGTCTTGAGTACAAATGCTTAGTGCCCAGGCCCTGAGTTCAGGCTCCAGCACTGCCAACAACCTCACTTTAGTGACATTTTAGCTTTATCCATGGAGGCACATCTCACTGGAATCTTTGCTGGTAGAGATAGTCTTCATAATTTTGTCTCAAGGTAAAGGTCCTCCTGGGGTAGTACACAAAAGGTGTCATGGAGAGAGGAGCCCCACTTGCTCCAGGTTTGAAGATGGCATAGGTCAAGCCAGCATGGAGTTGGCACATCAGTCTTTTTACTAGCACCACCTACCAGTTAATGTCAAATGACATTGACTGTTGTGGGATTGTGTGATTGAAGTGCCCCATTAAGGGCAGCGTTAGCACATCCAAACTTGGATACCAAGAATGCTGAAATCTCAAAGCTAAGATTTCTGTTGGCTACAGAAATGCTGGTGTGTCTGTTATTCAGTAAAAGTTCAGGAGCAAAGATTCTGAAGCTTGATGCCATATGTTTATTCCATTTTGTAAAATTATTTTAATGCACTGTATAAGTTAAAACATTTGATAAGAGTCAGGGGTAGTGAAAACATTGTTCTTGAATTCAGGTGTCTGGCAGGGTAATGGGGGGGTGTTGGTGGCTGGGACTTTGAAGCTGGAGCTGCTATCAAACCATGGATCATGTTCCTCTTTGTCTGGGAGAAATGACTCCAAAGATGAAATTTGAATGGTGAGGAAAAGATGATGATGTACTCAGGAAATTTCTCCTAAACAAATGCTGGTGTGGAAGTGGGATGGGGGCTGGGCATATCTGAGGCAGAGCTTAAGGGGGCTTCTCATGGCGTTGAGAACGTTCCTTGCGACTTCAGGCATGCAGCAGGGTGTTTTAGATGGCCATTGTGAGATGGATGGAATAAGACTGGAGACAAGATGAATGCTGGGAACCTGCAATGCTCTTGCATGAGTGGCTGGTGGCTCACCTGAAAGAACTAATTATGTCTAAAAAAGAAATCAGGAATTTGTTTTGATTAGATAATACCTGTAATCCGAGGCATATTCAGGATCCTGATCTTAGTATTGTGGTTTAAAACCAACCCAGCCAAGGGAAACCTGCATGAGACTCTTACTCCCAGGTTAGAGTAAGAACAAAGATTGAAGTAGAGCTGGGGCTCAAGAGCTAGAATGCTACCTTGAGCAAAGAAAAGCTAAGATAAAGCTCCAGGTCTTGAGTTCAAGGCCAGGAATGAAAGAAGGAAGGTAAAAAAAGGGAAGTATGTGAGGAAGGGAAATATATAAATGAAAGAGAGAAGGAACTAGAAATTTAAAACTAGAGAATATTTAAAAGTCATCAGTCCTTCTAAGAAAAGTGTTGGAGTATGGGTTCTATATGTGGTGAACTGGAAGCCTAGCAGTGACTTGTTAACCAAAGAGTCAACATGATGAGCAAAGGATAGAAATCTGCATGAGCCTCTTAGCGGATGGAGTCACAGAAGAGAACCTCAGCTCCCATCCCATAGTTATAAGTATATAGAGATGGGGAAGTTGGCATCACCTTGATGTCAATGTGTCCATGGAGACTGGAAGCCATGGCTCTGTGAAAGCACAATGTTCTGGTTACTGAGCTGAGCGTCTGAGGAGAGCCAAGTCCTGGCCATGAAGAAATCAGTGTGGCAGCAGAGCAACTCTGCTGCAATGTGTGCCTGCTTGGCTGTTCTTATTCTGTGGTGGATCAGGCCGGAGTGGGTGATAGTAACTGTTTTGTGGTCACAAGCCCTTCACCAAGAGCTTCCTCTGGGATCCTCATAAGCTACAGGGTGGCTGGTGGTGGGATGTGTGTGGGGTGGAAGTGACAGAGGGATGGACGCATGGCAAGGTGGGTGAAGAGATGAGAGGAATGATGAGAGCCCAGTTCATTGGTTTCCAAGGTTAATGGGTGGGAGGTAGAGAGGCATGATGGAGGAAAGATGGAGGCAGGGGAAGGTGGTGACAGAGTGAGGCCATGTGTAGTGCCACCCTGGCCATCATCTGAAGTCCATAGGCAGCTTCCTGATCCCTCACTTTGTCCTGCTCCTTGTGGAGGGAATGTCACGTGTACCCAGAGCTAGGGGTGGGGCAATGTTAGTAGCACCTGGAGAACCATTGGCCTCTACCTGGGTGAGGGGTGGTTATGGCTCCCATGCTGGGTGGCCTGATAGCTATGGAACAGATCTTTCCTTAGCTACCACAGTCAGTGGCTGCTCTCCATCTAGGGTTAGGGCACCTGCTCAGCCATCAGGACACCCCATGCCAGGACAGAGGCCTACAATTCAGATGGCAGCACAAGGGTGAAGATGATCTCACCGTAGCCCTAGTTACATGGCTGTCCCTGCATGCCGGACAGGATGAGCTGGGGGAAGATGTTCTCTGTGTTTTTCCACAGCCTATCCCGGCCTCTTCTTGTGTCTGATTAAACCAAGAGAGTACCAGGTTCCCTCTCATAGTCCTGGTTCTTTTTCTTTTACAGTCATGAGGCTTGAACTCAGGTCCTGGGTACTGTCCCTGAGCTCTTTTGCTCAAGGTTGATGCTCTACCATTTGAAACATAGTGCCATTTCTAGCTTTTCCTTTTCATGTGGATCTCTGATATCTCCAGTGCTGTGCCTGCAGGGAGGCACTCACCCCACAGACAGAGCCACCACTGCCGTGACTGTGACTGCCCACAACCCTCACACCCACTCCTTGCACACCCCTCGACTCCAGTTTTAGCTCCTCTTGGACTGGGTGTCCAGCCTACCCCTTCCTACACTCAAAAAGGGTCTACAATTGTCTTCCCAGGGTCCTTTCTTCTGCCAGCCAGAGTACAGACTGTGCACATCTTGACGATCACAGAGCTCAAAGCCAAAGGCTGAGATGCAGAAGGGGGTGACCCAGTAGCTGCACAGGGCCCATGGATCATCCTGTGCATCCCCCAGCCTGTGACTTCCCCCACCCCCTTGGCAGGGAAGCTCCATGCCCACATCCTGATCCCCTCCAATTCCATTCTCCCTTGGATTTTGCAGACTGTCTACCATCAGGATCTAAAATTCTATTCATCACTTTATGTCCTTATCACTGATTTGCTACTTTGGCAGGATCTCCCCGTGCCTGGAGAGTGGGCATGTCATGTACTCTCTGTGGAGAAGTTGCCCCAGGAGAAGAAATATGCACTTCATGTGAGTGTTGGACAGGGCAGGAGGGCTCCCTAGGATCAGAAGCCACAGGAAGGGTGCAGATGGGGGAATGCTAGGGGCCCCAGGGGAAAGTGGGAGTTAGGGCCCGGTTGGTTCCTTCTGCAGGGTTGACACCGCTTCACAAACCCAACAGAATGAGGTTCACATTACAGATGTCAGAGACAGTGCAGATTGCCAATGGGCGCAGGTGTCACTGTCACCCCCAGATGCTGTCTGCATGCTGGGATGCACGCAGAGATGGTTTCAAGATCAGATAATGAGGATGTTGCAGGGTGTAACCATTCTTTTCAGATGGCTCTCTACCTCTCTTGAGCTTCATCTTTATCTTTGGCTTTTTCTTGGCAGTTAACTGGAAATGAGAGTTTCATGGACTTTCCTTTCTGGACTGGCTTCAAACAGAAGCTATGCACAGTTTTCAAACCATACCCTACTGAAGAAGGGAAGCTTGATCTGGTGCTTAACTGGGTTGCACTTTGGCTCCGTTTGCTATGCCTCATGGGAGGGGGCTCATCATTTGTAGACTAAGATCTCATGACCTTCAAAGCCAAATGCTACCTGAAAGTTCAGGGTCCCATCCTATGTGTTGGGCCTGGGTGAATACATTCTCTGTTATGCTGGGTCATCAACCCATGTTTTAAGCTGGAAGTAGGCAGTGCCACATTTGATAAGAACATCTGCCAGAGATTGTCACCTCATGAAAGCAGATTCTAAATTTGTATTCTGCCGGGGCCAACCGGCAGCAAACCAGGGTTCGCAGATTGGGGTTCCTGAAATAGGGGGCAAGGACTAGGAAAAATTAGAAGAGAGACAAACAGATGGTGTTCAGGAGGGCTACAGCCCAAATCAGTAGCCACAGCTTAAGAAGCCTGTCGCCCAAGACCGTAGCCCAGTTTATTTCCAGTTCTCAATCTTAAATACACATCTTAAACTAGGGAACTGCCAGGGGCTACATTCGTACAAACAGTATGGAGTCTGAAATAGGTTGAATGAGAAGCTATCAAGTCCCAAACAGGTTAAATGAGAAGCTATTGACACAGCCCAAAATCATGATAAGAGCTTACTTCCTTGTGTACTCAATTGTGCGGGTCCAAGGTCAGTGACCCCACAGTCAGTCCCCAACATCTCCCCCGTCTTTATTTTAAAAGAAACACAAGTGCAATTTTTACTCTTTTCTATACCTCTAATTATCCTGTCACATTTTCCAAAAATGACTTTGGTCCCTTGGTCTAATTCTCTTCTCCGGGAAGACACCAAATGGCGGACGACGCCGGTGCAGCGGGAGGGCCTGGAGGCCGCGGCGGCTTCCGAGGAGGCTTCGGTAGTGGCCTCCGGGGCCGAGGTCGCGGTCCTGGGAGAGGCCGGGGCGCGGCCGCGGGGCTCGCGGAGGCAAAGCCGAAGACAAGGAATGGATCCCCATCACCAAGCTGGGCCGCCTGGTTAAGGACATGAAGATCAAGTCTTTGGAGGAGATCTATCTGTTTCTCCCTTCCCAACAAGGAGTCTGAGAACATCGACTTCTTCCTGGGGGCGTCTCTCAAGGACGAGGTGTTGAAAATCATGCCCGTGCAGAAGTAGACCCGTGCTGGCCAGCGCACCAGGTTCAAGGCATTTTCCTGATTGTCTGGGGAAATAAATCTCTGCAACCTTAAACAATGCTTTAGTTGTCAGATCCACAAACTTTCCTGAATTTGTGGCTGGAGTCAAATCAAACTTTACTCAGTTAGAACTTTAAACTACCACTATCACAGATGATTGACAAGTTCCTGCCCAGTTATGAAAGGCATGGGCATTAGTAAGGCATGCTTACAAACTATTCTATGACCTCCCGGCTCAATAATATAGAATGGCCAAGCACGAGTGACTCTAGGATCTGACACCATCTCTGCCATCACCGCAGAGGCTTTCTGCATCTGGATACTTCATAGTCCCAGTAGTGTCTCTCCACACAGGGATAAACATCCCATGGGCATTTCACTTGCTTGGTTGCTGGACTTGAACTCGGGGTCTGGGTACTGTCCCTCAGCTCTCCAGCTCAAGGCTAGCACTCTGCCACTTTGAGCTCCAAAGCAACTCTGCCTCAATTAGCACTCTGCTGCCAGATTAGACACCACAGTCTCACAGGGACTTTGCTTTGCCCGGGGTTGGCTCAGAACTGCAGTTTTCAGATCAGTGAGTCCTACAAAAGGCCACGTTACTCCAATTAAAGCAACAAGGTGGTCAACACAGAAATAGTCTCTAAGCATGAGCTTACCTAGAACCTGGTAAAAGCCAAAGTTACATCTGAATAAGGATTGCTGTACTTCTCCATGGGCTAGCTGGAAGTTATTTTGGTAGTCCTGATTTTCCCTTTTTCTCTTTCTTAAAACATTTAAGACAACTTCACTTTCAAATATTATTCAGAAACCCAATTCTAATGTTCTTTAAAACGTTTACACTTTTTAAACTTAAACACTTAACATTTTAGTCTTCATTTGCATTTGAAAAACCTTTAAGGGCTCAAGGCATTCCCTTTTCTCCAGGTCTCCTTGGGCTCAAGGAACGCCCTTTGCCTTCAGGCCTCCTTTTAGAAGCAATCCAGTAACATGAAACCGAATCATACAGAGATAAACCTTTAAACATTCCTTTAAAATACTAATCACATTATTCACATTTTACCATTAGATTTCTAGTGTCAGTTTGCAAGAAAAGACAGACAGACAAAGTTTCTGACGTTAATGAACAATTTTACATTTGAATCTCTAATACATGTCTCCAAATTTTAACTTAAGGTAATAAATCCCAAATTCCCTAATACCTCTGTGCTAAACAGGATACAATGTTTACAGTGTAAACAGCTGTATGCCTTGCAATAAAATGCAGATTTCAGGATCTAGAATAATATTTACCAGTTTTTCTTTAAGACAATGCAATAATCCTTTGAGGCATAGTAAACGTTCAAACCTAATATTTTTGTTGAAGTTTTAAGCTTAGATTTACCCAATTGTCTTTAAGTATAAATTTATCCATTGTTTTATACAGCATGCTGACAATTTAACCCTGAACATGTTCACTCACTCATTCACACACATCCATACTCAAAGATCATAAAGCGCGCAAAATTAATATCGGCCGTTCAATTTCCGGAAGTTTGTGTCAAGAGAGTTTTGCCAATTTTACTCTTACAGATGAGAACCAGGTTCAAAACAAAACTTTTTGCAAGGCAACTTAGCTGGAATTTATTTTTCCAGGGCTTGTTACAACTGCAGACATGGGGGAGCGGCCATGCTAGGCCCAGAAATGTTCAAAAAAAAAAAAATAACAAGGATGTGTGCTTGAGTACGCACAGGAAAACCATAAGGATCCATACTTAGAAATGGTACCAATTTTAAAGACAAAACTGGACAAGGAAAAACATGTAACACGAACAAGACAGAGAAACGGAGACTTTTAAATAATCAGACATTGACATATAACAAGAAAATTGGACTCAATCAGATACACTTAACACAAAAAACATGAGCTCAAATGAATGTTTTCACCAAACAGTTATTTTTAGATTTAGACATGTCTTGCTGGTGGGACTCTCAGGTATGCCTTGTTATCGACAAGAAACTCAGAAGGGGAGGGGGGGCCAAGGCGTCCCTTGACCACCCAGGCCTCTGTTTTAGGCCCACAGTGCACCTTTTCAAACAAACAAACAAAAATAAAATAAGGGGGTCGGCCGACCTCTACTTACCTCTGGAGGCCTTTGCTTTTCACCTGGGCATCTTTTACAAAAAGGTTATTAAGAAGAGGGATGGTAAAGACAAAATAATGTCACATATTAAATTGTGTAGAGTCAATGAATATGTTAAAAGGTCCCTACATAATAGTAAAAGGAGGAGAAACACAGCTCATATGAATGTGTAGAACAAGTGGATCAGTAGCAGTCCCAATTGACATGCACAAATAACTCAGGTCCTTCCCACGTCGCAGGATGCACCACTGGAGGGTTGGGGGTGTAGGCCCAGTGAGTCGCTGCTTGGATGGCCACTGTCACTCTCCACGATCCGAACGCAGCGTTCAGGCAGCCAGCGGGCGTCATTTTCTCCTTGTGAAAAAACACATACATGCCCTCGACCCCAGGTTAGAACAGGATCGGGTCCATGCCAAACACCAGTTAGGGGATCCTTCCACTTTACTAAGGCAAAAGGACGCTGCGCTCTTTTTTCCCAGAATCGCTGAGCAGCAGATAAATTATTTGAATCCAAATTCAAAAAATTTAAAACAAATAAAGCATGATTAAGTATATTCACAGGGGTAGCGGGATATGACTCTCCTTTCTGTATTTTAGCAATTTGATGTTTTAATAATCCATTAGCTCTCTCCACAATGCCTTGACCTTGAGGATTGTAAGGAATGCCTGTAATATGAGTGATATTATAGGAATGGCAGAAGGATTGAAATGCTCGGCTTGCATAGCCAGGGCCATTATCTGTTTTTATTTGCGAGGGAATCCCCATCTCAGCAAAGCATCGAATGCAGTGAGAGATACAATGTTTAGTGGCTTCCCCAGCAAGGGGGGTGGCCAAGATAAAATTAGAATAAGTATCTACAGTAACATGGACATATTTTAATCGGCCAAATGATGGAACATGTGTGACATCCATCTGCCAAATGTGATTAGAAAGCAGTCCTCGTGGATTTATACCTAAATGGGGGGCTGGTGAAAAAGGGACACAGTTGGAGCAAGTCTTAACTATTTGACGTGCCGCTTCTCTAGATAATTTGAACTGTCGGCGCAAGGCTCGGCTGTTTTGATGATGGATGGCATGTGACTGCTTAGCAAGTTCAACCTGAGTTAAGTAAACTCTGGTGGCGGAGTCAGTAACTGCATTGCCCTCACTTAAAGGGCCAGGAAGATTAGTGTGAGCTCGAACAAAGCCAAAAAAACAGGGGTGGTTGCGAGAACAAAGCAAAGTTTGTACTTGGAGAAATTGGGTCTGAATATTGGAGTTAGTAGTTCCAATAAAGGGAACAGTTTCTATGACTTGAAGAGCACGAATTACATATTGACTGTCTGAGTATAAGTTAAAGGGCTCGTCTTGTAACAGGACGAGTGCTTGTAAAACAGCCTCTAATTCCACCTCTTGGGCGGAGGAAAAACCCGTAACCCAAGATTGAGTTTTCCCATTAATGGTCAAAGCAGCCTTTCCATTAGAGGATCCATCTGTAAATACCAAAGCAGCAGAAGATAAAGGCGAGGCCTGTACTATGGAAGGAAATAGAAACGTATGACACGCAGCAAATTGGAGAAGTTTGTTAGACGGGTAGTGATGCAAAATTTTCCCCGTATAATTGGCCCAAGCAATGGCCCAAGGATCGCAATGGGCGAATAGCCAATCTTGTTGTTGTAAATTATATGGGACACAGATAAAATGAGGTTCCTGACCTAAATCTTTACGGGAATCCACTCGGCACATGTGTATCAGATTAGCTACCAATTCGTAGTAGGGGGTCAGCACTTTGCCGGGTGTTGATGGTAGATAAAGCCATAAAAGTGGGCCATCCTGCCACAATACAGCAGTTGGGGAGTGAGAAGTAGCTAAAATATAAACTCCCCATGGTTTGGAATAGTCACAATAGGTCATTTGTTGCTGGGAAATTGCCTTTTCTACAATTTGGATGGCCCTCCTGGTGTCAGGATTTAATTCACGCAAGGATGTAGGGTTGGTATCTCCTTTTAAGAGATCAAAAAGGGGTTTTAACTCTCCTGTGGAGAGCTTTAGATAAGGCCGAAGCCAATTTATATCTCCTAAGAATTGCTGAAAATCATGAAGAGTTCTTAAGTGGGAAGTTTTTAATTGTATTTTTTGGCTTTTAAAATAGTGTGGGCCTAATATATGGCCTAGATATGTAAAAGGGGGGTGTTCCTGAACCTTTTCAGCTGCTATTATAAGGCCAAAGAGGCTCAGATCTTGCTTTAGTTGTCCAAAGGCTTGTCGTACGACGATAGGGTCAGAACAAGCCAACAAGATGTCATCCATATAATGAACAATATAAACAGAAGAAAATTTTTCACGAGTGGAAGAAATGGCTCTAGCTACAAAACTTTGACATAAAGTTGGGCTATTTGCCATGCCCTGTGGGAGCACAAGCCAGTGATATCGCTTCATGGGTTCTTTAAAATTAACAGAGGGGACGCTGAAGGCAAAGCGCTTACAGTCTTGAGGTGCCAGGGGTATAGTATAGAAACAATCCTTCAAATCTATAATAATCTTATAAGTATCCTTTGGGATTGCCATGGGTGAAGGCAAGCCAGGCTGTAGGGCCCCCATCAGTTCCATTGTGGCATTTATTTTTCTCAAATCCTGTAACAGCCTCCATTTACCTGACTTTTTCTTTATAACAAAAATTGGAGAATTCCATGGAGAGTTAGAAGGGGCCACACGCCCCAAGTCCAGCTGTTCCTGTACCAGCTGCTGTACTGCAATGATCTTTTCTAGTGAAAGAGGCCACTGTTCAACCCATACCGGTTGTTCAGAGAGCCAATTTATGGGATCAGCATGAGGGGGAGGGCAAACGACAGCTCCCGTCAAGGGATACCCTAATCCTTGTCTCGTAGGGTGAGACTGGGGTTGGAGTGGCTCTAGCTCCCCCTGTGCTGCTCGGCCTAGTCCCCTAAAGGGGAGGAGGCCTTGATCAAGTAACTGCTTAGTGACCGCAGCACTAGGACTAAACATATACACTCCCATTTTTTCCATGATATCACGACCCCATAAATTAATTGGCAGATGATCCAGGACAAATGGCTGAAAATGACCAGAGTGCCCTTCCTCATCTCTCCAAACAAGGATCGCACTGCTCTGCTGTGGGTCAGTTGCTTGCCCAACCCCCTGTAGGGAAGTCATAGAGGTTGTCAGGGGCCATTGGGCTGGCCAATGTTTTTTAGCTATCACAGACACATCTGCTCCAGTGTCTAATATTCCTTTAAAGGGCTTTTCTTGTATAAATATAGTCATCTCAGGCCTCTCTTGTTTTATGCCTTGTACCCAATAGATATCAGAAGATCTAAATCCTCTCTGTCCACATGGGGAATTAGCAGTCTCCCCGGGGGGTAAAGGGACGAGTATTAGTTGTGCCAATTTTTGACCGGCTGGGATCGATACCACGTGTTTCGGGGCAGAGGCCATAACTTTGATTTCTCCAGTAAAATCCTGGTCAATTTTGCCAGGTGTAATCTGTATCCCTTTAAGGGCTGGGCTACTTCGCCCTAACAGCAATCCAGCCACTCCTGGGGGAAGGGGACCGAAGACCCCCGTGGGGAGAGCTTGTGTCCCCATCTCTGGGGTCAATACTGAGCAGATGGAGGAACAGAGGTCCAATCCTGCACTTCCTGGGGTGGCACGGAGGAGGCTGGAGACTGATCTTGGGGGGTTGTTAGAAGATGCACTTGTGGCCGAGAAGAGGGAGGGACTGCCCCATGGCTCTGCGGGGCCAGGGGCTGGCCCCCTCTCCAGTTTCCCGAAAGCGGGCGGCCATTGCGATCTGTTCTTGACCTGCAATCTTTAGCCCAGTGCTTCCCTTTACCACAGCGTGGACATGTGCCAGGTGATTTTTCTCTCTTTTGCCTGGCCTGGCGTGGGCATTGCATCATCCAATGTCCTATTTGTCCACAAGAAAAGCAACGCCCTGGGGGTCTAGCATCCCGAGAATGCCGCTGACCTCTATATTTTAGAGACTCACTAACAGTCTTTCCTTGAGGAGCGGCGGCTAAAGTAAGGCCTTGTACATGGGAGGGTCCAATATCAGCACACAGTGAAATAAAGTCCGTGATTCCTCCCTTATTCCTATGGGGTCTGATAGCCGCCTGACAGGCGGCGTTGGCATTTTCATAGGCTATGTGTCTAACTATACTCTCCCTTGCATTCTCATCTTGTACTAGGCAGTCTGCAGTCTCCATTAATCGAGACAAAAATTCTAGATAAGGTTCATTCGGTCCCTGTTTAACTTCTACTAGATTTTTTGTACGATTGGAATTGCGTAACTTTTTCCAAGCCTCTCTCGCCGCAGCATTTATTTGTAAATAGGCCTCCTTTGCATAACCCAATTGATCTTCGGTGTTTTTATAGGTTCCCTCTCCTAACAACTGATCAACAGTGTAAGGCAGGTTCTTAGACCTATTTGTTTCAATTTTAGCCCGACACTGTGCAGTGAACTCTGTCTCCCATAATAAGTACTCTCCTGCACTAAGGCATGCTCTGGCAAGCCGCTTCCAGTCATTTGGGCATGCAATACCAGCACACGCGGCCTCCAATATTACTTGAGTAAAAGGGGCAGTTGGCCCATATTGGGAGCAGGCATTTTTTAAATCCTCTAATAGTTTAACAGGAACAGGCTGATGGTATACTTGTTCATCATGATCAACTAAACTAGGGAAGCATCGAGGCCCTGAAATACCTTCCCTCTCTCTAGCAGCCTGAGTCAGGTTTAATTGCGATGCACTGTGCCTGGTTGTAGTGCCTGTTAAAAGGGACTTGTTGCTAGGGCCTTTAGGCTTGCCTAAAGGTTGAGAAAGGGATTGAGGCCATAAGGCTGCAGCCTGAGGCGGTGGGTGTGAGAGGTAGGATTTAGAATCAGAAACCATAGTGGCCTGAGGGTCATATCTCCTTCCTAATTCTGGGGGGGCTCTCTGCTCTTTCCCCATTTTAGATAGTAGATGCATGATTTCTTCTAACCTCTTTTCTATCGTAGCTATCCGGTCCTCCATCGGCTCATCATAACTTTCCTCCCTCATATTCAAATTTGAATTCTGATACTCAATATCTACTGGTTGTTGTTCCATTTTCAAGATCTCACTTAGACTCTCTTGGGCTGCGGCATATGGCTCAGCCTCAGGTTTTTCAGAAGGGTCCTTTAATTCATAAAGTTCCCTTACTTCAAGTTCAGCATTCTCATGTTGAGGATCCATGCCTTCACTTACTAAATTCCATACATCAATAGCCTCTACTGGGGTCTTTTCGGGGCCATATACATTATAGTAATCTTTAATTCTTCTTCCTATCTGCTGCCAGGCTTTTTGGAATTCCTCCTCTATAGACCTCGGGCATGCCTCCTCGAGAAACTGTAGGAAGCTCTGAAGCACCCCTTTTTCCAACCACATTCCGTGGGCTTCAAGTAGGCCTGTTAAGATCGGTAAATATGACATATAGCTATTAACTTGACCCATAATTTTTTCTCCTGACTATACACTCTCCTAATAGTCCTACGACGTGTTACTCACCACAGGGGGGGGTCCTTCGCCTTCGTCCCAGATTTTCAGGGTCCCTGTTCGGGCGCCAGATGCCGGGGCCAACCGGCAGCAAACCAGGGTTCGCAGATTGGGGTTCCTGAAATAGGGGGCAAGGACTAGGAAAAATTAGAAGAGAGACAAACAGATGGGGTTCAGGAGGGCTACAGCCCAAATCAGGAGCCACAGCTTAAGAAGCCTGTCGCCCAAGACCGTAGCCCAGTTTCTTTCCAGTTCTCAATCTTAAATACACATCTTAAACTAGGGAACTGCCAGGGGCTACATTCGTACAAACAGTATCGAGTCTGAAATAGGTTGAATGAGAAGCTATCAAGTCCCAAACAGGTTAAATGAGAAGCTATTGACACAGCCCAAAATCATGATAAGAGCTTACTTCCTTGTGTACTCAATTGTGCGGGTCCAAGGTCACTGACCCCACAGTCAGTCCCCAACAGTATTCCATTTCCTGTGGTGGAGAAATCCCCTCCAAGTTAGACAGGCTCACATCCACCTGCAGGTCACACTCCTAATGCACCCTTGAGTGTCCTCATGGTATTGGGATCTAAGTTTGTAGGGAATGCTGGTTTAGTCCATGAATTAGCTGGACAAGTGATGACAAACGTGTTCTGGATTAATATGAGAACAATTTAAGAAGCCCTGGAGGAGCATCAACCTGACCCTCTGTGGTGCTATAAATCTGATAGGATGTTCCAGACTGAGAAACAATCACATGGCTTTGTGTTTGGCATCCAGACAAGTGAGTGCATGTCTTAGCTGTCAGCCAATACAGAGGAGGACATGAATAAGTGGGTGGAAAGCATCTGTCAGACCTCTGTCTGGGGGCAGGTGGAGAGAACATAGGAAGGTAGATACCATGGCTGTGGTGGGGCTAAAAAAAAGGGTAAAAAAGGCAAAGGAACCAGATACTGGTAGCTCAAGACTGTCATCCTAGCTACTCAGGAGTTTGAGATCTGAGGATCACAATTCAAAGCCAGCCCAGGACAGAAACTCCATGAGACTCTTATCTGCAATAAACTACTGAATGCAAGAAGCTCAAGCTCAGTGACAGCATCCAGGCCTAGCGTTCAAAACCCAGGAATGGCAGAAAAAAGTATCAAAGGACAAGAAGCTGGCCAAAAGTTAGAGGGACTCTATCTTGACAAACAATACAATGGTAAGTTGCACTCAGAAGACTTGCACAAAAATCTGAAAATGCCTGAGACCTATCTATGTATGTTTCCTGTTTGTCTAAATATATATGTTTATGCATTTATATATTAGTATAGAGAGACAGAACAATACATATGACTATACATATATACATAGCCAGACACTTATGGGTGGGTGGTATACTGTGTGAGAGTTTGTGTTTGTGTTTTGTGGATGGCTATCTCTGTTTAAGAAAGATAGAAAATATGTAAATAACTTTAAAAAAACTTGATAAAATATAGAGAGACATAAGCTCTTGAGGGAATCTGAAATGACAAGATTATTCACAGGCACGTTTATCCTTATGGATTCCTCAGCAGGTTTTAATTTTTTTCATTATTTTCTTTCTTTTTTTGAACCAGTGCTAAGGATTTCTCTCAGGGACCAGGTGCTGCCAATTACTAATTTTCTCATGGCTGGTACAAGAGGAACTGAGCCACAGTTCCACTTTTGCCTTATTTATTCGTGCTTAACTGAAGATAAAGATTTCTATCAGTGACTTTCTTTCAGGGGCTGGATTCTAACGAGGATCCCCAGACCTCAGCCTTCTATATAGCTACAATTAACAATATGAGAACCCAGCACTCGGTTCCAATGCACAGGGCAAGAAATTGAGTGAATCTCTCAACTCCAATTAGCTATAATAAGCTAGAAGTGAAAGACCAATACCTTTGAGGAAAAGATGCTGAGGGTTATCACACAGGCCCTATGAGTAAGCCCTAAACCCTGTACACATGTGTGCATGCACACATTGGCAGATACACACACACATGCACACACACAATATCTCAGGCAATATTGTATTTTGAATTAATATCCAAAGATTGGAAAACAGGATAGCAAGTAATAAAATCTGTTTGTCTTGTCTACCTTGAGGGAAAGGGATAAGTCAAAAGATGCAGAAGCGAAGAATTCAGAGGCAAACGCTCTGAGTGAATAACTTGTAAAAAGCACATTTCTTTTCTTTTCTTTTCTTTTGTTTTTTCTGCCATTCCTGGGGCTTGAACTCAGGGCCTGAGCACTGCTCTTGGCTTTTCCCAAGTCTAGCCCTCTGCCACTTGAGCCACATTGCCATATGGATTTTTATATCTGTGTGATATTAAGGACTCAAACCTAGATCTTCATGGTTGCTAGGCAAGCACTCTACCACTGGGCCAAACTCTAAACCCCAATAAAGTATTTATAAATAATCATCATCATCATATCAAAATATCCTTTCTCCTACAAAGAATGAACATTTATCTATGTCTGTAAGACTTTCTTTTATGTCACCAATGCTTCTGTGATTTTCCCACTTGCATTTTTACAGATGACAGCACAGATATTCATCAGGAAGAAAAATAGATTAGGATACAGAAACCTAACAACATCCTAGTAGATTGAAGTGAAAAATATGTGCAAGATGGCCTGGGTGTTTCATCTATTTGTAGAGTGCTTGGCTACCACACAAAAAGACTCCGGTTTGATTCTGCAGTACCATATACATAGAAAACGCTGGAAGTGGTGCTGTGGCTTGGTGGGACAGCTATAGTCTAAAGAAAGCCTAAGAACAATGGTCAGGCTCTGAGGTGAAGTCCCAGGAGTAGCAAAAAAAATGTGCAAGAGGCAAAATGCAAGCTCAGAAGGCACTGTGAAGCAAAATGTCTTGTGAAGGGTAAGGGGAATAGTCACAGTTAAATTTGGATCTTACCTAAGAAAGGCTCCTTGAGCCTGAGACCAGGCTAGCACTTGCGCCTAGTTAATGACTTGGGATTTGTACAAAAAGGTGTGCTGTTTACTACATCCATATGTGAGGTGGGAAGGGAGATTCAGCCTCCAGTATGTCTTTGGGGAGGTCTTCTGTGAGCAAGGAGCTTTGGTCATTGGGCCTTGAAAGGTGACCCTACCTCCCTCACAATGGAACAGAATATGGAACCCTGGTAACCAAGCCACTCTATGTGACAACCAGCTCAAGCCAGCTCCCTTGGCCTGTGGCTCAGGAACCAGAAAGATGTTCCTGTGCTGTTGCCAATGGTCAGGAGGCTCGGATGTCAGGCATGAGAGATATGGATGTCTCACTTGAAGAAGTAGATGCTGGATCAGTGCCAAGCCAAAATTCCAGTATATCAGGCATTTCTCTAGGAAGAAAGCCAGGAAACTCCAGGGCAACTCAGATGAGGTATATTGAGAGGAAACCTATTGGAACCCATCATCCTGCCCACACACTACAACCTTCTTGTGTGCTTTCAAGTGACTATACTGAGATTAGAGTGTGTCATTTCCAATCTACTCTATTCCAATTCCTCAGTGTGAAGTGTGGTCCCATTCCTACGTTTGAAATATCCACTGTTTTGCCAACATAGTGTGATGGTAAGTCAGCTCAGACTCTGAATGAGCCTTGTAACCTATGGATCCTGGAGGAAGGCCTGTTGGAGATGCTGCTGCCAAAGCTGATCCCTGCCTACCAGAAAGGTGATCTCTTTTATGTGGGAAACTTCCTGCACAATTTCAAATAGTGGAGGACAATGTAGTAGTTGCTGGAAATTCTCTTGAAAAAGTGAGTGTTCCCCTCCAAACCCAGGTTTGCTCACCCCTCCTGGCCAAGTCTTGGAATACTTGGCTCCTCTCTGAGCCTGTTTGGTTCACTGGGGTGTTCACAGGGGAGCTAAGCATGATACAAGTGCACAAACTACTTTATTATGACTGGGACACCATGCCATTTCATTTCCCTCACAAGCTACTGGAATCTCAAAAGTGTGCTTACTGAGAAGTTGGATTTCAGGCATGAGTAAGTGGCTCAAAACTGCAGCCCTCACCTAGGTGACATCCTAGGAAATCCCATTTCCCAATAAGAAATGAGGTGTCAGTACTAATGGCGGAGGCCTGTGAAATACTGGAGTCAGAGGAAAAGCTGGGGGTTGAATCACTTTTGAGTCATCAGGGAGGGATTGTGATAGCTTTGCCTGTTAGAACCTGAAAGCATTTACATTTTGGTGTGTGGTCCAGTGCTGCCACTTGAACCTGAACCCAGGTCTAAATGCCATCCCTTTGGTGTTCAAAAATTAGCACTGTACCATTTGAGTCATAGGTCAAGTTCTGGCTTTTTGCTGCCTAATTGAAGACAAGTGCCTTTAGACTTTTACTGACTAGACTGGCTTTCCACTGTGATCTTCAGAGCTCAGCCTTCTGGGTGGCTAAAATTAGAGGAATGAGCATTTAGTTCTTTATTTAGAGCATTCACTTATTGATTTATTTAGAGCATTTACTTAGTTAAGTTAAGGTGTGTTTACTTTGGACAGATGCATAGAGCCTCTCTCAGAAGCTTCTGGAAGTGGGGTGTAAAAGTCATCCTGTTCTCGAGTGTCTCTTACCCCCCTCCCAGCACATAAGTGCACATCCCTGCAGGCCAGCCACAGCATTAGAGTCCTGCAAGAAAGGGGCTTTGGTAGAAGGCTCAGGATGGAGAGAGAAGGCTCTCACTTTCCTTGTACAGAATGTGCCCACAGCATCATGTGTTCCATCTATATGATGTGAATGGACTTCTACCCCAGTGATTTCTACCAGTTCAAGAACTGACACACCCTGACACAACTAAGCTCTATATGAGGCTCCACATGCCGGCTTTGGACCTGCTCTTCTAAACACATACTTTTTGACCAGCTGGAGGAATGTGCGACCAGTAAGACCAAGAAAAAGTAGAAGTCCTGGTGTGGGTGCCTCAGAGCCTGTGAGTAGGAAGCCCATGTGGTCTAGATATTGGTTGGCCCTTACTTCTACAGAGCTTGGCAAAATGCCCTTTATGGGTGGTGTCAGCCAGGTAATGTCTGTCCTCTGAAAGGACTCGGGAATAAGCACTCATTAGAAAGACCCTTCACCTCCTCAGAGTTCAGTCCAAACTCCAGTTCTACAGGTTCCTCCATTAGATCCTCATGGAAGTTGAGTGACACTTCAACTTGCAGAGTCCACTCTGTCCACTCTGTACCTATTTCCATTCTTAGGTTTGGGTCGTCGTGGAAGAGCTTATCCTGAACTCCGGATGAAAAACCCACCAATGTAGCTGGTGACTGATGGAGACTGAGAATCATCTCTGCACTCCAGAAAGCATGGGCCTTCTGTAGAAATTACCAAACAGGTTTAGAGTCCTGTGGATATACCTTTTGCTCTGAACCCCATGTGTGACACAGTTGAACCTGCAGATACTATGGAGGAAGAAAAAGAGCAGCCAGATTTCCTTCCGTTTCCTTTCACAGTCCACCCAGAGTCAGTCCATCTGAGTCAGAGTAACACTCCACTTATTGTGCAAGCTGAAGGGGCACACGCTGGGCTCATGGAAAATGTCCCCATGGGAAGCAGCAAGTGTACTCTCAATACTGGATTCATTGGAGGAAAATGAATCCATCCTCACAGAATATCCAGATCCATCCATCTCACTAAAAGAGACTCAATCTCCATTCGACAAACAAGAATCCATCCCCCTCTTAACTCAGGAAGGACATTCTGTTTCTCATGAGGAAGGAGACCCTTCTGAGAACTCTGAAGTAGAATTACTGTCTGAAGGCAACTTGGAGGCCAGTCTGGATTTAGAGCTTCCCTGTCCACTTCCTAAATAGACATCTCTTTATCTTGCTCACATGATTCTTGTCAAGTATTCATTGTATTTACTTTGCAAACTATTAAAATCTCATTGTTAATATTATGGTGTGCAGTTCTTCAGTCCTTATTATACTGTGTTTTATTTTCCACTTATAATGTGAGAACTCAGACACCTAGGTCCTGGGTTGGCCAAAAACCAGACAGGTCTGGTCCCATAGAAGACAACCTTCCTGGATATACAGGGAACTATGAAATGCATGGAATCACCAAGAATCCAGGCCAGGCCTCCATGGAAAGACAAGTCAGCTACCAAAGCTTAAGGACAGAGCAGATGCCTGGAAATGTGTTTTGTCAATCGGGAGAAGTGCCAGAGTAACTGTAATATTATGTGGGACCATGTTCTGTGAGTTCAAGTCTGTTTATATATCCATTGTGCTTTGTACAAATATTTAAGAAAATTAAAACTCCACAATAGCATCAAAAATCTACTTTGGCTTTGAATGTGGCCTAGTTGTAGAGTGCTCGCCTAGTATACAAAAAGACCTTGATTCAATTCCTCGGCACAGCATACACTGAAAAAGCAGATGGGGCACTGTGGCTCAGGTGTCACAGTGCCACCCTTGAACAAATGTGGCCAAGGACAGTTCCTGGTCCCTCAGTTCAAGCCCCAGGTCTAGCCAAACAAGAAATCATACCATTTTCCACACATTTGGAAATAAATATGTTTTATCTAACCCTACTTCTTTTTTGCCAGTCCAGAGTGTGTGCCACCAAGCCAAACTACTGGCCCCCAACCTTACTATTTTTAATCATTTAATTTTTTTACATAATCATATTTCATGCTGTCTGTATTCATACCATAAACAGTATGCTTAGTGTAATAATGTTAAAGGTAAAACATAAGAAATTAATAACTAAAATTCCTTTTTTATTAGTTTTATAGCATTACTACAATTTTATGAGAAAAGTTACCTAGAATGTTTATTTTAGAGTTCAAGTAATCCATTTTGATTAATATATCAACCTACATCATTTATTTGAACACATTTTAAACTATTTTTTTCAGGAATGAAAATACATATATATTTGTTGTAAATGAAATTTATGACTTGTGGGGAAGGGAAAGAGAACAGGGGGGATGGAGTAACAGTGTTTACAAGAAATGTACTCATTACATATGTAACAGCAATCTCTTTGTATATCACCTTGACAACAAATTTTTTGAAAAGTACAATAAGTTTAAATGTCTACTTTGGGCAGAGTTTTTTTTTGCCAGTACTGGGCTTAGACTCAGGACCTGAGCACGATCCTTGTTTTTGTTTTTGTTTATTCTTAAGGCTCAAGTTCTATCACATGTGCCACAGCACCACTTTTATCTTTTTTTATCTATGTTGTGCAGAGGAATTGAACTTGGGTCTTCATTCATGATCGGCAAGAACTCTTCCACTAGGCTTAACTTATGGCCCCAGTGGGAAGGAAGTTTTCCATAAAATATGTAGGAAATATGTACACTAAGGAAAAGCCATCAAAAATAGAAGAAAAATTATATACTTAGATAACGACATGCCAGTATTATGGCAGATCTCTGTAATTCTAGCTTCAAGAGTGGCCTATTTGGACCGGGAGTTGGCTGGCTGAAGTAAAGTGCTATCCTTGAGCAAGCCCTAGGACAGTGCTCTGGCCATGAGTTGAAGCCATAGGACATGCAAAAAATAATAATTTAATGCCCAAGACTGGTGGCTCACCCTGGTAATCCTAGCTACCCTGGAGGATCGAGGTTCAAAGACGGCCCAGGCATAAAAATCTGTGAGAATCTTATTTCCAAATAATCCAGAAAATTCAAAATGACATTGTGCCTCAAGTGGTAGAGCTCTTGCCTTGAGCTGAAGAGCTTAAGGTAAACATCCAGGCCCAGAGTTCAAGACCCATGAGGGAAAAAATGAAAAAGGAAAAGAAAGCCCTTATCTAAGGCTGGATTGCACACTAGTGGTAGTTTGCTTGCCTAGTATGCACAAAGCCCTGTGTTCAATTACTCTGTACCACTTACACCAAAAAAAAGCTGGAAATGATCTCAGAATGTTGGGTTCTGAGGATCACAGTTCAAAGCCAGGCCAGACACTAAAGTCCAGGAAACTGTTACTTCCACTTAAGCACCAGAAAACCAGCAGTGACACTGTGGCTCAAGGTGTTTAAGGTTGTAGCCTTGAGCTGAAGTGCACAGAGACACTGCCCAGGTGCACAATTAAACTCTTACAACCGAGAGAGAGAGAGAGAGAGAGAGAGAGAGAGAGAGAGAGAGAGAGAGAGAGAGAGAGAGAGAGAGAGACAGAGAGAGAGACAGAGAGAGAGACAGAGAGAGAGACAGAGAGAGAGACAGAGAGAGAGAGACAGAGAGAGAGATACAGAGAGAGAGAGAGACAGACAGGCAGACAGACAGAGTCAGACAGAGACAGAGAGACAGAGACAGAGACATCAAACAGTGAGGCACTGCTGGCTGAAGCGTGTACTTCTAGCTACTTTGGAGGCTGAGATTGGAGGATCTTGATTCAAAGCCCAAAGCCTGCCTGGACACATATGTTTGAGACTTACATCACCAATTAACTACCAGAAACCAAAAATGGAGCTGTAGAGGAAGAGCACTAGCCTTGAACTGAAGAGCTCAGGTACAGTGTCCAGGCCCAAAGTCCAAGCACCATGATGAATCAATAATAAAAAAAGAAGATAGCTAATAGTAATGATGAATAATTTTGGGCTGGGAGTTTTGCCTAGTGGTAGAGTGCTTGCCTAGCATGCACGAAGACCTGGGTTCAATTCCCCAATACCACATACATAGAAAAATGCTGGAAGTGGTGCTGAGGCTGAAGTGGTAGAGCCCTAGCCTTGAGAAAATATAAGGACAGTGCTCAGTCCCTGAGTTCAAGCCCAGGACTGGCCAAATCAAAAGTAGTAGAGCACTGGCATTGAACTGAAGATCTGAGGAACAGCATAGGCACAGAGTTCAAGCACCTCAAACAACAACAACAAAATCTATGAAATGGCAGTGGTGGTTTTAAGCTAAGGAAAAATAGAGTAGAAACTGGTAAAATACATATTTGTGTGTAAGCAAAATAGCCAGACTTATGCATTAGAACAGGATAGCAACTTGAAAAAGAATTTTGTTTTCCATCTCACTAGGTCCTGTCTCTTAATTTATTCAAGTAAGTAAAATGCTGGGTTTTATAATCATTGCTCTGAATATTAGAAAATCATAATATCTCTCATTAACCAACAAAGACCAGGAACTGGGTCTTCGTTCAAATGGCAGAGTATCAGGCAAGAGAAGAAGAAATTGAAGTAAGAACTTGAAGTTCTTGATCCAGAACCTGCATAGTAACAGAGCAGCAGCCTGGTGATGGTACCTCACACCTGTAATCTTAGCTACTCAGGAGGCTAAGATCTGAGAATCAAAGTTTAAAGCCAGCCAAAGTACCCAGTTAACTGCCAGAAAAACCAGAAGTGGCACTGTGGCTCACAGATTAAAGCACTAGCCTTGAGCTGAAGAGCTCAGGGACAGTGCCCAAGCTCAGAGTTCTAGCCCCACAATTTCTTAATGAATTTTTCAGCCTGTATAAATATAGGGTACAATCTTAGAGTTGTTTTGATTTGCATTTCTTTTATGACCAGAGATGTTGAGCATTTCTTCATGTGTCTATAGGCCATTTTTGTTTCTTCTTCAGAGAAGACTCTCTTTAAGTCTTTGATCCATTTTTTAATGGGATGGTTGTTACTTTGGAGGTTAGTTTTGGAGTGATTCAATTTTTTGAGTTGTTGATATATTTTAGATATGAGGCCTTTGTCCATTGTTTGGTTGGTGAAGATCTTCTCCCACTCTGTAGGCTTCCTGATTAGTTTACTAGCTATGTCCTTTGCCATACAAAAGCTCTGCAGTTTAATGCAGTCCCACTTATCCAGCCTTTCTCTGATTTGTTGTGATTCTTGGTCCTTATTAACAAAGTTTCGACCTGTGCCAAGGAGGCCTAGTGTATCTCCTATTCCTTCCTGTAGAGTTTTCAATGTGTCAGCTTTTACCTCCAGGTCTTTGATCCATTTGGAGTTAATTCCAGTGCAAGGTGACAAAGAAGGATCCAGCTTTAGTTTTCTTCAGGTGCTTAACCAGTTCTGCGAGCACAAGTTGTTGAAGAGGCTGTCTTTCTTCCATTCTATTTTTTTGGCTCCCTTGTCTAAGATTAGGTGGCCATAGGTCTGTGGTTTAATATCTGGGTCCTCAGTTCTATTCCATTGGTCTTCAGGCCTGTTCTTGTGCCAGTACCTAGCTGTTTTGAGAATTATAGCTCTGTAATAGAGTCTAAAGTTTGGAATTGAAATTCCTCCAGCGCTGTTCTTTCTGCTAAGAAGTGTTTTTGCTATACGGGGTCTTTTATTATTCCATATGAAATTTTGGATTGCCTCAGCTAGAATTTCCAGGATCAGGAAAACGAATGACAACAGATGCTGGAGGGGATGTGGCCAGGAGGGATCACTACTACACTGTTGGTGGGAGTGCAAACTCGTTCAACCACTGTGGAAAGCAGTGTGGCAGTGCCTCAAAAGGCTAAACATAGAACTCCCCTATGACCCAGCAATTCCACTACTTGGCATTTACCCAACCATCCAGAAACAAGGACATACTAAACCCACTAGCACAACAATGTTCATTGCAGCACTATTCACCATAGCAAAGATATGGAACCAACCTAGATGTCCCTCAGTTGATGAGTGGATCAACAAGTTGTGGTATTTGTACACAATGGAATTCTATGTTGCTGTCAGAAAGAATGACATCGCCCCATTTGTTAGGAAATGGAAAGACTTAGAAAAAATCATATTGAGTGAAGTAAGCCAGACTCAAAGGAACTTAGGCTCAATGGTTTCCCTCATTCGTCATAATCAGTACAAACCTTGGGCTCTACTAGCAGAGATTTGCAATAGAGCAAAATCTTGATACATATGGACATATAATGTGAAGCTAATTAAAAGGACCTCCAGGATAGTGAAACAAAAGCCGTATAATGAATGATTGTTGTCCTTAATGTACTATGTTGTCTCTCATCTCCTTTGCTGCCCCTTGTTATCTCTATTGGTAGAGTATCTCACTTTGTTATCTAATATATTGAATTTATTTGTATTTGGATATTTGAAATTTGATAGGGAAGGGGGAAAAACCAAGATGGGTGGGGGGTGTGGGGCTGGAGGGAAATGGGTACCAAGACATGTGAAAGGGTGTCAATGTATGTGAATTAACGCACCTTCTATCTGGCAAATATCATGTAACCCTTTTACTAATTACAATAAAAAAAAGAAAATGTGCCATTCCAGAAGCTGGTGTCATTTGATGATGTAGCTGTGGATTTCAGCTGGGAGGAATGGCAGCATCTGGACAATGCTCAGAGGACCCTGTACAGAGATGTAATGCTGGAGACCTACAGCAACCTGGTGTCCTTAGGTGAACAAAAGTCAAATTCACTTGCAAGGCAAAGTGCCTTGTTATTTTGCAGATACGTGAATGTTTATCAAACTTTCAATACTATTTAAATGAAAGATTCCAGGCCCTGAGAAGTATCATTACTTTTTAAAGAAAACCTAAGGTAATTTTGTACTCATTCTTCAGGATACTATCAGGATACTTTGACAACAGTTCTAAATTATGTTTCCTCTAATGGAGACGACATTCCAAACTTACACCGTAATTGTAAGTGGATAAACAATCCAGAATAGAATATATATCATTATTGGAAATAGTATCTACAAATCACTAAACAGTGAGTTTATAATGGAAACCTGGCACTAGGTGCAATGTTTCATGCCTGTAATCTTAAAATATTCAGGAGGAAGAAATCTAAGAATTCTAATTTGAAACCAGCAATCGCATAAAAATTGCCATGAAACTCTATAACTCCAAGTAACCCCTCAAAAATGTTAGTGGAGTGTCAAGAGTTTGACTTTGTGGTTGAGTGCTTGCCTAGCATGCATGAAGACCTATGCATGTAAGTGGAGCTGGGACTCAAACTGGTATTTTTCTAGCCTTGAACAAGACAGCTAAGTTTATGCCATACAAAATGAATCCAGAGCTGGGGAAAAGTCAACCATGGAGCCAGTGAGAAATGAGAAAAAAGGTTTCATAGATAACTTGTGAGTAGGATGTCTGCGAACTTAAAGCAACGATGACACAGCATAAGCAATAATTCTCTACTGTTTCTAATTTACAGGGCCCTGTGTTCCCAAACCTGTATTAATTGACAAGCTAGAGCACTGTGCAGAAATCTGGATAGGAAATTCCTCTGACAAGAATATCACAGGTGAGTGAATGCATCTTCATATTGATGTTGGAGCCTGAGCCCCATTGGTAAGTTCATGTTGTGATGTACTGAGCAATAATATTCTTGTTACCCTAAATCCTGTGTGGAACCTATGGAATTCATTGTGAATGAATCAAGAATCATTTTCTTTTCCCAATCCTATGCTTGGTCTCAGGGCCTGAGCATGGTCCTTGGGTTTTCTCAAGGCTAGCTCTCTACTTCTTGAGTCATAGCACCACTTCTGGCTTTTTTTTTGTATGTAGAACCAAGGAACTGAACCAGGTCTTTGTGCATGCTAGCCCAAAGCCCCGGCACCAATAATCATAGGGTGATATAATGAATTCTATGTGGCAGTAGAGTTAAAGTTAGATTTCTCTGTAGAAATCACTGTGAAACAAAATAAAATGAGAAAGCCATGAGCCCGTGGCTCATGCCTGTAATCCTAGCTACTTAGGAGGCTGAGATCTGAGGATGAAGGTTCAAAGATTGACCTATCACAAAAACACCTTAGACTCTTCTCTCCAATGAACCAATAGAAAATGAGAAGTGGGGTTGAGGCTAAAGACATAGGGCAGTAGCCTTGAGCTGAAGAGCTCAGGAAGAACAGCCAGGTCTAGAATTCAAGTCCCATGACTGCAAAACAAGAAAGAAAGAAAGAAAGAAAGAAAGAAAGAAAGAAAGAAAGAAAGAAAGAAAGAAAGAAGAAAGAGGGAAGAAAGAGGGAAGGAAGGAAAGGAAGAAAGAAAGAAAGAAAGATATTTCATTTCTTTAAAACTAAGACTATAAATGATTGAGCAAACAAGGAATAAGTCAGGGCATTATTCTCTGATAAGGATAATATCTTTTTGCTGGTAGGAAGAGACTGGTATTCAGAACCAGTCCTTTCCATCAGAACTTGAGCCTAGTGGTAGAGTGCTTGCCTAGCATGAACAAAGACAAATGTTTGATTCCTTATTACCACATACATAGAAAAATCCAGAAGTAATGACTTCATTGGTAGGGTTCTAGTCTTGAGAAAACCCAGGGGCAGTGGTTAGGTCCTAAGTTCAAACCCAGGAATGGAAGGAAAAAAAAACAACAAAGTTTCAATCAACATAAAAAAATTAACTAGACAATGAGCTGGAGATTTTCTGGTCTTCCATGGTTCTGAGGGACAGGAGTGTTAGAAAAGGAATTTTTATAAGACTTCAAATGGAAAGAAAGAAATTTCAAAATTCCCACAAATACCTAAATTGAGACTTTAGTGAGAAGTTGTAACTGAAGGGATTTAGGTGTAAGTCCTTACTCTCAAGAATCGTTCTTGCTTGGATCAAAGGCAAACAGACATATAAACCAAACTTGTGGCCGCTGAATCTAGAAAAAATTCGTGTTCCTCACTTAATGGTTAATAAGCAAACAGCATTGAAACTGGGTAAGGTAATCCTATCTGCTACTCAGGACCTGAGACTCTTATGTGTAGTTAACTCTAGAAAAAAGGAAGTAGGGCTGTAGTTCAAGGGTAGGGGTTATAGACTTCTGCTGAAGTGTTCAGGGACAGGGCCGAGGCCTATGAACTACAAAAAAAAAAAAGAAAAGAAAAGAAAAGAAAGTTTAAAAAAGATGCAAAACAGCACAATATTTAGATTATTTCTCAAAAATAAAAGAAAGGCAGCTATTCCTCAATGTATAAACAAAACAGTATTTGAAAAAAAACAGCTGCAGGTATACTATAGGTAGTACTCAGCTTAAAACTGTAGCAATACATAGTTGGGTAATTTCAATAAACATTTCCTGTGATATAAAAAGAGAACTAAAACACAGAAAAACATTATTGGTCATTGTAAAATATCATTTTCTTAATATGTTAGGGAGAAAAGCATATATTTCTCACAAATCAATTTCCACTTTTATATTTTAAAATATCTAACACTTAGGATGGGAAAGTAAAGTCATTACCTTTACAGTAAGGAATATTTATATCTCATGTATGTTTGTGTCTTTTTTTCTGACTCATTTTAGATGTCCAGGTAATGGAAAATGTGTTCAAGACCTGCCAGGAAAGTCCACATGAATGTCTTTGTGAAGTAGCAGTTGCAAGTAGTATCGAAGTGGAGGAAAACGTGAGATTAGCAACAACTTTAAATTTGAGCTCTACACATAATCCAGAGCTGATTAGTAATAACGGTAACAATTTAGGGGTGAGGACTGAGGAGTTCATTAAGTGTCAGAACATGCTTCTGTCTCCTAAGCCTGATGAGATGCATGCTGCATATAGATCTCGTATGTCTCCTGTTCTTAAAAAATCCATCGGATATTCAGAGCATTTTATTCAAGATTGTGACAGTCCAAAAGATCTGCAGTATCATAATTCTGTTCTCCCTGCCCAAGAAATTCTTCAGGGAGGGAGGAAAACTGCTAAATGTACTGTGTGATGAAAAATATTGTACTTAACACCGACCATCACTACGCATCCGAAAATGTACACAGGAGAGACTCCTCATACATGTAGTGAATGTGAGAAATCTTTCAGTAATGAAATACGCCTTACAATACCTCAGAGCAAATATCCTGAGATATGTGATGCGTACATCAAGTGTGAAAATTAATTTCTGAGAAGTCAGACCTGACGCTCCAACCTCGATCTCCAAGAGAAGACAAACCTTATGAATATGAGGAACGTAATAAAATTTCTGCCCAGAATTCAGCTCTCAGCACACATCAGAGATCTCACACAGAGGAGAAATCTTATGAATGGGATAAATGTGGGAAGACTTTTAGATTGAAATCATACCTCACTTTGCACCAGAGAAGACACACAGAAGAGAAACCATATGAATGTAACAAATGTGAAAAGTCTTTCACCCAGAAGATACACCTTCGAGTTCATCAAATAACACACACAGGAGAGAAATCTTATAAATGTAATGAATGTGGAAAGTCTTTCCAAGGGAAGGGAAAACTTCGTGTTCATCAGAGAATACACACAGGAGTGAAGCCTTATGAATGTAACCAATGTGTAAAGTCTTTCAGACAGAAATCTTCCCTCAAATTGCATCAAAGAACACACACAGGAGAGAAACCTTATGTGTGCAACAAATGTGGAAAGACCTTCAAGTGGAAGTCATATCTTGATGGGCATAATAGAACACACACAGGAGAGAAACTTACGCATGTAGTGAATGCGGAAAGTCTTTCAAATGGAAGGTAAAACTCCATGTTCATCAGAGAATATACTCAGGAGAAACACCTTATGAGTGTAACATATGTGGAAAGTCCTTCACACAGAAGGCAAACCTCAACATGCATAAGACAATTCAAACAGGAGAAAAACCTTATGAATGTAACCGATGTGGAATGTCTTTCAAATGGAAGTCTTCCCTCAAATTGCATCAGAGAACACACACAGGAGAGAAACTGTACGAGTGCATCAAATGTGGTAAGACCTTCAGATGGAAGTCACATTACAGGAGGCATAACAGAATTCACACATATTAGAAAACTTAGGAATATAACCAAAGTTGAAAGTCTTTCGTGCACTATTCACCCTTCAGGAAGCGTAAGAGAGTTCACACATATGAGAAGCCTTAGCAATGTAATAAATAGGAAAGACTTTTTAGTCTGTGGAAGAAAACTCAGCTTGTGTCACAGAACCAACACAAGATCAAACCCTTAATGAATGTAGCAAATGTTCAGTTTTTTGCCCAGAAGGCACAAGTCAAGATTTATCATTAAACACCCACAGGATAGAATCCTATGAATAAAATGAAAGGGAAATTTTTTTGAAGAACTCATAATTGAGTTTGCATGATACCACACAGACACAAGATAAAAATTGTATGAATATAAGAATATGAAAAAATCCATCATGAACGCATGACTAAGTATAAAATGCACATAGGAGAGAAAAACCTTATGAATATTACAAATGTGGAAAGTGTTTGACCTGGAAGGCATACTTCTGTGTTCATCACAAACCTGATTCCCATAGAAGAAAAGAAAACTAATGAATAGTACAAATGTGCAATGACTTTTAATCAGAAGTCAGTCTTCAGTACATTTCAGAACATACACAATAGAGAAATTCTGAGTAATGAAAAACAGTTAGCTATATATAGAATCTCTGTATATGGGAGCATTAGGGTAAGTCTTCTAAACAAAGTCAACCTTCACCAAGCATTGAGAGCACTCACAGAAGAAATAATAGCATGTAGGAAAACCTTTGTCAGAAACCTTTAAAACCTGCCTGTGTGGCTTAGTGGTAGAGTGCTAACCTATCAAGGATGAAGGCCTGGGTTAGATTCCTCAATACTACGTGAAAAGAGCAAGCCAGAAGCAGCACTGTGGTTCAAATGGTAGAGTGCTAACCTTGAGCAAAAGTAGCTCAGTCCCTGAGTACAAGCCTAAGGATTGGAGAGAGAGAGAGAGAGAGAGAGAGAGAGAGAGAGAGAGAGAGAGAGAGAGAGAGAGAGAGAGAGAGAGAGAGAGAGAAAGAGAGAGAAAGAGAGAGAAACAGGAACTTCTAAATTTTACAAAGATGGAGAGAGAGAAGGAGACAGAAACTAATTTCTAAACTTTAATCTTTCTATTTCCTTACAAATTCGTCTATGTCATTCTTTCTGACAGAAGCACAGAATTCCATTGTGTAAAAATACCATATTTGATCTACTCATCAACTGACGGGCATCTGGGTTGGTTCCATACCTTTGCTATAGTAAATAGTGCTGTGATAAATGTTATTGTTCTAGTGAATTTAGTATGTCCTATCTGGACGATTGGCAAGTAGTGAAATTGCTGGATCACATGGGAGCTCTATGTTTAGTCTTTTTGGGATACTGCCATAGTGCTTTCTATAGTGGTTGAACGAGTTTGCAATCCCACCAGCAGTGTAGTAGTGATCCCTCCTGGCCACATCCCCTCCAGCATACGTTATTAGATTTCTGGATCTTGGCCATTCTAACTGGAGTGAGGAGGAAAAGGGAAAGAGGAACTGAATCTTTCTCTCCTTACAGATGACATGATTCTGTATTTAAAGAACCCTATAGACTCTACTCCGAAGCTGCTTGAGCTGATATAAAACTTTGGTAAGGTAGCAGGGTATAAAATTAACCCTCAATGTCAACTGCCTTCCTATATGCCAACAAATGAGAGGAATGAGGCAAGAATCAGGATAGCAACTCATTTTGCTGTCAAAGAAAATAAAATACCTAGGAATTAACTTAGAATGTAAAGAACCTTTTTGATGGAACTATAAACCCTGGAGAAGGAAATTAACGCAGAACTGAGGAAATGCAAAAACCTATGCTCCTGGTTTGGAAGAAGAAATACTGTAGAAATGGCAATCTTGATAAGGACTATCTACAAATTCAGTGCAATATTCATCAATATCCCAATGTCATTCTTTAAAGAAACAGAAGAGGAAATCCAAAATTTCACTTGGAATAATAAAAGACCCCTTATAGTCTGTCTTCTTGCATGATACATAATGTTTAATCTCACCTTCTCCACCAAAATCTCACCTTTCTCATTGAGACATAGGTGGCCCTGTTTACTAGCAGCAAAGGCTCAAACGCGCAGTTTCAGGTGTCACCACTGCCTCTGTTACTGGGTAGATCCAACTCTGTCATCGATTCTGAGGTCTGCTCTGGGAGTCTTGGTCACAAGTTGTTCTGTGGCATCTGCTGCCAGCCTGTGCCTATTTGCTTTCTTTTCCTCCAGCAACCTACAACAGGGAATGAAGTTCAGGCGCTGATGCTCTCCTTCATATGCAGGGCAGGATGAGCCCAACCCTCCCTCATCTTCCTCTTCCAATTTTTGGGAAAAAATGTGCTGGCAGAAGTCCTCAGGTGTGGGGCATGGCTGATCCACACTTTTAATCCAGGCTGGTCAGGAGGCTGAGATCTGAGTATGGAAGTTCCAAGTCACCTAGAACAGGAAAGTCTGATAGATTCTTACTACCAAAAAATAAAAACAGCTGGGAATGGAGTTTGGGCTCAAGTGGTAAAGGGCTAGTCTTGAGTACAAATGCTTAGTGCCCAGGCCCTGAGTTCAGGCTCCAGCACTGCCAACAACCTCACTTTAGTGACATTTTAGCTTTATCCATGGAGGCACATCTCACTGGAATCTTTGCTGGTAGAGATAGTCTTCATAATTTTGTCTCAAGGTAAAGGTCCTCCTGGGGTAGTACACAAAAGTTGTCATGGAGAGAGGAGCCCCACTTGCTCCAGGTTTGAAGATGGCATAGGTCAAGCCAGCATGGAGTTGGCACATCAGTCTTTTTACTAGCACCACCTACCAGTGAATGTCAAATGACATTGACTGTTGTGGGATTGTGTGATTGAAGTGCCCCATTAAGGGCAGTGTTAGCACATCCAAACTTGGATACCAGGAATGCTGAAATCTCAAAGCTAAGATTTCTGTTGGCTACAGAAATGCTGGTGTGTCTGTTATTCAGTAAAAGTTCAGGTGCAAAGATTCTGAAGCTTGATGCCATATGTTTATTCCATTTTGTAAAATTATTTTAATGCACTGTATAAGTTAAAACATTTGATAAGAGTCAGGGGTAGTGAAAACATTGTTCTTGAATTCAGGTGTCTGGCAGGGTAATGGGGGGGTGTTGGTGGCTGGGGCTATGATGCTGGAGCTGCTATCAAACCATGGATCATGTTCGTCTTTGTCTGGGAGAAATGACTCCAAAGATGAAATTTTAATGGTGAGGAAAAGATGATGATGTACTCAGGAAATTTCTCCTAAACAAATGCTCATGTGGAAGTGGGATGGGGGCTGGGCATATCTGAGGCAGAGCTTAAGGGGGCTTCTCATGGCGTTGAGAACGTTCCTTGCGACTTCAGGCATGCAGCGGGGTGTTTTAGATGGCCATTGTGAGATGGATGGAATAAGGCTGGAGACAAGATGAATGCTGGGATCCTGCCATGCTCTTGCATGAGTGGCTGGTGGCTCACCTGAAAGAACTAATTATGTCTAAAAAAGAAATCAGGAATTTGTTTTGATTAGATAATACCTGTAATCCGAGGCATATTCAGGATCCTGATCTTAATATTGTGGTTTAAAACCAACGCAGCAAAGGGAAAAATGCATGAGACTCTTACTCCCAGTTTAGAGCAAGAACAAAGATTGAAGTAGAGCTGTGGCTCAAGAGCTAGAATGCTACCTTGAGCAAAGAAAAGCTAAGAAAACGCTCCAGGTCTTGAGTTCAAGGCCACGCATGAAAGAAGGAAGGTAAAAAAAGGGAAGTATGTGAGGAAGGGAAATATATAAATGAAAGAGAGAAGGAACTAGAAATTTAAAACTAGAGAATATTTAAAAGTCATCAGTCCTTCTAAGAAAAGTGTTGGAGTATGGGTTCTATATGTGGTGAACTGGAAGCCCAGCAGTGACTTGTTTACCAAAGAGTCACCATGATGAGCAAAGGATAGAAATCTGCATGAGCCTCTTAGCGGATGGAGTTTAACAGGTTGACAGGATTAGCTATTTCTTTCCAAAACTATTTTTCCAAAGCTATTTTTTCCAGCATTCAGCATTTTTCTTTTTTGGTACAATTTTACATAACTTGTCATTTTGTGGATATATATGTATATATATGTAACTTGACAGTATATATATATATAATTTGATATTTTTATAAATTTAAAGTATAACTATTTTTTGTGTTTTCTTAACACATTCTATGATTCTTCTTTTACAGGACTATTTCATAATTAAAGTTTACTGTGTTCTGACATATTTTACTCATGTTTAATGCTTCCCATTAATTATTTTGAGTAAGATAAACTAGGATGAACATGAATAAAGAACAGGGAAGATGAAATGTAGCTAAAATAGAAATGCAAGTATTGGAAAGGATTGGAAAATAAAGAATTTGAAAAGATAGGATTTAAATATAAAAATGAAAAAAACTGTTATCTACCTAACAGATGGCATTCCAAGTATTATCAGTTTTGCAGCTAAGCTTGAGTATAGTTTTATTATCAAATTAAATAAAATATAGTTATACTTTTGCAATTGGTATATAAAATTCTTGACATTTTTATGAAAGACAGCTCAGTTTCTAACATATGTACATAAGTAACTGAGAAATTATAGCTATTGAAAATACAGACTCTTTTGTTTAAATTCTTAGCCTGGTAAATTTCAGCTTCCTGTAATTTTATAACTCCCAGAAAAACTGTTTCTTACTGTGCACATCAGTGTATTGAAGCTGATACAAATTTAGCAGCTAAACAGGCAGATTTGAAAAAAAAATGCTAATAAGCCATACTAACACTGTGTTTTCTGTAGAAGAAATAAGAAATTGCTAAGGATTTTGCATATCAAAGTTGAAGTCTGTTAAAATTTCAGAAGGAAAATAATGAACAAGCCTATTCATTGATAATTTTGGAAGAAAATTCCAAATATAATATTCTTAAAAGACACCAATTAAAAACCAGGTGCTTTTGTGCCGATAGCAAATTAGTTTTGTTATTTTAAATAAGGAATAAGATTCTATAAATGTCAAATGATATTTCTCTTGAAAAGAGTAAATATAATTTGGTCACTAATATTAAACACTTGTATAGATGGATAGATAGATAGATAGATAGATAGATAGATAGATAGATAGATAGAACATATATGTATGATTTGTGTACATATGTGGTAGTCAGGTTGACCTTTATAGCTTGAAATTGTACTTCCATTATAAAATTCATTACTTGTTGATGTCCACATATCTCTATTTTTATTGTGTTTTATTGTCAGGGTGATGTATAGAGGAGTTAGACTTACATTCATCAGGTAGTGGGTACATTACTTCTTGAACATTGATATCCTTTCCTATGCTTTTCTCCCACTTTTATTCCCTCCCCCCTCTCCCACTCATCTTGTTTTTCCCTTATCTTCCCATTTTCAAATACACAAATAAATGTATATACAATATACCAGGTACCAAACTGAGATACACTAACAACATAAGATAAACCTTAAGGGGAAAAGAAGAAAAAACAAATAGCTTCACATACTACATCAAGAACAACAATCATAAAAATAAACCTCTCATTTCCATATCCTGCAGTTAATTTTGCTTAGCTTCATCCTATATGTCATATGTACATAGCTTTTGAACTATTATTATCCTCTATTAGGAGAATCCTAACTGTATACTCGATTTTTAATATCTATTTTATCTTGAATATGTTCTCTTTTGGTGGTACTGGGTTTTAGTTCAGAACCCTGAGTTTGTGAGGCTTTCACTTTAACACTATACTCTCATTCTAGTCCTTTTTGTTTATATATATATATATATTTTTTCTTTTTGCCTAGTTGAGATGACTGGCATATGTCACTGTGAGCCATTGTACCTGATATGCCTTTTCTAATCTAGACTTTTTCACTCTACCTCTAGCTCCCTATTCCTACTAATAGACTTATATCCGTTAAAGTAAATTCTTTAGTGCAACTTGATGGATTGTACGTGCCCAGCCAACATCCTTCATACCAAGACTGATGGAGAACACTGGAGATTCTAATGCCTAATGCTTTCTAGACTCATTAACACAGCAACAAATCAAACAAATTATATCAGTGCCTGTCAGTAATGGAGACAACAATGTAGCTGCCACAGTGGAGCAGAAGTATTTTTTTATTTTAATAAATGTATTTTATTGTGGGGGGATGTATGGAGGTGTTACATTCATCAGTGGGTACATTACTTCTTCAACATTGATACCCTTCCCACATTTTTATCCCCTCCAAATCATTTTATTATCTTGTATGCACTCCTCTAAATATTTTCCTCAGGTGTTTCAAACCTCTTTTCTTCTTATTTCCTTTTATTTTCATTGTTATAGCTTCACAAATACAAGCAAGAAGTTATTTTACTTACAGGCAGGAATTCTAGTGAATGTGCATTTCTTCTTGATTCTTTACCAATGCTAATATGCTATTAGATTTGCCAATAAGCATGTCCATGGGAAAAAACTTTAATATCATCTCCCTTCTAAATTCCTTGTCTCTTTCTGTGTTTCTACTCATAACTAGAATTGTATACTTGGATCAGGAGTTTGGCTTAGTGGTAGAGTGCTTGCCCAACATGCATGAAGACCCAGTTTGGATTCCTCGGTACCACATACATAGAAAAAAAAGCCAGGGAGTAGAGTCTATAGGATTCTTTAAATACAGAATCATGTCATCTGCAAAGAGGGATAGTTTTATTTCCTCTTTCCCTACTTGGATCCCCTTTATGCTTGCTTTTTGCCTTATTGCACTGCCTAGGAATTCTAGTACTATGTTAAAAAAGAGTGGAGAGAGTGGGCATCCTTGTCTCGTTCCTGATTTTAGAGGGAATGGCTTTAGATTTTCACCATTAAGTATAATACTGGCGGTGGGTTTCTCATACACAGCCTTTATTACATTGAGAAATGTTCCATGGATTCCTAGTTTCTCCACATCTTTTAACATAAAGGGGTTTTGGATCTTGTCAAATGCCTTTTCCGCATCTATTGAGACAATCATGTGATTTTTGTCCTTGCTCCTGTTGGTGTGTCGAATTATATTAATTGATTTGTGTATGTTGAACCAGCTTTGCCTCCCTGTGATGAATCCAGTTTGATCATAGTGTATAATTTTTTTGATGAGTTGTTGTAGACGGTTGGCCAGTATTTTGTTGAGAAGTTTTGCATCGATGTTCATCAAAGAAATGGGTCTATAGTTCTCTTTCTTTGATGAATCTCTGTCTGGTTTGGGGATGAGGGATATACTGGCTTCACAGAATGAGTTTGGTAAATAACCTTCATTTTCAATTTCGTTGAAGAGCTAATTAAAAGGACCTCCAGGATAGTGAAACAAAAGCCATATAATGAATGATTGTTGTCCTTAATGTACTATGTTGTCTCTCATCTCCTTTGCTGTCCCTTGTTATCACATATTGGTAAAGTATCTCACTTTGTTATCTAATATATTGAATTTATTTGTATTTGGATATTTGAAATTTGATAGGGAAGGGGGGAAAACCAAGACGGGTGGGAGGTGTGGGGGGGAGGGAAATGGGTACCAAGACATGTGAAAGGGTATCAATGTATGTGAATTAACGCACCTTCTATCTGGCAAATATCATGTAACCCTTTTACTAATTACAATAAAAAAGAAAAAAAAGATGAAATAACATTATGGCTATTAAGTAAAAAAAAAAAGAAAAAAAAAGCCAGAACTGCTGCTGTGGCTCAAGAGGTAGAATGCTTTGAGGAAAAAAGCCCAAGGACAGTGCTTAGCCCCTGAGTTCAAGCCTCAGGACAGGCAAAAAAAATAAATAAATTAAAATAAAATAAAATTGTATATTGTCTGAAATTTTGAGAAGAAATATATTTATTCTATTATTAAATCTGATTTTAAAATATATACTCCAAACTTATTATGAAATTTAGAATAAATACTGCATAGACATTTCTAAAGATAAAGATACTGTTTATCTTTATCTTCTCTTTTTATAACCTTTTTATAGCCTTGATGTAAGTACCACTCAGCTTTGTGTGGTATTTTACAATATTCTTGCACTCAACTACTTTAAATCCTTCTCGTGTTAAATTTAATCCCTGTTGTTCTGGATGACTTAAGTAGCTAAACAGAGTACCTGTGAATGGGTAAATTATAATGAACAGAAATATATCAGTTCAAAGTTTTGGCTTCTGAGAAGTCCAATGTCAGATTCCAGTTTCAGCCAAGGAACTTTTTATCCTATCAATCTGGGGCAAAAAAAGAAGGTAGAATCTTGACTCAACCTTCAAGAGTCTCTCAACTCTACACCGTTGGTGATAGCTCCATCAAAGTAAGTGGAACTCTCACGACCCAATCATCTCTTAGGAGACTAAATGTTACAGTCAAAGATAAATTGTCACATGATATTTGGATTGGATAAACACCCAGCCATAGCATAGAATATGGTCCGAAATAGTTGCCTCCATTGTGATCTTGTGATACTCCCTAAAGTTATTGAATGGATTTCTGTGTCATATAACATATCAAGTCAGAGAGTATGATTTTGGTCAATGGTTGTTTCCTCTCGTTCCCACATCTACTCCCTGGCTCTTCACCTGAAGATTGAAAAAGCCTCTGAACATAACATTCTTGTTGCTCACATTACTGCTTTTACTCCCCCCACTTATATTTCACTTTAATTTTAAGACTTGAATAAAGTATCAGTTTCCCTTTTATATTTTGCCATATTTTTCAAAGCCTTTCCTCCACATATGTATATAATATATATAGTCCAGTTATATATTTATGTCTATATATATGCATAGTTACTTCACTGTGGCACTCTGTGAGTATGTGTATAATTAATGGTTGCACAGAAAAACTATAATATAACTTTTTGATATGTTTTACTAATTATTTTCCCATCTTTGAGACTGATGATAGATAGATATAGATGAGAGAGAAACAGAGAGAAGAGATGAGAGATCATATGCAGTACCTGTGTGTGTGTGTGTGTAATTAATTGTTGCACAAAGAAGCTATAGTATACATTCTTATTTTTTATTGGTTATTTTTCATGTTTGGGATGATAGAAGATAGACAAATAGATATAGATTAGAGAGATACAGTGCGCAAGTGAGGAGCAAACAAGTAAGAGAGAAAGAAAGAGATGAAATAGAGATCATATGCATTATGTGTGTATTTATGTGTGTAAATAAGTAGTGATTGCAGAGAAACTATAATGTACATTCTTCGATTTTTTTACTATTTTTCCATTTGGGATGATAGATAGTAGATAGATATAGGATAGAGAAAGAGAGAAGAGAAGAAAGAGAGAGGTAGAGAGAACTCATGCTCAATGATGATAGAAACTAAACAAAAATTAAATCAAAAATTATTATACACACACATAATGACAAAGAGAGAAAAACAGAAGACAAGAGACAGAGACAGCAAGCTCTGTGTTGATGACTGTTTGCTGTCTCTGTCTCTTGTTTTCTGTTTTTCTCTCTGTCATTTTGTGTGTGTGTGTGTGTGTGTGTGTGTGTGTATGTTTATATGCATGTGTGCTTTGTTTCAATATTCACTGAACATCTTTCAGCCAAGTAGACTATCATGAAGTTCTTATGAGTTGTCAGACATTAAACATTTATTTAGAGTCCTTAATGAGTACCGGCAGTAGATGGAGGAGAAAAAAATCCCTTGGTGCCAATGAAAGAGAAAAAAGTGAATAACTGGAGTCTAGTAGCTAGAAGAAAAAAATCATGTACGATGGTAAGATGACTTAAGGAAAAGGATTAAGAATGTACATGTGAATGATCATAGGTTGAACTTAAAAGCAATCCTGTAATAGATCGAACTGAGAGTCTATATTTTATGTTTCATTTTACAAATGAAGTTTAGTAACAGAACCACCTTCTCAATGAAATGTGAAGCAAATCTGCATTCTCCTTTAGAAAGTTTCATAAGGAAAATAATTTTAGGAAAATCCAATCTTTTTGTAATCATAAAGCATAAAAGTATTTTTGTTTGATGAAATTGAACAATATAGTTGACCAATTTGTCCAATGTAATGATTGAAAAATAGAACTAGAGAAAATATGTTTTACATAAGAGTGACCATCAAATTATTTTGCTTCAAAAGTTACAGTTCATTTAAGAAGTTTTGAGCAGAGGAATTATTTCCCAATTGAAATTAGGACTTAAACTTGAGACATGGTTCCTTTGCTAGAGCATCATATGACTGAGCTCATTCCCTCGTACACCACCAAACTCTCCAAAACAAAAAACCCACTCCCCCAAAACCCCTAGTAATTAAGATATTTTAAATTATCGTGTATCTTACCATAGTGAACTTGTGGGGCTGCAAAAAAAGTGCTATAATGTTAAATCTGATGAGAATGAGAAGAAAAAAATATATGAAATGAAGAATTTCACTAAAACTTAAAAAATTACATTTTTGCTTGTAGGCTAGAGGAAGAAGTGATGGCAAGCTTCAATAAGGTTGTGTGATGCTAAAAGTGACTATCAACTTTGAATATACTTCAGAACTATAACACTACTCTAAATGGTATGGATAACATACATGGTTGTATTTGTCTGTATAGAAGACAACTTCAAAGTAACAGCTTCTATCAAAAAATGACTAAATGCCAGCTCTTAGCAGTAAGAATGAAACAAAAGAAATTCCACCTCACTTCAGTTAGAATGGCCATTATCAAGAAATCTAATAACAGCAGATGTTAGTAGGGATATGGCCAAAAGGTAATGATACTACAAGATTGGTGGGAGTGTAAACTTGTTCAACTATTCTGGAAAGCAGTATGGCAATTCCTCAAAAGACTAAGTGTAGAGCTTCCCTATGACCCAGCAACCTATTCCTGGGCATTTACCCAAATATCCAAAAACAAGGACAAACTAAAGCTATTAGCACAACCATGGTCATTGCAGCGTTATTCACTGTAGTTAAGATATGGAACTAATCCAGATGATTCTAAGTAGATCAATGGATCAAAAAGATGTGGTATTTGTACACAATGAAATTTTATGCTGCCATCAGAATGACATTGCTCCATTTGTAAGAAAATGGAAAGATTTGGGAAAAAAATCATATCAAGTGAAGGAAGCCAGACCCAAAGAAACATGGGCTCCATGGTCTTCCTCATTTGTACTCATTAGTATTCTTCTAGCAGAGAATCACAGTACCTCAAAACGATGTACATATGGCCATATAAGGTGAGGCTAAGGGAAATGAACTCCAGGATATGGAAACAAGAAGTTACCTTTGTGATTGTTGTTCTTAATGTACTAAGTGAAGTTATTTCTTTTCTCTTTTTTTTGTCCTCATGGTTTATCTCATGTTTTCACTATATCTAACTTTGGTATCTGGTATATTGCATGTACATTTATTTGTTTATTTGAAACAGGGAAGAGAAGGGGAAAAACAAGATGGTTTGGAAGGGGGTGTTGAGAGGGAAAATGGGAGAAAAACATGAGAAAGGGTATCAATGTTCAAAAACTAATATAGCTACTACCTGACAAATGTAACTGTAGCTCCTCTATACATCACCCCAAAATACATACAAGAAAGAAAGTAAAAAAAGGAGTCAGGCCCAAAATGTCAAAGTAACAAAAGGAGTCAGGCCCAAAATGTCAACGGGTGCATTGTTTTACATGGAGAAGCAAGATTCAGAGTATAAACTTATAAATAAATACTGTAGATAGGATGCAAGTCTATGCAAATGTGTCAACTAAAATATGGTAGATTCAAAAGAGAACTTAAATAGTGAAATTCCTTAGAAATGCAAAGTCAATGCTCAACAAAGTAAAGACCAGAAAGCAGCTACTTGAAAGGAGTTGGATCAATGAGGAAAAGGTAGTTGTATGAAGAGGAGGAAATGGGGAACAATGCAGTTAAGAATCCAATGCATATCTTACAAAATTAAGAGTGAAGGAAGGTATGGGTAGAGGAGAGTTGAGTGAGAAAGCTGAAAGGATGGCATTGATCAAGATGTATTGTCTTCCTAAACTGCTTTGGGTAAAGGCAATTCCTTGGTACAATTACTTAAAGATTATTTTTTAAAAAACTGTGGTAAAGCGCTTTCATGATTTTTTTTGCCAGCCGTGGGCTTGAGCTCAGGGCCTGGGCACTGTCTTTGAATTTTCTCAAGGTTAGAGCTCTTCCACTTGAGCCTCAGCACCATTTCTGGCTTTTTTCTATGTATGTGGTACCGAGGAATCGAACCCAAGTCTTCGTGCATGCTAGGCAAGCACTCTACCACTAGGCTAAACTCCCGGCCGCTTTCATGATTTTGACCGATGTATTAACGTGCCTTCAGTGTCTCTATGGGCTCATATGGAAATGATCACCAAACTGACCAAAAGAATGACTGACTAGCTGGGTAGTAGTGGTTTACACCTGTAATCCTAGCTAATCAAGAGGCTGAGATCTGAGGATCACAGTTCAAAGCCAGCCTGGGCATGAAAGTCTGTGAGACTTTTATCTCAAATTAACTGCCAGAAACCCCAAAGTGGCTCTGTGGGTCAAGTGGTATGGCAGTAGCCTTGAGCTGAAGAGCTCATGGACAATGCCCAGCCTGATAGTTCAAGTCCCACAACTAACAAAAAAAATGTAATTTGTAATAATGCTAGCCTCGAGTTGAAGAGCTTAGGTACAATGCTGAAGTCCACAATTCAAGCCCCAGGACTGATCCAAAAAAATAGGAATGGGTCACTAGACAATAGCGAGGATTAAATACTTGGTCCAGTTTATAACAAAATTAGAAACTGATGAGTAGCATGATAGAGATTGTCTTGTGTAATTATAAAAAAGCAACATTTATCCAGATGTAGTCTAACTTTATTCCAGCATTGAAGGAGCACTTCAAATTCTTACCCTAAAGGATGAATCAAAATTAGGACTAGTATTAGACAGATAGAAGAATAGAGATTTGATATTCTTTTACACAGAAATATGATCATAAATAGCAGTATGCCATTACATATTCCAAAATAGCCAGAAGAGTAGATGAGAGTTAATCTAAACATCCTGAGATGAAACCCACAGTTCATAAATGTAATGAAACATTCCACTGTAGCAAAGATGTATAAAATTGCTGTCAGTTCAGAATTTCTTATACATAAATATATTAAACTGATAAGTGTAGAAAGATTTCGATGTCATCGTGGTTTGTATTAATAAATCCTCAAATGAGCTTAAGATTGCTGTTATTTTCAGGTTATGAAAGGCAGTAGAATTTTAAATAATGCTTAAGTTAGCCATCGAACTCAGGAACTGTGGGCAGTCCATGAATTTCTAGTCAAACTCTCTTTCCTGTATCACAAACATTAAGGCTAGCTTAATAAAATAGTTAGAAAATAAATACATCATTAGAAACTTCATTAAAAAGTACAAAAATGGCCAAAGGTAGAATTCACATCCTCACACATAAAGTAAATATGAGCAAAATAAAATATAATGATGTGTCATTTTCCATTAAGTAGGCTTAATTTAAAAAATATTACAAAACAAAACTGTATCGAACGGATTAGTAAGTGGATATTTACATACTGAGACATTTTCCCCACAGGTACATTTTTCAAGGATGTTCTTTTATTTAATGGCTTATATCGGTTATACAGGCAGTGAATTTCATGGAATGATAGTTTCTAACATGCAACAAATTTGATTGAATACTACCTGCTAGAATTCTGATCATTGTATGTATGGAAATGTGAACAATTTCTCTATTAAACTTCTCCATTCCAGTTTCCTTCGGATATATTTCCCTGAGTATATCTCAATATACTTCCTATAACTGTGATTTGTTCCTTTTCTACTCTGTCCTTTATTATTCACCCATGCTACTTACACTTTATTCATTTTTTCAAATCTAAATCTCTTCTTTCTTTAATCCTTACCAATTCTTTTGGTTCACCTTTTACACATGTGCAATTCTATTTCTCTCTGTGACTTTCATACTCCTCCATATTTCAGTATCTACTCAATGTTCAGGTAAGAATTTTCTGAACAGGATCTGTCCCCCAACATGGCAGAAAATTCATATGAAACACAATACTACTCACTCTAGCCTCTTATGTTGCCTCTCAATGATTCAGTGGTAACTAGGTAAAAATTCTGTGCCCTGAGTGACTTGACTCTGTCAACCCCATCATCAAGCTCATATGGCGCACTTCCCTCATCCCTCCTAGCACTCTCTACTTCCTCCACTGAACTTCTTGCTTCCTGAGGCCTCTGAAATTAGTTCAATCCTTTATCTTCAAATGCATTACTATTTCTATAAGGGGAACTTCCCAGATGGTTGTTTCTTTTTCTCACTCTTCTCTCCTTGTTAGCACTTATGCTAAATTTAATTAAGTATTTGGGGATGGAAACTTTTATATTTTATTTTTTATTGTCAGGGTAATATATGGAGATGTTACACATACATTCGTCAAGTAGTAGGTGCATTACTTTTCACACATTAATACCCCTTCTCATGTTTTCATTCCTTTCCCTCTCTCCACCCCTTCCCAATCATCTTTTTTCCCCTTTCTCTTTCCTATTTCAAATAAACAAACAAATATATATACAACAAAGTCAGAGAGAGTATTGGAAACTCTTTCTTTTGCCAGTGCTGGGCTTGAGCTCAAGGCATGAGCACTGTCCTTGGACTTTCTCAAGGTTAGAGCTCTACCACTTGAGGATCAGTAGCACTTTCAGCTTTTTTCTATGTACGGTGTACCGAGGTATTGAACCTGGGTCTTCGTGCATGCAAGGCAAGCACTCTACCACTAGGCCAAACTCCTGGCCTCAGAAACTCTTTTTTTTAATCACATGTTTTTTCCAGAAGATTGAAACATTAGTAAGACAGAATATGCATCTTCATTTCCTTCTATTACCTTGAGGCTCAGTGATATATTTTTATGTAACTAGGTCACTACTTTCAGACATTGTTAAAACATGCTATTCAACTTGCTTTATAGCCCATCTTTTTAGACTCATTCATTTATCTTTGGATACTTTGCAATTATTGCAGCAGTAGTACAAAAAGAAATAAAGGTTAGATATTCAATTTTTAGCAACCACATGGAGCTTTATGTTCCATCAATAAGAAAATCATCCTGCAAGTCAAGCTTTTCAAGAGAGAAATGTAGTTTTTTTAGGAAAGAGATAAATTCATTCTGCTCTCATCAAGACAAAGACTGAAGGACAGAATTATGTTTTATTATAAGCCATAAGTTAAAGTAGATACCCCAAATGGCATAGAGTTGTTTCAGCTATGCAGAAAGATTTGTCTGATTTACTCTTTCTGCACAAGAGTGAAAGAAAGGAAGAGAAGTTGCAAATTTAGGCCTAGCCCACCAATAGGTAGAACTTCAATATAATAATCAAGATGACCAGAAGGATCATGTGAATATCCACAGAACTGCTTACCTCTTTAGAGAGAGACATAACCATAACAATATTGCCCCAAAGCAATAGAAAATGGCTAACAGAAGATCATATACGATAGCCTAGGGCAACAGGTCTGCCTCTACCATGAGATATCTAGACATTATCACACTTGGTGTTCAGGTGACTAGAGGTGCAGTTAACATAGAAAACAACCTAGAGTGTCACCAAAGCCAGTGGAATGTCAGCTACCTAGTTGCATCCTCTAATGAGAAAAGGCAGCCACTGAACCTCAGCAAGTAGCAGTGAAAGGAGTACATTCTACCAGGAATAAAGATCAAAGACACACCAGGACATAGACCCCATTATTTCCTTTCAGGGAACAAATCACATTAGTTCTCAATTTCTGTACTGCAATATATCTGTTCACTTTTAAGAAAGTAAATGGAGAATTTGTATATTAAATAAAATATTGAATGGAAAGACATAAGAACTGCTATAGTGTATATGTTTGTATTTAAATATATTTGTATATGAATACATATATATATTTATATATAGACTGGATAAATCAAACAACAAGAACATATTCTCTCACAATTCTATACATTAACAGTCCATAAGGAAGCTGATGACAAGATGGGTTTCTGATAAGGAAGGGATCCATCTTTTGTTTGCAGATAAGGACTGTCTCTTAATTACATTTTTCTCTTATGAAAATACTGTATGTCTGTTTAGTGTGCGTATAGTCCCGATATCTTTTTCTTTTGTTGGGCTCCACATATAGGATCAGCTTTTGCTCACACTTTAAAGACCCTATCTCTACATAAAGTCCTTAAATGCAATAAGACTTATAAAATGTTTCATGTGCTGTAGGAGTAAAAGAGAATTTCATTGTTACCAATCATAAAGATGTGATTTGAATGAAAAGAGTCTAAGAAATGATTAAATAATAGCACCTATAAATATTACTGATTAAAGAAAATACAGTAATCATGTTTTGAAAGACATGAATAAAATGCCTCAACTTAAATGCAAGGGAGTGATTCATGAGTAAATGAATTTGTAAAGATATCAATATGTATGTACATAGATTGTTAAATATTAAACCTTGGATGGGGAGCAAAAGATTAAAAAGTAAACAGTCCAAAGGAATGAATGAGAATTTAGTAAGTCTATCATATTTTCATAATTTTCACATATGTTCAAAAATGATATGCATTGATTTTTGTGAAATAGAAAGGTGTTATTGTGTATATTTTATTTGGTAATTATTTTTTCTAGCTTTACATAATAATATTTAAAGCTGAGAGGCCATTTACAAATTATTTAAATCCCAACGTTCTCAAGTACAAGTAAACATAATTACCTCAGAGAATCCCTGGTAGAAGTCAGTGCTAATTCACTTAAAAGTGTAAACAATATGGATGAGGCTCTTTGTATTATTTCACCATTTAGTTACATTTCTAAACAGTTTCATTACAAGCTTGCAGGCATTATATTTCAACAATGTAACGCAGACATATCATTGGAATAAAAAGTATTTCTGTTTATCAGCTATCATAATTTCTCTTCTCTTTTACTAACAGCATTTAGGAAAAAAACAGTCTCCTGGGGCATTGCTCATCTTCAGAGAGACCCAGACATCATCTTTTCCTTTCCCCTTTAACTCTTCAACTTTGTCCTGTCTTTGATATAAAAGTTCTTTTTATATAAAACAGCACTTGGTGGCTAAAATTTAAACCAAAACATATTTGTTTCTCTGAATGAAGGAGATAAATGGCACATTGACAAACTTCCTTTACTCCTGAGAGTTCAATTCCCTGATGGCTCAAAGAGGAAGTCAAAGTGAGTGTAGTGTTTTCATAACCTAATGATTAACCTGCCATTGATACCCTCCAGGGTTTGTCTTTTTTTTGCACAGATTAAACAACCAGAATGTAAAACAAGTGTTTGAAGCAGAAAGGCCAAGTTTATGTGAACGCAAAAGGAAAACAAACAGATTCTCCATCAGGAAAGGGGTCCTAGATCTAGGAGCCCAGTGAAATTATCTCAGAGGGTCATTGACTACAATTTGTGTCTCTGCCCTTACTTCCTCCTTGGGGATTTAAATCACTGCTTGTTTGATGATTGGTGCATGTGTCCCTTGAACAACTCTTCTCACTGGTCCAGCAAGAACCTATGGAATTATGAGAACATGAAAGGCCATATGTGCCACATGTTACCTGTTATGTATTATCCATGCTTTTTATCTCTATGTATCAGTTTAAGGAAGATTATCTCTTCTTCATCATGAAAATAATCTATGAATTCTCATTTAAGATGTCTAGATGAGGAAACCTTAAGCATTGTAAGAATCACTACGTAGAGAAAAAAATCACATAAAATAATGCACAAAAAAATCTAACCAGCCATCTGAGTACACAACCCATTATTAAGATTCCTTTGGTGTAGCATCCTTTCATTCAGATTTAAATTTCAGGACTTCAAAGTGTTGGAGATGTTACAATTTCAATAATATGGATATACTAACTTGAAGTTATACATAAAATATTTTATGACTATGAGTTTAGAATAAACTAGCCATGCATGGTCTTGAGGTTTGACTTCAAGTCAGTCCTAAGAATCCAAGGGAATTTTGTAACAGAAATTTGATCACTGTCCATTGTCCCTATCTTAGTGGTAAGTGTTGTAAGATACCTACCTTCACTAGGGCAGAAACTACACTGAGACAAATTACTCCAGTGCTAGACTGAATCTGCCTCTGCAGCTAAAGCAGACAGCATTTCATTCCTGAGCAGAAGCATTGCAAGTCTCGGTCTCTGACCTTCTGGATGACATCTCCTGTCCAATAGTGATTATTTTTCTACCTCCAGTTCAGTAGGAAGCCTTTACAGAGCAGTCATTAGATCTCCAGAGGCAGCATAAATGGCCCTGGTGTATCTGTATGTGCTTCCCTTGTCAGAAATTGGAGGGGAGGAGATTAAAAGAAAAAAAAGGCTCCAAAATAGCTTGTACTCATGGCTCTTCCACTCACTTGCTGACACTTCAGCCCACAGCTGTTGAGGTCACTGTGATCCTTATGTTTCCTTGAAATTTGTCAAAACACCCCTTTGTCTAGAATGCAGGTACAAGTCACCTGGCTGATTTTATCCCAGGGGGGCTTGGGGGAGGGAAATCGGGACAAAAACATGAGAAGGGGTATCAGTGTTTGAGAAGTAATGTACCCACTACCCAGCCAATATACTTGGAACACCTCTGGGGCCGGGAGCTTGTCCTAGTGGTAGAGTGTTTTCCTAGCATGCACAAAGGCCTGCGTTCGATTCCTTGTTACCACATACATAGAAAATTTTAAGCCAGAAGTGGTGCTATGGCTCAAGTGGTAAAGCTCTAGCCTTGAGAAAGTCCAAGAACAGTGCTCCGGCACTGAGCTCAAGGCCCAGGACTGGCAAAAAAAAATTGGAACCCTTTTATACATTACTCATTCAATAGAATATAATAAAAATAGATAATAGTTTTGAAGCCATACATTTTTTTGTTTTTTGTTTTTTTATATTTTTTATTGTAATTAATAAAAGGGTTGCATGATATTTGCCAGATAGAAGGTGCATTAATTCACATACGTTGATACCCTTTCACATGTCTTGGTACCCATTACCCTCCCCCCCAACCCCCACCTCCCGTCTTGGATTTCCCCCCTTCCCGATCAAATTTCAAATAACCAAATACAAATAAATTCAATATATCAGATAACAAAGTGAGATACTATAACAATATGAGATACCCAAGGGACAGCAAAGGAGATGAGAGATAACATAGTACATTAAGGACAACAATCATTAGTTATATGGCTTTTGTTTCAATATCCTGGAGGTCCTTTCAATTAGCTTCATACTACATGGCCTTATATATCAAGGTTTTGCTCTATTGCAGATCTCTGCTAGTAGAGCCCAAGGTTTCTACTGATTATGACAAATGAGGGAAACCATTGAGCCTAAGTTCCTTTGAGTTTGGCTTACTTCACTTAAGATTTAGAATAATCCCTGTTTTATATGTGATTAACATAGCTCCAACATAAAACCACTGCTTTTAACAGTTATTTGTCAATTTCTTCTGTACTTACTTGTTTTTACTAGTATTGAGGATTAAATCTAGGACCTTACATATGTTATGAAGGGATCCTCCATTGAGCCAAGCACTCAATACTTTTGCTTATATTATTTCCTTATCATTACTTTATTATCTATTTAATTTTCTTATGTTGGTAACTCAGTGTTCCTCAGCTTTTCCATTTATGGCTGGCACTATACTATCAGAGCCCTGCTTTCATTTTCTCATTTTTTGCTGGTTCATTGGAGACAGACCCTTGAATTTGTCTGTCCAGAATAGCTTCAAGCTCTGATCTTCAGATCTTAGCCTCCGTGGTATCTAGGATTATAGACAGAAGCCACAAGTGTCCCGCTTCTTTATTTATATGTTATTTTATTGTACACATATGATAGCACTAACTTTGCCCAGGCTGGTCTCAAACTCTGTTCCTTTTGCCACAAACTCTTTTTTTATTGTAATTAGTAAAAGGGTTACATGGTATTTGCCAGATAGAAGTTGCATTAATTCACATACATTGATACCCTTTCACATGTCTTGGTACCCGTTTCCCTCCCCCCCCACACCCCCCACCCGTCTTGGTTTTCCCCCCTTCCCTATCAAATTTCAAATTTCCAAATACAAATAAGTTCAATATATCAGATAACAAAGTGAGATACTATACCAATATGAGATAACCAAGGGAGAGCAAAGGAGATGAGAGACAACATAGTACATTAAGGACAACAATCATTCACTATGTGGCTTTTGTTTCAATATCCTGGAGGTCCTTTCAATTAGCTTCACATTATATGGCCTTATATATGGCCTTTTGCTCTATTGCAAATCTCTACTAGTAGTGCCCAAGGTTTCTACTGATTATGACGAATGAGGGAAACCATTGAGCCTAAGTTCCTTTGAGTCTGGCTTACTTCACTTAATATGATTTTTTCTAAGTCTTTCCATTTCCTAACAAATGGGGCGATGTCATTCTTTCTGACAGCAGCATAGAATTCCATTGTGTAAAAATACCACAACTTGTTGATCCACTCATCAACTGAGGGACATCTAGGTTGGTTCCATATCTTTGCTATGGTGAATAGTGCTGCAATGAACATTGTTGTGCTAGTGGGTTTAGTATGTCCTTGTTTCTGGGTGGTTGGGTAAATGCCAAGTAGTGGAATTGCTGGGTCATAGGGGAGTTCTATGTTTAGCCTTTTGAGGCACTGCCACACTGCTTTCCATAGTGGCTGAACGAGTTTGCACTCCCACCAACAGTGTAGTAGTGATCCCTCCTGGCCACATCCCCTCCAGCATCTGTTGTCATTCGTTTTCCTGATCTTGGCCATTCTAGCTGGAGTGAGATGGAATCTTAGAGTTGTTTTGATTTGCATTTCTTTTATGACCAGAGATGTTGAGCATTTCTTCATGTGTCTATAGGCCATTTTTGTTTCTTCTTCAGAGAAGACTCTCTTTAAGTCTTTGGTCCATTTTTTAATGGAATGGTTGTTACTTTGGAGGTTAGTTTTGGAGTGATTAAATTTTTTGAGTTGTTGATATATTTTAGATATGAGGCCTTTGTCCGTTGTTTGGTTGTTGAAGATCTTCTCCCACTCTGTAGGCTTCCTGATTAGTTTACTAGCTATGTCCTTTGCCATACAAAAGCTCTGCAGTTTAATGCAGTCCCACTTATCCAGCCTTTCTCTGATTTGTTGTGATTCTTGGTCTTTTTTAAGAAAGTTTCGACCTGTGCCAAGGAGGCCTAGTGTATCTCCTATTCCTTCCTGTAAACTTTTCAGTGTGTCAGTTTTACCTCCAGGTCTTTGATCCATTTGGAGTTAATTCTAGTGCAGGGTGACAAAGAAGGATCCAGCTTTAGTTTTCTGCAGGTGATTAACCAGTTCTGCCATCACAACTTGTTGAAGAGGCTGTCTTTCTTCCATTCTATTTTTTTGGCTCCCTTGTCAAAGATTAGGTGGCCATAGGTGTGTGGTTTAATATCTGGGTCCTCAATTCTATTCCATTGGTCTTCAGGCCTGTTCCTGTGCCAGTAATAAGCTGTTTTGAGAATTATGGCTCTGTAATAGAGTCTAAAGTTTGGAATTGAAATTCCTCCAGCGCTGTTCTTTCTGCTAAGTAGTGTTTTTGCTATACGGGGTCTTTTATTATTCCATATGAAATTTTGGATTGCCTCTTCTATTTCCTTAAAGAAAGACATTGGTTTGTTGCTCTTTTTCCAGGAGCTTAAAGTGAGACATTAACTTGCTGGTTTGCAATTTTTCCAACTTGTTGTTGTAGGCACTCAACGCTATAAATTTTCCTCTCAGTACTGCCTTTGCTGTGTCCCAAAGGAGTTTGTAGTTTGTGTGCTCCTTACTGTTAAATTTCATAAACTGTTGGATTTCTGTTTTGATCTCTTCGATGACACATTGGTGATTCAACAATGTGTTGTTCAGTCTCCATGAGTTACAGGGTTTTCGTTGGTGGAGATGTGTGTTCAGTTCCAGTTTGACGCCTTTGTGGTCTGAGAGTGTGCATGGAATAATTTCAGTGTTTCTGAATCTGTCCAGGTTTGTTTTATGGCCTACGATGTGATCTATTTTGGAAAATGTTCCATGTGCTGCTGAGAAAAACCTATATTGTGTTGTTGCTGTTTGGAATATTCTGCAGATGTCTGTTAGATCTAGTTGGTCTATATAGTTTTTCAGTTCTAAGGTTTCTCCGTTGAGTTTTTGCCTTGTTGATCTGTCCATAGGTGAAAGTGGTGTGTTAAAGTCACCGACAATCACTGTATTGAGATCTATGTATGGTTTCAGTGTAAGTAAAGTTTGCTTGATGAAGTTTGGAGCTCCGGGATTGGGTGTGTAAATATTTAGGATCGTTATGTCTTCCTGGAGGAAAGATCCCTTTAGTAGTATGTACTAACCTTCTTTGTCTTTTCTTACTAATTTTGGTTTGAAGTCTATTTTATCTGATATGAGCATGGCAACTCCAGCCTGTTTATGGGGGCCGTTAGCTTGATAGAGTTTATTCCAGCCTCTCACTTTCAAAAGATGCTTGTCTTTTTGGGTAAGATGTGTCTCTTGAAGACAGAAGAACGATGGCTCTTGCTTTTTGATCCAACTAGACAGCCTATGCCGTTTAATTGGAGAGTTAAGTCCATTGATATTGAGAGTTAGGATTGAGAGATATTTATTAGGTCCTACCATTTTTAAAAGCTTTTATTTGGGTCTGTGTCTTGACAGTTCTTGTGGTCCTCAGGTGGTATGCTGTTTAGGTGCCATTTCTTTCCCTATATTGCATTTATTTTGGTTTTCTATGTATAGAACATCTTTCAGAATTCTCTGTAGTGTTGGTTTTGTTTCGACATATTGTTGCAGCTTTTCCCTGGAATGGAATGTTTTTATTTTTCCCTCAGTTATGAATGAGAACTTAGCTATGTACAGGATTCTTGGTTGGTAGTTATTTGACTTAAGGGCATGACATATATGCTTCCATTCATTTCCTGCTTGCATGGTCTCTGCTGAGTAATCTGGGGTTATTCTGATTGGTTTTCGTTTATAGGTTACTGAACCCTTTTCCCTGGCTGCCTTTAGGATCCTTTTTTTGGTTTCTACTGATCCAGTTCGGATTACGATGTGGCGGTGAAATGTTCTTTTCTGGTCAGGTCTGTTTCGGTTCTAAAAGCTTCTTGCATCTGGATAGGTCTGCCCTTCTGGATATTTGGGAAATTCTCTGAGATGATTCCTTGAAGTTTATTTCCAGTACCATTGACCTCTTTCTCCAGACCCTCCTCAATACCAATTAGCCTTAAATTAGGCTTCCTAATTGTATCTTGGTCCTCCTGAAGAGCTCTCTCATTTTTCCTAGATTTGGATTGACTCATTTTCTGTTCTTTCTCTATAATAACTAAATTATCTTCAGCGCCGGAGATTCTCTACTCTGCATTGTCTAACCTGCTATCAAAGCTATCTACTTTATTTTTCATCTCCCTTGCTAGTAATTGCTCATTTTTGATGCCTTGCATCTCTTCTTTTAGATCATGTATGGATTTCTTTAGCTCCTTGATTTCCATTTGAGTGGTTAGCTCAGTAACTTTATTTTCTTTGAACATTTGCTGGAGTTTGGTCACCTTTTTATTTGTGGATTCTATGAATTCATCCATCTTTCTTTGAACAGCCTTTATTATGGCCTCCTTTATGGCTTCTTCTTTTTTACTTATCACCTTGTTCATGGTTTCCTCTTGTTCAGCTATGGCTTCCTCCCTTATCTCTTTCTTTATATTTTCACATTTTTCATTAATGATGTTTATCTATTGCATTTGTACAGCACTTGGAAGACTCTCCTCTAGGTTTGCCAGTGACTGTTCCATTGGCTGTTTATATTGGGTGGGGGAGGTGGGAGGTGTTGTTTCTTGATTTGACATTTTTCTTGAGTTTCTTGTTCTGCCCATTTGAAAATGGGAGCAAGATTAATACTAAACACAATTATAGTTTTTCAGATATGTCCAACCTAGACCTCTGTAGCTGGTAGACTCTAGATGTTCATAAGTTTTGATTGGTGTTATCACTCTTTCTTTTTGTGCAGTTATGGACTAGTCTAATTATTCACTGATAAGCGATTTATATCCAAAACAATAAGCCTCTCAATCCAATCTCTATTGTCTTTAAGTCCCTCTGAGCCTAGAGAATGATTAAACACCTAGATATACAATGTTGCTCAACAGCCATCAAGTGTAGATCCATGCAGTATAAGGGTTGAAAGAGGAGCAATGGTACAGAAATAGAAAAATAGAATGAGAGAGGTCAGGGGGTAAGTAGGTAGAGTATTTGAGTACAATGTTTGGAAAGTATTAGAATATAACTTATGTGTTGCTGCGCGACTAGCTCTTAGCCCAACCAGTGGCCTCACAGTGGACCATGGGATGGATCTTGAGCTTCCGTCTGAGGGCGGTTGGTGGACGTTTTCCTGTGCTGCTTCCAGGGACGGCCCCAAGCCAAGGGTGTGGGGATTGAGAGTTTCAGGAGCTCTCAGTAGGACCAGCAGGAGGCCCCTCTGTTCCCAGTGGTGGGGCCCAGCTGGGGACATGGGCTCCAAGGGCTGAGCCGAGCCTTTTTGTTTCTCAGAAGGGGAGCTTGGCTGCTGGTTGGCCCTTCAGAGCCCTGCTGTGTTTCCACTGCTTTGTCAGAGTCTGTGACTGTGGGGGGGGCCCTCGGTGGTGTCTTGCTCAGGATTCCCAGCTGGAGGATGCCCAGCTCGAGAATTGAGGGGGGGCAGATGCTGGCTCCTATTTACCCGCACCCCCTACCCACTGTTGTAAGGCAAGGTCCCAAAGCACTCCACTCTCCAGATCCAGTGGCCTGGGTGAGGAGCCTGGTGGGCGGGTGGGAGCTGCGACAGTTCCGCCTCCCCTGGTGGGGTGCTAAGTCTTAGGGTCGGCCCTCTAGTCAGTCTCCAGTCAGAGGGCTGGGGGTTGAGCCCGTTGGGCAGGTGGGAGTTGGGGCAGCCCCGCCTCCCTTGGTGGGGTGCTGGGACCTATGGGTAGCCCGCCTGTCAATCTCCAGTCAATGGCCTGGGGGTGGGGGCTGTTGAGGGAACGGACAGGATTCTAAATTCCTTGCCCCCCTGCTCCCGCCAGTCTTTCTCAGGTGGGGTGTTGCGGTCTGAGTTAAGTTCTATTGCTTGGCACCTGCTCTGCTTTCCCGATGTGTTTGGGGACGCGCTGTATTACTCACGCCTCTGCTTCTGTCTGCATGTGTTCCACGGTGGTGGGGAGTCTTTCACTCCCCTCGGGTCTCCACTGCCGCCTGTGTTCTGCGTCTGGGCTCCGCTGCTTGCTCTTCTGGTTCCGCGTCTGGGTTCTGTTGCTTCCGCCATTCGATGGCCCGGTTCTGTGCTGGTTTCTGCAGCCATTGGGCTCCCAGCCTGGCGCCCTCCACTGCCGCCACTTTTCGTGGGTTAGAGCCGGTGCCCGCCCCCGCTTTCCCCGAGTGGAGCCGGTGCCTGCTCAAGCCGCTGTTCGCGGCTTGGTCCAGCGCGGCTTTCTGCGGCTTTGGGCGAGAGGTGGGGGAGGGGTCCTCGCATTCCGAATTCTTTGAGAAAGTTGGATGTGAGCTTTATCTGGATTTCTTTTCCGGTTTGAGTCCTTCTCCGTTGCTTTTTGAGTTTGTTGTTGTGGATTTCTTTAGATAGTTGGCTCGTGGGACTCCCTGGTTCTCTCTTTTTGTCAGAGAAAGCTAGGTAGCATCCCTATTGTCTCGGCGCCATCTTCCTTCCCTGAAGCCATACATTTTTTAAAGAATGAATGAAAGACATGTTAAAATAACTGTGTTGGCTACAATGTACTAGAAGGATTAGCTCATACACTCTTTTATTTTTACAAAACTGTGGAAAATACAAACAAAGACACAATGATAGAACGCCATCAGTTTTAGGGGAGTGAGACATGAGAACCTGGGAAGAGAATGGGTGAGGCAGAAAAGATTTACAAAAGGAAAAGAAAGGACTAAGAGGACATTTGAGAAAGAGGGATGGAATCATAATTTTGGTATTTTATGTGATATTTTCACATCATGTTCACAAGCTAAATTTTATTCTGTCATGTGCAAATTACTGAGAGATGCTTTTGATGCAAATAAAAACATCAGATTCATTGAAAAATTTGGCTTACTCCTAACGCTAACAAAAGAAATGAAAAATTATTTTAGTATAACTAAAATTAATTGGGCTTTGTAAGGGAAAGAAGCAAGAACGATTGAAGTAACTTCAAGAAAATTATAATTAGAAAAATATATGATCTCAATAAAGTAAGATCACATTATTCTGTCAATAATGGCAATATATTTGTGGCTAACATTTAAAAACTAACAAATACAAAACAAATTTGATAACATGTATATGAACAAGTGGTATTCATGGTATGCAACATCAGTAATTAATACATTCCTGATTCAGAAGAGAATTGTATTTACATAATCCTAATAAGTGAATCATATGTCTCATATTCAAATCATACCAGAAAGTTTATAAGCATTAAATTTTAAAGAAGAAATATGTAAAAATTATATAATCAAAAGAAACTGAAGACAAATGGGAGGGAGAAATAAAAGATGAAGCTACGATTTACTCATTTGAAGCCATGGAAAATTAATAGATACTATACAATCATCTGTATATTTGTTTCCAAATATTATCTAGAAAATTACATTGGTATTTTTGTATAGATATTTTGAGGACACAAGCATAGAAGGGGATACAGTATATTTACATTTGATTTCAGTTATTTTTGAACAAGCAGATAAAATATTATTCATAAAAAAATGTAGGGGTATTTGTGTGGAAATGGAAAGACTTGGAAAAAAATCACATTAAGTGAAGTAAGCCATGCTCAAAGGAACATAGGCTGAATGGTTTCCCTCATTCATAATAATTAGTACAAACCTCCGACTCTCCTAGCAGAGGACTACAATAGCTCAAAACCTAGATACCTATGGCCAGATAAGAAGGATGAGTCTAAATGAAAGGACCTCCAGGATATAGAATCAAGAGCTATATAATATTTGATTGCTGTTCCTAATGTACTATGTTATTTCTTATTTCTTTTGTTGTCCCTTGGTTATTCTCATATTGTAACAGTATCTTACCTTGTTACCTGGTATATTATTTATATGTTTATTTGTTTATTCGAAATAGGAAGGGGAAGAGGGGAAAACAAGATGAGGGGAGGGGTGGGGGAGGCGAATATAGCTGTAACCCTTCCATTAACTACAATAAAAAAATTAAAAAACATATTTCAAGTTTAAAAAAAAATGTGAGAGTAACATTTAGAGGCATTACAGTTACATTAGTTAGGTAGTGGGTACATTACTTCTCACACATTGATACCCCTTAGAATGTTTTTGTCCCCATGTCCCCCCCACATATCCTTCCCAATCATCTTGCTTTCTCCCTTGAAATCCCTATTTCAAATAAGTAAATAAATATACATACAATATACCAGGTAAAAAATTCAGATACAGTAACAACACAGGGGAGAAAAAGAGAAAAGAACATTTTGATTGCTTTGTTGTGCTTATTGCCATAAATGAGTCTGTTAGAGAAATTAACTTAAGTACTTCTATGGACACGTGGATTTATATAAAAGGCAAAATAGTCTTATTTCTATAATACTTTTTCTTTTCCTTTTGATTTTTAGGTAATTAATATACCAGGAAGACTCTTTCTATTCTATTTACAACCCATATCATTATGATTTGTATTAGAAACCAAATAGCATTACCTACCGCCTTACAGTTATGGTTATAACATGCTTCAAGTAATGATTGCAAGTATTGATTCATTCCTTCAGGCACGGTGTATGTGGATGCTTCCAGTGTGAAAAATGATCTCTTTTGTTATCAGGAATATTTTAATCAAACATTCCTTTATTTACTCAGTGGTGGCCAGGTTTTTTATTTTATTTGTCTTCTGAGTAAAACATCCATAATGAATTTATTGCATCGATCTTTTTCCTCCCTCTTGTAAGGGTATCCATTTGTTAGCATTTGTTAGTAGAAGTGTTCATTGAGTCCTACTGTGGTATTAATTGAGACATTATCCCACAAGTTTGATTTGCATTTCTGGTTAAAATTCTTTTCTGTTCTATAAACTTGCAGCTCTCCTGCTTTCTCCTAGCTTACTTATCTAAAATATAATCTTGTTCCTAGTCTTTCTGCTGTTTATTTTGCTGATATGTCAGCTGTCTTCTGTGTGCCTTGATACTTAAAGCATCAATTTTATAATTTTACTAAAGGCATTTGTGCAAATTGTCTATCCTCTGTCATTTCTCTTCTGTTGTTTTACTCTCATTGGTTGATCCTTGGAGTGGGATGGGCTTGGTGAGAATTGGTCTAGGTGTTCACAACTTACCATCATGCTATTTTGTTGACTGACACAGTTGGCCAGGTTGGTAAACTTCTGCCTAGATCAGTCAAAATTATGTTTTATGTTGTAAATTCAGGTTTTTTGATGGCGAAATTTATATTTTCCTTATGGGCTTTTTCTTTTCCTTTTGCACTAGGATAAAGTCTAATCTGCTTTAAAGGATATGGTGGGGTCAAATAGAATTGGAGCGAGGTTGGACCTACTTGTTCCTTCATCAATATGTCCTGGTGACCTAGTTAATAATGTCAAACATAATGTTCTTCTACTGCTATGTTCTAGGTATTGAATAAAGGGCTATCATTGGCTCTAATGTAAATAGCCTTGCTTTAGATGGAAGATGTGATGCCTTGATGCAAACACTGCAGTCTATTCAATGTTGTGAAGTTCCAGAAACACTGTTTACAAAACCCCTGGTATATTAGTAACATCCGGGGGGGGAGAGAGGGTTTTAATAGATAACTATGCCCAAATCCCCCATTTCTATACTATGCATTTCCGAATTTGGCATAGTCCCAGAAAGGAGATTTCAATGTTTAAAGTGAGGAAAGAATAAATTAGATCCCTAAGTGCACATGATTCAGATTTTTGGCTTGAAAAAAACCTCTTGAGATATAGTTGTCTAAATGATATGATCATCTAAATAACACATCATAAAAGCACAGGTAAATATTTAGGTGGGTTGTTTTTCTGAAAGGTATGAAGCTTCTGGAATTGTTTTCTGCTAGTTTCCAGAAAAATCTTCTGACCTCTTAAAAGTGGATGTCTTTCACAGACCCTGATTCTGGGGGCCAAAATTGATGTATAAGTAAATGGGTTCTTTAGTCTATGATCCCATAAAAGAATGCCACATTAGATTGGAGCAATCTTAAAGCAAGTAACTGGTCAAATTATTTTATTTGATTTTATTTTTTATTGTAATTAGTAAAAGGGTTACATGGTATTTGCCAGATAGAAGGTGCATTAATTCATATACATTAATACCCTTTCACATGTCTTGGTACCCATTTCCCTCCCCCCCCCAACACCCCCCACCCGTCTTGGTTTTCCCCCTTCCCTATCAAACTTCAAGTATCCAAATACAAATAAATTCACTATATCAGATAACAAAGTGAGATACTATACCAATATGGGATAACCAAGGGACAGCAAAGGAGATGAGAGACAACATAGTACATTAAGGAAAACAATCATTCATTATATGCCTTTTGTTTCAATATCCTGGAGACCCTTTCAATTAGCTTCACATTATATGGCCTTATATATGGGCTTTTGCTCTATTGCAAATCTCTGCTAGTAGAGTCCAAGATTTCTACTGATTAAGACGAATGAGGGAAACCACTGAGCCTAAGTTCCTTTGAGTCTGGCTTACTTCACTTAATATGATTTTTTCTAAGTCTTTCCATTTCCTAACAAATGGGGCAATGTCATTCTTTCTGATAGCAGCATAGAATTCCATTGTGTACAAATACCACAACTTGCTGATCCACTCATCAACTGAGGGACATCTGGGTTGGTTCCATATCTTTGCTATGGTGAATAGTGCTGCAATGAACATGGTTGTGCTAGTGGGTTTAGTATGTCCTTGTTTCTGGGTGGTTGGGTAAATGTCAAGTAGTGGAATTGCTGGGTCATAGGGGAGTTCTATGTTTAGCCTTTTGAGGCACTGCCACACTGCTTTCCATAGTGGTTGAACGAGTTTGCACTCCTACCAACAGTGTAGTAGTGATCCCTCCTGGCCACATCCCCTCCAGCATCTGTTGTCATTCGTTTTCCTGATCCTAGCCATTATAACTGGAGTGAGGTGGAATCTTAGAGTTGTTTTGATTTGCATTTCTTTTATGACCAGAGATGTTGACCATTTCTTCATGTGTCTATAAGCCATTTTTCTTTCTTCTTCAGAGAAGACTCTCTTTAAGTCTTTGGCCCATTTTTTAATGGGATGGGTGTTACTTTGGAGGTTAGTTTTGGAGTGATTCAATTTTTTGAGTTGTTGATATATTTTAGATATGAGGCCTTTGTCCATTGTTTGGTTGGTGGAGATCTTCTCCCACTCTGTAGGCTTCCTGATTAGTTTACTAGCTATGTCCTTTGCCATACAAAAGCTCTGCAGTTTAATGCAGTCCCACTTATCCAGCCTTTCTCTGATTTGTTGTGATTCTTGGTCCTTATTAAGAAAGTTTCGACCTGTGCCAAGGAGGCCTAGTGTATCTCCTATTCCTTCCTGTAAAATTTTCAGTGTGTCAGCTTTTACCTCCAGGTCTTTGGTGCATTTGGAGTTAAATCTAGTGCATGGTGACAAAGAAGGATCCAACTTTAGTTTTCTGCAGGTGCTTAACCAGTTTTGCCAGCACAACTTGTTGAAGAGGCTGTCTTTCTTCCATTCTATTTTTTTGGCTCCCTTGTCAAAGGTTAGGTAGCCATAGGTCTGTGGTTTAATATCTGGGTCCTCAGTTCTATTCCATTGGTCTTCAGGCCTGTTCTTGTGCCAGTACCAAGCTGTTTTGAGAATTATAGCTCTGTAATAGAGTCTAAAGTTTGGAATTGAAATTCCTCCAGCGCTGTTCTTTCTGCTAAGAAGTGTTTTTGCTATATGGGGTCTTTTATTATTCCATATGAAATTTTGGATTACCTCTTCTATTTCCTTAAAGGAAGACATTGGGATATTGATGGGTATTGCGTTGAATTTGTAGATAGCTCTTGGGAAGATTGTCATTTTCACAATGTTGATTCTTCCAATCCAGGAGCATGGGAGGTTTTTCCATTTCCTTAGTTCTGCTTTAATTTCCTTTTTTAGGGTTTTAAAGTTTTCGTCTAAAAGGTCCTTTACATTCTTAGTTAAGCTAATTCCTAGGTACTTTATTTTCTTTGAGGCTATTGTGAATGGAGTTTCTTTCCTGATTATTGCCACGTTCCTCTCACTGTTGGCGTAAAGGAAGGCAGTTAATTTTTGAGGGTTGATTTTATAGCCTGCTACTCTTCCAAAGCTTTGAATCAGCTCAAGGAGCTTAGGAGTAGAGTCTATAGGATTCTTTAAATACAGAATCATGTCATCTGCAAAGAGGGATAATTTTATTTCCTCTTTCCCTACTTCGATCCCTTTATGCTTGCTTCTTGCCTTATTGCACTGCCTAGGAATTCTAGTACTATGTTAAAGAGGAGTGGAGAGAGTGGACATCCTTGTCTCGTTCCTGATTTTAGAGGGAATGGATTTATATTTTCACCATTAAGTGTAATACTAGCAGTAGTTTTCTCATACACAGCCTTTAATACATTGAGGAATGTTCCATGGATTCCTAGTTTCTCCAGAGCTTTTAACATAAAGGGGTGTTGGATCTTGACAAATGCCTTTTCCGCGTCTGTTGAAATAATCATGTGATTTTTGTCCTTGCTCCTGTTGATGTGTTGAATTATATTAATTGATTTGCATATGTTCAACCTGCTTTGCCTCCCTGTGATGAATCCAGTTTGATCATAGTGTATAATTTTTTGATGAGTTGTTGGAGACGGTTGGCCAGTATTTTGTTGAGAAGTTTTGCATCGATATTCATCAAAGATATAGGTCTATAGTTCTCTTTCTTTGATGAATCTCTGTCTGGTTTGGGTATGAGGGTTATACTGCATTCATAGAATGAGTTTGGTAAGGAACCTTCATTTTCAATTTCGTTGAAGAGCTTGAGGAGTAGTGTTGTGAGCTCTGCTTTGAAGACCTTATAGAATTCAGCTGTGAATCCATCTGGCCCTGGGCTTTTCTTAGGTGGAAGTTCTCTAATTGCCATTTCTATTTCAGAGCTTGAAATAGGCCTGTTGAGTTGGCTTAGTTCTTCTTGGTTCAGTGTGTGTATGTTAATATTGGCTAGGAATTCATCCATTTCATCTAGATTCTCAAATTTGTTGGCATAAAGGTTTGAGAAGTATTCCCTCATGATATTCTGGATCTTGATAATTTCTGTCGTGATACTACCATTTTCATCTGAGATTTTGTTTATTTCGATATGCTCTCTTCTTTTTTTGGTAAGATTTGCTAAGGGCTTGTCAATTTTGTTAATCTTTCAAAGAACCAACTCCTTGTTTTGTTGATTATTTCTACTTAATTCTGCTTTGATTTTAATAATTTGCTTTCTTCTACTGGGATTAGGGTTGGCTTGTTGCTCTTTTTCCAGGAGCTTAAGGTGAGACATTAACTTCTTGGTTTGCAATTCTTCCAAATTATTTTTGTAGGCACTCAGCGCTATAAATTGTCCTCTGAGTACTGCCTTTGCTGTGTCCCAAAGGAGTTGGTATTTTGTGTGCTCCTTACTGTTAAATTTCATAAACTGTTGGATTTCTGTTCTGATCTCTTCGATGACCCATTGGTGATTCAACAATGTGTTGTTCAGTCTCCATGAGTTACAGGGTTTTCGTTGGTGGAGATGTGTGTTCAGTTCCAGTTTGATTCCTTTGTGGTCTGAGAGTGTGCATGGAATAATTTCAGTGTTTCTGAATCTATCCAGGTTTTTTTTATGGCCTAAGATGTGATCTATTTTGGAAAATGTTCCATGTGCTGCTGAGAAAAACGTATATTGTGTTGTTGCGGGGTGGAATATTCTGCAGATGTCTGTTAGATCTAGTTGGTCTACATAGTTGTTCAGTTCTAAGGTTTCTCCGTTGAGTTTTTGCCTTGTTGATCTGTCCATAGGTAGAGTGGTGTGTTAAAGTCACCGACCATCACTGTATTTCGATCTATGTATGGTTTCAGTGTAAGTAAAGTTTGCTTGATGAAGTTTGGAGCTCCGGGATTGCGTGTGTAAATATTTAGGAACGTTATATCTTCCAGGAGGAAAGATCCCTTTAGTAGTATGTAGTAACCTTCTTTGTCTTTTCTTACTAATTTTGGTTTGAAGTCTATTTTATCTGATATGAGGATGGCAACTCCAGCCTGTTTATGGGGACCATTAGCTTGATAGAGTTTATTCCAAACTCTCACTTTCAAAAGATGATTGTTTTTTTGGGTAAGATGTGTCTCTTGAAGACAGCAGAACGATGGCTCTTGCTTTTTGATCCAACTAGACAGCCTATGCCGTTTAATTGGAGAGTTAAGTCCATTGATATTGAGAGTTAGTATTGAGAGATATTTATTAGGTCCTACCATTTTTAAAAGCTTTAATTTGGGCCTGTGTCTTGACAGTTCTTGTAGTCCTTAGATGTTTAGGTGCCATTTCTTTTGCTATATTGCATTTATTTTGGTTTTCTATGTATAGAACATCTTTGAGAATTCTCTGTAGTGTTGGTTTTGTTGCGACATATTGTTGCAGGTTTTCCCCGGAATGGAATGTTTTTATTGTTCCCTCAGTTATGAATGAGAGCTTAGCTGGGTACAGTATTCTTGGTTGGTAGTTATTTGATTTAAGGGCATGACATATATGCTTCCAGTCACTTCTAACTTGCATGGTCTCTGCTGAGAAATCTGGGGTTATTCTGATTGGTTTTCCTTTATAGGTTACTGAACCCTTTTCCCTGGCTGCCTTTAGGATCCTTTTTTTGGTTTCTATTGATCCAGTTCGGATTACGATGTGGCGGTGGGATGTTCTTTTCTGGTCAGGTCTGTTTGGGGTTCTAAAAGCTTCTTGTATCTGGATGGGTCTGCCATTCTGGATATTTGGAAATTCTCTGAAATGATTCCTTAAGTATATTTCCAATACCATTGACCTCTTTCTCCACGCCCTCCTCAATACCAATTAGTCTTAAATTAGGCTTCCTGATTGTCTCTTGGACCTCCTGGAGCGCTGTCTCATTTTTCCTAGATTTGGATTGACTCATTTTCTGTTCTTTCTCTATAATAACTAAATTATCTTCAGCCCCGGAAATTCTCTCCTCTGCATTGTCTAACCTGCTATCAAAGCTACCTACTTTATTTTTCATCTCCCTTGCTTCTAATTGCTCATTTTTGATGCCTTGCATCTCTTCTTTTAGATCATGTATGGATTTCTTTAGCTCCTTGATTTCCATTTGAGTGTTTAGCTCAGTAGCTTTATTTTCTTTGAACATTTGCTGGAGTCGGTCACCTTTTTATTTGTGGATTCTATGAATTCATCCATCTTTTTTTGAAAAACCTTTATTATGGCTTCTTCTTTTCCACTTATCACCTTGTTTATGGTTTCCTTTTGTTCAGCTATGGCTTTCTCCCTTATCTCTTTCTTTATATTTTCACATTTTTCATTAATGATGTTTATCAATTGCATTTGTACAGCACTTGGAAGACTCTCCTCTAGGTTTGCCAGTGACTCTTCCATTGGCTGTTTACATTGGGTGGAGGGGGTGGGGGATGTTGTTTCTTGATTTGACATTTTTCTTGAGTTTCTTGTTCTGCCCATTTGAAAATGGGAGCAAGATTAATACTAAACACGATTATGGTTTTTCAGATATAACCAACCTAGTCCTCTGTAGCTGGCAGACTCTAGATGTTCACAAGTTTTGATTGGTGTTATCAGTCTTTCTTTTGTTTTTACTGACTAGTCTAATTATTCACTGATAAGCGATTTATATCCAAAACAATAAGCCTCTCAATCCAATCTCTATTGTCTTTAAGTCCCTCTGAGCCTAGAGAATAATTAAACACCTAGATATACAGTGTTGCTCAACAGCCATCAAGTGTAGATCCATGCAGTATAAGGGTTGAAAGAGGAGCAGAGGTCCATAGATGGAAAAATAGAATGAGAGAGGTCAGGGGGTAAGCAGGTAGCGTATTTGAGTACAAAGTTTGGAAAGTATTAGAATAAAACTTATGTGTTGCCACGCGATTAGCTCTTAGCCCAACCAGTGGCCTCACAGTGGATCATGGGATGGATCTGCGAGCTTCGGTCTGAGCGTGGTTGGCGGACGTTTGCCTGTGCTGCTTCCAGGTGCGGCCCCAAGCCAAGGGTCTGGGGATTGAGAGTTTCAGGGGCTCTCAGCAGGACCAGCAGGAGACCCCTCTGTTTCAGGGGCGTGGCCCAGCTGGGGACGTGGGCTCCAAGGGCGGAGCCGAGCCTTTTTGGTTCTCAGAAGGGGAGCTTGGCTGCTGGTCAGCCCTTCAGATCCCTGCTGTTTTTCCACTGCTTTGTCAGAGTCTGTGACTGTGGGGGGGGGGCCTCGGTGGTGTCTTACTCAAGATTCCCAGCTGGAGGATGCCCCGCTGAAGAATAGAGGGGGGGCAGATGCAGGCTCCTATTTTCCCGCACCCCCTACCCACTGTTGTAAGGCAGGGTCCCAACGCCCTCCACTCTCCAGATCCATTGGCCTGGGAGAGGAACCTGGTGGGCGGATGGGAGCTTGGACAGCTCCGCCTCCCCTTGTGGGGTGCTGAGTCTTAGGGTCCGCCTGCTTGTCAGTCTCCAGTCAGAGGGCTGGGGGTTGAGCCCGTTGGGCGGGTGGGAGTTGGGACAGCCCCGCCTCCCTTGGTGGGGTCCTGGGACTTATGGGTAGCCCGCCTGTCAATCTCCAGTCAATGGCCTGGGGGTGGGGGCTGTTGAGGGAAGGGACAGGATTCTAAATTCCTTGCCCCCCTGCTCCCGCCAGTCTTTCTCAGGTGGGGTGTTGCGGTCTGAGTTAAGTTCTATTGCTTGGCACCTGCTCTGCTTTCCCGATGTGTTTGGGGACGCGCTGTATTACTCACGCCTCTGCATCTGTCTGCATGTGTTCCACGGTGGTGGGGAGTCTTTCACTCCCCTCGGGTCTCCACTGCCACCTGTGTTCTGCGTCTGGGCTCCGCTGCTTGCTCTTCTGGTTCCGCGTCTGGGTTCTGCTGCTTCCGCCTTTCGGTGGCCCGGTTCTGTGCTGGTTTCTGCAGCCATTGGGCTTCCAGCCTGGCGCCCTCCACTGCAGCTGCTTTTCTTGGATTATGTCAGGTGCCAGCTCCACGCGGGGAAACCAGTCGTGGATTAGAGCCGGTGCCCGCCGCCGGTTTCCCCACGTGGAGCCGGCACCCGCTCAAGCCGCTTTTCACGGCTTTGTCCAGTGTCAGCAGCCGCTTTCCACAGCTTTCCGTGTCTTTGGGCGAGAGGTGGGGGGTGTTCTCGCGTTCCGACTTCTTTGAGAAAGTTGGATGTGAGCTTTTTCTGAATTTCTTTACCAGTTTGAGTCCTTCTCCGTTGCCTTTTGAGTTTGTTGTTGTGGATTTCTTTAGTTAGTTGGCTCGTGCGACTCCCTGGTTCTCTCTTTTTGTAAGAGAAACCTAGGCAGCGTCCCTGTTGTCTCGGCACCATCTTCCTTCCCATGACTGTTGTTCTTAATGTACTGTTATTTATCTGTTTTGCTGCCCTTATGGCTAATCTGATATTGTTACTGTATCAGACTTTGTTACCTTGTATATTGTATATATGTTTATTTCTTCATTTGAAATAGGGAAGAGAAGGGGAGGAAACAAGATGATTGGGAGGAGGTGAGGCAGGGAAAGCAGGACCAAAACATGAGAAGTGGTATCAATGTATGAGAAGTAATGTACCCACTACCTGATGAATATAACTGTAACCCCTCTATACATTACACTGACAGTGAAATTTTAAAAAGAAAGAAAAAAATTGTTATTTTCATATAATTGTAATAAGATGGGAATTGTGCTTTTGCTTCTCTGAAGCCTTAATGTGTCACCTTCATGCTCTCCTAAGGTTGAGAATAGTTGTGTCTCTTTCCTCAAAAGAATGGCCACTGGCTGTGTCCCAGGCCACTTCACGGAGTCATTGCACATTAAGAAGATGTCCTTTTGGCAGAACTCCAGGATCTTCCTGTCAGGGGAGCTGCCATAAAACTGCCTAAGTGAAGGCATCTGAGAAGGATGACTGGGGTAAGTGCCCATCTGTGCTGTCTGGCAGGGCCTGAACTGCTGCTGGCATCAATCCCTTCTTCTACAGATGGAAAGTCCGTTCTAAATTCAGAAGCTGAGAAAGATATTTGAAAATCATATTCCATGTGCCTTCCATGAAACTTGACTTCCTGGTACGTGTAGAACTCAAATGCATTCATGGGCTGTCCTGAAGTTGCCTTGCCCTCTCTTCCTTCTGCTCACTCACCCAAGGCTGCATATTTTTTGAAGCACTTCCAGCCTGACCTCACCACAATCCAATGGCTTCCCTAAGAGCACTGGTGCTTCACAAGCAACAACTGTCCCTTATCACACGCACAAATCCTGCCCCAGTGTTCCAGAATCCATTGGTCATGGATGTGAGGCTCAGACATGCTGCACAAGAAGTCTCCGTAAACTCCAGAAACCTGGTGACAGGGAATAGGACCTAAATACGCATAGACAATTTTTCTCCAAAAAGCTCACACAGCCCACATCCTGCATTGGAAATGTCTTATCTGCCTGGAAGCTTCCTATCATGTATTCTTGAAAGACTGAATGAAGAAACGCAAGAAACAAATAAATATATAAATTACCAATTAGAAGAACAAGAGGGAGAAACCATGTAATTCAGTGACAACATATCCAACGTTATTACAAGTAAAGCAGTTAATCCATTCGCAGATTGTTTTGATGCGTCCCACTTCATTTTTTCCCTCTGCCCATTCCAATTAACTGAAGCAATTCGATGGGACTGTTAAGTACTTTGTGTGGTGGGTGGCCTTTAAAATAGCCCTCTATGATTCTTGCCTCTTCACACTCATGCCTTTTTTAATCCTCTTTCTTTGAGTGTAGGCTGAACTAGTGACTCACTTGTGGCAAATAGAAAGTGCCAAATGTGATAAGATGTCATGTCCATCATTTGGTTACAAAATGACTATCATTTCCCTTTTGGGTACCATCTTTCCCTCTCATTCTGAGAAGCCAACTATCATGAGCTCTTTTTTGAATAGGTTTACATAGCAATGAACCAAATGATGTATCTGTAGCCAGTGAGGTTCTGAGGGCTACCACTAGCCATGTGTGTGATCCTGGAAGAAGATGATTCCCTATAAGAAGTGAAATACAATAGCCAAGAAATGGAAACAATTTAGATGCCCCACTACAAATGGACAGATGAATGCATACAAATAATGTCAGATACACACACACACACACACACACACACACACACACACACACACATAATGGAATTCGACATAGGCAAAAGAAAAGATAAAATAATGGCATTCACTGGGAAATGGATGAAACTGGAGTAAATCAAATCATGTTGAATGAGTTAAGTCAAGACCAAAGGAACAAAAGTTAAATGGTCTCCTTGATATGTAGATATGAGATGCAAACAGTACAAGAGAAATGAATCAATATTCAGGAACCCAAGGTCATTGACACGGTCTTGGAGATAAAAGTATAACTATTACATGTAAAAATCAATGATAGGATATATACTCTATAGACGGAATGTATACAGATCAATGTGTATCCATGACATACAAACTCACAGCTTAATTTTAATTATGTTCTAAAATTTATGTGTCAGTGATAGCATATACAGATTCCCTTCTTGAATGTTTGTTAAACATGACATTTGAAATATGATGTAAAAAAGTCAATGATAATAAAATCTTTTAAAATAAAAAATGAATTGAAATAATTACAGTTCTTACTGGTACCTTCATGGCAGAATTTTGTGGGACTCAATAAGCCAGAGGTATCCAGCAAGCCATACACAGCTTCTAGAACTATGCAAACAAAAAAACCATGTTTGCTATTGTAAACCATTGACTTTGTGAGCAATTTATTACATAGTAATAGGTTATTAATAAGTTGGAGAACAGAACGAAAATTAAACCAATACTATATTACAAAAACAAGGATTGGGATGTAGCTCAGTGGCCAAGCACTTGCCTACCACGTGCAACATCCTGGGCTCAATAACCAGTACCAAAAAAGAAAAGTAGGATGGGAAGATGGCGGTGATTCAGTTGGAATCTTTCTGAGCTCTCACCAAGATATCAGTTTTGGCAGCATAGGGGACAGTACATACCTCAAATCGAGCCTAAGTAAGCTTTAGTGACACAGATCTCAGTCACAGAGGAAAAAGGCAGAAATCTGGCACAAAGAAGACAGCAGGGACCGGTTCCAGCCACTTGGAGTGGCCATGGCAACAAAGTGGCTCTTCTGCATCTGAGCAGCAGTGCTTCTTGGAGCCTTCACCATCCAGCTGCAGACAGAGCCATACAGAGCCTGCGGAAGCCCAGAGCTGATACCCGGCTGTGCACGGACCTGCCAGCTTCACGAAACCAGAGAATCCAGCAATTTATGAGTACCACTGAGGAGAAGTTTCCACTTCTACTCATGGATCGGCATTGGGAGGGATCCCCTCCCCCACTAGCTGAGCACAGCTCCATCTTAACTAGTGGCAACGACCTAGGCCAAAGCAGTAGGAACCTGAGAGGTGGTGCAGGCGACACCATCTTTCTTTCTGGCAAAGGATTTCCCAGAGATCCCTTAGCCGGAAATCCAGCCCCAAAGCTGCTGAAGTCCGTCCCCTGTGCCAGCCAAAAGCCTGGTAAACAAAACCCACCTGCCAATCTTTCAGCTTCTTTTTCCCAAACAAACAATCAGATCCAAAAAATCTCATAGCCAAATCACAAGAGAAAAAGACTTTCTGAACTGTTTAGATCCCGAATTCAGTGGAAATACAAGTTTCCTATCCTGCCCTGACCCCCACCCCTCAAAAAAAATCCTGAAGATGACCCTTTTTTTTTAAAATTCTTTTTTTTTGTTTTTCTTTTTCTTTGGTTTTTTCTTTTTTTTCTTCCACCCCTTCTTTCAATTGCATTTATAGGTGTTCTTATTTTACCTTTACCATCCTACCTACACATTTTTTTTCTCTCCTGCATCTCTCTGTCACTGTGGTCGTTCCTGGAAACATAGTGACAGCTCTGGGTACAGTCTGAATACAAATGATATCTATATTGATAAAGTCACCTGCTTTTTAATCTCCTGGTCTCAACCCTAGTATTTCTTAAGTAAGAGCTCACAATAGTGAGGAAACTCCCCCCACCATTTCTTTCTCTTTTCTTTTTTCTTTTTTGATTTTTTTGTTGCTGTTGTGCTTTTTGCTTTTTTGTTTTTGTCTTTTGTTTCTTGTTTTTTTTGTTCTGTATGGTTTTTTTGTTTTTTGTTCTTGTTGTTGTCTTACTTTCCTTTTTTTCTTTCTTTCTTTTTAAAATTTTCCATCATTGAAATCTCCTATATCTACCTCCCTCATTTCTCAATGTATTCTTCTTATTACCCTTCTTACTTTCATAAGTTTTATCTAATACTTTCCAAACTTTGTACTCAAATATGCTACCTGCTAAGCAACTTAGGTCAGATATCCTTATGCTATACCTTTTCCTCATTACTATAATAATCTTATACTCCTACGTTGTTCCTCTTGTACCTCCCCTGATGTCTCTCATACTATTTTTTCTATCTCTGGTCCTCTGTTCATCTTTCAACCCTTATAATGCATGGATCTACACTTGATGGCTGTTGAGCAATACTGTATATCTGGATGTTCAATGATATTCTAGGTCCAGAGGGGCTAAATACAATAGAGATTGGATTGAGAGACTTATTATTTTGGTCATAAATCGGTGACCAGTGGTTGTAGTAGACTGGTCTGTAATTGTACAAAAAGAAGGAGTGATAATACCAATCAAAAATTGTGAACATCTAGTGTCTGCCAGCTAAAGAAGTCTAGGTTGGTTATATCTGAAAAACTATAATCGTGTTTAGTATTAATCGTGCTCCCATTTTCAAATGGGCAGAACAACAAACTCAAGAAAAGTGTCAAATCAAGGAATAACATCCCCCACCCAATATAAACAGACAATGGAACAGTCACTGGCAAACGTAGAGGAGAGTCTTTCAAGTGCTTTACAAATGCAAATGATAAACATCATTAATGAAAAATGTGAAAATATAAAGAAAGAGATAAGGGAGGAAGCCATAGTTAAACAAGAGGAAACCATAAACAAGGTGATAAGTGAAAAAGGAGAAGCCATAAAGGAGGCCATCATAAAGGTTTTTCAAAGAAAAATGAATTCATAGAAACCACAACCATAAAGGTGACCGAACTCCAGCAAATGTCGAAAGAGAATAAAGCTACTGAACTAACCACTCTAAAAGAAATAAAACAGTTAAGAAATCCTTACATGATCTAAAAGAAGAGATGCAATGCATCAAAAATGAGCAATTAGGAGCAAGAGAGATGAAGAATAAAGTAGATAGCTTTGATAGCAGGTTAGACAATGCAGAAGATAGAATTTCTGGGGCTGAAGATAATTTAGCAATTATAGAGAAAGAACAGAAAATGAGTCAATCCCCATCTAGTAAATATGAAAGAGCGCTTCAGGAGGTCCAAGATACAATTAGGAAGCATAATATAAGGCTAATTGATATTGAGGAGGGTCTAGAGAAAGAGCTCAATATACTTCAGGGAACCATCACAGAGATTTTCCCAAATATGCAGAAGGTCAAGCCCATCCAGATACAAGAAGCTTTTAGAACCCTAAACAGACCTGACCAGAAAAGAACATCCCACCACCACATTGTAATCCGAACTGGATCAATAGAGACCTAAAAAAGGATCCTAAAGGCAGCCAGGGAGAAGTGATCAATAACCTATAAAGGCACACCAATCAGAATAACCCCAGATTTCTCAGCAGAGACTATGCAAGCAAGAAGTGTCTGCAAGCATATATGTCATGCCCTTAAGTCAAATAACTACCAACCAAGAATACTGTACCCAGCTAAGCTCTCATTCATAACTGAGGGAACAATAAAAATATTCCATTCCAGGGAAAAGCTGCAACAATATGTCGCAACAAAACCAACACTACAGAGAATTCTGAAAGATGTTCTATACATAGAAAATCAAAATAAATGCAATATAGGGAAAGAAATGGCACCTAAACAGCGAATCATCTAAGTACCTCAAGAACTGTCAGGACACAGGCCCTAATAAAAGCTTTTAAAATGGTAAGACCTAATAAATATCTCTCAATACTAACTCTCAATATCAATGGACTTATCTCTCCAATTAAACGGCATAGACTGTCTAGTTGGATCAAAAAGCAAAATTCATCATTCTGTTGTCTTCAAGAGACACAACTTTCCCAAAAAAACAAATATTTCTTGAAAGTGAGAGGTTGGATTAAACTCTATCAAGCTAAGGGCCCTCATAAACAGGCTGGATTTGCCATCCTCATATCAGATAAAAAAGTTTTCAAACTAAAATTAGTGAGAAAAGACAAAGAAAGTTACTACGTACTACTAAATGGATCATTCCTCCAGGAAGACATAACGATCCTATATATCTACACACCCAATCCCGGAGCTCCGAACTTCATCAAGCAAACTTTACTGAATCCATACATAGATTGAAACACAGTGATTGTTGGTGACTTTAACACAACACTTTCACCTGTGGACAGATCAACAAGGCAAAAACTCAATAGAGAAACGTTAGAATTGAACAACAATATAGACCAACTAGATCTAACAGACATCTGCAGAATATTCCACCCAGCAACAACAAAATATACATTTTTATCAGCAGCGCATTGAACATTTTCCAAAATAGACCACATCTTAGGCCATAAAACAAACCTGGACAGATTCAGAAACACTGAAATTATTCCTTGAATGCTCTCAGACCACAAAGTCATCAAATTGGAACTGAACACACATCTCCACAATGAAAACCCTGTAACTCACGGAGATTAAACAACACATTGTTGAATCACCAATGGGTCATCGAAGAGATCAGAACACAAATCCAACAGTTTATGAAATTTAACAATAAGGAGAACCCAAAGTACCAGCTCCTTTGGGACACAGCAAAGGCAGTACTCAGAGGAAAATTTATAGGTCTGAGTGCCTACAGCGACAAGTTGGAAAACTCGCAAACCAACAAGTTAATGTCTCACCTTAAGCTCCTGGAAAAAGAGCAACAAACCAACGATAATCCCAGTAGAAGGAAGCAAATTATTAATATCAAAGCAGAATTAAATGATTTGGAATCCAAAAAAACTATAGAAAGAATCAACGAAACAAGCAGTTGTTTTTTTTGAAAGAATTAACAAAATTGACAAACCCTTAGCAAACTTACCAAAAAAAGAATAGAGCATACCGAAATAAACAAAATCACAGACAAAAATGGTAATATCACAACGGAAATGACCAAGATCCAGAGTATCATGAGGGAATACTTCTCAAAAGTTTACGCCAACAAATTTGAGAATCTAGAAGAAATGGATGAATTCCTAGCCAATATTAACATACCAAAACTGAAGAAGAAGTGACCCAACTAAACATGCCTATTTCAAGCACTGAAATAGAAATGGCAATAAGAGACCTTCCACCTAAGAAAAGCCCAGGGCCATATGGATTCACCGCTGAATTCAATAAGGTCTTCAAAGCAGAGCTCACACCACTACTCCTCAAGCTCTTCAACGAAATTGAAAATGAAGGTTCTTTACCAAAATAAATAAATAAAACACAAGTGACATAAAAACTGTAACAATTTGAGCATCTAAATAATATTGTAATAGATTATTAGATTATGCTAATTGCATTATATTATAAATATGCATACATTGATAGTGGCAAATTATCAACAGAATGAGGGAAAGAGAAAGGAAACAACAAAAGGAGGGAAGGCAGGAAGATAAATACAATTTTCTTACAGAAAATGTCCATATAGTATGCATGAGTATGCATGCATACACATGCTGAGCATAAGCTTAATAATTTCTTATTTTACTGAATATAAGCTGTACCTAGAGTTGGTTTTGAGCAATGGAGTATAAAAGAGTAGATATTACCTTTACAGTGGATAAACTTGAAAACATGCTCTTACCTCAGTAACTGAAATTAAGATCACCGATGATAAATCATGGAGATCATCCTTTACTTTGGTATAGTAACAAGGGAACTTTCTGGTATTTGTCTCCCTAATTCAATTCCAATCTAATTATGAATAAAGGGGCAGAGTTAACAAGGGTCACTGTGCAATGTACCTCTAGACTATCAATGCTGTGACAAACAGAAAGCCTGGGAAACTCACTAGTGGAGACTATAGTCGATGACAACCAAGCACTGGGTGATACCTTGAAATAGATCTAAGAAACAAAGAAGGATATCAGTAGAAAGACTGCTCCCTCCCCTCTCCAGGTATTCCTCTCCTACATGTGTCTAATGTGGATGCTTGTTATTTTCTTTAAGGTTGTCTGGGATAAATCAGAATAATCACATTCTGAGATTCTTAACCTATTTACATTTACAAAAATTCTTTGGCCAAATAAGATCTTACTCGTGGATTCTAGCGATTATGCTGTGGGCACATCCAAGGCCTCTGTCCAGCCCACTGCAGATGTTAAGAAGAAGGAGAGATGCATGAAGCATCAATTAGGAATGTGCTCTACTGTCTTTCAAAATTGTTCGGCCATCTGTTAATCCAAGTAAAAACCTTATTTCTACAAAGTAAAATATTTAAGTGAAGTTGGCCTGAGGCCAATCAGAGAAATTCAGGAATTCAAGTACCAAAGGGAAACAGCCACAGCCAGCTTTCTTTTTGGGGACAGCAAAAGTAAATCTTATCATCGAGCAATTTGTAAAGATTAACAAGACTCCAGAAGGCATCTAGTATACATTTTGGTTTTGGAAACATGTCTAAGCCATTGCTCTTATTTGGATAAGTGTTCCCCAAAGTCCGATGAGTTAAAATCTTGACCCCTGGCCTCCCTGTGGAACCTAAGAGTGAAGAAACTCTTGAAAAGCCTTCTCATAATTGGCTGTATGTTCCTCGAGGAGAGTTTGAGACTCCAATCTCTTCTTCTTCCTCTTTTCACCATGAGGTGAATGGTTATGCCTCATGCTGCTGCTGTGATGCCCCCAAACAATAAGATCAACCAATCATGCACTCACATTTCCAAAACTTTGAGCGAAAATAACCTTTTTCTTTATAAGTTGATTGTCTCCAATAGTTGTTACAGTAACTGAAAAATTGCTAACACAACTACCAAAAGTAGGAAACCTTTCCAAATAACCAGTCTTTAAAAACTCTTTAGCTAAAATTTGAAAATAAAATGTAATATATTTTAATGATTTTTTTCTTCTCTATAACTACAAATTTAGAAGGCTTTGGGTAATCACTGCAAAAAAAACGTGTTTGCAGTCTTAGTGATTCTTTGGTTATCTCTGAATACTTGACACATCATAGTAAAATTCCAACCATTACACAATTTCCTCTAATTTATTTAGTGCACTGGACAAAACTGTAAGGGAAACTGGTTCCAGTACCTGGAAGTAAACAAAGGCATTCCTGCAGCTCATATCTGTGATTAAATGGGGTTGCCCTTAAATGAACTGGGGAAGGGTGGTTTCAGAAATTAGTTTTTACTTATCTAATGGTTGCCAGTCTGGTGTCTTCTAATTTCCTTGAGGTGTTTTTCTTTAATATTATAAAATGACATCTATAATTCCAATCGTCTGTATTGATAAGTGATTTGGGTGTTTACTCTGGTAGTTAGAATATATACCTTTCTGATAGCGGAAAGAATTGGTGTTTGATGACATGTAGCCTTGGAATGTCAGTACTACCACCCTATAGTAAAGGCTCAACTAAAGCCTCAATGAAAGACCCAACTTCTCTGTACAGGTTCTCCTCTACCAGAATGCATATGGAAACTAGCAGTAAAGAGGGGAATAAAGTGATTCTACAATACTCTTTGTAAGAATGCACAATCTTTAAGCCTAGACTGGTTCTGAAGGGTGAGGAATATACTGAAGCTCTTACCATCCACAGGCTTCCACACCCCACATTCCAACATCAGCACCTCTGAAGGTGCTCACAGTAACATCTTTACCCATATGGTTAAAGGACATGAAAATGGGCAGCAGTGAGGCATTTTAAAACAATTTAGGAGGTAAGAGTAAAGTTCAGTTGCAAAGTACATGTTTTGCATGTACAAGACACTGGGACCAGTTTTCAGCGTGCACACATGCATGCACGCACACACACACACACACGCACACACACACACACACACACACACACTAATATCACCTATTCCATCATAAGTAGCTTGAAACTCACAATCTGCTTTCCTTAACAACCTCCTCCTAGTCTCTTTTAAACATTTAAACACCTCTTTCTCATGCTTACATCCCAAACCTAAGTTTTTAGACATCTCACCTTAAACAAATGATCTTTGAGATGTTCCCAAGTGCTCCGTTCTACTTGCCAACTTTTACCTTCTAGGACAAGATCCTACTTAAGTAAAAGGAAAATTTCTGGAAGCTGCTTTCTTGGTACCCACTGTAACTTTTTTTTCTGGTCCTGGGGCTAGAACTCTGAGTCCTGGAGCTGTCTCTGAGGTTTATTCTGCTCAAGTCTAGCACTCTCCCACTGGGGTCACAGGTCCAATTATTGCTTTTTCTGTGATTAAATGGAAATAAGAGTCTTAGGGACTTTCCTGTCAAGACTAGCTTTAACTCCTCATCCTCAGATCTCAGTCTACCAAATAGTTGAGATTATAGGCATTAGCCACTCTCACCGGGATTCCACTATAACTTTCTTTGCCCTCCTGACTTTCCTTTCTTCCCCAAAATCTATGCATGTTTCTATTTTGGTCCTGTGGTTGCCTATGGTACCACCACCCACAAATAACTTGAGGATTAATTTACGAGAATGTAGATAACAGTGTTAGCACTGCTGAGCCAAGTATGACAGAGAGGTTTGAGCTAAATTGTTTTAATAGTAACAAAATGATTTTGACTGAAGTTCCATTAAGACTTGCAATGCAGTTACAGTCTCTGTGGGCCTTGTATCTGTTACATTGCTCTGCTTCTTTGCAATGACTTGGAGAAGGCTTGGTCTGGAATGAGCCTAGAGCCTTGCCCACGGGCTGTCAAGGTTCTCAGTGGAAGCCACTGTCATGGCTGCCTTCCTTAGGATCCCGGGAGTGAGGCCCAATGCCATATTTCTTTCCTCTGCTTATAGACAACATTCTTCCTCATCTACAGATTCCACCTCCCCCCAGCTTCCAGCTTTCAGTTGGCATGTGCTCAAAAGTATCATTTCTTTCCTTCCTATATTGCTGTCAAGTTAACTAGGTACTCCATGTTACTTTATCTGTCTTTCTAAAATAACACCTGGTATTTCTCCTTATAGCTATGATACAGATGGAATTGGGAACCTCGGTTTTGTTGTGGATCTAAATAAGAGTCAACTTGCTTATGTAGTGTTAGCCAAGCATGCCCCATTAGTGGACAGTGAAGATCTTTATTATAACAAAGGACACTGAGAATATCTTCCAAGTCATTCAAATATATTCTAAGGATAGGAATTGGGAAGCTAATTTGATTGTGACACATGGACCACACGAATCTACTGGCAAGTCTCAAGAAAAAGGTTGAAGAACAGTGAATTTTCATTCAAAAGAATAACTCTCAAATCCAATCTCTGTTGCTTTGTAACTGAATGACCTTCCATGAAGTTTGTGCATTAATAGATGAGTTATCCCATGCCTTCCTGCATCTGTTCACTTTGGGTTTCTGCTCCTCCCATTAAGAACAAGATTACTGCCTGTAATCCTAGCACCCCGGATACAGAGACAAGAGGATCACAGGTTCAAGGCCCACACCTTCTATCAAAACGAAAACAAAATGCAAACAAACAAAAACCCACCAAAAACAAAGATTCCCATTCCTTCCAACTGAAACAAGCAGAATAGTGCAGAAGGACTGATGTGCCAGGAAAAAGTGTGAACTGTCAGAGAACTTCCAGCCCTCCATCACCCACTCTCAGTCTCACTTATAATGTTCATGTGACCGAGCCACGGCTAGCCCGATGGTAATGCATGGCCAGTCACTTCTGTGTATCCTGCCACTAAGACCAGCACACTCCAGGCCTCCGAGTGAGGCTACCCTAGACTGGTCAGCTCTGAGAAACCCAACAACACACTCCAGACCCAGAAGCAGACCATGAAAAATTAGCTCATCCTAATTTCAGATCAAAATTACCCAGACAATACAAAGACCAACAAATTAATTTCTTGTTGCTATGTCAAGCCATTATGATATTTTTCTTTTTCTTTCTTTATTTATTAACTTTGTTTTTTACATCATATTTCAAATGTCATGTTTAAAAATCGAGTATTCAAGAAGGGAAACTCTATATACAATCACTGGCATTTATATTTTAGAATATAATTAAAATTAAGCTGAGGGTTTGTATGTCGTAGATACATAATAATTTATGTAGTAAAACATTATATGTAGGGCTGGAGTTTTGCCTACTGATAGAGTGCTTGCCTTGCATGCACGGGACCTGGGTTCAATTCCCTGGTACCACACACATAGAACAAAGCAGGAACTGGTGATGTGACTCAAGCGCTAGAGCGCTAGCCTTGGGAAAGCCCAAGGGCAGTGCTCAGGCACTGAGTTCAAGACCCAGGACTGGCAAAAAAAACAAAACCCCCAAAAACAAAAACAAAAATAAAATAAAACATTATGTCTATAGAGCATGTAGCCCATCACAGATTTTTATGTCTATGTAGTTATGTTTATATGTCCAATACCATGTCCATAACATTGGGTACCCAAATACTGAGTCATTGCTCTTGTACTGTGTGGATCTAATATCCACATTTTAAGGATACCACGTGCATTTTGTTCCTTTGCTCTTGACTTACCTCACTCAACATAATTTGCTCTAGCTTCATTCACTTCCCAGCGAATGCCATTAAGTCATTATGTTTTAGAATAGGTAGCTACTCAGAAAAATCTTGGTATATACAGATAGATAGATAGATAGACAGACATACAGACAGAGAGACAGACAGACAGAAAGACAGACAGACAGATGACTTGGATTGCTATAAAATCCATTTTTTAAAGAAATGCATAGTGCATTTCTGGTGGACGTACATAGTAGATACATTTTATAGCAAAACCTTTTCTAATGTTTTTTTGAAGGCTATATGTGTTGGGACAAATAAAAGAGATACAAATGAAATAAACAAAAATAGGATATGTATAGCAGAGCTGAAGTCAGACCTAGGTCCAGACCTAAAGCAAAACCAGCACTTGTCCCCTGTCCTGCCTCCTGATCTATTGCAGGCACATTGCTCAGCAATCCTCCCACTGTCAGAACCCACAGATGAAGAAGTTTTCTTGACCCAAGTAGAGGCAAGTCCCACACAAGGGCTCCACCAGGCCCAGGTTGGGGCCAGTTTGTCCTAAGTGAACCAATCACAATGACCACATAGGTGGGGCTATTGCTCCATTAAATCACATGTGACTACTTGGCTACATTAATCCATGGAAAATGTGCTATGTGGCCACAAATATCACCATCAGAAGTCGAGAATAAAGAGTCATTCTCTGGCTACCATCTAATTCACTGTAAGATCTGCCACTCCATATCACTTAAGAGTCCAGTAAGGCTTAAACCAAACTTCTCTCAGAAACACCTACTTCACGCTATCCAACTGTTCCTCATTAATCACTGTTACATGGAGCAAGTTTTGGGACCCTAAGAAAAATGGAACTAACAGACACAGATTTCTGAAAAGGCATTTTATTATATTTGACTTCCCAACACATTGTGTTCCAATGGGGTATTGGATGTTGGATACTGAGATTTCTGAGGCTTTGGTTGCCATGGTGAATTTAAAGATGATCTCTGATGAGAACTAACCCATTAGGCTAGAGAGAGTGAAGGAAACTTTGTGATTATTTAAACGAAAATTAGATTAAAATAACAAGTCTATCTCTGGTTATGGGCATTGGGGTATTACAGTGTTTGCTACCTTTGCTCTAGTTTAACATGACAGGTGCTCGGCGTATGAATGGGTAGTTTGTGTACAATGTTAAACTGAAAACCTTTTATTTGAAAAAAGATTGAATGTTTTACCGAATTTAAAACTAATATACACCCAAACAAGTAAAGATGTATAGCAAACCATTTCTATTATAATACTTGTGCGTTTAGGAAGTCTAGCAGAGGAGCAAGCAGATTAAAATATCTGCTGCCCACTCCTTCTGTCTGCTTTATGCCACTCTAATCAAGCTCTCATTTCAGGTGAAGTACAATGCACACCTTTTGGTATCATTTAAAACAGATCAACGAGTTAAAGACATTATTTGTCCTGTCGACACTTTCTGGGGCATGCAGAGACACACAGGAATGAATTTACAGACAATTATGTAACCTTAGACAGCAGCTGCATTAGGAACTAATTAAAATTCAACAAATAAAATGGGACAATTTTTGATGCACAGGAAATAATGCAGAATTGGTTCATGAATTCCAAAATGTCTGAGAGTTCTATAACATTTGATTACATTAAACTGGTTATTCCTTTTACTTTCTGGAACTTCATTTGCCTGTGATTTTTCGTCCAGAAACTATAAACACCACATGTTGACTGAATCAGCAGAATTTATATGGGGGAGTCAGAAAATACATGTGCTCAAAGGGCTGCACCTCACTAAGCTTTTATATAGAAATTTTAGCAAAGAGGAAAACTACTGGAGAAACAAGCAAACCTTAATGCTAGACTTAGTGCAATACACAGAACAAAGGCTAATGGAACATGGAGTTTTGGTTAGTTTTCTCCCCTCTGGAAATTGTTTGAGTGTAAATAAAAATTACAAATATGAATTATATGTGCATATTAAACTTGGCTAAGCCATAAAATGGAATCACAGAACTACAAATCTAAAAGGAACCAGGAGGTCTTCTATGGGAGGAAAGGTTTAAGATTCAAAGGAAGTGGGTAATGGCCTGAGAACACTGCTGCTGGGTAATCCAATCATGCTTAGAATCTATCCACGGTTATGGGCATTCCCACATACTCCAATGGTCAGGTTACTGAGTGGTCCATTTGGTCCACACAGGATGTGAGCAGAAAGTAGATTTTTTCTGTTCTCTTATACTTCACACCAGCTTCCTGGATTCCTTTTCTATCACTGGATAAAAATATGAGAAAGTGTCATGGCTCTTGCTGTACCTTTAAATTCTAAGAATAGAAGGCGTACTAGCAAAATGATGTTCATTGCAACATTATTCACCATAGCTAACATATGGAATCAACCCAGATGCCTCTCAGTACATGAGTGGATCAAAAAGATGTGGTATTTATACACAATGGAATTCTATGTTGCCATCAAAAAGAATGACATCGCCCTATTTATAACAAAATGGAAATATTTGGAAAAAATAATATTAAGTGAAGTAAGCCAGACCCAAAGGAACATAGGCTCCATGGTTTCCCTCATTGTAATAATTAGTACACACCTAGGATTCTTCTAGCAGAGGATTGCAGTAGCTCAAAACCTAGATACAGAAGGTATTGTTGGATGGGACTATGTGAAAGGATCTCTAGGATGTGGAAACAAGAGCTTTATCTTGTGTGATTGTTGTTCTTAATGTACTATGTTATTTCTCTTCTCATTTGTTGCCCTTTGGTTAATCTCGGATTGTTACAGTATCTTACCTTGTTACCTGGTATATTGTATATATGTTTATTTATTTATTTGAAATAGGAAAGGGAAGGGGGGAAACAAGATGATTGGAAGGAGAGGATGGGAGGGGAATGGAGACCAAGACACGAGAAGGGGTATCTATGTGTGAGAAGTAATGCACTACTACTTGAGGAATATAATTATAACTCCTCTATACATTATCCCAATAATTAAAAAAAAGAAAAAACCAAACAAAAAATAGAAAATGTGTGGGGTTTCACAGAAATGGATGGATAGAGAGTGGACAGAGGCAGCAGTGGTACTCACTAGACTAGGTTGAAAATGAACTGTAGAGATGGTGAGTGCGAGCAGGAGGGAATCACTGGGAGAGAACAAAGGAAGGGGTGACATTTTCCATAAAGAAATATACTCTTTACCTGTTGTAACTATACCCCTCTGTATATCATCTTTATAGTAACATTTTTTGCCAGTCTTGGGCCTTGAACTTAGGGCCTAAGCACCGTCCTTGAGCTTTCTCAGGGGTAGTGCTCTGCCACTTGAGGCACAATGCTACTTCTGGCTTTTTCTGTTTATGTGGTACCAAGTAGTCGAACCCAGGGATATGTGCATGCTAGGCAAGCACTCTACCTGTAGGCCACGCTCCTGGCCCTATCGTAACAATTTCTGAAATTTGTAAGAATATTCTTACTTGAGTCAGGTACTAGTGAGTCATACCTGTAATCCTAGATACTAATACGTCAGAACTTGGAGAATTACAATTCAAAGCCAGCCTGGGCTGAAAAGTCTGTGAGACTTTTACCTCAATTTAATACTAGAAGTTAATCAAAGTGGAATCTAGCTCAGTTAGTTCTACCTCAATTTATTTCTACTCAATTAATCTAGAAGTGGAAGTGTGGCTCATATGGTAGAGCACCATACTTCAGTAAAAAAGCCAAGTGAGAGCTGGAGTCTCTGAGCTCAAGCCTCAATAAATAACACACACACACACACACACACACACACACACACACACACACACACTCACACACAATTTAACCAGCTTCCCTTATGGAACTTTCTACAATTCAGGTAGTAATGTGAGCTCACTTTCTTCTACCATTCTCACTCTAGTCCCTCTCATGGTCACCAAGTGATCAGAACAGGTGGGACTGGGCCTACTGTTTATTGTCCCTGCCACACACCACCACTGCTGCCGCCCCCCCCCCCGCCGCCCCAGTCCATTACAGGCAACCCTGTTCTACACAAAGTCTCCTTTAAAATGATCTCACTTCTTTGCAAGCCTAGTGGTACATGCCTGCAATTCCAGTACTAAGAAAGTTGAGGCAAGCTGTTCACAAGTTCAATGCCAGCCTGAGGTGCATTGGGAGATCCTATCACAACTTCTTTTTACTCTCACTTCTGATGTAGGGAAACTTTTGCCACAGGTGAGATGCCCTTGTCCCCACCAAAGTACTTTCTCCCACGAGCACCACTGCCAGACCATGGCAGCTCCAGGTAGTCCAGTCCAGTGCATTTTACTATTCTCTGAGTCTCTCACATTTTAAGATACATAAATCAACTGGTCTCAGCCTTTCCTCATGGGGGAAGGGCCACCTTGCCATCCACCAAGGACTCACTCTCTTGCTCACAGTCTCTTTATTCCACCACTCCCATCAGAGATGTGCTCATTCAGGTGGAGCTTGCTGCACCACCATAGAAAATCACATGCCCAGGCAGTTCCTTCAGGAGCTGGATGTTCCGGACACCACTGTGTTTATCCCAACATTTGGGACTCGACCACAGCTCAGAAGCAAAAGGAAAGGCGGTATAGAGGTCACATTTAAGATCTTAATATTGCCTCTGTCGTCTAACGAAACCCAAACAACAATAACAAAAGATACGTATTAGGATGATTGGGGTAAATTAATACTGAGTTTTCCAAACTGCCCTCTCATGAAGATTCATGTTAGCTCAACAATGGCTTAAGAAAATAAATACAAGTCCTCACAAGTAAAAGGAAATGTGAAATTCTTTCAATGATGTATCAGTTGCTGAAGTATTGAGAGGCCTCTATCCCATGAACTCACTTTTCCCTTCACTCAGGATACATTTATGAGAGACTTGCAATCTTTGAAATTGTTCAAATACAGGTTTCCAAGTTCTCTGCCTTTCTTAGCTCTAAAGAGAAACCCTGGGCTGTGGCAGCTGAGGAAATGGCTAAGCATTTATTTCATGGCCTATGACATGGACTATGTTATAGTTACCATTACAGAGAATTTTCTGAAATAAAATTCTTCTTTTTTCGAAGCTTGCAGCATCCTATACTGGATGTTTCTGTCCTCCCATCATTTTGTCCTCCCATCATTTCTCAGTGCTATGTCGTTCTGACTCTTGAAGAGTGGCTTATCCATTTGAGAAACTCCAAGTCTAGTGGAACACCAGGAATTCTGTGCCTCAAATTGAAGACAATTAATGCCACTTATTATAAAATCAAGTTCTGTCATTGCTGTTTCTCGTATCCTGTCATCACCAAAATATTCACCTAACCAGATATTCTCCTACCGTCTGCCTGCCTGCTTCCAAAGAAAGACTGCTGGGGTTCGAAGTGTGTCTCAGGTTCTAGAGCACTTGAAAGCATTTAATACAGAGCTCACACCCCAGTCTTGGAGAAAGAGTGGGAAAAGGAAGGGAGGACAGGAAAGAAGGCAGGAAGTAATGAAAGAAGGAAGGAAGGAAGGAAGATAGGAGAAGGGAAGGAGAAGGGAAAGAATAGGGAGGAAGTAGGGAAGGAGAACAGAAGGAGAAGGAAAGGGAGGGATAGGAGGGGAGAGAATATGAGGGGCAGGGGAGGGGGAAGGGAAGGGAAGGGAAGGGAAGGGAATGGAAGCAAGGAGAGGGGAGGGGATGATTGGGGAGGGAAGGGAAGAAGGCTGCCACACCACGGAAATGCAAAGTTACTGACGTGGAAACCGAATTTTCTAAAAATGTTCTTGGAATTATGTGAACATGAGCCACATGCTATATCTATACTTAGTCATAAAAATAAAAGACATATATGTTAATCTAGCAGCTATTTCTTTCCAGAGTGTGACTAACATAGCAATCAAGTTATACCTGACTAAACAAAAATTTAATTCAGAATGAGCTGCCTAACCCATAACAGAAGTACTTATGAATAATTCAGCCCACATTCCTATGTATATTTCCTGGAAGGCTGACACCAGGCCGCTGCAGCCTTAATTTCCCAGTTGGTTCGGGACATATATATCTGTAGTACACAGGCAGATGCCAGTGTGAGATGTTCATTCCTGTCTGAACCGACATGCAGAACATTTTGGGGTAATACAAAATAACCTACCCAAACAATCCTTTTTTTATACAACTACACCAGGATTTTAATAAGAAAATCTGTCGTATTTCTGAAAATGTAGAATGGAAACTAGGTTTAAAAAATTCCTGAAAGATGAGATGGTTATAGTTAATATGGTTACTTAGTTGTAATTTCATTCAAATTGAAGTGGGTGTGTGATGTAATTCTAAAGCAGTGTGATTTTTTTCTGCTTGTCTTCTACTCCCACCCCGTGGTACTTATATATACGGACATTGGGCCTGTTGGGATTGTTGTTAGTTTGTATTTCTGGAGCAGTCCACTAGCCTATGGCTGTCGTGCACAAGGCCAATTTTATGGCGGGTTTCCACAACTAATGGTGCACGGGGGATTTTATGTCGCTTTTCCTAACCGAAGAAAGATAATCCACATCTTCTGAAATTATATGTGTACATATAAATTATAGCGCTGAATGCCTACAACAACAACTTGGAAAAATCACAAACCAACAAGGTAATGTCTCACCTTAAGCACCTGGAAACACAACAACAAATCAACTCTAATCCGAGTAGAAGAAACCAAATTATTCAAATCAAAGGAGAATTAAATGATTTGGAATCCAAAAAATTATAGAAAATCTCAATAACAAAGGAGTTGCTTCTTTGAAAGAATTAACAAAATTGACAAACACTTAGCAAATCTTACCAAAAAAAGAAGAGAGCATACCGAAATAATCAAAATCGCAGATGAAAATGGTAATATCACGACAGTAATAACCAAGATCCAGAAAATCATGAGGGAATACTTCTCAAACCTTTATGCCAACAAATTTGAGAATCTAGAAGAAATCTAGCCAATATTAACATACCCACACTGAACCAAGAAGAACTAACCCAACTCAACAGGCCTATTTCAACTCTGAAATAGAAATGGCAATTAGAGAACTTCCACCTAAGAAAAGCCCAGGGCCAGATGGATTCACAGCTGAATTCTATAAGGTCTTCAAAGCAGAGCTCACACCAATACTCCTTAAGCTCTTCAACGAAACTGAAAATGAAGGTTATTTACCAAACTCATTCTATGAAGCCAGTATAACCCTCATCCCCAAACCAGACAGAGATTCATCAAAGAAAGAGAACTATAGACCTATTTCATTGATGAACATCGATGCAAATCTTCTCAACAAAATACTGGCCAACCGTCTACAGCAACTCATCAAAAAATTATACACTATGATCAAACTGGATTCATCACAGGGAGGCAAAGCTGGTTCAACATACACAAATCAATTAATATAATTCAACACATCAACAGGAGCAAGGACAAAAATCACATGATTTCTCAATAGACGCGGAAAAGGCATTTGACAAGATCCAACACCTCTTTATGTTAAAAGCTCTGGAGAAACTAGGAATCCATGGAACATTCCTCAATATAATAAAGGCTGTGTATGAGAAACCCACCGCTAGTATTATACTTAATGGTGAAAATCTAAAGCCATTCCCTCTAAAAACAGGGAAGAGACAAGGATATCCACTCTCTCCACTACTCCTTAGCATACTACTAGAATTCCTAGCCAGTGCAATAAGGCAAGAAGCAAACAAAAAAGGGATCCAAGTAGGGAAAGAGGAAATAAAACTATCCCTCTTTACAGATGACATGATTCTGTATTTAAAGAATCCTATAGACTCTACTCCCAAGCTCCTTCAGCTGATTCAAAACTTTGGAAGAATAGTAGGCTATGAAATTAACCCTCAAAAATCAACTGCCTTCCTCTACGCCAACAGTGAGAGGAACGACGGAATAATCAGGAAAGCAACTCCTTTCACTCCAGCAAATGTTCAAAGAAAATAAAGCTATTGAGCGAAACATTCAAATGGAAATCAAGGAGCTAAAGAAATCCATACATGATCTAAAAGAAGAGATGCAAGGCATCAAAAATGAGCAATTAGAAGCAAGGGAGATGAAAAATAAAGTAGATAGTTTTGGTAGCAGGTTAGACAATGCAGAGGAGAGAATTTCCGGGGCTGAAGATAATTTAGTTATTTTAGAGAAAGAACAGAAAATGAGTCAATCCAAATCTAGGAAAAATGAGAGAGTGCTCCAGGAGGTCCAAAATACAATTAGGAAGCCTAATTTAAGGCTAATTGGTATTGAGGAGGGTCTGGAGAAAGAGGTCAATGGTATTGGAAATATACTTCAGGGAATCATCTCAGAGAATTTCCCAAATATCCAGAAGGGAAGGCCCATCCAGAAGCTTTTAGAACCCCAAACAGACCTGACCAGAAAAGAACATCTCACTGCCACAGTGTAATCCAAACTGGATCAATAGAAACCAAAAAAAGGATCCTAAAGGCAGCCAGGGAAAAGGGTTCAGTAACCTATAAAGGAAAACCAATCAGAATAACCCCAGATTTCTCAGCAGAGACCATGCAAGCAAGAAGTGACTGGAAGTATATATGTCATGCCCTTAAATCAAATAACTACCAACCAAGAATACTGTACCCAGCTAAGCTCTCATTCATAACTGTGGGAAAAATTAAAACATTCCATTCCGGGGAAAAGCTGCAACATGTCACAACACAACCAACACTACAGAGAATTCTGAAAGATGTTCTATACATAGAAAACCAAAATAAATGCAATATAGGGAAAGAAATGGCACCTAAAGAGCATACCATCTAAGGACCACAAGAACTGTCAAGACACAGGCCCTAATAAAAGCTTTTAAAAATGGTAGGAACTAATAAATATCTCTCAATCCTAATGCGCAATATCAATGGACTTAACTCTCCAATTAAACGGCATTGGCTGTCTAGTTGGATCAAAAAGCAAGAGCCATCGTTCTGCTGTCTTACCCAAAAAAACAATCATCTTTTGAAAGTGAGAGGTTGGAATAAACTCTATGAAGCTAACGGCCCCCATAAACAGGCTGGAGTTGCCATCCTCATATCAGATAAAATAGACTTCAAACTAAAATTAGTAAGAAAAGACAAAGAAGGTTACTACATACTACTAAAGGGATCTTTCCTCCAGGAAGACATAACAATCCTAAATATTTACACACCCAACCCCGGAGCTCCGAACTTCATCAAGCAAACTTTACTTACACTGAAACCATACATAGATCGAAACACAGTGATTGTCGGTGACTTTAACACACCACTCTCACCTATGGACAGATCAACAATGCAAAAACTCAACAGAGAAACCTTAGAAATGAACAACTATATAGACCAACTAGATCTAACAGACAACTACAGAATATTCCACCCAGCAACAACACAATATACGTTTTTCTCAGCAGCACATGGAACATTTTCCAAAATAGATCATATCTTAGGCCACAAAACAAACCTGGACAGATTCAGAAACACTCTCAGACCACAAAGGCATCAAACTGGAACTGAACACACATCTCCACCAACGAAAACCCTGTAACTCACGGAGACTGAACAACACATTGTTGAATCACCAATGGGTCATCGAAGAGATCAGAACAGAAATCCAACAGTTTATGAAATTTAACAGTAAGGAGCACACAAAACACCAACTCCTTTGGGACACAGCAAAGGCAGTACTCAGAGGAAAATTTATAGCGCTGAGTGCGTACAACAAGTTGGAAAAATTGCAAACCAACAAGTTAATGTCTCACCTTAAGCTCCTGGAAAAAGAGAAACAAACCAACCCTAATCCCAGTAGAAGAAAGCAAATAATTAAAATCAAAGCAGGATTAAATGATTTGGAATCCAAAAAAACTATAGAAAGAATCAACAAAACAAGGAGTTGGTTCTTTGAAAGAATTAACAAAATTGACAAGCCCTTAGCAAATCTTTCCAAAAAAAGAAGAGAGCATATCGAAATAAACAAAATCGCAGATGAAAATGGTAATATCACCACAGAAATTACCAAGATCCAGAATATCATGAGGGAATACTTCTCAAACCTTTATGCCAACAAATTTGAGAATCTAGATGGTCAAATTATTTTAATCAAACAAGGTGGTTGAATTGTGATCCCTTCTTGCCATATCCCGCCAGCATCTGTTGTTATTAGATTCCTTGAGCATGGCCATTCTAACTGGCGTGAGGTGTAATCTTATAGTTGTTTTATTTCCATATATTTTTATTGTAATTGTAATTGATAGAAGGGTTACATTATATTCACCAGATAGAAGGTTCATTACTTCACAAACATTGATACCCTTTCTCATGTTAGAGTCGTTTTGATTTGCATTTATTTTATGGCCAAAGATAAGTCTTTGGCCCACCTTTTAATGGGATGGTTGTGTCTTTGGAGATTAGTTTTGGAGTGATTCAATTTTTTTGAGCTGTTCGTATATTTTAGATATGAGGCCTTTTTTTCTGTTGTATGCTTAGCGAAGATCTCCTACCCTGTAGGCTTTCTAATTAGTTTGCTAGCTATGTTAGTGGGAGTGCAAATTGGTTCAAACACTATGGAAAGAAGTATGGTGGTTCCTCAAAAGACTAAACGTAGAGCTCCCCTATGACCCAGCAATTCCACTATTTGGCATTTACCCAATCATCCAGAAACTAGGACATACTAAATCCACTAGCACCACAATGTTCATTGCAGCACTATTTACCATAGCAAAGATATGGAACCAACCTTGATTTCCCTCAGTTGATGAATGGATCAACAAGATATGGTATTTGTACACAATAGAATTCTACGCTGTTGTCAGAAAGAACGACATCACCCCATTTGTAAGGAAATGGAAAAACTTTGAAAAAAAATCATATTAAGTGAAGTAAGCCAGACTCAAAGGAACATAGTCTCAATGGTTTCTCTCATTTGTCATAATCAGTAGAGACCTTGGGTTCTCCTACCAGAGATTTACAATAGAGCAAAACCTAGATGTATATAGTATGATGCTAAATGAAAGGACCTCCAGGATATAGAAACAAAGGCCACATAATGAGTGATTGTTGTCCTTAATGTACTATGTTATCTCTCATTTCTTTTGCTGTCCCTTGGTTATTTCATATGGTTACAGTATTTTACCTTTTTATCTGATATATGGTATGTATGTTGGTTATTTGAAATAAGTTAGGGAAGGGGGAAAACAAGGTGAGTGGCGGAGAAGGGGGAGGGAAATGGGGACCAAGACATGAGAAAGGGTATGTGAAGTAATGTACCTTCTATCTGGTGAATATAATATAACCTTTCTATTAATTATAATAAATATATGAAAAAAGAAAAAATTAAAATATCATGTTGGTTGAGACTTTTTTAATTATTCTGGAATAAATACAATTTCTTCAAACGGTTGAGAGCAGTAAGTTATAAAAACATGGAGTTATATTTTTTTGATGATTAGAAGAAAAGTTGTTTGAAAGTAAGGTACCATATTGGAAGAAAAAAAGCCATTAGTATGAAGGTATCCTGTATTCATTACCATTCTTGGTTTAGTTGTTCCTAAACACATTTCAGTTCTGACATATTTAGAATTTGTGTTTATATGCTCCTTGGAATATATAAGAAAATAAATTTTGTTTTTCCTAAGATGGTTCTTGATAAGTTTTTCAATTGGCATCCAAGTAGCTTAAGTAAGATGCATGAACCATTAGTCTTTAAATTATTTAGTATATTCAGAGCAAAGAAGACAAACAATGCCATATCAACTCCAGTTCAATCCCAATAACTGACAGATGTATATATTTAGCTATACTAGGAACGTATGTTAAATTACTTGAGATTTTCAATATCAAGATATGTTCACTATCTTGTCAATTATTAAGTAATAAGTAATCTGGAAACTCTGATGTTGACCTCCTTTTTAATAAAATACATAATATTAGAAGTTGATTCTGAAGTAAAAATTTACTACTTACTTTGTTTTATTTTTTATTTGTATTTTGATGTATTATTTTGAATTTTTGTTTTGCTCTTCTTATTCTTATTTATATGAATGTGATTAGAAGACTAGAACTACTATAATTTATAATTTATTTTTATATAATTTAACTTTTATTTTTTTCTTGTAAATTATATATATGAACATTGATATTTAAAATAAAAATATAGATCTGTGAAAATGCTTTTACACATATAGTAAACAACTGTTTCAGTGATTTGATTAAATTAAATTTGCAATAGTAATCTTTAATAAAATTACTTGGAAAACTGAATTACATTACACAGAAATGAGAAGCAAGTCTATAATAAATTCCTCACATCATTAGTTTTAATTATTATTCTAAACATATGATGTTTATAATACATTTTCATTACATAATAATGTAAGTGCTAATGATATTCTATAAAGGGAATATTAAGATAACTTGTTTTAATTTATTAATGTCCATATTTCTAGCATCCCATTTCTTTCCCTCTTATTTTGAGACACAACATCAATTGAGGTATAAAGATTGACAAGAAAATAGAAGAAAGGTTTTATAGCCTATTTAAAGGAATCGAAAGTTATGTGCATCATGCATTAAGAAAATAATTTTTTTCTGAACTCTACTACTCTGATCTTTTATGAACCTTAACACATCTTCTGATTGGTGACATTTCTAAAAAGTATGATTTCTGACCACTTACAACAGAAATGTTACCCAAATTCATCCACTTAGTTAATGTCATTTTATGACCAGTCAATTCTTAGCTATATCAAGTGAAAAAAACTTTCAAGTCCCACAACCAACAAAAAAATAATCAAGTGAGGAAAACTTATCTTCCCACCTATAGAAAAAAATAGCCACATGTTAGATCTTTGTAGAATTTAATTATAATTTATAATTATGTAATGACTACTACCTATCACTGATGTTTCTAAAAACAAAAAAATAAAACACCTAAGCCAATAAGTGAATATAGAAAAATATTAATCCACAAGGACTGGGGTAAATATTTCTTCATTCTTTTCCTTCCTGCAATAATATATATAGTTATTTTAGAAACTGACAGCTTTAAAATTTATGCATTTGGGGACTGAGAGTTTGGCCTAATGGTATAGTGCTTGCTTAGCATGCAGGAATACTCAGGTTGGATTCCTTTGTACCACATATATATTAAAGGATGAAAGTGGTGCTGTGGCTCAAATGGTAGAGTTCTAGACTTGACACAACCCAAGGATAGTGCTCAGGTCATGAATTCAAGCTCCCAGGTTTGATAAAAATATTTACATATTTGGAATAAAGAACAATGACAAAATTCACCTTACTTTAATAACAATAAGCATAATTTTGCTTTCCTTTTTGCTTGTTTATATAATAGAAAAATTATGAATTTTGTATCCGCCTCTGCATATAAAAATACAATATCATGTATGGCTTTACACAAATGCATAGTTTGAAAAGTGACTCCATGATATCCTAAACTCTAGGCATAGGCACTCTCCTTGAGCTTTCTCAAGGCTAGCACCATGGCTTTTCTATAGGTGCTACTGAAGAACTGAACTCAGGGCTTCATGAGTGCCAAGCAAGCACTCTACCACAAGTCCACTCCTGTTTCAGATAATTTATTTTTGTATAAGAAAATATAAAATGTCTAGTGCTACTTACTAATTTGTTGAATACCACATCATATATTTAAAAGCTAGACTTGTCATTAGCAAAATTAATGAGAGATAGTTTTCCAGATTTCTTAAAAGAGGTAAGTGTTAAAATAAATTGATACTTCAAGATCTCCCAAAACTAACCCAAAGTTCAGAGCTTCATAAAGCTCATTATTTAGTCATACTCATATTTAATGTTTATTACATGAAAAGGACATAAAGCAATGAATAGGCACAGGAGAAAAAAATCTGGAGAAAAACAGCTATATGGTTTCCTGGATATGCAATTTACAAAATGTTGTAACAAAATATATGACACATTGTATACTCCAATCATTTACTTAATACTTGGTGCTTGACCTTAACCCCAGCTACTCAGAGGCTGAAGTAGGTTTGCTGGCAACTAGGACTAAAAGGCCAGTCTCTCCAATTGACCATGGCACCGACCCAAGTCTAAAAGCCAAAAAAAACAACAAAAATGAACTACAGAGCAAGGCTCCAAGAAGAAATAAAAGCAAACAATGACAGACACAAAAAAAACTGACATCCCAAGTTTTTATTTAGGGAAGCTGATCATGGAGGCACCTTCTTTCTATAACCTATCACAGTTCTTGGAATAAAATCAAGAATTCAGAGTCAATTTCATTGTCCAGTGAGTTAGTCAAAATCCCCATAGTTTACATTACAAGAAATTTCTAAGGACTTATAGCTGTGTTTTCTTCACCATCTTTTCTTTGATTTGGCAGCTTATTTAGTTCTCAATGAAAATGTGATATCTGATGCATTTCTACAAACAATTTTCCTCTTTCTCAGCTCCCACTACTTTTTCTTTGCTTTTTGGACTAGGGGAGTATTTTGGTCTAAAATTCTACTACTAAGGTAGTTCTAAAGTTTCAAGGATTTGGTTTGTTGATTGATTCTTGTCTTATCTACTGTGTTTTATGTTTCTGAGTATAAAATACTGTTTTATTTAGGCTTTCAGTTTGAGTACAGACTCCTACTGTAATGTTAATCATTGTAAGTGCACAGAGTTCTCTCAACTTTTTAATAATTGTAATAATAAAGCTACAATTAGAAAGAATACATGGTATTCATGAAAGAACATAATAATAATAACAGTATTAATGATATTGTATTAATAGGCTCACAGTAGTCCACGGTAATGTAATTATTAGTGTCAGGTAAACAGCAAAACAATACAGTGAAGTAAATAGTCTTTTCAGCAAATGGTGTTGAACAACTACACACCCATAGGCAAACTAATCAGTCTATCAACCTTGGCATAGACTTTATACCTTACATAAAATTGACTCAAAATGGATTGTAATAGTATGTATAAAATTCACAAACATACTTCTGCTAGAAGACTACATGCAAAAAATCTAGATATCCTTAGGTTAGAATTACTTACCAGATACAGCACTAAAGATATGATTTTTGATAGAAATGATATGTGATTACATGTTCTGCATCATATATCATCAAGGAAATATAAATTTAAATAGCTATGAGAGGTGTCTATAGCCTATGACTGTAATCCCAGCTACTTTGAAGTTCAAAGCCAACCTTGGCAGGAAGGTCTATGAGACTCTTACCTCCAATTACCTATTTCCAGAAAAGACCCTGAGGTTCAAAGTGGTAGAACACTAGCCTTGAGCACAAAAGCTCAGAACTGTACTTGGCCTCTGAGTTCAAGCCTGAGGATAAGTGGGCATGTGCATCTACAGACATACATAATCACACACACGCACGCACACACACACAATTATGTGATATCATTACAATAATTAGAATTGCAAACATAAATTCTAAATGCCCAAAAAGTCAATTAGTGACATTACAATGCAACCATTATTTTCATTGATTGGTAATAGGTATGCAAAATTATTCTACATATAGTTTTGTAATTTCTTAATCAAAAACACTCTAAGTACCCAGTAAAGCAATTATCATTTTCAGCACTTATCCAAAAAAGTAATAAACTTACACGTCCACAGAACTCTGCCCATAGATATTGAAAGCAGCCTTATTTATAGTTGGCAAAAGTTGACATCAGTAGACGAATGTGCACATAAGCAAATTGTGATGTATCTAGCTAAGAGTATCATGCAATGCTGCAACAGAATGGTGAAAGATGGAGAAGAAATTTAAATTCATATAATTGTGAAAAAAGGACACTTAATGCATGGTTCCAAGTGTATGGCATTAGAAAATAGTGTTCTGAAGACAGTTAAAAGATCAATAGTTTCCAGAGTTGGGCAGATGCAGAAGTATAATTCTAAATACATATTGTATGTAATATAAATATCTGCACATATGCATACATATGGATACATTTCTTGAGAGCATGCTGTGGATAATTCCTTCTTCCTCTAAGCCTATTATGTCATGGCTGTGTGGGATTGAAGTTCACTTCTGTGTCCAGTTCTCCTCACAGACCACTAACTTCTGTATCTCTTGAGCTTGTTACAGGATTTTAGTAGAAGAGGACAATTAGATGGTTCTGTTAGTGATCTAACTTTCATTACTAAGTTCTGGATCAGGGAGTTCCTCTCTGGAGAATTATGCGTCATTTAACAGATCATTGTTTCTGCAATCACAGACTTACCAAATAGAGTCATTATACTTCCTCCCGGAATAATATCTCCTCTCCATTCAGATTCAACTTCTGCCCTGGAGACTGGAGAGCTGTTAAGTGCCTCAAGATTGGGTGATTAACCTTAAATTGCTTTTCAACACTAGGTTGAGAAACTCTTACCAAGAACCTTCTCTTTCCTTGCCTGGAGACGATAAGGTGTCTCAGCTGTCTCTTCATATGTTTTCATAAAGCCGAGGATAAGTGATATCAAATTATTGATTCAGGGTCACACAGTTTTTAATATCTTCTCTCCACTATTAATTCAAGGTGAAACTAATTTCTTTTCTGGGAAGTATTAGGTGTATTTTGTCCCCTGCCTTCATTCTACTAGTTTGTCTGAATTTGAAAGTCAGAATTTAGATCACTGATCTTATTATGGAAGGCCACCAAAGAATTGTAACTAAAAAAAACACTAGCAGGCATCTCATTTGTGAGTGCCAATGATTCTTCTTTCTACTGTTTGAAAATAGATGTTAAATGTGGTAGCATAGCAGCCGTGGATGTTATTCATCAGGCAATGTCAATGTCCTGATTCCATTGTTATCTGCTGACTTGAGGAAAGTCAGCTATTTCTCTAGCATTTGACATCTAATGATTTTCAGAATGGACACAGTAGATGTGGCTAATTCATAAGGAAGGTTTCTGTTTTTTGTAAATTATTCTTTAGCGCATATACATTCGTTGCTATATTCTAATGCTAATGAATTTGTCAAGAAGCTCATGGCATCAATGATGGAGAAGAGAAATACTTAACAACACAATTTTATAGACAGCACTGTTTCTAATTCTCTCTTTGCACCAATTTCATTTTATGTACCATTACTCATACATTTCTAACTTTCATAGTTGTTAAATTGTGGTCAGGGATCCAGGATCTAGAAACAAAAGTCATATAATGAGTGATTGTTGTCCTTACTGTACTATGTTATCTCTCATCTCTTTTGCTGTCCCTTGGTTATCTCATATGGTTACAGTATTTTACCTTGTTATCTGTTATATTGTATATATGTTTATTTGGTTATTTGAAATAGGTTAGGGAAGGGGGAAAACAAGATGAGGGGTGAGGGTAAGGGGAGGGAAATGGGGACCAAGACATGAGAAAGGATATCAATGTTTGTGAATTCATGCACCTCTATCTGGTGAATATAATATAACCCTTCTATTAAATGCAATAAAATATATGGAAAAAAAGAAAATAATGTGTTCAATATTTAAGAACTGACACATAATCTTTATTTTCTTATAATAAAATCATCACTTTGTCCTTCTTGCTATTTCTTTTGTCCTTTATTTTGAAATCCTACATTTATTATTAAAATCACTAGAACAGAATTGTAACAGAATTATTTTATCAATATATTCATGTTTTTTTAAAAATCTAATACTATTTGTATATTTCCCAAATTAATCTTAATTGAATAAATTTTATCTGACTTCACTTTATACATATGTGTATGTCGAAATATATGCTTGTATATGTACATCAGATATATCAGTTTTTTTATTTTTCTCTGTGAAATATACATGCCCTTTTTAATTAAAAGAATAAGACTTTATATTAATTGTATCTTCTCTTTTCTAGCAAATAAAGGGGCTGAGAATTTGGCCTAGTGGTAGAGTATTTGCCTAGCATGCACGAAGGCCCAAGTTGGATTCCTCGGTATCACATACATAGAAAAAAGCTGGAAGTGGTGCTGTAGATCAAGTGGTAGAGCTCTAGCCTTGAGAAAAAGTCCAAGGACAGTGCTCAGGCCCTGAGTTCAAGCCCCACGACTGGAAAAATATCTAATATTATTTATTTTCCAAATTAATCTTAATTGAATAACTTTTATCTGACTTCACTTTATATATATATGTAGAAATGTATATGGGTATATATGTACATCATATATATTATATGTATATTAAATATATATAGTAAATAAAGTTCCCTTTTAACTTTCTGCTGTGGCCTAGAATGTCCTTCTGTGAATTCTGAGAGACAAACTCCATAAAGCCATTTCCTTTGGGAAAGCACTAGAGCTGCCCTTCCTTTTTGAGACATTGAGAAAACCTTCAGTTATTTCCTGAATTCATTTGCATATTCTACTTTCTGATGTTATTATTTGGAGATCGAAATGTATTCTTTTTAAAGGAAGATTTTAATATGGTATTATTAATCATAATTTTGTTTTTACCCAATCATCTTGATACATAGATGTTATTCTGTGATATACCTAGTTAGGTATCCTTGAACTAATCTATAAGGTAATTCTCTCTATATTAATTAAAGACAGGTTATGTTATTTTATTTTGGAAGAATCACAAATCCTCTTATAAACTGAATATCTGGAAATGTTCATTGATTTTTATTTCTATGCAACATAAAATGTCATGTATTGGATCAAGTTCTGTTAACAGTGCCTCAAAGTCATCTTTTAATACTGCTCCTGTGATTGATTCAATTTTGAACTGGAATCACCCTTACATGGAACATAGATCTTGAGAACCATAATGTGCAGCTGAATGTGGAGGAGGAAAAAGAAATACAGCTGTTGAGGAATGTTTCTTGGTCAATGAAGTGCACATCAGAATTAGTTATTGAACTGTATTCAGGAAATGTGTAATGAATCCTTTAATGTGATATTATATAAGTAATGCATAATTGTGGAAAGAAGAAAGTGTATCTTGAAGCTAGTGGCTGTCATAGTTTACAGGTATCTCAGGGGTTCCAAAATGATTTGTAAAAAATAATGTTGATTCGCAAAAAAATAAAGCCAACAGAAAACTGCATTGTAACAAAATGTCAAATAAGTTGCTAGAAGAAATAAACAAAATTGTGTTTCATGGTTGTTATGGCAGTCATTTACAGAACACTGTCGGTGAGACATGTGGCTGCTTCTAATTTGGGTGATTTCCAATCTACCTGAGGATGCAATGAGCCTTCAAGAGACACAATTTTCTTTAAGGATATTAAAGCAAATATCTGAGTATATGTTTTCAGAAGAAAATTCAGAATCAGCCTTCTTAATGCTTCAGAGTTACTTAAGAAACTGACTTCAATTGCAGGGTACAGGAAACACTGGTAGCATAAATGGCTCCCCCCAGTTTTTTATTGCATCAATACAGAAGTAGATGAATACTTATGTCTTTTCAATAATGGAACTAGATCACTTAAGAAGACTCCATCAAAAAGTGGGAAGCAAAGTAGATGTGTTTTTCAGCATTCATTTGAAAGTGGTTCCTAGTGATTTATTAACACTTTATTCCTGTGTAAGAACTGCCAAAAGCTGAATGATAGATGATTTCTAAGCCTGAAATTCAGACAGGAGGCCCGTGGAGTGCTATTGCAAAAGCAAAAGGTGGAAAAAAATCAGGTTTCTAAAGACCCCTCAAACCAATGTCAAATTTCCCATCTTAGCATTTCCCTTTCTTTTCTATGACATCTTCCCACTATGGGGTACGGATGTAATTGGAATAAATCTGCACGTATTCTAAGATTGCTGCACTAAGACTGCAGGAATTCACTTCAATTTAGATGAAGTACAAGCAATTCATGATGTCCCGGTTGAAAAAACAAAAAGATATATTCATGTCTCCCTAGGGCTGTCAATTGCTACTGGATTTTGATTCTATACAAATAGAACCACTAGAGAACCACTTTGTCACCTATGGAAAAATGGATTTCCATGGGATGAAATTCACTTACATTTGGGTACTTTTGCAGCATCTAGCAATTATTGATTTTCCAATTTGCCCCAGCTTTTTTATCTTTAAAAATGAATCATGTTTTCTATCCGTTCTTTCAGTTTACAATAAGAAAGCTGTGCTCAGCTTCAAATTTCTTGATTATCTTTTTTCTAGAATTTCATTTTTAGTTAGAAAGAGCACAGAATTTTCTAAGTTGAAGAAAGACAACTGGTGTATTAAAGTATCTTTCATTTACTTTTGTTCTGTAGCGAGAACATTTAATGTTTACCCCCCCTTAGCAATTGCAAATGAAATAGCATTGATGTGAACTATAATTACTGTGTTGTACAACCTTCTGAATTAATCTTTTTGTATTATTTGATCAATGTTTCCTTAAGGTCTCACCCAAGGTGTACTAGGCACTGCTTGTATGAGTTTACTTTTTATATTAAAGAAAGACATGCAGCACATTGTAGATCACCAACATTTTCATCTACTAGCTAGAGTCATTTTTTCCGCAGTCAGTAAATCTGCTATGGGTTCAGGAATCATAAAGCTTTCCATTTGTTTTTCATAAATGAATCATTCATTCTTGTAGAAATTTACCTTGTCAAAAAACTGCTCACCTACAATGCCTAGGTATGAAGAATCCTATGAGCATCACCTGATGCATCATTTCTCAAGTAAGATAAGAATACTGATTATAGAAGTCTAGATGTATTTGATATGAAAATTTTGTGTGGCAGTAAGTAAAATATACTAGCAGCATTTGTATCATGCAGATGGTCACTAGAAAATGTTGCCTCTACACCTATGCATACCATATTAACACCAATTTTCCCAAATGTTGTAACATGATATGACAAGTGATGTCCTACACTGGGCCACAGAATATGCTGACCCATTTGAAAGTTGTAATCTCATTCACCTATGAAACTATGTCCCTAACTCCTCAATGGAAGTATGTCTTACACTTCCCTAGTACACTATAGTCAATGGGCAAAGTAGAGAAAAATATGCTTAGCTTTCTTTTCACATAAAAATATTGAAATCGCACCTCACATTCTTTTCTCTTTAACTTAAAACTAATTATTATAGGTTCTACTAAATTGCCTTTCATATACATTTTAAGATATATATTTGGGTAAATGCCAAGGAGTGGAATTTCTGGCTCATTAAGGAGCTCTAAGTTTAGTCTTTTGAGGAAGCTGCACACTGCTTTCCAGAGTAGTTGAACAAGCTTACACTCTCACCAATAGTCTAGTACTGTTCCCTTTTGGCCACATCCCACCCCCAAGATCTGTTGTTAGATTTCTTGATAATGGCCATTCTAACTGTAGTGAGGTGGAATCTCAAAGGTGTTTTGATTTGAATTTCTTTTATGGCTGGAGATGTGGAGCATTTCTTCAAATGTCCATAGGCCATTCTTATTTCTTCTTCAGAGAAGTCTCTCTTTAAGTTTTTAGCCCACCTTTTAATGGGATGGTTGTTTCTTTGAATATTTGTTTCTGAGAGATTCAATTTCTTGAGCTGAAACAAGGCCATACTAAAGCTCCTAGTACAATGATGTTCATTGCAGCATTATTTACCATCTCTAAGATAAGGAAAAAGCCCAGATGCTCCTCAGTAGATGAATGGATCAAGATGATGTGCTATTTATACAAAATGCAATTCTATGCTGCCATCAGAAAGAATGACATTGCTCCATTCATAAGAAAAAAATCATACTAAGTGAAGTAAGCCAGACCCAAAGAAACATAGACTCCATTTTTATCTCATTTGTAATAATTAGTACACATTTAGGATTCTCAATAGCTCAAAAGCTATGTATATATGTCCATATAGGATGAGGCTAAATGAAATGAACTCTAGAACGTGGAAACAAGAGATTTAATTTTGTAATTGTTGTTCTTAATATAAGTTATTTCTTTTCTCTTTTTTTTACCCCTTCTGGTTTATCTCATGTTCTTAATGTATCTGACTTTGTTGCCTGGTATATTGTATATACATTTATTTGTTTATTTGAAATAGGGAAGGGAAGGGGGAAAACAAGATGGTTGGGAAGAGTTAGAGGGATGGAACCTGGGAGAAAACATGAGAAGGTATTAACAATGTTCAAGAAGTTATGTACCCCTCCCTGATGAATGTGTAAGGGTAACCCCTTTATCTGTTACCCCAAACATAAAATGTAATTTTTAAAAAAGACAGAATTATTTTTATCCTTTTTGAAGGCCAGGTTGTTTCTTGTTAAGAGCACAGGTAAATGTTTTCTCCAATTCATTAATATTGTAGTCTTTTTTGATATGATAAATTAATTATTTTACTGTCTTATAGAAATTTATTGCCATTATTGTTTCAAACAGAAATCTCTATACACATGGTTTATTTTCTCCACTTTGTCTTTTGCATATTTCCAGCTAGTTCTCTATTTCTTCTCATGATCCACCCCAGAGAACATGTCATCCTTCCTATCTTTTTACAACCTATCACTAGTAACACTGCCTAAATCCTTACCTGGGAACAGTGTCATGATTTTGCTTTGTGGTCCATGGTTTTGTCTTTTATCCTTGATCTCAAAATGAAGCATTGCTTTATATTTTTAAAGCACTGTGCATATTAGGTACTATTAGTTATTACATTGAGAATAACTGAAATTTATCAGCCAATCCAATTCCACCCCCTCCAGGACAAAGATATTTGTAGTTTGCTTTGAAAACAGCCTGCTCCTTTGCCCCACAAATCAATAAATGGCTGCTAATTGAGAATTCTGTCCTAATTTAAACTTGTAATTATTACCCATACCATGTTGTGTAATACTCATCTGGCTAATTCTTGATTTAGGTGCCCAGCTTTAGGTAAATTTAACTTTCTTTCAGTCTTAACTTTTAAGACTTTATACCTTAATAGATGTTTTCAAGATTAGTTTTCCAACTTATTGCTTTAGAAATTGATTTTTCAGTTTGAATCTATTGTTTGATTTTTTTTTTCTTTTGCTGATGTTTACCAGTTTGTTTGTTTTCCCTCCTGAGTTGTATTTTTCCCCCTGAGCTCTTAGGTTATAGTTATGGATTTTCTTGCCGTAAAATACCTCTATAATTGGCAAAAAAGGAACACAAACAGCTGTGGTTTATAAGCATAAAAGTTTTTTATTGGAATTATATTTTTAAATTGCATATTGAAAATATTGTAATATATTTAGTAATATGTTGGGAAGTGAAGATAACTATCGTATCCCCATAGTTTTTTTAATGGGAAATGAAATAATTTCTTTGTTGTTGCACATTGTTTGGGGATGAGTTGTCATTCCATAGTTCTTTTTCAAATTTAGTTATTAATATAAATCAATTTCTCTGTACAATTGAATATTCAAGTGCGTGAATATTTTGGTTATTAAATTATAAGTAGTGTTTTGGAAAATATGATATTTTTCACATGTATTATACTATAGTATGACTTGATGATTTAAATGATAGATTTTTAGAAATACAAATGGCAATCTAAGAGTCCACTGATTTCTCCAATATTAACAGTTTTAATCCAGTTATAGTTAGATGCTTGACTCCAAACAGATCATCTAGTAAAAGAATGTCAGTTATAGCTGAAATACTTTACAATCAAATATACTTTTTGTGAAACATAAACTTGGCTTTGAATCACCATGCCTTGCACATTTAGTTAAATAATTTTTCATCTAGAATGTGATAAATGTTTCTGGACATTTAGCACATACATGACTTTTCTTTCAAACCTGAAGTTCATTTTCGATGGAAAAAAATTAAACTTAGAATTTGAAATATGAAAGTTCAATTTCAAACTCCAGACCTCTGATACTTGAGTAGATGCTACATTTGTCAAATCATGTTTATGCACCCTGCAAGTTATTAGGTCCAAATCCTGCCTATAAATCATCAAAGAAACACAAAGAAAAAGTAAACTTAAATTTAGCCTTTTGCTGTACCTTCATAAAGAGATACAGAATGTAATTTAATTATGAATTATATGCTTTCAAATAACAACTTGTGTTACTAAAATAGAGAATAAATTCAGTCAAATTATTTTGGGAAATACTCATATTAACTCATGTAAGTACTTTATAATGGTAAACTCTTCTCCTCACCCAAAGTAACTATATAAAACTGAGATATGTGTAGATAACAATAAAAGAATCATCAAGGGACAAATCATCTAACATAAGATACATAATTTTATGTAGATACCCCTTATTTTGGTGCTAGTCTCCTTTCCCCATAATTTCTACCATGGTTAAATAATAAACATATATTTTCTTTTCTTCTTTCTATTATTTTTGTACCTTCACCTGAAGAACACCTTGTCGAGATTTATTCTTTTCTAAAAATTTTATTGTTGGGATAATTATAGAGGGGTTACAGTCACATTTGCAGGTACTAGGTGCATTGGTACCCCATTGGATTTATTCGTAAGTCAAATAATAAGATAAATATTCTATATTCTCCTTTCAGTGATATATTTCATCTACTGTTTATAATTATATTTGATTTATGGTCAGTTCTGAATTTCACAAAAATTACCTTTCATACTAGTCTTGATGGATATTGGAATGCTTCCCATTTCTTATTCATGCAAACAATGGCTATTAGCATTCTATTTCAAGTTCAAATAATACTGTGCTTCAGGCTAACCATTAATGCATACCATGCTGAAACTCAGAAAAAAAATCTGTTCACCTTCACGACTTTAATTCTATATTGTATTGAATGTTTTATGCAATATGACTGGTAAAGTGAAATAGAAATTGAGATTCGAAAGAAAGAAATCTGAGTTTTTACACATGGAAACCACTAAAACAAACAACAATTTTATTGAATATGAACAAAACAGGCAATTATATAATTTTATTTTATATTCCACAAATAGTATTAAAATTTTCGAATTCACTATTACAATATCATAAATCTATGAGATAGCTAGAATTTCCCAATGTATATGCACAATGTATTATTTTCTTCCTCCTGGAGGTTGTCCTGGAAGCGCTCTACCACTTGAATGCCCTCCTTTCCATGTATATTTTGGCTAGAGTCGCACACTTCTTTTTATTTGACCATATCAATGTTTATCATGATCCTTCTTATCTCTACCTCCCAAGAAGCTTGATTACCAGTTGCAAAACTATAAATTAAAGCCAGGTGTGGTGGCTCATGCCTTTAATCCTAGCTACTCAGGAAACTGAAATCTCAGGACCAAGGTTCAAAGCCAGCCCAAGCACCAAAAAACCTTCAACCCTTTTTTTAAAATATATGTTTATTGTAATTAATAAAAGGGTTACATGATATTTGCCAGATAGAATGTGCATTAGTTCACATACATTGATACCTTTTCACATGTCTTGGTACCCATTACCCTCCCCCCCACCCACCACCCACTCCCCGTATTGGTTTTTCCCCCTTCCCTATCAAGTTTCAGATAACCAAATACAAACAAATTCAAAATATCAGATTGCAAAGTGAGATACTGTAACAATATGAGATACCCAAGGGACAGCAAAGGAGATGAGGGATAACATAGGACATTAAGGGCAAAAATCATTCATTATATGGCTTTTGTTTCAATATCCTGGAGATCCTTTCAATTAGCTTCATACTATATGGCCTTATGTATCAAGGTTTTGCTCTATTGCAGAGCTCTGCTAGTAGAGCCCAAGGTTTCTACTGATTATGACAAATGAGGGAAACCATTAAGCCTAAGTTCCTTTGAGTCTGGCTTACTTGACTTAATATGATTTTTTCTGTCTTTCCATTTCCTAACAAATGGGTCAATGTCATTCTTTCTGACAGCAGCATAGAATTCCATTGTGTACAGATACCACAACTTGTTGATCCACTCGTCAACTGAGGGACATCTAGGTTGGTTCCATATCTTTGCTAAGGTGTATAATGCTGCAGTAAACATTGTTGTGCTAGTGGATTTAGTATGACCTAGATTCTGGGTGGTTGGGTAAATGCCAAGTAGTGGAATTGCTGGGTCATAGGGGAGTTCTATGTTTAGCCTTTTGAGGCACTGACATACTGCTTTCCATAGTGGTTGAATGAGTTTGCACTCCCTCCAACAGTGTAGTAGTGATCCCTCCTGGCCACTTCCCCTCCAGCATCTGTTATTATTCGTTTTCCTGATCCTGGCCATTCTAACTGGAGTGAGGTGGAATCTTAGAGTTGTTTTGATTTGCATTTCTTTTATGACCAGAGATGTGGAGCATTTCTTCATGTAACACCTTCAACTCTTACCTCCAATTAAACTTTAGAAAAAAACACAGGAAATGGGACTTGGGAAATGGGGCAGCCTTGAGCTGAAGAGCTCAGTGACAGTGCCTAGCCCCTCTCCCAATTTTTTTTAAAACCAACAAAAAACTATATATTAAATACTAACAACTCCAGTTCCAGGACTCTAGCCTAGTGATCGAGTGCTTGCCTAGCATGCAGGAAGCTCTGGGTTCAATTCCTTAGTCTACATACACAGAAAAAGCCAGAAGTGGTGCTGTGGCATGACTGGTAGACCCTAGCCTTGAGAAAGCCCAAGGACAGTCCTCAGATCCTGAGTTCAAGCCCAAGACTGGCAAATAACCAAACCAACACAAAACAATCCCCCCCAAACTAGAAAGCTTGCTAAGATAAAATAAAAGTAAATAAATGTAAAAAGAGAAACTGTCTCTGTCCATTGATATTCACTAAATATTATTAGAAAAATCAATACTTGGTAATTTTCTCTCTACACTCAGAAGAATGCGGCAAAAACATAAGTACCATTTTTCAAAGGTATGTATAGCATTGTTAAGATTACGTAGATTCATAAGGCTTCTCAAAAACTTAACATCATTTTGATTAGACAACTGTGTAATTCATGATTTCAAGTATGAGCTGGTAGCCAATGAGTTATTTTAGAAGAGACATATCATTAAGAAGAAACTGATTAGGACACATTCACTTTCTCTCATACACAAATGTATATTTCCTTAGCAAAATAATTTATGTTGCAATGAATAATCATTGTAAAAGAATTTGTTTTAATAGCTTTTATCTCTATGCTATTTTAAAGTGAACCTCAGTCTTTTCTGTACTATTTAAACTTTAAAAACTACCATTGACCAACACATAAAATACATCTATTTAAAAAATTAGAAACGCATTAGAAGTAGAATATTTTATTATCTTGAATTGATCAATACCTTCAGGACGAAGAGTATGTGTCATAAAACTTACAGAAAAAATGAGTAGGGTCTTAAATTGAAAGCTTCCTACAGAATTCTGGCACTGAGAAAGGGAGCAAGTACATTATGTACATGTAAATTTAAAGAGAGACTATGCAAAAGAATGTGAATGAGGACAATAGGAATGTACATACACATTTCTCTCCTTTATTTAGTTAGCACAAAATGTAAATAATAATTAAAAGATAATGTGTGCTTGGACTACATAAAATATTTGCAAAATTTTGAAGCAGTTACAAATTTCATATGCTATGGGTGGATATATAAAATATTAGAGCTACTTTAGAATAATGTAGTAGATTTTTAATTTCATACTAAGCACGCTGTTACCATAGGGCCCCACGTTCACTTCCTGGTGGTTGCTCAAGAGAAATAAAAGCATTTGAACTCATAGCTACTCCTATATGAATTTATGTTCGGACTTCAATCACAAAATCCTGGAAAAATAAACCAGGCAATGAAGAAAGATACCAAATTCTACTCATTTCTTGGTTTGGTCTTCAGAAATAAAAAGGGAATAATACTGACAAATTAGCATGGATAAAGCTCAACAATGTGCTGGATGAATTAATTCAGGCAAAAATAGAAGTACAAATTTAATTGTTCATTTAATATGAATCATAGAGAATCAAACCTTACATTTGAAACAGGAAAAAAAAGACACGTTTATTATGTAGGACTAGATTTTGTAGGATATGAGGGGGCAGTAACAAATATAACTGGGTGAACGAAGGAAAAAATCCTTTGTGCTAATCTGAACATGATTGTACACATCTGTAGAAGCTAACTGAATTGAGTGAATGGGTAGATTTTGTATAATGTCATTGATCTTGCTGCTACTTTTCGAATTAAGTACAACTATGTAAGATTCTCTGTCTACTGGCTGATTGCTGCTCATGGCATTCAGTCTCTCTGCACACATAATTGTGTAGAAGATGCATTTACATTGCTCTTGGAGCTTTTTCTGAGAGGAAATTGATGTTTTTCCAGCGAAGAATGAGTTTCTGATAGATGATTTACCAGTGAATAAAAAATTAAATTACAAATATATTTATTAGTCAGATTTCTATATTAATGTATTAAATTATTCTGCAAAGGCAGAGGGTTAACATGGAAAATCAATGCTGCCTCACAATCTTAAAATTCGACTGAGCTCAAAAATTGGGAATGTTTCAGGTCAACATCTCATGCCTTGTTTTCCTCATGCTATCTGAAGCTTACATTCATTCTCTGTACCAAAGAGTTATGATGGAGATAAGGGGCTTTAGCATCAGTCACCTCTCTGTACATTTCCTGTTGGTCAGGTAGAATTCCATGCATATGCCGAAGTGAAGGTCAATGTCAATCAATATCCTTTGTACATGGCATGGGAGTGGAGAAAGAATGAGGAAAGATCATCTTTTCCAGAAGTAATGTTTGTTTTCACATTACTTCTCTGTAGCAATGATGGTCTTGGGTCAAAGGGATTAGGTTGTTTCTTTTAGTCATGCTTTCACTGAAACTACAATTCTTAAGGTTGATAATTGTATGTGTCTGATTAGTGTTCACAATGTCATGGGTTAGTGAATAAATTTAATACAAGTTGTGTCATGCCTACTTTTTTCTGGACCATTGCACTGACTTTATTTTTGACTAGACTAGCATTGATTTAATTATTTGATTACATGGTCAATGAATAATTGATAATTTGGGCCTGAAGGTAGCATAGAGATAAGAACTATGAACTGTATTTCAGTAACTTACAATCAAAAATCAAAAAATTCATAAAAGAAAAGAAATTTATCAGAAAGTCACAAAGCTTCTCTCAATTCTCCATATGTATGAGCATCTATCGATATGTATATTAATGAACTATAACAGATTCAAAAGAGGAAAAATGGGATGTTCTCAAAACTGAGAAATGAAATTTTATATAGGAATGAATAGAGAATTAGAAGGTTAAAAAACAACAATTACAGTGAGAAATAATACCATAAAGAAATAATTGAATGAGTGAATGGATAAACACATGAATTCAGTAAAAATAAATTTTAGTTATTATCAATATTTGGCATAGATTTTGAAGGCATATAAAATTGCAGCAGTTGAGATAATTTATTTTGGAAAGAAAAGAGATGATAGACATAAACCAATGATGTGATAAAGAGATGTTAACCACCACAGAATTGCTGAACATTGCATACAAATGGCTATCTTGATGTAAGATCACATCGGTTTTTTGACCTGGAAAAGATATTTACTCATTCCAAATTTTGTTTGATATATTCTTAGACCTATGCATGATCAAATAAATTAATAACAAGCAATAATTTGACCCAAGATAGCTATTTTGATGAAACAAAAAAAGTACAATGCAGACTACTAATAAATGAAAAAATAGGTTGAAATAGCCAGTGATAAATAGAGGTAAACTAACATTTTATGTCCATAGATAGCTGTGAAATTCATAGTATAATTTCCCCCCAAACATTGGCCTTATAACATTGATAAACACTAATCACACTGATTATCAGGAAAAAAAAACCCAAATTGTGAAACTAGTTTTTCTCCTGATACCATAGAAGTAGCCTTAAAAAGAACCAAAGAAGGCCTCATTAATCAATATCATTATGGAAGATGGCCTATTTTCTCTTCATATTACAGTCAGCTTGATTCACTTGGAAATCTTAATTGAGTATCTTTCACAAATCTTAGTTTACTATGTTGCACTTTTGTAATTAAATATGTAATAGTATATATAATGATATTATCTAAAATTCATATAGTCTGGCTATGTAGAGACTATTTCATGCAAATCATTTCAGGTTGTTATGCTTTCATTTTATCATTGATAAATGAATAATTCAAGCCAGGGAATTAACATATAAGCAAACAATCAAAGGTATAACGAAAACAAATGCATAAATATACAAAGTTTAGAATATTATCACATACATATTGAATGATAATTGCATTAAATAATAATATCAATCATATAAAATATCATTTCAATCAAATCATTTGAAAACCTATTTTGTTGGTGGGCCTTACAATGGATATGTAGGCTTAGATTTCTCTCTTTGCATATACGCTCATGAAAAAGTGGATGCAACAATATTTTGCAGACATCAGTCAGATTTGTTTCATCAGGTGCTATTCAGGTCCAGACAACTAAACAGTTCACATGTGCTAAAGTTTGGGATATCCATTATAAAACACAAATGGATAAGTGTGGCTCTTGTGCAAATGAAAAAGACGTGAAAATATTTTCTGTAACAGGAGCATGGGTTGTTGAGTTTGACCTGTGCAGTTGAGAATGATAGGGAATCATAATAAACTTTTAAGAGATTAAGGTACTTGGGGATAGCTTCCAGAAAAAGCCACACTGGTAAAAGTCACCTTGTTTGGTTTCTTCTTTCCCAGTTCCCTCTCGCCATGTGATAATCATGATCTTTAAGAGTCCAGTTTGCGTTACCTAGCTTTCACTCCTTGTGGTTCTTTGTTTCATTGTTTTTCTGTCTGTGATGTGTGTGTGCCTCTGTGTGTGTTTGTATGTGTGTGTGTGTGTGTGTGTTTGTGTGTGTGCTCGCGCACACACACGCACATGCGCGTGCATTCCCACACATGAAGGGTTTGAGTCAGAGGAGAATGATATTCCTGACTTACAATTCATTTGAAAAATTTGTTTTGTTGAGATCTCAGTGATGTTTTAGGCACATGTATCTTGAGTATAATATCCCTTGGTTGAGGACTTGTTCTGGCAAGCATCATTTTAGGGGCCATGGTATATCAGAGATAGAGAGGGCCATAGAACTCTCAGCTCCAGCCATTTTACAAAGGACAAGGAGGTCTAAAGGATGAGAGAGAGCCTACCCATTTCCAGGATTTTTCTTACTCAAAAACCTATTTCAGTTGTCCCATATGGTTTCAAATAATCCAAAGGGAAAAATAGAATTCCTGTTCAAGGATTGATTATATATTATCCCAGTGAGTTTAGTTAAGAATACTTTGCTCCCTGTGGATGACAGGAGTCATAAATACATATGCATTTTGAGAAAGAAACTATTTTTAATCTACTTGTTCTTAAAGAAGTGGAGATGAAGCCAGTGGACATTTTATGAAGGCATAAGTTTAAATTAGATGAAGACATAAATCTGTGGCTGAAATTACGTGCAACTACACAGACAATAGTAGAGCTCAAGACAATACAACACAAATCAGGGAGAAAATTATTTGTCTATAAATCTTAATCTCCCACAATTTTATTTTCCCTTGCTGAGGAGCTATGTGGCACTCCTGATTTTTAGGTGCTAGCTCTATTACCTGTAAATAGGCTTGCCCTAATAAAACTGACATTTCTAAAGGGCTGTTTTTGTAGAATCATGCTCCTGCTTTTGAGATCCCTAATTCAACACTCTGGACAGAGCTTCAGTTCTTTGCAGGGTGCAATACCAGGAACAAAAGCTAAATAAAACTAAAAGGAGCAAAGGGATGAAAGCAGAGATAAACTCTTAAAGCTGCTTTATTTCTCATAATTCAAAAAGTTACAAAGCTCTCTTACACTGAAACTGAATTTCTCCATTTTTACTCTGCCTTTTGTTTTTCTATTAGTGACAGGTAAAACTAGACTTTTATTTTCCCATAAGTTCTCTCCTCTTTTATCAGAAGTTGAAACCTTTTTTTCCTTTGCCTTTCCATTCTAGGTTTTATTTCAAATAATTGATTGATTGAATGTTATATGCACTCTGTTTTCTAGGAAATAGTGAGAATCTCACAGTTTTTCAAACTAATCTTTTCAGTCTAAGAGCATAACATGAAATTCCAATGCTTAATTTGAAAGCAAGGTATCTTATTTAATTCTTAAAAATTCATACTATTCAAAAGATTCTTTTCTAATTTAGTGCTTCCTGTGGAAAGAGCTATCTTAGACTGAAAGGAAGAACGTCATCTTGGTGAAAGATTTTTTTTAATCTCTTAAAGGTTGCTCTGTGTCATGTTTATCAAAATTTTAAGGATCCTATGTGTTTTATACATTATTTCTATCAAAATGAGGGTTTGGGGTTGTTTTATTTTGTTATATTTTTACTGAGAATTGAACTCAGACTCACCTACAAAGCTATTCCTCAGCTCTTTTGTGTTTTGAAATTGAGTCTTATTCTATTTACGCAAGCAACCGTTGTACTGCAATGATTTTCCTACATCTACAACCCATATAGGTAAGAATATCAGCATATACCACTGCTGTGGTTTGTATTTGGTTTAGACCTCCTTATACTTTGTCTGGATCATGAGTTTTCTGTTTCTTCCACTTGCATAGTTAGGATGACAGATGATCACCTGAGTAAATTGTCAAAATAGTTTGATTTTTTAAATTTTCTTCACAATCATCACTTCCTGTCTCACAGAAGTTAAATAGGCTTATTCTACATTCAACAATGGATGCTACAGACTTTTATTACCATCTTTATGTAGAACACACTTGAATTAAGTAGAAGAAAAGTTAACCAAAATATGATACAAGATTGGTAAAGGCATGTATTTAAAAAGTAATTTCTGTTGAGTCAATCACTAATTAAGATTCTGTTCAAAAAAAAGTTTGGGGAAGAAGCTGGGAGTGTGGATTAGAGGTACAGTTCTTGCCTAGCCTACATGAAGCTCTGGATTTGATTCCTTGGCACCACATACACAGAAAAAGCCTTGAGAAAGCTTAAGCACTGTACCTATCTCTGAGTCAAGCCTCAAGACTAGCAAGAAAAAAAGTTGGGTATTGGCGGATTAAGCTCAGGAAATGTCTTTATAAAGAATTTATCATTGCTGTCAAATGTCAGATTTTGATCATTAAATACCTGAGAGGAATTCTCTGACATAGCTCAGAGCTACTTGATCATGAAATCCAAACCCCATGATGCACTTTCTGAAAATAAATTTCTGGAGCAAAATTTTGAAAGTCTATGTAAAGTATTTGCAGCATACTTTATTATAAAGAGTCTTTATAGATATATTTTTTCCTTTACTTTCCTTTGTAATATAAGCAATTATTTCCTGACATGGGTACTTTAAAGTCAACAAATTATATCTAAACCTAAAGAGGATGTTTTATGTTAGCAATGAAACCTTCTTTGTTTGTTGACCAGTTTATGGTACTGATGAAAACTAGTATTCTTGTGTAGGTTTCTATATATTTTCCAGAGCTGGCCTTGAACAAAAGGCCTCTTACCTTTCTCAACTAGGATGGGGGGCATTCTTGAGCACTTTTGGCTTGAGACATATATTATTAATGAATTGACCCAGCCTGACCTCAGACGTTTGGGCTTCTTATGTCTGTTTTACAAGTATGTTATACAGAGGGGCATCACCATAGTTGGCCTTGTTATCGAGTTCTTAATAAATCCATAACTGTATTTCATACTTATAAAAGGTGATTCTGTGAAGTAGACTGAACTGGACATTTCCTAACAGTTGTTTTGCAAAATGTCACACAAATTCATGCAGTCAAACTGTTAATGGGCTAATGATAATTTAGATACAAATTTACTAATACTCAAATCTATTTTGAATTCTAATTCAAAATATCTGAAAATGACATCTGTCCATATGACTTGGGAACATTATGTTGAATGCGAAGAGTAAGCTGACTGGAGAGGATATGGTTAGCAAATATTCTCATGACTGATTTGAAGACAATAAAGGGAAAAGGAAATACACAGTGACCCTGACACACCTGTGGAAATTGTGTAGTGCTTTTAACATACTTTAAACCAATCTCATGGACAGTACAAGGAAATGACAGATTTTTAGTGTGATTTCTCATTTGATTCACAGGATGGACTATGAAAATTCTTAACCAGAATTTTGCCTTCCTGTGACAAAGGCAGACTATACAGAACATTATGTATCAATCCGAGTAAATGAGGAACACCCCACCGACAGTAGATATTATAATTCTAAATATCAAGCAATTTTGCTTTCAATCCTCTGCAGTTTTGAAGGATTAACATAAATCTTGGTTGCCTCAGACATGCAAGGCTGACATTCAAGCCCTCTCGTTAACTTGCAAATTGAAATGCCTCCACCTTGACCTTGATTCAAGTGTCTCTTCTTGCTAGGCAACATTCAGCTGCCATCAGGAAGCTTGGAAAAGCAAAATTTACTACTTTTCAGCATATTGCCACTTCAGTGGCAAGTTTAATGATTGCCTAATTTTCTAATCTCATGAGTTTGAAATTATTCCAACAAAAACCAAAATTATGAAAATTTTCAGTGACCAAAGAATAAATGTATTGTCACATCACATCCGTTCTTTCCTTCTGTCTTTATTATTACGTACCCCATGTACATAAAATATGAGCTCCTGCTAAGAAACTCTAATAGACTGGAATCATAGGGAATGTATGAACATAATTATATCAATATATGTAAAATACAGTGGTTAATTGCCATTTCACATCTGGTTACAAGCCAAGCTACAGCTTCCTTCATCCTCTTTCAGAATTCTAGTGATGGAAATAAATAATAGAAATATTCATGATAAATTTTCTGCATGGTATTGATGAGCTTTAGCATATGTTTGAGAATGTTAAGGATATTTTTCCAACATGCCAAATTAAGGGTTCTATAATATCACTGAAAGCTTTTCTAATTTCGTCATACTTGCCACCTTTTTCGTTGTCTTATTTTGTTTTGTTGATTTAGTGCCCTTCCTGAGGCTTTAATTTAGAGCCTGGACATTGTCCCCAAGTTTCCATTTTTGCTGAAAACTAGTGCTTTGCCCATTGAGCCATATGTAAAAGTCCAGCTTTTTTGGTAGTTTAGTGGAAATGAGTCCCATGGATTTTCCTGCCCAGGATGGCTTATACCTATCACCCTTAAATCTCAGCCATCTGAGTAGCTAGGATTATAGGTATAATTACAGGCATCATACCCAGCTTTGCTATTAATTTTGAAGCATCATATAATTTTTCAATAAAAATTTTAAAAATCCAGTGGAACATTTCTAATGTTGAATTTTTGAAATTTTAATCGTGCTAAATTAAGGAAACACAGATTGTGAACAGAATGACTTTAAAAGATTTCCTCTTAAGAAAACATGGAATCCTCTGGATAAATTGGCTTTGTGTCAGCAACATTCAAAGGAGCATTGTTTCTTCTTATAAATATTATAGAACATGTGTGAGAGCTGAGTAACTTTTCAGTTTGCCAAATGAGTAGATCTCTGAAAATTTAAGTAATATAGTTAAGAATTACTGTATCAAAGGAACTAAGTTTAGACACTGTCCAAGTACCATGATGAATTCGTCATATACAAACCAGTATTTATTGAATTATCCAGATATCTTTGATTGATACAAAATTGCTGTTTGTGGGTCAGTACTAAGATGGAATTGCAAACCTCAGAATTGCTACACAAGTGCTCTACTTCTTCATTGAACCCTCTCTTCTGAAGTCATTTTGCAATTTGCCTGAGTTTGCCATACAAAGCTTTCTTCTCAGATAGGGTCACAGTCACTTCTTTTCCCCTTGGGCTAACTATAACCCTGATCTTCCTTGCAATCTTTGACTCTTGACTAGCTTAGAACACAGTTGTGATCCACTAAGCCTAGTCTCAAAAACCTGATTTTAAATTTCGCACATTCACACATTATATAGTTTTAAAAATTCTTTTAATATGCCTGAATTGGTATGTGAATGCATATTATTCTTAAATAGCATTTTATAATTAAGATTATTTTATATAATCTGTTTCCATTAAGTCTAGTAATAGAAGGTAAATTTCAACTAACAAATATTTTAGAAGAGATATCCTTTGGTTCTTTTTTCTTTTTAGCTAGCTTCCCATTCTCTTTAAAGACATCATTTTGAAAGATAGGATAATTTTTCTTCTAGGCATTGGATTTGTTACTTTCACTGTGCTCCAACTCTTTATTTACAGGCTGGTTTTACTTCGATGGAAGAGCAAGCAACAGTTCCTGTGGGAACTGAGTAGTGAAGGAGTTTGGATGAATATTCACATGGGTCCCACAGAACCTTACATTCTTCTTGTTGCATGCAAGGAAATCCCACCAATTCCCATGTGTAAAGTCACTAAGGATGATTAATGTGGAAGAGTGACAGCTTCTCTAGACCACGTGGACAGGCTGCTTCAGGTGGCCAAATGCTGTTGTGCTTGAAGGGAGTCAGTTCAATGTTCTGTGAACCTTTCAGCGATTTCTACACGCACACACCTTCAATTTCTCCTTCACTCGGAATCGATATTTTAAATTTTACATGAGACTTGGAGAGGCTGTGAAGTCAACTGATGTTGAAATCTGACATTCTCAAAGATTTGTGTTTTCAATTCTTCTAAGCCTTTTAGCTATTGGAGCACATTTCAACTCAGAAAGGGTTGAACAAAGCTCCTGGCTCACCTGTACATAACATTAGAAACAACCAGCACACTCCAAGGTGTTTGAATTGCTCACCCTCTTTGTCCTTGTCAGAGTTTCTTAGAAAACAGAACTTGAAGCAAAGTATATGTATTAAAAGTCCACAGGTTCCCAGGGAGGAAGCGGGGCAGGAAATAGGGTAAAAAAAAGAATGTGTCCACTGAAGATTTATAGCTAGTGTAACTGTTGTTCTCCTTGGGATGAATCACAATAGGGGTGTGTGAACTACTGTATGGAAGGAAACGAAGAATTCCTCCTTGTGCTCTCCCAGCTTAACATGGACTGTTCTTACCTGACCACAAGCCCACCCTGTCTCTTAGCCTCTCTAAAGTCCCTGGAAATCAGGAAGAGCATGCAGGCTTATTGACAGGTCGATGTCATCTCTGAGGAAGTGCAGTCTTCACCATAGAGACAGCAGAAATGATAAACTTGTCCCACTGACAAAAAATAATTTCACCTTAGCTAAGGTTACTCTGTCCAGATCATGTTAAAAAATATTGCCAAGATTTAAAAGTAAGTGACACTGAGCTCAGAATGAGTTGTAAAATCTGCTTCTCTTATTTATCTGCATGACAAATACTTTACATCATCTACATGAAATGAAATTTCAAATCATTCCAATTATTCACCACTCTTAATATGTTATACAAAAAATGATAATAAACTGCTATTCTGGCTGGGAGTTTGGCCTAGTGGTAGAGTGTTCGCTTAGCATGCACAAAGACCTGGGTTTGATTCCTCAGTACCACATACATAGAAAATGCCAGAAGTGGTGCTGAGGCTTATGGCAGTGTGCTAGCTTTGAGGAAAAAGCCCAAGGACAGAACAGTGCTCAGGACCTGAATTCAAGCCCCAGGACTGGCAAAACAAAACAAAACAAAAAAACAACCCCCCATCCCTGCTGTTTCACTACCTCTGCGTTTATTCTTTTATCAACTCTCCTTCAATTATTTATCCCTCTTCTCTTGAATTAAAGTAATAGTTTTATACAGTCTACAGATTTCTATTTCTGGTCCATGTTTTTCATTTGTCTTATCAAAAAAATGTTTTTCTAGGATGGAAATTTTAGCTCTTGTGACTATGTAGAAGCCATATCATTATTCTCACAAGAGTGCAACTGCTTGTATTAGCATGACAGTGTGATGGTTAACTCTATATACCAACTTAGATAGGCCAGGGTTTCCTTAGATGTGAACATACATTATAAGTGGTATTTTGGAGAAAATCTTATCAACCAAAATTTCCTCCAAAATCTGCATGTCATAGTTCCTACAAGAAATTCAGTAGCCAGGTGTGATGGCTCATGCCTGTAATCTAGCTACGAAAACCAAAAACAAAACAAGCCCCCCCCAAAAAAACCAAGAAAATGCTATCAACACTATTTAGCAACTAATCACTTTCACACAGTAACTCTAGTAAGAAAATTCAAGTTCTAAAAAGAGCTCAGTCTACCACATATATGTCTTTAATATTTAAATATACCCTCCTGTGGTAAAGATTTTTTCCTTCATTTTATTTAATCTATCTTACTTTGCATAATTTCTGACACCTTATTAAAATGAATGAAACAATTTAAAAATTTTATCATTCAAAAATTTCTAAAGTCTTAGAAGATTAAAAAAATATACTTTGGAATAACTCAAGACTCAGAAATTTCTTGAGGGGAGCTGAAGAAATTCACTGACTTGAATAATTATGAAAACACACAGAAATTTAAAATGTCATCATGTGCCGCTAAAACAGTACTAAAATGGCGATTTATAGCAGTAGATGCTTATATTAGAAATTTCAGCTGTTCTCAGTAGAGCAGTTGCTCAGGAGAGCTAGCCAGGTTCCTCTAAATAATAACCATAGCTTTCTGTGAGTTCCTTTTGAGAATTTACTTTTCCTTTTCCTTACTTATATTTTTATATTCACTTGCTGTACTGTTAGTTGGAAAGTGTTCAGAAAAACATCTGCTAGTTATTTAATATAAGCCTTTTTATAAGTATTTAGGCTATCAGGAAAAGGACACCAATGCATAGCAGGTATCTAAATGTATGACTGCTAGCATACTTAACTTTGCTCTGACTGTTTAGTGCCTCCATTGATCCAAGACATTCTTTGTGTTCCAGGTGGCTTCACACTAAAGATACTTCCAGCTGTGAGGTCACACTGATTAATGTCCTTCACATGAAAGGTGCAGATGGCTTGACACTTATTACCTTAATTAATTGAATAGGCTTGTTATAGGGACTAACAGGCTTTCCACTCCATTAGAATCACTTGGGGAATTCTAAGGATAACAATGCATTTCCAGGGGCTCTTAAAACGTTACCCAAACTAGCTGATGATGAAAGAAATCCATGAGTTGCTCGGACAGAAGCAGTGAGCACTGGCAATTTTCCACAACTCCTACTTTGTAAACCAGATGGAATACAGTCTGTCAGGTGAGGCAAGATTTCAAGTGTGCAGTTTTCCTAGAGATTTTGTTAAGTGCAACCAGTGAACAATAAGCCATAAGACTTCTGACTATGGATCTGGCATTGATAAAAATATATAATATAAAAATGACAAAATAAAAGAAAAAAACATGGGTGCTTCAAAATATGTACCTGCACCAGTGGCCTTTAAGAAAATATTACACTTGTGCTAATAGGAGAGAGAAGTATATAATCTGCATAGTTGATTAAGAAGCAAGTAATAAATATTTCTTACATAGACACCACAGGCCACTATTTTTGTAGGGTTGCTCTCCCCTAACCCATATTTTTAAAGTAAAAATTTAACAAATTGTACAATTTATTGAATAATAGAATTGAAATAAATAAAATTTGAAATAAATAAAATTGAATAATAAATATGTCTCAAATTAAATGATCTTTCAATTGGTTTCAAATTGGAAGAATTTTCAGTTTCATCATAGAATCTCTTGAAACTCTATGGATATTTTAGAAGAACTCTTCAAAATATATGAGAACATCACTCCAGAGTTAGCATTTTTATTGATAAGTTAGTGTTTATGAGTCCTTTCCATTTTTAAGTACATTAGAAAGCATAGGGCATTAATTAGAGTAGTAAGGCAAATATATTTTTTCCTAGAAATAATTTCTGCTGAGATTCAAAAAGTAGACATTAAGTATTTTTATATTTTGAATTATTTCATCTTACCTTGTAGACTTGTACTAAGATTTTGTTTTGGTCTTTTAGTCAGATTAGTTTATCAGAGTGTCTATGTAAACTAAACAAGTCATATTTCATGGACTGTCTGAGCATATGGAGATGAGGTACCTCATGAATTAAATTTGAATGTACTGGTCCTACTGGATCCTAGACAGCAAGGGAAAAGAAAAGTATCCACAAGAAAGGGAAATGTCAGTGTACAAGATTTATTATGTAAGAACAAATAAAGTGAAATACAGTATTTTCAAGGTAAAGACAGGAAAAAAGTATTCATATTCTCCCTATTCTCTCATTATTGACCTACCTTCATGTTTTATATTTTAATAATATTATTCACTTAAGAGGTGTAGACTAGACATTCAAGGTCAGACATTTGGTCACACATTGTGGATATCATGACCAAGCAAAATACAAGTTTTCTCTTGAAAGGCCACCCACTACTCAGAGGCATGGGGCACTGGTAATGAATAACAAAAAAGAATCACGTGAAATCAACATGCCAATATGACTAATAATGATACTAACAAATTAAAAATAATAATTGTTAATTTCTATCTAATGGAAATTAAATGTATTTGGAATTCGATGTATAATCACAAGTCAACTTATCAAGTGCTGGAGGTTAAGGTAGAGCTGTAATATCTTCTGTCACTGAGACTAGGCTTAGGTTGTGGGAAAATCAGGTTGAAGATAATGAAGGATGACAGGAACAATTTATAGTGATGTGATAGTCTTTTTAGACCACATATAATGCAAACATACCCACTTACATGAATTACATTAAAATTACACCTCAAAAAATGTCGTACTTTAAGCAAGGACATCTGCTGCTACTTATTTAAAGAGAGATGTAAGGGATTTATGTTAGCCAGTCTATGCCTGAAATCCCAACACTGCCTGAAATCCCGACACTGAGGAGGTACAGACAAGAGGACTGATGGCTGCAGGAGAGCTTACTTAACACAGAAAGCTGCTGGCACAATTAAGACACAAAATCAAATTAAAAAATAATAAACTAACTGGGCATGGTGGCACATGACTGTAAATTATAGTTACCCTGGAAACAGAGGAAGAAGGATAGTGGTTCAAAGCTATTCCAATGTTTGTAGCACCCTATATCAAAAGCACAAGTGAAAAATAAAAGAGCTAGGGCTGTGACTGAAATGGCAGAGCACTTGCCTCCCAAGGAGTCCTTGAAATCCAACTATGAATATGGGAACACATTGAATGAGTGTTATAAAAAATTGAATTCTTTATGCCAAGAACATATGAAAGAAAGCAAAAAAAACTTGTTCCAGTGTTCTATGTAGAATATACCATTAGAAAGATGATTTCCATGTACACATATACATATTGCAGTGTCTTAGGGAAGACCAATCAAAGTGAAATTCGTTTTATTATGTATTCATGTCATCACATGGCCTACAGCAATTTTAAACTATTTTAGACATGAATCAAAATTTCATGGTGTGGAATTCTCCATTTTTCATACTCTAAAACTTTCAAATTTGGAAATATTTTAGAATGTCCAGTTATCGTTATTGAAGTTACGCACCAATTTCCTGATTTTCCAATTGATTCATAAGAAATCATCACAAGTTAATATTTTCAAAGTGGTTTATAGGACATTATCACAAATTAAGTATACAATGATTAAAAAGGGGAATATATAAAATTGAGAGAACTGGGCTCCAGGTACATGCCTATGATCCCAAAAATTTGGTGGCTAAGATTGAAGATCATTAGTTTGGGGCCAGAAAAAAGGCTACATAGTTCAGTTCAGTTTTCCTTCCCACCTACCAAAAGAAAAACATTAAATATAAGTAAAGAACCAGCATTTTCACCATTTAATTATTCTGAGTTAACCAGTTTGGTAACTTTAGTCTGGAAATGATCTTAGCAATGATTTACACTTTCTTTAACTGATCTCATCCATGATGCTGATACAAAACTGAAATTATACATTGCACTATAATACTTTTCTTTGATAAACATGAAGGAGAAGGGTGTTGGGAAAAAAGAACATTTCATTCCATTATATCAATTCTTTGCCTGAAAAGTGTTTCTTGGAAATGTACTGTGAAGAAGAAATTAGAAAGAAATAATGCTCTTTTTCTTCAATAACTAATTAGACTCTTACATGGTAGAGTCATTTAGGAAATCATTCAGTGGTCCAGCCAAGAGAAGGTGGATTAAGAGGTTACCATGAGGACTGAGGCAGACATATTTAGTCGACAGAATCATTAGGATACAGAGCCAGGCTTAGTGTGAGGCTCAGAAAGAAAAGACAATAACTCTAGGAAATGGTGATGCCTTTTACTGAGTTAAGAAGCAGAAGGGAAGAATAATTTTTTAGAAGATTATTGGACTTGTTTAGTTTGATAAAGCTTATTTTAAAACGTACACAGGGCATATTAGAAGGCATGTAAAGTGGAATGACTAGTGATATTAAGATAGGATGGTCGGAAGGAGAGAGGAAAGCAATGGCATAGAATTTACCAGGTCATTTTAGGATTAAGTTGGAAAAAAATGATGAGCATGTGTACAAAGAGATATTTGTGTTTTTACTTATTTATTTTTTCATATATTTTATTGTAATTAATAGAAGGGTTACATGATATTTGCCAGATAGATGGTGCATTAATTCCCATACATTGATATCCTTTCACATGTCTTGGTCCCCATTTCCCTCCCCCCCCGACCTTATTTATTTTTGTGAGAGGCTGAAGACCTTTTATTACTGACTATACTAAGGCTGATAGCCATTTTTCACTTTTGCTTTAAATATATGTATATATGGATGTAAAATCTTTGTTTTCCTTTGTACAGTGTTATTTCACTCTTTGAATAGAGTCCAAAATATTGATATTACTAATATAGATAATAAGGAATTTTTTTTCATTTTCTTGATTGGAAAAATAACTGATTATTTAGAAATATGTGGCCTAATCATGTCTCTAAGACTGTTACTACTTCTGAGAATAGTAGGCTATCGTTTACAATAATAAGCAAATCTTTAGCAGACCACAGTAGAGAAACATATGTCTTATATTATTAATATTTAAAAAGAAAAGGTGGGAAGGGGTAACAATGTTCCAAAATTAATGTACTCACTACCTTCTAATGTAACTGTGACCCCTCTATATCACTCTGATAATAAAATTAAAATAAAAAATAAGGAATTTTTTAAAGTTTATTCCCTTTCAGAAAGGAAAAGGTAGGAGAGAAAATTAGTACATCTCATTGAGAATTGAATTTTTTGTTTTCCTAGGTTGGGTTCTATTCATTTTAGAAATGAAGCAGTGTCAGCAAGATGTCTAGCAGCAGTTATATTTTTAACTAAGCAAGGCCCAACAACATGCTTCAGAGACTAACTAATATGGTGGGGACATTGAAGTTTAAAGAAAGAAGTTCAAAGCAAATCTTTGTAAAGGCAGGAGTCAATGTCAGTGTGGAACCTGGGTTTTAGTAAAAGAAAGTTTTTCTTACTATTGTAAAAAAAAAATCAGGGCATGTCAGATGTCCATATACTTGATTTGTTTTTTTTTTCCTCTCAAATTATCGTTTTTAATATCAGGACATGGGTACTGTCCCCAGCTTTTATTGTTCAAACCTGGTGTTCTAATACTTGACCCACACGTATATTTTCAGAATTTTGTTTGTTAACTGGTGATGTGTCTCATGGAAATTTTTCTGTTCTGACTGGCTTTGAAATCTTGATCTTCAGATTTCACCTTCCTGACTAAGTAGGATTATAGGTGGAGCCACCCATACCTGGTTAGAGCTAGTGTTAGGTCATTGTAAAAGAGAAGGGACTAATATTTGAAGGAAAATATTGTCTCTATAAATGAGATGCAAGGCAGCAGATATGCTATTAAAATGAGTGTCTTGAAGAGGAATTACTTAAAAATCTTCAGACTATCAAATAGTTAAGACAAGCACTTTGGGGAGTATTTTGAAGACTCATAATTTAAGATTTTTTTTCTTGCACCAAGATATTATATCTTGTTCACTTTTCTTCAGATCAGAACTGCACAAACATAAAAGGAATGGAATTCAGAAACTGATTCTTGGTTTATTTTCTGACTTCTTTTATTTTCCCCCATGAAACACTACTGTGAAATATATATTACAGAAATTCCTAACGTACCATAAATCTAGTGAAATCTAATTTCTAGGATTATTTTTGCACAACATACATGATGATTTTATTTTTTGTGACAAGTTTGATGGACTATTGTGTCTATATAGAGAGCCATGCATTTTCATGGATATTTCTATGACTATAATTTGGAGATTACCATTTAAGTTGGTAAACTTAAATTAAATTGGTAAAGTTTATAAAGTAAATAGCCTCAATTGATGCCCCTCTCCCATCTTCTACTCTCCATGCATCAGGTTACAAAGTGAACATGTTATATTCAGTGTCTAAGTGTGATCCTGCACTTCTTTTCTATTACTAGTTTAACCTTCTTAGTTCTATGCATGTTTCTGCAAATGATGAGATTCTTTTCCCCCCTCCCATCAAGGCCTTGAACATGATATACAAGCAAGCTAATACTGCCTCACCACAGCTTGATACTTCCCTAACTTTTAAGACAGAGGACAATTTTACAGTGTACATATGCTGGATTTTCTTCATCTATTCATCAGACGCTAGACATTAAAGTTGTTTTTAATTTTGGGCTATTTTTTATTTCTATTATTATTTTATCTTATTTGGGATTTTTTTTGTTTTTTTTAACAGCTGACATCATTTTTTTATTGTAATTAGTAAAAGGGTTACATGATATTTGCCAGATAGAAGGTGCATTAATTCACATACATTGATACTATTTCACATGTCTTGGTACCCATTTCCCCCCCACACACCCCCCACCCATCTTGGTTTTCCCCCCTTCCCTATCAAATTTCAAATATCCAAATACAAATAAATTCAATATATCAGATAACAAAGTGAGATACTATACCAATATGAGCTAACCAAGGGACAGCAAAGAAGATGAGAGACAATATAGTACATTAAGGACAACAATCATTCATTATATGGCTTTTGTTTCAATATCCTGGAGGTCTTTTCAATTAGCTTCACATTATATGGCCTTATGTATCAGGATTTTGCTCTATTGCAGATCTCTGCTATTAGAGCCCAAGGTTTCTACTGATTATGACGAATGAGGGAAACCATTGAGCCTAAGTTCCTTTGAGTCTGGCTTACTTCACTTAATATGATTTTTCTAAGTCTTTCCATTTCCTAACAAATGGGGCGATGTCATTCTTTCTGACAGCAGCATAGAATTCCATTGTGTACAAATACCACAACTTGTTGATCCACTATTGTGAATAGTGGTGTAATAAGTTCAGAAGTACAGATGTCTCTTCCAAATACAGATCTCATTTCCTTTGGATCTAGACCCAGAGAAGGAAGGCTGTGCCATATGTTAGTGCAATTTTTCAGTTTTTTGAGGGATTTACACTACAGCTATACTAATGTATATTTCCACTTCCAGCATATAAAAATATATTTTCTTTCCCATTCATCTCATAATTTTCTCTCTTTTATGTTTTAGATAAAACCATTCTTCCTGAGAGGGAATCAATTTAATTTGTAGTTCCCTAGTAATTAGTAATCTAGAACACCTTTCTATATATCTGATAATCATTTACAAATCTGCAATTGTCTATTGATGTTTATTGGCTATTACTTCCTCAAGTAGTTATCATCATCATCATCATTATCATCATCATCATCATTTTTTCACTGATAGCTTGGGAGTTCCAGAATATACCCTTCGTCAGATGTCTACTTTGCAATATTTATCCTGTACTCCCCAGTGTTTTCTGCTAATTGTTTCCTTGTTTTGCAAATGCTTTAAGTTCAATGTAATCCCATTTGTCTAATGTTGCTACTAATTTTGCCTACTGTGCCTTGAAAAAATACAACATGTTTCTGGGCTGTTATTTCTTGAAAACTCAATAGTTACATTCTAATTTTGATTTGCAACATAAACTCAGCAGCTGAAACAAAAACAGAGGCAGGGAAAGCTTCTATCACCAACATGTCAGTAGAAACTATTTTTTGCAATATTCTATGTAGCCTTTCATCTGGTTAATAGCCTCAAATATATCAATAGCATAAAATTCATATCACAGAAATAGCCGTGCTATAGCCTTTTTATAAAGAATCAAGAGACTCTTGGATAAGAATGGCATGAACTGACAGTGTTTCCATTAGCTGTGCTAATGGAACACTAAACTAAATAAATAGGGAGACAAAAGATCCTGATGGACAATTATTTTGAGGAAGCACTTTATTTGTGTGGGAGAAAAAGAAGTTTCCTTTCAGATGCTCTTCTGTCTTGTCAAGATATTTAAAAAGAAGAAAAAACGACAAATGAACCTCTTCATATCTACAATTGTCTTGGAAGTTCTTTATTATTCTACACTGGCATTTTATAAATTCTTCCTATTCTGCATAAAAATTAACTTTGCTCGCCAATTGATAGATCCTATGGCTTGAATCACGCAATTACTCTTCTTATCATATCTGGCTTTCCTAACCAAATATTCTTCATGTGCTCTGCGGCAAATCTCAACTACTTTTAAAAATGCTGTCAGAGTATATTGTGCTCAGTCTTCTCTCATTTTCTCCCTAATCCTATCATGTTCACTCTGCATTTCATCCACACTGTGGTAACACCTCCACTTTTGTTTTACTAAGCCACCATGGCATGTCATCATTGGGTTCTTAATGTAATTCAGCATTTCTCATCTTTCCTTGAATGTATTGCCTTCTCATCCGCTTTAACAACTTTCCTACTGCCTGAGTTTATATTTCCTTTATCTATCTGTTTTTAACCACTTCCTCCAAGCTAAAGATATTTGCGTAGTTAGGGTTACAGTTAGCACTGATGTTAGATTTAGGATTCAGCCTCTGGACTCTCCTTTCTTCTAGATATCTATGTATATTTGATTGCTTACATTTTTTTAATTTTTTATTGTAATTAGTAAAAGGGTTACATGATATTTGCCAGATAGAAGGTGCATTAATTCACATACATTGATACCCTTTCACATGTCTTGGTACCCATTACCCTACACCCCACACCCCCCACCCGTCTTGGTTTTCCCCCCTTCCCTATCAAATTTCAAATAACCAAGTACAACTAAATTCAATATATCAGATAACAAAGTGAGATACTGTAACAATATGAGATGACCAAGTGACAGCAAAGGAGATGAGAGACAACATACTACATTAAGGAAAACAATAGTTCATTATGTGGCTTTTGTTTCAATATCCTGGAGGTCCTTTCAATTAGCTTCATACTATATGACCTTATGTATCAGGATTTTGCTCTATTGCAGATCTCTGCTAGCAGAGCCCAAGGTTTCTACTGATTCTGACAAATGAGGGAAACCATTGAGCCTAAGTTCTTTGAGTCTGGTTTACTTCACTAAATATGATTTTTTTCTAAGTCTTTCCATTTCCTAACAAATGGGGCAATGTCATTCTTTCTGACAGCAGCATAGAATTCCATTGTGTACAAATACCACAACTTCTTGATCCACTCTTCAACTGAGGGACATCTAGATTGGTTCCATATCTTTGCTATGGTGAATAGTGCTGCAATGAACATTGTTGTGCTAGTGAATTTTGTATGCCCTTGTTTCTGGATGATTGGGTAAATGCCAAGTAGTGGAATTGCTGGGTCATAGGGGAGTTCTATGTTTAGCCTTTTAAGGCACTGCCACACTGCTTTCCATAGTGTTTGAACGAGTTTGCACTCCCACCAACAGTGTAGAAGTAATCCCTGCTGGCCACTTCCCCGCCAGCATCTGTTATTATTTGTTTTCCTGATCCTGGCCATTCTAACTGGAGTGAGGTGGAATCTTAGAGTTGTTTTGATTTGCATTTCTTTTATGACCAGAGATGTTGAGCATTTCTTCATGTGTCTATAGGCCATTTTTGTTTCTTCTTCAGAGAAGACTCTCTTTAAGTCTTTGGCCCATTTTTTAATGGGATGGGTGTTACTTTGGAGGTTAGTTTTGGAGTGATTCAATTTTTTGAGCTGTTGATATATTTTAGATATGAGGCCTTTGTCCATTGTTTGGTTGGTGAAGATCTTCTCCCACTCTGTAGGCTTCCTATTTAATTTACTAGCTATGTCCTTTGCCATACAAAAGCTCCGCAGTTTAATGCAGTCCCACTTATCCAGCCTTTCTCTGATTTGTTGTGATTCTTGGTCCTTATTAAGAAAGTTTCGACCTGTGCCAAGGAGGCCTAGTGTATCTTCTAATCCTTCCTGTAAAGTTTTCAGTGTGTCAGCTTTTACCTCCAGGTCTTTGATCCATTTGGAGTTAATTCTAGTGCAAGGTAACAAAGAAGGATCCAACTTTAATTTTCTGCAGGTGTTTAACCAGATCTGCCAGCACAACTTGTTGAAGAGGCTGTCTTTCTTCCATTCTATTTTTTTGGCTCCCTTGTCAAAGATTAGGTGGCCATAGGTCTGTGGTTTAATATCTGGGTCCTCAGTTCTATTCCATTGGTCTTCAGGCCTGTTCTTGTGCCAGTACCAAGCTGTTTTGAGAATTATAGCTCTGTAATAGAGTGTAAAGTTTGGAGTTGAAATTCTTCCAGCGCTGTTCTTTCTGCTAAGAAGTGTTTTTGCTATACGGGGTCTTTTATTATTCCATATGAAATTTTGAATTGCTTCTTCTATTTCTTTAAAGAATGCGATTGGGATATTGATGGGTATTGCATTGAATTTGTAGATAGCCCTTGGCAAGACTGTCATTTTCACAATGTTGATTCTTCCAATCCCGGAGCATGGGAGGTTTTTCCATTTCCTTAGTTCTGCTTTAATTTCCTTTTTTAGGGTTTTAAAGTTTTCATCAAAAAAGTCCTTTACATTCTTAGTTAAGCTAATTCCTAGGTACTTTATTTTCTTTGAGGCTATTGTGAAAGGAGTTGCTTTCCGGATTATTGCCTCGTTCCTTTCACTGTTAGCGTAAAGATTGCTTACATTTGTACACTCTCTGCAACTACAACAGAGTCTCTGAGAATCTTACAATGAGATAAGGTTTCTGTAGCTTACAATTCTGGAGAGTCTTGAAAGCCTTGGCTCAGCTCTAACAAGGGAGACAAGAAAGGTGACCTAAAGAATGATTATATGGATCTGAGTTTGGTCTAGTGGTAGAGTGCTTGCCTAGCATGCACAAAAACTCGGGTTTGATTATTTGGTACCACATACATAGAGAAAAGCTGGAAGTGGTACTGAGGTTCAAGTGGTAGAGTTCTAACCTTGAGAAAGTCCAAGGACAGTGCTCAGGCCCGGAGCTCAAGCCCAGAACTGGCCAGAAAAAAAATGATTATACATTATCATTGTACAGGAGGGAAGAAGATTGGTATTATGAGCTCCTCTCCTGGCTCTTCAAGTTCCACTGTCTTTCAATTACTACAGCAAGGATCAAGTTTCCAACAAACCTCAATAGCATCTTTTTTCCCCCTAAAATGTTATACAACTCTCAAAAGAAGTATTTTTTGCCACATGGTCTCAACAGTATGGAAAACTGAGGCTTTAGAAGGGAAGACTATTTTTATGTTAAGTTTATTTGCAATTGAATCAAGATGAAATTCCAATAGAAAAATACAGAACTTAGATTATCCATGTCTTATGATTGGGAAAGGAATTCTAGCCAAAATCATTATACATCAGACACCATTTCTTGGTTTCAATGATGAGTAAAACATATACCTTAATCAGATACTGAGAATGTTGGCACAAACCTACAATTATCAAAGATGAGAAAAGATAAATGGATTAAGTCATTGATTTAAAATAGATATAGAGGTAATCAAAATAAACGATAGTTTAAATATTTATTATCAGTAATAATACTTTAATTTATCACTTAAAACAAAAAGATGGTAAAATAAAAATTCAGTATTCAGCTGCTCAGTTTTTAGGATCAGGCTATAAAACATTCTAAAGGTTCTTGTTTCCTTATTAATGAATGGAAAATTTTCTCATATATTTTGCCAAGTAACAGCTCATAAATGTTTACAAATGTATATGAAGGAAACCATGCAGCCTATGTTTCTCTGGGTCTGGATTACGTCATTTAGTAAAAAAAAATTTCCCAGTCTTTCCATTTCTTTTTTTTATTTCTTTTTTTATTGTAATGTATAGAGGGGTCATGGTTACATTTACCAGACAGAGGGTGCATCACTTCTCACACGTTGATATCCCTTCTCATGTTTTTGTCTCCACTTCCCTCCTCCAACCCCCTCCCAGTCATCTTGTTTCCCCCCATTCCTTTCCTATTTCAAATAAACAAATAAAGGTATACACAAATATACCAAGTAACAAAATCAGATACTGTAACAATATGAGAATAACCAAAGGGCAACAAAAGAGAAGGAAAATAACATAGTACATTAAGAACAACAATCACATAATACACATCTGTTGTTTCCACATCCTGAAGATTGGAAGTGGCGTTTGGCTCAAGGAGCAGAGTGGTAGCATTGAGCTGAAAAGCTCCAGGACAGCACCCCCCTGACCCAGAGTCCAAGCCCCATGACTGACCAAAAAAAAAAAACACATCCTGAAGATCCTTTCATTTAGCCTCATATGGCTTTATGTATCTAGGTTTTGAGCTATAGTCCTATGCTAGGAGAGTCCAAGGTTTGTACTAATTATGACAGATGAGGGAAGCCATTGAGCCTATCCCTTTGGGTATGGCTTACTTCACTTAATATGATTTTTTTCTAAGTCTTTCCATCTCCTTACAAATGGTATGATGTCATTCTTTCTGATGGCAGCATAGAATTCCATTGTGTATAAATACCACATCTTCAAATGGGGGCAATATCATTCTTTCCGATGGAAGCATAGAATTCCAGTGTGTGTGTGTGTGCGCGTGTGTGTGTGTGTGTGTGTGTGTGTGTGTGTGTGTGTGTGTGTCTGTGTCCCTCCATTCATCCATGGAGGGACAATCCGGGTTGATAACACATTTTAGCTATGGTACACAATGCCGCAATAAAGATGGTCATGCTGGTGGCTACTTAGAAATACCATTCGTTTGCTGCTATTTCTTTTTTTATTTTTTTTCACTTTTTAGATTGGAAAGTGTTTGAAACTGGCAAAGGTTTTCCAAGCAGTCTGAAGTCAGTAACTGATTTACTGATATGAGAAGCAAGGAAAGATAATAGAGCCACTTTATCCAAGGTATAACTGGCCTTACCTTTTTATTTATGAGTTCCTGGCACTTGTTGAAAACAAACAGCTGCATCAGTATTTTCTGGATATTAAAGTCATTTTTATTGATGCCTTTGAACTTGATGTATCATCTCATAGGGTCACTACAAACAAAGCCCTAGTAAATATACAATTTATTACTGAAGAATCTATTTAATGAAAATGCCTGCTCCATGAGGAGAAATGCTGCAAAGGTGTGTTTGGAAAAGATACAAATTCTACTTTCAAATACACATCAGTGTGAGATTTCTTGTTTTTATTTGATATATCTCTCTTAACACCCAGTAAGATGATTATTGATTTCCTATCTACCAACAGCTATAAAGGTGAACAAGTAGTATGTATTTGGAATAGTATGAACATGTTATAGGAACACACTTGAATCAGATATGCACTGTCAGTTACGATAAGGTTAATTTATTCAGTGAATTTTATTTAACTGAATAAAATGTCTTGAAATTGGTGATTCAAATTTAGATTTTTTTTGGTTTTTTAGAAAAAGAATGAAACAATTTTTGCAAGCACAGTGAAGGACAAATAGCTAATGCATTTACAAATCACTCAATAATTGTTTTTATTATCATTTAGATAATTGAGACTAGTAGCCATTTCCAAGATTTAAGAAAATAAATATCTAACATAATCAAATTTATTAGGAATATTTTCTTGTACATTTTATATTAGTGACAATACATATTATAGATCAGTTGTTCTTGGGAATAACTAATTTATGTCCATTATTTTACTTAGAATGATGACATAAATTTCTTTTCATGAATTTGGATTAAATTGGTCCAGATTGCAAGTGAACTAAATTGTTAAATGTTTTTCAGAATGAAAAATTGCAATTTTATTTCAAGAGAAAAGGAAAATAGCTTAGTTCTGCAGATAGTACTATTAAAATACACTCTAAACATGACTCTGAAATTACCATTTCACTGTCTGTTCTTCTGAAAATAAACAATGGAAACATCACAAGTTCAGAAAAGAATAATTATAAAGAAACGTTTTAGTGCATGGACATCTTTATTCCATTGAATTTAATCCAAAGATGTTTTGAAGAAAATGAAATAGCCAAATATTAGGCCACTTCAGAAATGCTGTACAAAAATTGGGTGACCTGAAAATGAGTACCTTCTTTGATGTGAAAAAATGTCTGATTCTTTAAGGAGGTAATTAAGAAAACACAGGCAACATGTCATGCACAAATGCTCCATGTAGCCTCTGAGACAGCAGAAAAGGGAGCCATCCAGATACATCCTCAACTCATTGGCCAAGAATTTCTGCAAATAGCCAACCAAGAAACCCAAGTTTATTAAACTTTGTGATACAGAGAAATTAAACATCATCGATACTATTGGAGCTCAATAAATGTAGTATATGGGTACTTGCAACGGCAATAAAGGAGCTCAGAAACTACTCCCTTATGATATCCTGCTTTACTTTCTTCCCCAAGGCAGTCATAAACACAAGAATTCCCCTTCAAGGTTTTTCACAAAAACCTGCAAATATTTTAATATCTGTCCTTGGTTTTTTTGTATATAAAGTTGGAGACATACCTCAGTAGTTTAATCCTTTAAAATTTCTGATTCAGTCCTTAGGTTCAGGCTTCAGGCTCAGTTCTTACCATTACCAAAAATAATTTTAAAAATCTCAAAATCATACCCCAAAAGTGACTACTCTTGATTTAGGAAGAATAAAACATACATAGTGTGAATAAGATTAATGTGAACAGATAAGACTGTTCTTTCTCTTATGTTGTATTTTTACACCTAACCTTATCTTCAGCTATACTTATACAGGGCAATTTGGTCAGCTTTACAGTCGAATTATTGCCAGGTGCCAGTGGTTCATGCCTATAATCCTAATTCCTCAGGAAACTGCAGACTTTCAAATTATGGTTCAAAACTAGTCCAGGAACACAAATCTGGAAGACTCATCCCTAACAAAAAGCCAGATGGGTGTGGTAAAACATCAGCTATGGGCAGATAAAAAAACTGAGGTAAATCATGAGACCTAGAGTCCAAGTCCCAGTAATTGCACAATAAAAAGGAAAGGAAAGCATTATTTTTTTTGTTTTTTTTTGTTTTTGTTTTGGAAAGCATTGTTTTTTTAAAAAAATATTTTATAGTAATTAATAAAAGGATTTAACGAAATGCTTTTGTCTTATTAACCTATATAAGAACGTTAGGTATCATTTTATTATAGGTAAAGAATGATGCTATGTTTTTTTTCTTTCTATAATACAAAAGTATTTTTGACATGGAAGATAAAAAATGAATACATTATAATGAGAAAAAATATTACACTTTTGGCAGAGAGAAATCACAGACCTATCTTCAATAAATTGAAGTTATAAAGTCTTTAAATCAAAACTGAGAGGAAAGAAGGGAGGGAAGAGGGGGAAATAACAAGGATATATCATACATGGTCTGTAAGTCCTGAGGAAAAAAGAGAAAATAAAATGATCACATGAAAACAGAGAATTGTAATGAATTGCTGGAAGAAAATAATGCTAGAGAATGTGCAAGAATGGGCTAAGGAAATTAAAATGGGAGAAATAAGTACAAAGACATAGAGATATTTAAGACTATACCTCTGTAAACTTATAAAGGAGGGAAAGAATGAAGAGTAAAACAGAAAATTTGGTGGAGAAGAGTAAGGAAAGGAAGCAGGCATCTATTACAAAATCTTTAGTTATCATTGAATAATTTTGGATATAGTATTTTAGGAAAAAGGAAAGAAATTTAGAACAGAGATTAAAACTGCAGATGTCCTGTAATTAGTGATATAAAAGTATAAAAGGAAGGAGTTATACTAGTACTGTAGTTATACTAGTATCCTGCTCACATTTCACATATTTGGAAATTCAAACATTTTGAAAAGCAGAGTCAACCATGGTCTGATAGACATATTCCCATAAAAATACGGAAAGATAAACACAATTTTCATCTTTCTAATACCATACGTATCAATAATTAACATTGTTTGATTTATCAGGAACTGTCCATACTGTCTAGTATCATGTAAGCATGCTCACTCTCAGGAGGTGTCTTAGCTAGAAAATCCAATCATTTCTGTCAGCATATGAATTCTACACAATGGACTATTACAGCTTCTTGTCTATGCACGTCTGTGTACATATTGAAAAGTACGATTTCTTCAATGTTGCTTTGGTTAGTTTCCTGTTATAGTCGAGGAATGATGTTACACTGATTTAAAGAAAATATGTAGATACATAGTCAATTTCATTACTACATAGGTCAGGAAAACATTTACAATATGGTATATAATATTATATGGCATTTCATATTTGAGGAGTCTCTTGAAAGAGGTAGTAACATCTATGAAATGATATTTATGTAAACTTACTTCTTGTAGCATGGATTGGGTTAATAAAGAATTGTAAATGACTGTGTGTGTCAGGGTTTTTAGTCCTTGGTCCCAACAGACCTGCAGGAGGGATAGAGAGAACACGTCCAGACCAGGACGAGCCAAGAAAGGAAAGAGTCGTCTGAGCGCCCACACCCAGCCCTCCCTCACCAGAGGACAAGCAGACTCGTCAGGGAGACCAGTCAAGACAGGAACTCATTTATTGAAGAAGTACATTCAGCTAATATAGGATGCAGGAGCCTATCAGCACAAAGTTGGGCAGAGCAGGGGAGTACTTTCACTATAGGTAAAGAATGGTAATCATGTGCTGTCCAAGAGGGCGGAAGAGTTCGTGGCCTATATCAGAGGTAGCCTTACTTTACATCACAAACCACAGCTGTGTGTTCCAACCTGCCAGCAGGCACCATCTCAGCCAGGTGCTGTGCCAAAACCAGAAAATGAGCACTGGGCCACAAGTTAGGCCTCTTTTTCTACTTCCTAGGTTTCCATTTCCCTGAGGTGACGTGCCCCACACGTGTGATCAAAGCTTGAATTTTGTTTATGCAAATTAACTCATTATATCTCACAAAATATTGTGTACCTGGAAAATACAATGGGGACATAAGTTTGATTCTTGCATGGAGAAGTCTCCAATGTGTGTATGAAGGGAAACAAGCTTTATTGGGCATAGATTGTGTGCCCTATTTTGCAAAAACTATCAATATGAATATATCATTACATATTCTTTAAAAGAAATGGAGGAAAAGTCAAACTTTAGGTCCTAAAACAAAAATGTTCCAAAATCTTCTAACTTGTTGTTAGCAAAACAGGTCATTGTATGCAGAAATGAGTGAATACGTTTCCACTGTAAGTTTTTCATTTTAATTATTTAAGTAGTTGGCTCTATTAACAGTAAAATTAAATTAAATTTGAGCTGGAATAGAGTTAAATGCTCTGCCTAGAAATTATGTTCTGAAAGTTTGGAATATATAGTCTCCCGGACGTTTCTCACAGAAAACTTCACATCAAGCTGTAAATTAGGAAATTCCATTAGCAAAGGGACACCAGATTGTGAATAGAAAGCCCAGCATTTTGTAATCTTCATTACTAAATTCATACTGTGCAGTATTGTATACCCTGCCATATTAAAGTGCTAAAATCAGCCATTTATAAGCAGTAAAATATGACAAGAAATTTCCTGGCTGGAAAGAGAAATCATGTCAGCATTGTCTATTTGTGTCCTTTAATGAAACCTCAGCAGGATAGAGAAGAAATAATACCTAAAGTTCTCAATAGCATGCATAGTAAGAAGCTTTCTGTATTATATACAAATCCATTGCTTTGTATGCATTCATATGTTTGTTTGATCCTTAGTTTTATTTATAGTTGACTCTAGTATATGTGCTTTTATTTTGTTTTTTCATATTTATTTTTTTCTGTTTGTTTAGTTATTCATTTATTTGTCACTTGTAGGGATTGAATTCAGGGTCTAAGTACTGTACGTGGACTTTTTACCTCAAGGACAGCAATCTACCGCTTTGAGCCACAGCTCCACTTCCCAGTTTTGAGTGGTTCCTTGAGGAGAGTCTCACATGACTTTCCTGCCCATGTTGGTTTTGAACTACAATCCTCGGATCTCAACCTCCTTAGTAGCTAGGATTACAGACATGAGCCATAGGTACCTGGCTTTATCTTTCGTGAACAAACAAGTATATGAATTCCTTCTACTCAACATGAATAACAGAGAACAGAAAAAAATCACATAAATTACATTTGAATTGTTTTGACAGAATAACGTTTCCTGTTTCTGTTTGTTTTTCAATTTTGTTATTATCGTCAAGTAGTTGTGCAAAGATGGTGGCATAAAGCCAAGCAGCTTATGAATGTAATATACCTTGAGCCATCATTCCCTTCAACATCCTTACCATCCTGAATCAAGCCACACCTTCCATTGCTTCTCTTATTTGTTATACACAATTAATTTTTGATGGCACTTTCCTCTTCTCACCTCCCACCATGCCATCCTCCTAGGCCCCATCCCTCCTCTTAGATATATCCATTTTTTGGTGTTTATTTTGTTGAGTTTTGACTTAGCCTTTCCAAAAGATATTACTATTTGACTTCATAGAGTCTTTTATACTTAATTGACATGAATAGAAACTGTTTTTATTTATAGATAAATAGGCACATTCTATCTACCACAAATGATGGAAACCATGAAACCTTTGTTTCTCTGGGTCTGGTTTACTTCACTTAATTTAATTTTCCTCATTTTTTTCCATTTCTTTATGCTGTACACCATTCTTTCTAATAGATGAGTGAAATTCCATTGTGTGTACATGCCACATTTTATTAACAGACTGATCTATTGAGGGGCATCTTAGGTGATACCTTACCTTGGCTATGTTGACTATTGCACCAAGAAATATGGTTAGAGTAGAACATTTAGTTTTATCAGAAAAAGTACTAAAGAAATTGAGAAATAAATGATTATTTAAAAACACCTGGGCAGGCTGAGAGTTTGGCCTAGTGGTAGAGTGACTGCCTAGCATGCACGAAGACCCAGTTTAATTCCTCAGTACTACATACATAGAAAAAAGCCAGAAATGGTGCTCTGGCTCAAGTGGTAGAGCTCTAGCCTTGAGAAAGTCCAAGGACAGTGCTCATGCCCTGAGCCCAAGCCTAGGACTGGCAAAAAAAAAAACATCTGCGCAATTTTTATTCCTGCCTGCTCTTCTTAAGCTTTATGAGTAGTGAAAATGAATTGATATACAGTTCTAACATGCCATGCCATTATTTACAATTATTGTCCTAATATTTGATTTGACATTCAAAAATGTGATGCTATTTGTATAGGAAATATTTATTATAGTTAGCATGTATATACTATGTGATACCAAAATATCAAAAAAAAATTTTCATTTAAGACAGATCTACCTAGTTTCAAAAATGTTCTATGTTGTCCTCACACTCTGAATTCTAAAACAAAATCACCTGTCTTACATTGAGTAATAAGAACCATAGTGACTATTTGGGAATAATGTAATTCTCCTTATTTTCACATTATATTTTAAGAAATTTCAGCTTCAGGGCACGGGCAATGATCCTATTTTGTTTGTGTTTATTCAACACCAGATCTCTACCAGATCCATAGCTCCACTTCTAGATTTTTGTTAGTTTATTAGGGGTAATAATATAACAGACTTTTCTTTTTAGGCTGACTTTGAACTGAAATTTTCAGATCTCAATCATTTAAATACCCAGAATTACAGGACTGAGCCACTAGTATTCTCCTAGCTTTCTCACTTTTAATGTATTGCCGAAACAATCCTTTCCAGCCCTTTAAAACCATTCTGCATCTTCTGTCCTACTTTTGACAAATACGCTGGATGAATAGAATATATAATCAAATCGATTGTATTCCTCTTATTCCTCTTCAATTTATCTCAGATTGTGACACTAAGTTAGTTCATTAGTCATTACAATCGTTTGTTAAAGCTTGTTTTTAACCCTTCTTTGATGACAATGTATCATTGCTTCTGAAAATTTGCATTCTTATTCTCTACCACTGAGAAAGAAAAGAAATTAGGAAAATCACTTTCTCAGAGTCAGTCTTAAATTGGAGAATTTAAGACTTGACATTCATATTGATTTCAGCATTCGTCATAACAGTTAAAATGTGAAGTTCACAAAAATGTTCATTGACATATAAATGAGTAAGCAAAGTGTGATATATTTGTACAATGGAAGTTACTCAATCTTAGCAAGGATAAACTTAAGGATATTATGCTAAGTAAGTAACTCAATCACATATAGACAAATAATATAGGCAAATACTATATGCTAAGAAACATGTGGTTCCTAGAATAGTTTAAATCATGGGCAGAAGACGATGAATGCTAGTCAAATCCTAGCAAAGTTGGAGGAATCAGAAGTGGGAAGCTATTTTTTTATGTATTTTTCATTTCTGTTTATCAGAGTGAGGTGAGTTGTAGAGTTGGAAACTAGTTACAAAACATGATTGAATTTAATACCATGAACTTCACACTTGAAGTGTATAGCTCAGATATTCATTTTATGCTACGTGTATTTTATTATCAATTCAGAAAATTCAGACAGTTCTTTCTTAACACATCCAATGGTTTCATTAAGCCTTGGAATCATCTTCTAAGCATTGTTGGAAGTAAGTAAAGTGCACAAGTCCTTCATAGGAATTTGTGCTCTAATACTATTAGCCAATAAAAACCTACACTATACACAGCAGCTTTTTCTGTGTATGGTTCACTTGATACTTTCCCTTCTAACCTGATACATCATATTTACTAACCTTCTTTTACATATCCACCTTATTCACAATCCATTGTCCTATGAAAAAATTTCAATTGATGGTTGGCTAATAACTTCCTTTATGTGATTTCATGCTGTGGTGAATCTGTTACATTTTAATCTTGGCCATCTTTGTAAATGCAACAAGGAAAAAAGATTATATTTCACAAAAGAAACAAAAAGACATGGAGACCAATTAAGTGACAGATTATCTCCATTTTCTTTCTAGGAAGAAGGAAATAGCCTCAGTTTAATGAAGGTGAATATTATGGCATGATTAGGAGATGAGGATTTAAGAGGGATGATGAAAGGCTAATCAAAATATCAATGATCCACAGAAAACTTAATTTTAAATGAGAAACCATGAATATACAACACATAAAGATTTCCATTTTCTTCTTATTTTTCTAATACTTTTTTTCTCTGGAGCAAAAAAAAGTATGGAAAGATTGAGAATTGTGTAGAAAGAACATAGTCCATTCTTGCATTAAATTTTCTAGTTCATTAAAAAATACATAGTATTTATGAAGTGCTAGGTGAAGTAAGGCAATCTAGGGTATTATATACTATCATTGGATTAAAAATTTCAATAGATGTTTCGAAAGGGTAATATTATATTGTATAATATATTTGAAATATTTCCTTATGTAGTCTTAAGTTGTTGGCTAATTTACAAAGAAAAGTACTTTACCCAAATTGTATCAAGCTCAAAAATAATTTGGACATTTTTTCATTGCTATTAGAACTGTTATATAAATTCAAGTTTTACAGATCACTGAGAAAAAAAACACCATCAAGAAATTCATTGACTATGAAATTTTTATGTAACTGTCAGCAACTTCATTGCTTATGTTGAAATACATGACTTCCAAACCTATCTTAAGACGTCTAATAAGTGGAAAAAACAATCTCCTTAAGGTAATTTGTCAGATTGAAAAAAATTGAATGATGTGAATTACTTCATCTCTCCCTCTCATTTCATCTGATAAAAACTTGTATCATTTAAAGAAAGACACGGTCTTTGTTACTTGTTTCTGACAACATCTTGAACACTCTTACTTTCTTCAGTGAATATAGATTTTATACTAAACACTTGAGTTTCTTGCCACCTGAGTGATAAGAACACCTTTCATTCTAATTTAGTGGCTTTCAATGGAGTCCCATATACCTTCAGGATAAGTTTGATCAACAGGAAGTCTGAATTATGATTACATAAGTTAACAGTTTTATCTCCTTCCTCTAGAGAGAGGACAGAGACTGGAGAATGACCATGTTTATGGGACAAACCCTTTGTGAAAACTGAGAAAAAATGTTCATGTTGAGAAGTCCTTGCATGTGCCTGGCCATGATGTACTCTATCAGAACAGGAAGTTCTGAAACCTGAATATTCTGGATGACCAATATGTACCACTCCTTCTTTCTGTTCATCTGGGTCCTTTACAATAAGTTGGTTGAACACAACAGGGGCATAAGCTAAAGGGGAGAAAGAGAAACAGCAAAAGAAAAATAAAAGTAATTGCATACAGTACACTAAGGAAGACAAAGAGCTCTTGTTTCCATACCTTGTAGTTCATTCCTTTTTTCTGTAAATAAGTTTATCTGATTTGGGGTTCAAAAGTTGAATCATAGTCATGGAGAGACAAGGAGAAAGGGTGAACCAATGCAACAGTGGAAGTCAACTTTACACACTTTATACCTTGTGGGGTGGGGGATGGGGGGTTGAAGCATGGGGGTGGAATTGGCAGAGGGGGGAAGCAGGAGAAAACGAGGAAATCAGGGAAGGCTAACACTGTTCAAAAGGAAACGTACTCATTACCTTACTTATGTAACTGTAATCCCTCTGTACGTCTTCACAATAAAAAATACAAGTTGGTGAAGTATATGTATGAATTTCTAGGATTTTTGTGATTTGTTTGAAAACCATAAAAACAGAAGGTAAGATAGTGTAATCCCTATCTTTAAGATGATTCTGAAAGACATGATCTAGGAAATTAGTCTCCATGATTGGCTTTAGCAGTGAGGGCAATCTTTGTGACAAAGCCTTTAAACCTATGGATTCTGATTTCACTACCTAGAAAATAGTGTCAGAATTGATTCAAATTTTAGGAAACCCAGTGTTGTTGTCTGAAGCTAAGAACAATTGGCTTTGTGGAAATTTTAAAATACAGACCAACATATTTCATATTAGAACTATAAAAAGGAGATCATTTTCAGAAGGCAAATATATTTATATCAGGTAAAGATAACTGAAAGAAGTATGTAGACTTTAATGGTATTGCCTGGATTTGTGTTTTTAAAGTAGTCAGAGTCTCTCTCTCTCTCTCTCTCTCTCTCTTACTGTGTCTGTTTACCTTAATATTTATTACTTGCTTGAATGTGAAATGCAGATATTTTTATTTTTGTGTGTGCTTTGGGTCATGGGGCTGGACCTCAGGCCCTGGGCTCTGTCATTGAGCATTTTGGCTCAAGGCTAGTATTCTACAACTTTCAGCCACAGTGCCACTTCCGGTTTTTCAGTAATTAATTGGAGATAAGTGTCTCTTGGTGAATTTTCTCCAGAGATGGCTTTGAGCCACAATTTTCAGTTCTCAGTATCCTGAGTAGAAAGAATTACAGGTGTGAGCCACTGGCTCTCAGCATTTATTTACTTTTGAATGTGCTATATTAATTGCTTATCTTCAAATTTTTAATGATTCTAAGGAAAATCTAAGGGAAAGAGTATAATGTAAAAGAAAAAGAACTTGTTAAGATACCATGACAATCTATAGATTTCCCCCAAATTGCAGCAATTTTCCATAAATAATTGAGGTATTTTTTTCTCATTGTAAATTCAGTCAATATTTTAGAAGACTGAAAAACCCAACTCTATTAAAATTAGATTTCTGGGTAAGGGGAAAAGACATTGCATACAATAGTTCTAATGCACAGTTCTTGACATTATCAGATATAGTAGAGAGGAAGGTCTTGAGTAGTTAGAGATTTGGGGAAAGAAAAGTAATCAGGAATTATGGTTAGTGAAAGGAATATGTCTATGTCTAATATTTAGTTTAGTCTAATATCCTTATTTAAAGATCTTATTTTAAAAACATTTATTTTGGCTTTAAAAACATTAACATCTGTATAATCATGAACTTAAACTCATTGAGGATTTCAGGGATCTAGTTCGCTGTTGTTATTATGATTGCTTTGGGCAAAGATTTTGTCAGACATTTGCTTACTTTTTATGTAAACACACCCTGGCTTATACAAACATCTCCATAAAGAATTTAGGTTGCCTTTATTTCTCATTGTAATTTCAGGCAGTTTGTTTGTGAATTGCTCAAAATGGTGCAATTGGGGGTCTCACATCAGCCAATGCACATTTTGTGCTAATCAAGATAATTTCTTTACTCGTTTTCTACATACATATTACTGTGGATGTGTGGCACATTTGCTACATATATTCCTACTGAACATAAAGAAACAATACAATTACTCATTTCAAATATTCTTGCCTGCGAAACAAAATCAAAATCCAGTCTCTACTTAGTATAATTTCTTCCTGAGAGCAAGGGTCAGTTAAATTCAATAAAAAAGAAACAATAATTTAGTTTTTCTACTTATATTTTAGCCTCTTTATTAACTATACAAAACCACTACAGTTGCTTCCAAAGAATCATATGTGATTATTTTGCAAGTTTGTAATTATTATATATATAAAGATTTGTCTTTTAGAAAAGATTAAAGCTATGCACAAAAGAGAATTCGCTGTCCAGATAAACAGCCACATAAATTTGAAAGGCTAAAGGATCACTGACTTTTAAAGATTAATTTTGCTTGTAAAAATGAAAAAGGCAGCCCATCTGGTATACCTATGTGTTCACTTGTACCCACTTATTTGTCTATCTTCCTTCTTGATTTAATAAATTTTCTATACTTTGGGGATGTGGTTATGGTTGTAGTTGTGGAAATGGTGTTTTTACCCTTCTTTTGTATTAAGTTCAATTTCTCTTCTCTATAAATTCAATTTCAATGACTGTCTTTGTTTAGACTTCTGAGAGCTCCATCAACAAAAATCTTCACTTGGATATAATGGAAAGAACAGACAAAACAGAATTAGTTTGGACTAATATAAATACCATTTCAAATGCAGATATTTCTAGTGCCCGAAGAATGAATGGCTCTACTCCAAGTATGAAGGGTGTCCTTCCCTGCTTGTTTTTTACCTGAATTTTCAAGATGAATGAAAAGTTCTTAATTCTATTTCGTGCACCTGTCCATAATTAATCAAAATGTGCAGGGACTGCTGTATTCCTGCGTGGATTTAATTGCTGATTTCCTTTAATAAGATTTAAAAAGAGATCTTTAAATCTCCAACCTCAAAATCAGAGGAAGAATGGGGAATAAATGAGTATAAATATTCCTTGTAGATATTCTTTTGCATTACAGCAATATTTTTATGTTGCTTGAGAACTTACCTGCTAATGGCAATGACATTAGAGAGCTGAGGAAATATTGCAAGGGTGCCCTTTCAAGGTTAAGATGTCATGTGGAGATGTTACATTCTAGCTCTTTTTTCATATATTTTATTGTAATTAATAGAAGGATTACATTATATTCACCAGATAGATGGTGCATTACCTCACAAACATTGATACCCTTTCTCATGTCTTGGTCCCCATTTCCCTCCCCCAACTCCGCTAATCAATTTCAATCCAATTTCTGTAAATTTTAGCTCTTAATAAATTTGTTTTCTTTGTCTTTGATTTTTGGCAGTACTGAGAGAGTTCAAGGCCTTATGCTTGATTCATACCCCAACAATTTGTTTCTTCATCATTTTAATATAGGATTGTATAGGATTGCAATAATATAAGCCTAAAAGTTATTGCAAAATGTTAGAACCAGTGAAATACACTGATATCTTACAAACTATATCAACAATATGCTATATGCTACAGTCATAATGAACTTACTTCATTCTTCTCAGGACAATAATAAATGAATGCACCAATCAACAATGGTTTCAGCCAGCTCTGAAATGAGAAGAGCCATCCAAAGCCCACTATGCAAAATTTAAACCTCAGAGAATCTTATAAAGTGACCCAAAACCAAGTAAACAGAAGCTGATTACTTGTTAATATTTTCCCCAATAAAGAAGTTTATTATGTAACTGTTTCTTTAAATTAATGAACTTTAAAATTCCTAGTCTCTAAATTTCTCGAGGATTAAAAATAATACCAAATGGAATTAATGAGGGGGGAATAGGCTAGGACTATGTCGCCTGGATTTTAAACGGATCTTTACTAGTCATTGATGCATACTTGAGCAAGTGATTTAAACATTTATGTTTTATTTATGTCCCAATGTTCTTCTGTAAATCAAAAATGGTTGTGACTTCAACTTCACTAGGTTACTGAGAAGGTTAAAAAAAGTAATTAAGTCACTGAACACAGTGACCAACACATAAAATTAGCTTGATAAATGGTCAGTCTTCTTACGTTAGTAGTAGTATTAATTATTAAAATTACAGATAAATCAGAGTTCTAGGATTATTGGGGCAAGTTAGCACTTCCTTTAAAAAATATTGTCACTTCCTGGTTCTCAGTTAAAGATAAAATTTGCTGTTAGTTTTTTCACGGGGAAAGGGGAGATTATGTCTCTCACTCTTACCAGTGAAGATAAAATTTAAAGGGATGGCAAGAAGCCAAACTGAAATTGTGTTCGGATTACAAGATTAGTCATGCTAGTTGAACACATTAGATACATATGACTACCTTCAAATTTTTTATCTGTCCTTGAGTACACTTAACTCAAACTCAGAAGACGTAATATTTCAAAAATAAAAGACATCTTGTTAACCAACCAACCAGGAAATTATTTATATGAATTTGAATATGTGCATCTAATGTGTGTGTATTAATTTTTCATGCACAAATTAAAACAGTAAAGCACAGATTACTTTCTTTGTTAAATGAACACAATATTCCAAAATAACTATAAGACTTGACACCTAAGCATATTCAAAAATATCAAATGATTTATATGGGAAAAAATAAAATAATTTACTAATAATTGTTATTACAAGTAGTATAGTTTGTTGAAAGGTTCAGTTTGTCAAATAATACACACCAGCCAAAAAACTTTTCAGAAGAAGCTATTAGTGAGTTCCACATGTGTATTCTTTAAGATTTAAACAGGACATAATATGGTTAACATAGGTTATAAATTCATAAGTAAACAACAGTTTGATTGGATACTTTCCACACAGATGGATAATATCTAATCATATTTTAGCATAAGAAAATACAGTTTTATATTGGTAGTACATCCCTAATAGTGAGTTAAAGATCAAATATCTTTAGTAAATCAGTGTCTTTCTAATGTGGAGAATCATTTCTTCTTAAGTACTATTCAATTTTGTACAATTATTTAGATAAGTATTTGGTAATAAAAAGTCATTATACTTTGTCTACCAATCAGAACTATAATTTGGATGTTATAAAACTAAAATTTATATGTATTAAGGAATGGTTTTTTAAAGATTTTTTGTGGAACAAATTATTATTATTGTTGTTTCTATTATTATTAATTTTTTTCTATTCCCCAGGGGTACCATCACATCGTCTGTGGCTAACCTTTCCCTCTTCAAAGACAGCAGTTGTTGTCTTTGTTGCTATTTTCTGTCTCCATTTCCACTTTTGAAGTCCTGTCACTATATTCAGCCTGTCTACATAACCAATATATTCTCCTGAGTTTCATATCACCTAATCATCAAACTTAGCTTCATCTATTATTTAATTCTTATTTACCATGTACTGTCACATATTCACAAGTGACTGGGATAAATATATAGGCATCTTTGGGGAGAGAAAACTATTATACTATCATATTACTAACTGAAATACAGAAAATCAGTTTTTTATATTGACATTTGGAGCACCATTCTCATTGAAATAATATTATTTTGGAATTTTGAAGTGCTACAATGGCTGTATGAGCTCCATGAAAATCTTTTCCCCAAAGGAGAAGGACCTCTTAAAATTTAATCTCACAAAAATGATGAAACAAATCATGTAAACAACTTCATACAGATGTGTCCCCTCATTTAATTCTCAGCACAAAATCAGGCACTAAATTGTGCTTAGACTGTTTACATGTACCTGGCCCAGGAAGAGCAAATGACGCCAAAGGATTTTTGCTATGTGAAAAAAAAGCAACAGCAAACAAACAGGGAATTAATAAAGGATTAACTAACTGGAACCAGTGTTAAAAATGATTTGGGCTCATTTATAACCTTAAAGATTCTGCCAGTTGTGTAATACAGGCCAGACTTTCCCAAGAACCTGCTGTATGCTTTCTATTGACTAACCTCTTGATGGTTTATTATTAACTTCAGGAGAACTGACATAAATTACAATTCCATTCTATTGTTTGTGACAGAGTACAGACTGAAGTAAAAAACGATCATGATGCAGCAAACGGTGCACAACATATATGGTAAATTCAGAAGTTTTGTGAGAAGATAGAGGATGTGCAAGTCTACAACTCCCTCTTGGTTCATTTTAATCTCTTTCATGAAGACCAACTGTACTCTGTAACTTTGAGGTGGTAACCACAACCACCAAAATAAATAGATACAGAATGTACAACATGAAAGATTAATGAAATAAGTGAGTGTTTTTTAAGCTGCTTCTGAAGCCATAATGAACATGAATCATTTGTCTTTGTTACTACTTACTCTTTATTTTCCACAAACTTGGCTAGCAGTACCATACACCTCGTAGGTCGGTCTTTTCCTTACTTCTGAGTAAAACATTTGGTGACTGCAATTAATGTCACAGTTCTCATCTAGTCAGGATTCCCATGAACTAAAGGAAGTGCTTACTCCTTCTCTCCCCAGCTGTGAATGCACTCGCTTGTCTCCAGGGATAAATCACTGCTGAAAATCTTAATATAGTTGTTCCTTTTTGACATTTTCTCAGCAAGAAGTTTAAAATGACTAGATGGAAGTCATACTATCAGGAGTGGGTTGTTCTAATTGACTTGATGGGTTTATAACTCCCTCACTCACCCTATGCACTCCACAATCTGTCCTGTAACTCTGTAATCCCTCAAATTTCAAGGTCAGGATGTTGAAAATTTCAAGAGTTATAGAGAATAAAAAAATTATCTATTTTACTTTCAATCTTTAGGCTGTCAAGAATATACATTGTATAATATCAGTTAAGTCAGTCTACCATTGCAGAGGTCAGATTGAACCTACCCAAATGTCATCCTCAAGGCTGACCTACTAGTCAAAAAAAATCTGTATGATATAAAAATATACAATGATCACAGTAAGAATAGGTAGAAGAGAAAAAGGAAGATAAATTTATATATCCCCAAAAGACAAATTACTGCATTCTCCAAGATGATAGGGTTTTTCTGCACAAAGATGTTCTACACGGGTAATCTTGTGTTCAATATAGACATCATCTGGTTATATCTCTATATCTATCTATCTATCTATCTATCTATCTATCTATCTATCTATCTATCTATCTATCTCAAAACCCAGCCAGGAAAATCCAAGGTATCCACTTTCCTTCCATTTAAACAACTGATTAAATATACTGGATCAATCTATATAGATGAAAGTTTTAAATTGTGTCAAAATAATATGGCAACAATACATTAGCAGTTACCTAAGAGAAATGGGGTGATGGCATGAGATAAAGGAAAATGTAATGGGAAGTGACTGTTAAATATAGATTACTTTTGTGTGTTATTCATATATATATTCATTACAAATATAAATTCATGGTGATGATTTCACAATTCTCTAAATATAGTGAGACACATGGGTTCTATACTTTAGATGGTTTTATGTGTATAAATGATTTTTCAATAAGTATATATTAAATAAAAGAGTAATAACACTCATATCCAATGACATAATTAGCTCAACTGCAAACATTTTTTATTGAGGAAGAAAAGGTAGACAGCTTGCATTGTGATGTTTTCAGCTTTATTTTTGCTGCAACTTACAATGCTAGATAGAGCGTTAGTGTTAAGACTGAAACTTTGGGAAAGCTAAGAATGTTTTATCTGAATGTTTATCTAGGCTCATTATTTTAAGTGATTTAGTATTACTTTTTTACTTTGTAAGACAAAGTAATAAATTCTACTTCCTAATAATTAATTGCTCTTACATAGTAAATGAGCTTTTAGAGTCAATCATAGCCTGAAAAAATCTTGTAGAATTCCAGGAGGTGGATTCTGGGAGAAGAAAAAAGAAGACAATGGTAGTCTCTTAATCCTTATATTTTTCAAAACAGAATACTCATATTCCCTCCCTCTCTCTTTCAGATATATATAGAGGAAAGAATTTGTATGATGTGGTTTCTATTCACAGAACACATTGTGTCAAGTTATCACTTTAAAGAAAGAAGCTAGGTAAAGGTATTTCAGTCATTTGTCAAGGGGAGCAAGCATCTACAATGTGCTGTGGTAACATTTTACCAAAAATATTTTGTTTTATTTCAGACATGCAGATAAAGAGAAATGGATCTACAACTTTTGTGGCTAATATATTTTGGAGCATCTCAAGCTGGCAATCGTCATGAGATTCTAGGTGAATCAAAGTAAGTTTAATTCTCAACACCATTGATATGACCTTGAGTATCTGATAAATGGATGCATTCTGACTCTACCCAACAGGGTTACATTTCCACCTGCATTTTGACCAGTTCCCTTAACGACCTTGCCAGCTCATACAAATTGCTTCTTGGAGTAAGCCCAGAGGAGTGTTAGAAAGCTTAATGATTTTGCTTCATGTTACAGTAGATGGCTTCTAATAGTGAGGAAAAAAGCATCAACTTCTGACATGTAAAAAAAGTCCTTTTATATATTGACAGCAGATAAAACACATTTCTATTCTCAAATAGCAGAGGTATTACTGAAACAGAGGCATGCTAAATAAAATGATATAATTAAAAGTAGGTATCATTTCTTATGTGAACATTATGACTTCTGTACTGATTATTCACTTTACAATAATTTACATATGTCAAAATATGGTATGTTAGTTCAACATAACCTCAGAATACATCTCAAAGTGTAGAAGGGCTTTTGTTTCATGGGCATGGAAATGTGAATTTAACCATGTGAATCAATTTAATGGAAAAGTGACTATTTCCTCTGAGATTCATAAGGGCACACAATTTTTTGTGGTTCAAAGTGACTTTTTTATTTGTTGAATAGTCTCACAATTTGAGTGGAAACTAAATTATCAAATAACTGATGGACAAAGATGGAAAAAACATCACTATCATGCCCATTTGATTTGGCCTTAACTACCATAGCAGATGTTAACAACATATTATATCTTTCTGTTTACTATATCAAGGATCATTTCGCGATTGGTACTTGTGTAATGCATGAACAGTTGAATGAATAATTGAGTGAATAAGCACACTGAAATCAGGAAATATATTTCCAGATAATATGATTCAAATGTAAACAGACATGTTCAAATACACACCATTCATGTATGTATCCTAGATTGTTGTGCAGATTAGTTAGAATCCTTAAACATTAACAATGCATTTGCGATGCTTTATCTCCATTTTCACTAGACTTTCTGCCCAGTATAGCTTATTTAACTTTCTGTTTCTGCATTTTTGCCACCTTTGAAATAATAATCTCATTTTTATGAATTGCAATTATAACACTAAATTTTAATCTTTCTATTGATCCACATTTTGGTACCTATTTTCTCACATCATTTATTCATCTTCCTCCATACCCTCCCTGAAACAAAGTCACTTGTGGTCCACTCTCTACAGTGACATCAATTATTTTACTTTTCACATATGATTGAGAACAAGCATTTGTCATTTTAGGTTTTGTTTACTTTCTCATTCCACAGAAATCTAATGTAAAAAAAGAAGTTGTAGATATGAAACCAAATATCTATTTAGAAAATTGCACAATGAAGCAAAATATATAGAAACCATTTTCATGTTTCAGTGTACAACAGTGCAATGTATGAAGGTGAGATTCACTAGGGACATGTCAAATACCACTTAAATTAAGTTTAACAAAACAGTTGTGATAATGAATTGCTTTTTGGTATAGCTCAGGGAAATTTATCTTTTATTAGCTTAGCAGAATGTCAGCTCAAAACTGGATCCCTTGGTATTCCCTAGAACACTGCTTTCGTGTGAAGATTGCAGCAGAATATTCTACATTCAGATAAGCCTAGAGGGAAAAAAATAGACCAACTCTCTGAGTCCAGTCAAAACTTCAGAGAGGACCTCCACAGAGCTTCAATATAAAGGTGTGGTTATTTAAGTCCAAGTAGCTATTTGTAACAATTCATCTCCTTTATCTAAGCAGATTGACTTTCTGAGTAAAAATCCAAATTTGCATCTCATTCTTCGTGGCATAGGATGAGATCACAAATATAGATCTAGTGTCCACTTTCAATATAGGTCAAATATTTGGTTGCTGTGACTAAGTTAATATGTAATTAGAAATTTATAATTTGCTATTTATTTGTTGGGTGCATAAACAGGTAGGCAATTGATGACAGCTGTCTATTTCATGTGGTTTTGTTTCCTGTAAACATTAATTCACAATACCTTAGGAATTTTTGCTAAAAATAATTACAAAAACAGTGAATGTACTGACTGTGTTTTAGTTTCTTTATTCTTCCAAAGCTGTTTGTTAGGACATAAATATGATTTAGTATTTCCTCCATTCCACATATACCTGTGAAGGTTATCAAAAAAACATCAAGGATGATAAGTTTAAAATTACTATGAGGATGGTGGATTAATTAGTTCCAGTATGATCTTGATAGGAAATGTCTACTAGTCATTTGGAATTCATGTATAATCTTTGTAATAAAATGAGGTAATAAGTAGGTATGACTTAGATGTCAGACAAATAGAATCTATGACCAATCTAACCTTTTCACATTGTATTTGTATTCAGATATTGCAGCTGAATGTTGAGAAGCACATTGCTATACATTAGAAACAAACCAGATTTCCAGAAAAGTACAAAATTGTGTTTTGGAGACTATTGTTGGACATGGTTCATCCGATTTATTTTTATAAATATAAAGTTTCAGCAAAACAGTGGCTAAAAGCAAGATATGAAAAGCTTCTTGAGAGAGGATAAAAATTAGGATTTCAAATTCAGAATTGGCCTTCAAACCTTGGTAATATATGCCTTCACTTGTACTTGCTTCACATCAGGATTCAATATGCCCACTGTGAATCAGATTTGCCTTGAGCTATCCTTCACCTCAACAGGGGTTGTGGACAGAAAGAGAAGTGGCAGGTACTGAACAAGCTGCTTCCTAACCATGAAAGTCAGACAGGAAGATTGCTATTAAGACAACTTCAAGAAGAGACAATATAATGAAAATATAAGATAGCATTAGAATAAAGATATGGAACTAAAATGGCTGTTATCTCTACGAGCAAAGCATTTCATACATCATCGACATAGGAATCAAGATTTTTAAATATTTCTCATTAAAATAATTTCAGGCATTCTATCTTTATAGATGTGCAAGTTGATCTTTACTAAAATTAGTCACTAGAAACATGCATATATAAAGCTGTATCCTTAAACTATTTTCAATGTTTATAGAAAAAAATAATGTATACAGTTGACTACCAGATACCAGATAAATTTTGTTATAGTAAGTGACTAGAGGCAGACATAGACAACATCAAGCAAGTTCAACACAGAATATAACATTTATAAATTTAAAGATGTAATGTCAACTATAAAGAGAATTGTTCTATTCAATATTATGAGCATGGAGAAGGGCTAATTATTTTCATGAGGAAATTCTTTTTGATACATTGCAGATTTTGTAAGCATAGTATGACCAAAAGTAGCAACTGTAATGAATTTGCAGCAAGGAGAAAGAGAGGAAAACAGAATTTGAATAAAGTTAAGTAGTAGCAGGAAAGGGAATAGGAAAAGTTTATAAAGAGGCTAAGTGGTCTTACAACCTTATAATTCCAAAGCATGCAGTGTGACTTCGTTACCCATTCTTCTTTATGACTGAGATTGCTTATGTGGGCTGTGTTTTAGCAAGAGAAAGTTATGTTCATCCCAAGTTTGCTCTAAAAATCTTCTAAGACTCCTCCAGATTGCCTTTTTCTAATCCGGAGAGAACATCTGCAATGCTATTGTAAGGTTGATGCTAATAGATTATCAGTATGCTCCCCAAACTAAATGGCTGTATTTTTAAGATGGTGGTATGTATTGGAATCATTCATGCCAAGTTTTAAACAAAGCTCAATTGACTCTTCTCTCAGAGACTTTTTTGTGGTATGCCTAGATTATATATTAATATATATTATCACATACATTTATGTCATAAATATCTTACCAATATGGTATGTTTCCTAATATATGTAACATAGTGTAATAGAAATGAAAGACATCAAATTTAGAGTCTTCTCTGAAGAAGAAATAAAAATGGCCTATAGAGACATGAAGAAATGCTCGACATCTCTGGTCATAAAAGAAATGCAACAACATGACCGGTGGAGGTGGAGGGGAGGGAAATGGGGACCAAGACATGAGAAAGGGTATCAATGTATGTGAAGTAATGCACCTTCTATCTGGTGAATATAATGTAACTCTTCTATTAATTACAATAAAAATATATGGAAAAAATAGAAACAACTCATATTCAATAGTGATCAAATTATATTATTTTATTAGTCCAGTATTTCTTAAAAACTTTATACAGAATATGCGTACCATGAAAGTTTGTTTCTGAAATAAAATAAAATATGGAGTAGAAGTTTTGAATGAATGCATCTTTTAACAAGTTTATTCGGATGGGTGCACAAGTTTTCTTCCATGAATAATTGCCTATGACTTTTTTTCAGGGCTGCTGGATTTACAAAATTAATCTCTCCAGATTCAACTACAACTCACATTGCTAATATCTTATCATTTAATTTATTTAGTGATATTTACCCTAAGGAATAAAACTTTGATATTATTGCCATGAAAGTCATGAAATTCCATCATTTAAACTTCAAATAACTCATGCATTGGCCGTTTCAGGCAAGAAAAACCTTTAAAAATATTTTAGTGTATTAGGTAATTATGATATTCTCATTATTAACTTAAACTTAAAAAGTCTTTACCAGCCTTTTTTATTCAGCAGTCAAATCATTTTTCCCTGAGAAAGAAAACTTAATTACAAAATATGAATACAGTTCTTTTATTTTTTTAATGTTTTTTTTTTGCCAGTCCTGGGCCTGAGCATTGGCCTTGGACTTTCTCAAGGTTAGAGCTCTACCACTTGAGCCTCAGCACCACTTCTGGCTTATTTTCTATCTATGTATGTGGTACCAAGGAATCGAACCCGGGCCTTCGTGCATGCTAGGCAAGCACTTTAACCACTAGGCCAAACTCCCAGCCAGAATACAGTTCTTTTATTAAACGAATGAAAGAAGATAAACTCAGCTTATTTACTTGTGGTACTAGGGACTGAACCTAGATCCTTATACATGATAGGTAATCATCAGCACTTGAGCTATAACCCTAGTCGAATTCAGATCAATCATATTTCATCAATGATCTTGATCTTGACTACAGTTCTTACAACAGATATTTTTTTTCCTTCTACCAATATGCTACTTATCAATTTGTCCTCTGAATCTCACTTTTCCTATCTTTATCAAAAACCTGTTCCATTTTCCTATTTTAACTCACTTTATCTATTTTTACCTCCTAATCATTAAGCAATTTCTTCCTTTTTTTTGCCAGTCCTGGGTCTTAACTGAGAGGCTGAGCATTGTTCTTGGGCTTTCTCAAGGATTACACTCTACCACTTAAGCCACAGCACCACTTCCAGCTTTTTCTATATATGTGGTACCAAGGAATTGAACCCTGGTCTTCATGCATACTATGCAACAACTATTACCACTGGGCCAAATTTCTGGCCTCTCATTAAACTATTTCTACTGGACTTCATGTAAAAGAAAAAAATATCAACAGAAAATCTTTTGAAATTGCTGTTACCTTAAGATATACCTAAAGTTCTTTTTTTCAAAATCTATGCTTTGCAAAATCCAAATGTATGTAAATAGCAATTTAACCACTGGGATGGTTTCAAAATGCTGCCTTATTTCTGCTCTTCTTACTCAATATATAAGAAAAGTATACCAGCGGGCCGGGAGTTTGGCCTAGTGGTTCAAGTACTTGCTCAGCATGCATGAAGACCCGGGTTCGATTCCTCGGTACCATATACATAGCAAAAAGCCGGAAGTGGTGCTGAGGCTCAAGTGGTAGAGCTCTAGCCTTGAGAAAGTCCAAGGACAGTGCTCAGGCCCTGAGCTCAAGCCCAGGACTGGGAAAAAAAAGTATACCAGCATATAATACACAAATTAAAATAAAGATTCACCAGAGCTTTTAAAGTAAAGGGGTGTTGGATCTTGTCAAATGCCTTTTCTGCATCTATTGAGACAATCATGTGATTTTTGTCCCTGCTCCTGTTGATGTGTTGAATTATATTAATTGATTTGCATATGTTGAACCAGCTTTGCCTCCCTGTTTGATCATAGTGTATAATTTTTTTTGATGAGTTGTTGTAGATGGTTGGCCAGTATTTTGTTGAGAAGTTTTGCATCGATGTTCATCAAAGAAATAGGTCTATAGTTCTCTTTCTTTGATAAATCTCTGTCTGGTTTGGGGATGAGGGTTATACTGGATTCATAAAAGGAGTTTGGTAAAGAACCTTCATTTTCAATTTCATTGAAGAGCTTGAGGAGTACTGGTGTGAACACTGCTTTGAAGACCTTATAGAATTCAGCTGTGAATGATCTGGCCCTGGGCTTTTCTTAGGTGGAAGTTCTCTTATTGCCATTTCTATTTCAGTGCTTGAAATAGGCCTGTTTACGTATGTTAGTTCTTCTTGGTTCAGTGGGGGTATGATAATATGGGCTAGGAATTCATCTATTTCTTCTAGATTCTCAAATTTGTTGGCATAAAGGTTTGAGAAGTATTCCCTCATGATACTCTGGATCTCAAAGGACATAGCTAGTAAACTAATTAGGAAGCCTACAAAGTGGGAGAGGATCTTCACCAACCATACAACGGACAAAGGCCTCATATTTAAAATATATCAACAGCTCAAAAAATTGAATCACTCCAAAACTAATCTCCAAAGTAACAATCATCCCATTAAAAGATGGGCCAAAGACTTAAAGAGAGTCTTCTCTAAAGAAGAAACAAAAATGGCCTATAGACACATGAAGAAATGCTCAACATCTCTGGTCATAAAAGAAATGTAAATCAAAACAACTCTAAGATTCCACCTCACTCCAGTTAGAATGGCCAGGATCAGGAAAACGAATAATAACAGATGCTGGAGGGGATGTGGCCAGGAGGGATCACTACTACACTGTTGGTTGAAGTGCAAACTCGTTCAACCACTATGGAAAGCAGTGTGGCAGTGCCTCAAAAGGCTAAACATAGAACTCCCCTATGACCCAGCAATTCCACTACTTGGCATTTACCCAACCATCCAGAAACAAGGGCATACTAAATCCACTACCACAACAATGTTCATTGCAGCACTATTCACCATAGCAAAGATATGGAACCAACCTAGATGTCCCTCAGTTGAAGAGTGGATCAACAAATTGTGGTATTTGTACACAATGGATTTCTATGCTGCTGTCAGAAAGAATAACATCGACCCATTTGTTAGGAAATGGAAAGACTTAGAAAAAATCATATTAAGTGAAGTAAACCAGACTCAAAGGAACTTAGGCTCAATGGTTTCCCTCATTCGTCATAATCAGTAGACCCTTGGGCTCTACTAGCAGAGATCTGCAATAGAGCAAAATCTTGCTACCTAAGGCCATATAGTATGAGGCTAATTGAAAGGACCTCCAGGATATTGAAATAAAAGCCATATAACGAATGATTTTTGTCCTTAATGTATTATGTTGTCTCTCATCTCCTTTACTGTCCCTTGGTTATCTCATATTGCTATAGTATCTCACTTTGTTATCTGATATATTGAGTTTATTTGTATTTGGTTATTTGAAATTTGATAGGGAAGGGGGGAAAACCAAGACGGGTGTGTGGTGTCGGGGGTAGGGTAATGGGTACCAAGACATGTGAAAGTGTATCAATGTATGTGAATTAATGCACCTTCTGTCTGGCAAATATCATGTAACCCTTTTACTAATTACAATAAAAAATACATTTAAAAAAATTGAATCACCCCAAAACTAATCTCCAATGTAACAACCATCCTATTAAAAGGTGGGCCAAAGACTTAAAGAGAGTCTTCTCTGAAGAAGGAACAAAAATTGCCTATAGACACATGAAGAAATGCTCAACATCTCTGGTCATAAAAGAAATGCAAATCAAAACAACTCTAAGATTCCACCAGGATCACAGGAAAACTAATAACAACAGATGCTGGAGGGGATGTGGCCAGGAGGGATGACTACTACACTGTTGGTGGGAGTGCAAACTCATTCAACCACTATGGAAACATTATGGCAGTTCCTCAAAAGACTAAACATAGAGCTCCCCTATGACCCAGCAATTCCACTACTTGGCATTTACCCAATCATCCAGAAACAAAGACATACTAAATCCACTAGCACAATGATGTTCATTGCAGCACTCTTTACCGTAGCAAAGATATGGTACCAACCTAGATGTCCCTCAGTTGATGAGTGAATCAACAAGGTGTGGTATTTATACACAATTGAATTCTATGCTGCTATCAGAAAGAGTGACATTGCCCCATTTGTTAGGAAATGGAAAGACTTAGAAAAGATCATATTAAGTGAAGTAAGCCAGACTCAAAGGAACATAGGCTCAATGGCTTCCCTCATTTGTCATAATCAGTAGAAACTTTGGGCTCTCCTAGCAGAGATTTGCAATAGAGCAAAACCTTTGTACAAAAGGCTGTATAGTAGGACGCTAAATGCAAGGATCTCTAGGATATAGAAACATAAGCCATATAATGAATGATTGTTGTTATTAAGGTACTATGTTATCTCTCATTTCTTTTGCTGTCCCTTGGTTATATTTGGTTATTTGAAATTGGATAGGGAAGGGGGGAAAACAAGATGAGTGGTGGAAGTTGGGGGGAGGGAAATGGGTACCAAGACAATTGTAAGGGTATGAATGTATGGGAATTAATGCACCATCTATCTGGCAAATATCATGTAGCCCTTCTATTAATTACAATAAAAATATATGAAAAAATGAAGCTTCAAAAAAACAAAATAAAATAAAATTAAGATTCACAACTCCATATCAAGAATACTGTGAAAAGTAGTGGCCTGGGGACACTGTAGACCACTAGAAACTTAACTCATTTGGGGACACACTTAGGAGATATTTCTTATTTCCTCTCTTTTCCTTTGAACAGTATAAAGAAGAATGAGTAGAAAGAGGTATGAGTCTCACTATGACTCACAATAAAACAGACTTTACTTAAAAATAAAAATCTCACTTTATAAGGAACATGACCCATGGAAAAAAAACAAGTACTGATTTCTGCTTTTCCTTCTTACCAAAGATATGTTCCCACAGTGGATTGGAACTATTCCGAATTATTGAAAAAAACAAACAGAAATCTGAATTTATGTAAAATGTTATTATTGTAACATTTTAATCATTTCAATTAAAATAAGACAAGATAATAGGAAAAAATGTATTCTGTAGACCATTTCTGAATTTCTCACTTCCTACTTTAGAATTCCAATAGTTCAAACAGCAAATGGTACTTGATTCTTGGTGGCTGAACTCACAGTACTAAGCAGTATCTTCATGGGGCTGATTGAAGAAGATATACATTTAAAACATCATAAGACAGACCCAAATCAGAAATAATCAGACTTGAAGTATTAGAATTCACTAGTCTCTTCCTTTTCCTTCCTTACATTGTCTTTATTCTCCATCTTCTCTTCTAAATATGGGAATAACTTAGTCTCTTGTGTTCCTACATTAGGATACATCCTAAGATATCTTATGCTTTAAAAATAATAGAACAATATGCATATTTTTTTAATTCCAGAATGACATCTGCTTATGTTAGATACAGTAAAACACATGTAGAATTGAAAGCTCTTTGTACTATTACTTAAAGAAAATAACAAATGGAAAAAACTCCAATATATATTCATGAATCATTAACATGTTTTGTCCAACTCTTAAATAATACTAATATCTATCCAGTTTTGTCTATGCTTACTGATAATATATAATAAGATATGATGTAAATATTTTTTAATTTGTACCAATAAAAAACCAGTTAATTTAAATCACTATTCATAGTTTAGTCATCTTGAAATTTTCAGTAGAATGAATCTCTTTGAGTGGGTTTCTGTTTAACATACTTCAATACAGACCATAAAGATAAGTCTCAATCTCTATTATTTTTCTTTTATTACCATCTCTCACTGCTCTACAGGCTTATTTATCACTTTTATTTTAAGATGCATCCGATTATGAGATTTACTGATGTCTGCATAAGAATTTTTCTGTTTCCTTTGGAAGTCATTTGGGGTGAACACTTTTATGTCTTTTGCTAATTGTTTCAGTAGAAATATTTCTCTCACACCAATTCCATTTAAAAATTACTTTCAGTTAGTTGTTAGTATATTCTAGAGGTAATCTTTATTTTCTTTTGATATTTTCATTAGGTATCCATATTCAATTTCTAACTTAGATAACTATTCTAAATGTTTCATCCTTTTGACACCATGATCTGAAGAACAGATATAGTGTTACATTTATATTTGGCCCCATGCTCTCTCACAAGTGCTGTGTGGCGAGTGAGTATACGTTGTTTCTGTATATATCTGCAAAATAACTGAAGTAATAGATAGAGGTAAACATACCTCCATTTATTCATTCTTTTTCTGTTTAGGACCAAATGTGATTGTGAACTATTTATAGTGAAGATTAAATTGATGCCATGATATGGTCACAAGTCAGAAGAATTTTTTATCTTTTTGTTGATATACAATATAGAAGGTAGGTAGAAAAATAGATTAATGGATATACTTAAATATCTATCTTGATAATATTTAAGTGTATTTTTATCAGTTTCATTGTAACTTTTGTTCTTATACTGTAAACTATGTCAAAATTAATTTTCTATCACAATCATCATCAATCATCATTACCATCCACCTGTATGGCTACCTATTTATCCATAATCTATCTTTCTGTCTGTCTGTCTATCTATCTACCCAGTTACCTACCAATCTATCAACTGATATTTAGTTATTTTTATAAACCTTGCATCCAGCATTGTCTCCAGTAAACATCATTGAGAATTCATTTATCAATCTTGCCTTTGATAACTGAAATTAAAACCAGAAAATAACAGTCACCCATATAATATCAATATATGTCCAATGAAAATATGTGATGAAATTTTCTTCTATATTTAAATATTTTATCTCAGTTGCCTACGGAACAAAAATTGCAAAATAACTGAACATCTCAAACTCTGATGTAGACTTTTTGCATACAAAAATTTTAGAGAATTTAGTAACATAAAAAATGAACATAATATGCTACTTATAAAAGCAAATTATGTGAAGTTAAGTATTTTCTTTCGGTTTTGTATGTTTAGACTCTCTGAACTCCTTAAATCCTTAGATAATTTCACATATTTATTCTTTGGACTCAGAATCCAATTGCCATTTTTATTCTCTGCTTTATAAGACCTGTCATTGGATAATGAAGGAATCAATCAAATATTTTTCTCCATGTCCCTGCAGCAACAGAAGTTTATTATTTTTTTCTCCAGTGACACTGAGAAGCTTGAATCAATATTGACAAAACATCAGGTCTTTTTGAAAAACTTTACTATGATAGCACTCAAAGCTTAACCATTTCATATCTTTTATTGGAGTGAAAACTCAAAGTTTATTTTCCTCATAAATACATGCATCTTAATCTCTCAGGATTTTATCCCATTGCATTTGAACTGCAGTTATCATAAGTGACTAAAAGGCACATAATTGGACACATGTTTATATCTGAGAATAGAATCAAAAGCTCCAAATAAAGAGAAATTTATAATCAATTTTCAAGGACTACTATTTCTTCAGAAGGACAAACTAGTCATGGGAGAAAATTTGAGGTTGTTCTTGAAATTGACAGAAAACTAAAGATGAACTAGTAGAAACAACTTCACTGTAAATAAATGACTAATTTAATCCTGTAAATAGTTCACATTTAAATCTTTTTCATCATTGATATTGGTCACTGTCTGAACCATATAAAGAACTATAATCCTTTCTATTGAAATGTTTCTCCAGAACTTTTAGCATAAAGGGGTCTTGAATCTTGTTAAATGCTTTTTCTGAATCTATTGAGATATTCATATGATTTTTGTCCTTGCTCCTGTTGATGTGATGAATTACATTAATTGATATGATGAATCAGTTTTGCACCCCTGTTATGACTCCTTTTTTATTATAGTGTATAATTTTTTGATGAGTTGTTGAAGGATAGGCCTGAAAACCAACGGAACAGAACTGAAGACACAGAAATCAACCCAAAGACCTATGGTCACCTAATCTTCGATAAGGGGGAAAAAAATAGGACAGGAGAAAGACAGCCTCTTTAACATGTGGTGCTGGCAGACATGGTTAAGCATCTGTAGAAAACTAAATTTAGATCATTCTATATCACCCTTTACTAGAATTAATTCCAAGTTGATCAAAGAGCTTGAGGTAAAAGCAGATAGCCTAAAAATTTTAAAAGAAGAAATAGGAGATGCACTAGGTCTCCTTGGCATAGGTTGAAACGTTCTTAATAAAGACCCAGAAACAAAACAAATTAAAGAAAGTTTGGACAAATGGGACTGCATTAAACTGCAGAGCTTCTGTACGGCAAAGGACATAGCTAGCAAGTTAAATAGAAAGTCCACAGAGGGGGAGAAGATCTTAACTAACCATACAACAGACAATGACCTCATATCAGCTCAAAAAATTGAATCTCTCAAAAACAAATCCTCAAAGGAACAACCATCCCCTTAAAAGGTGAGCTAAAGACTTTAAGAGAGACCTCTCTGAAGAAGAAATAAGAATGGCCTGTGGACAAATGAAGAAATGGTCCACATGTCTGGCCATAAAAGAAATGCAAATCAAAACAACTGAGATTCCACCTCACTCCAGTTAGAATGGCCATCATCAAGAAATCTAAGGTCAAATATATTTATTCAGTTTTGTGTTGTGAGTTGTTAGATGTGCAACTGTATTTCAGGATTTGTAACTGTTTCAGGATTCTTTATAGCGTAATGTTTGGCCTTCTTTCAAAGAAATCTTTTCAATATTTATTTTTCTTGAGCATCAATTTTCTTTATGTAAACGTTTATTTTTCTGAATTCCTCTTTATAATCTTTAATTCTATTTTTGTTAACAAGCAGTAATTTAATACCTGAAGTAACTGTCTTCTATATGAGTCATTGTTTCTATAGCAAATAATTCTCAGTGATTTTCAAACTAATGCTATTTCTATTTGAGTTTAAAAGGAGGCTGCTAGTATGGTAATTCCTCAGAATACTAAATATAGAGCTCCCCTATGAAACAGCAATCCCACTCCTGGGGACTTACCTAAATTTCCGTAAGCAAGGACATACTAAAGATACCAGCACAATCATGTTCATTGAAGAGTTATTATCATAGCTAAGATATGGGATCAAGAAGATGTGTATTTATACACAATTGAATTCTATTCTGCCATGGAATGACATCACCCCATTTGTAAGGAAATGGAAAGACAGAAAAAATCATATTAAGTGAAATAAGCAAGATCCAAAGGAACATAGGCTCAATGGTTTCCCTCATTTGTAATAATTAGTGCACATGTAGGATTCTCCTAGCAGAGGATCACAATAGTTACAAAGCTATGTACATAAGGTCACATAGGATGAGACTAAATGAAATGAACTTTAGGATATGGAAACAAGAGGTTTATCTTTGTGGTTGTTAGAGATAAAAGCAGATACTCTGAAAATTTTACAGGAATAAATAAGAGACATACTTGGCTTCTTGGCACAGGTCAAAACTTTATTAACAAATGCCCAGAAACACAAGTTAAAGAAAGTTTGGGACTGCATTAAACTGCAGAGCTTCTGTATGGTAAATGACAAAGCCAGCAAGATAAATAGAAAGCCCACTGAGTGGGAAAGATCTTCATTTGCCATATAACAGAAATATTTAAAATATACCTATATATTTAATATATACCTACAGCTCAAGAAATTAAATTTCTCTAAAACAAGTCCTGAAAGAAACATCCATCCCAAAGGTGGGCTAAAGATTTAAAGAAAGACTTCTCTGAAGAGTAAGAATGGCCAGTAGACACATGAAGAAAATGCTCAGCATCTCTGGCCATAAAAGGAATGCAAATCAGAACAACTTTGAGATTTCACCTAACCTCAGTTAGAAATCTAATAACAACAGATGCTGGCAGGGATGTGGACAGAAGGCATTGCTACTGCACTGTTGGTAGGAGTGTAAACTTGTTCAACCCACTCTAGAAAGCAGTATGAAGGTTCCTCAAAAAACTAAACATAGAGCTCCACTATAACCCAACAGTCTCACTCCTGGGCATTGACCCAAATATCCAGAAACAATGCCACATTAAAGCTACTAGCCCAAACATGTTCATTGCAGCATTATTCACCATTGATAAAATATGGAACCAACCCAGATGTCCCTCAGTATTTGAATGGATTAAGGAAATGTGGTATCTCTACACGGGTATATATACAAAATGGAATTCGATGTTGACATCAGAAAAAAAGACATTGCCCCAATTGTAAGGAAATGGAAGGCAGGAAAATATCATCTTAAGTGAAGTAAACCAAATCTAAGAAACGTAGGCTCCATGTTTCCCTCATGTGTAAAATTTTCCTCATTTGTATAGGATTCTCCAAGCAACAGATTACAATGGCTCAAAATCTATGTACATATGGCCAGATAGGATGAGGCTAAACAAAGTGAACTTCAGGATATGGAAATAGGAGGTTTATCTTTGTGATTATTCTTAATGTGCTATATGAAGTTACTTATTTTCTCTTTTTTCCTCCTCACGGTTAATTTCATGCCATTACTCTAGCTCAATTTGGTAGCTGGTATATTGTTTATCTATTTATTTGTTTGTTTGAAAACAAATAAGGGCAAAACAAGAAGAGTGGGAGGGGGTCAGGGTAGGGAAAGTGAGAGAAAAACATGGGAAAGGGTAATAATGTTCAACAAGTAATGTACCCACTACCTGATCAATTTAACAGTCACCCCTCTATACATCACCCCAAAAAGAAAATTTAAAAATAGTCTTTTATAAACTAGTTCAATTATCATTAATAATTTTGTATTTGTTAATTGAAATTACAAATAAATTACCAGGTTTTGTGCCCAATAGTTCTCACTTGTGCAACAAAATTTTGAAAATTATACTCCCAAACTTCCTTTTTATTCCTTCTGATCCTGAGGTTTGAATTCAAGGCCTATGCTTTTTCCTGGGCCTCTTTGTGCTCAAGGTTAGTGCTTTTCCACTTGAACCACAGCGCAATTTTCAGTTTTTTCTGAATACTGGAAATGAGTCTCAAAGAATTTTCTGCTCTGGCTATCTGTGAACAGCAATCCTCAGAAATCAGCTTCCTGAGTAGATAGGATTACAGGTGTAAGCCACTGGAACCTGGTTTTAGAGTGTTAATCTTGCATGTTACTATTTATATAGTCATTATTAATCAAATTTATTCAACTGCAAATATGATAAATACAAGCATATTTATCATACTTTCATCAAAACAATTCTTGTGTGTAATTTTCCATCCCATTTGGTTGTACAAATGTGATGTAATAATTTTGCAATTAAATGGTTTTCAGACTTAACGTTTTATGGTTCCCTAAAGAGTTGAAAAATATTTTATTCTGAGTATCAAAGCATACATTTTTGAGGGTGTTTTTTCTAATATTGATTATCATTTGATAGAAGCTGTTTGGAATTTTTCTATGCATTTGATTGTCATGAAATGTATAGAAAACCCAAGTAAGTTTTAGAAACCCTACTAAGTTTTCAGTTTCCAGCTTAATAAATATGGCAATCTGAAAGCTATTTTAGAATTTTTGATGTTTGGAACCAAGCTTCTGTACTTTTGTGTATTTGTTTTTTATTTTCCCCCAAAATTGGTGTCTAAATTAACATAGAAATGAAAAATAATCCTAAATTTCAGAACTTTTACAAAAATATTTAAAGTTTCACAGAATAAAGCACATGATATTCAACTCTTACCATATTTTCCAGGTAGTGTACTGTTCCATTAACTTTTTAAAGTACTTGTGTTTAACATTACCTTTACCTCTTTTAAATTTTTCTTCCTCCTATCCAAAATTGTTCTTCCAGATAATAGTCCTCTTCTATTTTATTTATACTTTTGAAATAGAATGTATTAAATAATTTTCTGTCAAAGAAATTGTGAAAAGCTTCTTAAGAAGTGATTAGTGGGGATGAAAGTGGGAAGGTACAAATATTCCTGTCAGTGTGGGCAAGATGTTTGCTTTGCAGAAATATAGTTTTAGCTCTATTTTTATGTCATTTTGTTCAATAACCCACTCCTATCTTTATCTTGCCAAGAACATGCTGATTTCACATTATTCTTGCAATCTGAGCCACAGCCATTTAATTTCATTAAAGACAATCCCATACAAACAAAATGGAATATGAAACACAATCAGTCTTGATGTTTTGGAATTATAAGTCTAAAGACAGAATATTGATATCAGCTATATTTATTAAAATATGAGTTTAATACAGCCAGTACTGAAGGCCATAATCCTGGAAAAATACAGTTTCTCCAATATGATAAAATAATTTATAAGAAAATTTGTAAAAGTACTATACATCGATAAAATCTAAAAATGATGTGGCCACTTTGGCAAAAAAAAAGTCTTAGAAAAATGAGGAGCTATATTTTATTCTCATATAGAAGCAACTCTATGGTTTCTTTACCCAAATAATTTTTAGATCTTGCTTGATTAAAGGGAGTTTTTTTCCTAAGAATGGACAAGAAATAAATAATGCTCAGACTTTGATTCTATAATAAGCAAAATTATATTTGTTCAGAGGAAATAGACATATTTATAAACCCATTCCCTAATTATTATCTATGTAACACTTTCAGATGATCAATTCACTTGTAATAGCTTACTCTATAAATTTGAAATTTTTTCTAAGATGAAAAAATTCAGCATTTACTTGACACTCACTTTATAAAATATAATTCCATGTAATCATAAACTTTTCAGTAGGAATGAGCGAAACAATGAAGCACTCATCAGTTAAAGAACATTCTTTTTGTAACTCCTGTATACATTATCCTGACAATAAAATACGATTTAAAAAAGAACATTCTCTTCTTTCTTTTGAGATTTTCTTCTTGAAACATTTCATATTGCTATATGAAATTAAATAGGAAAACATAGATCAGAACAGCACTGAGTTATAGCTTATAATATTATCAGCCTAACAACCTGAGCAAATAATTTTTTTTTCTTTAAATAGCCCTTTCTCTAAAATAGCCCTTGTTTTCCTGAATGGTTCATAGTTGACAAGATGCTATCTTACCCCTCAAAAAACATCTAACACATAAATAAACTCAGAGATTTCCATGAAGTTATTTGTTGAACAACAAATGCACAGTACTATCCAGCAACAAAGAATGGAAAATAATTTCCAGGAGAGACAGAATAAGAATAATAATAGGAAATTTCCTGTATGTTACTTTGTATACACTTTCCACACTGATTTGGCAAAATTTTATAATTTATAATTTCTATGCAGTTGAAATATCTAGGAAGACATATTTTCAGTTTGATAGGATTTTGGCTCATCTTTGTTTAGGAGGTGTGGATTGGGCTGTAAAAGGATAGACTGTAAATGAGGATAGAACAATGATTAATATGGGAAAAGCTCCTTTGCAAACCTGAAAGACTTTCTTTAAATCACACCACTGGTCCATATTTTCAGTTTGTCATCCATGTGACTGAGTTTCTACCAGCGGGATCCTTGCAGAAATGTAGATGCAAACAAAATATGTAAGCCAGAGGTACTCAATGGATCATTCTTTCTCCTTCCGAATAATAATGCAAAAAAGCATGATAGCTCAGAAAATTAATTATGTTAACTGGAAGAAACAAACATCAAATATCTGAGCATTATAAACTGTACCTTAGAGGAAAGTTGTCTGAAAGTCATGAATATTTATTTTCATATAAACAAGAAAAATCCCAATATGTAAAAGAAATTACTTTTGGAATGTATCTGTTACAGAAATATTTTGCCTAAATAATTCAGTCTTCATAATAAAATTCCAGAGCATTTATTTCCTTGAATCAGAGCTGGCCAACTAACTTCTAACCCACTGGTCTATGATCAGGAAACAAATATGAAATGAGAAAATACACAAAGCACTTCAACGAATACCTCCTCAAAAAAACTCTTCAAAAAAGAATGGATGGGAATCAAACACATAAAAAATATGTTTAACCCAACCATAAGGAAATTCAAACAATGATTTAGTGTCACTATTTTTTTCTAATGTCACTTTCTTAGTAACAACTAATGTAAAAGTAATGGATAGTCATAATGCATATAAGGACATGAAAGATTTGGATATCCTACACATTGCCAAAAGGTAAACTGGTATAATCACTTTCCCTCTGTAGCAGAATATTAAACTTACTCCTGCCCAGCATTCATAGTCCTGAGTATTAATCGTAGAGAAAAACAAATATATTATTCATACAAACTCCTATACTAGCACTCATAGGAGATTTATTTGTAATGGCTCAAACTAGAACTCATATGTTCTGCAGTAATTGTATATTTAAATTAACTTTTATGTACATGTATATGAGTTGTAATTACTATAAAACAGAGAAAACTCATACATGTAACTATATGGATAATTCTTAAGGGAATATTGCAGAGTACACAAAAATATGTTGTCAAATATTCAGAATTTTACTAATACAGTCTTTTATTGGTGATTTTATTAGTTTAGTTGTATTGGTAGTTTTATTACTTTAAACTAGAAAGAGGTGTGATTAGAGAGATGTGACACTAGAAAGACTCACACTAAAGTTACTTTGTGTTGAGTAACTTTGTGTCTTCTAGTTACAAGATCTTATGTACAAAACCTGTGGGGCCTCGTAGCTAGTGGTGTAGAAGCCCAGGTTGCTATCTGTGCTTCCATGACTCTGTGCCGAAAGTCAAATACACTCCGGGGCATACCCAGTGATATGAGTGGTCTAGAACCAGAGGGCCCGGGCTGCTTCCATCCGGAGCAGGAAACTCCCGGTAAGTGGGGCGTGTCTCAGGACACCATTGGATGTCGGTGGCATCAGGAAGCTCCCTATTTGCTGCTGGGATGAGGTTGCGGCCATTGCATGATCTGTATATAAGCAAGCACGTTTTTTAAATAAAGACAGATCTGCACCTTGAATCTGATCTCCGAGGTCTCCCGATGATGACAAAACCTCATACCAGAACACATAGAAAGTTATACCATATTCACTCACAAAGTTGAGTCCATAAAAACATGTTTACATTTTATAGCATACCACCCTACGCATTAATTTTATGGTATCAATTGTGTTTTGGTAGAATAACAAATGTCTTTAGCCTGTCATGGACTGAGTTTGTATATGACCCAAATTCATACGCTGAAGACAACTTGTACATATGACTGTATTTGGGAATGAGACCACTAAGGAAGAGATCAAGGTGAATTCTAAGTGGTTGAGCTCTGATAGAATGACACTGATGACCTCATTAGAGCTCATCAGAGCTCACTCAGTCTTTCAACTGTGTAAGACCTAGCAAGAAGTCATCTTTTAGTAGCCAGAAAGAGAGCTATCTCTATGAACTAAATCAGATATCCTTTCATCTACCACTTTCCTGCATCCAGCATTCTGATAATTTTTGATTGCCTAAACCACCCCGTTTGTGGTATTTTTTGCTCTGGTGCCTCAATTTGACAAATGCGTAGACTATTTTTTGGCAAATGGTTTCCTGATTAATATGAGGTGTGCTTTGAAATTCTTAAGCCTACTTCCTTTAAAAACAAATGAAGTTAACTGATAGTTGGTATCTGTTGTCTCTAATTTCCCACTATTATTTATTACATACTCATTTATTTTTATTTCCATAAAGATACATTTCTATTGCAGACTTAGTATGCCATTTATTGTCATTCCTTGTAAGTTTTTATTCACCCATATCATTTGTATCCTGGAGTTTAACTAAAGCTTACTAACTACAATTTAACTGTATTTAGGCATCCATATTTTTTAAAGATTAATTCAAAGGTAATTTTTAATTTTGTGTTCCTCATCCATGACAAGAAATGCCACAAAATACCAACTCATAATGTTGAATGGAGAACAGAAATGTCTTCCATCTCAGAAGACAAAAAGGAAACAAACAAACAAAAATCCCATACAATCCCAATGCAAATTCAAAGACTGTAAAAGATTTTGTATCCTGTCAAACTCTAATTCTTTTGGTCCCACTTTTTCTGTAGGCTACATTCATAGTGCCACCTGTCTCTTGAGCCAACACTGTAGGCTCTGCTTACCATTTGAATTATTTTGAAAATCTAAATTATAAAAGAAAATGTTCTGTGAAAATGAGGAAACATGATTATACTCGAGAGACTATTTCAGGAGGACCAACAACAGTAACATTGGCAAAGGAGAGTCTGATGGAAGGGTGATATGATCAAGATGTTTATATACACATATGAAAACTGAAAAGTACAACCAACTAAACATTATTTATCACAAAGGTGGAAATGTGGGAGATAGGAAAAATAATATGTGGGAGGAATTTGATCAAAGCCTATTATACAGATATATGGAAATGTCAAAATTAAACTCCTATGTAGACCAAATACTTGCATATATTTATATAGTATCTATACCATCAATGGAATACAAAACAATAATTTAAGGGATGTTCTAGATTGCTACTGAGCTATCTTCTATTTAGGTGTGGATTCTTTTCATCTCAAGGAATAGATCAGTGTGATAATGTCTCCCAGGAAGAAAGATAATATTTGATCAGATGGTAGGAGATAATTAGAAGTGATGACTGCAGCATATGAATTCTGGAACACAGGATGTCTTCCTGGCAGCTCACTTTCCATTTAGATTGGTGTCATGAAGAAGAAAGAATGTAGCCCCATGTCTAATTCACGATATATTTTCTATGAGGCATGAACCAAAATTCTAGTCTCACATTTAACTACTGTCATTACTTTGAAACCTTCTCTATATACCCACTTAGATAAACAATTCTAACCAGCATATGTTCTAAGCATAGACTTACATATATATTATATATACTATATATATACATGTAGACTTACATATATATTTTATTGATGAAATCTTTGTCTAGCTCTATAATTATACCACATTTTTCTATATGAGAGTAGCTGCCAAAAAGACCTGTAGAAAACTATGCCCAGGGAAGTGGCACTGTGGCTCAAGGGTAGAGCAGTAGCCTTGAGATGAAGAGCACAGGGACAACACCCTGAGTTCAAGTCCCACGGCTGACAAAAAAGAAAAGAAAAACTATACATTAGATACATGTATTTCTTTAATTGTCCTACATTAAATGAAGAAATAACACTGTAGGCTGTATTAATTGATAAAACTAAAGTGTAGAAAAAACATGAGATATAGCTGAATTTTCAAACGGTAGCTCTTGAATATTCTTACTTAGATTTACATCAAGAATTTGCATCTATTTTTATTTTATACCTGTAGTTACAATTAGTTTCTCTGTATAAAAAATATTTTTAATTCAACTGTCTAACTTTAGAGTGAAAAATTATCCACATTGGATGGAATTCTATTCAAAAAGTTTCAACTATGGAAATAAAAGATAAATATGTAATTATGTGTAAAGTTTTATGTTACAGAATAATTATGTTTGTTTGTATAAATGTAACTTGTATTCTGGTTGCAAAATAAGCATAGACAGCTCAGGATAAAATACGTTTTTAGCTTTGTCAACAATTCCATTTATTTATTATAACAAATCATTTTGTAAAGATTTGAAGTGGATTCTAAACTTATGAAAGAAACTTATTAAGAATTGTAGATAATTGTTAATTTCTTGTTAGTTACCAAAGTTTTACAAGTTTGCTCAAATATCACAGTTGTAAACATATTATAGTTGGGTTTACATTATCATATAAAGTATAAGCTATATAAAGTAAAATCTCAGTAAATCTTTGTATGCATGGAACTATGTACACAAATATATAAAATCATTGACTTTGCTTGCACTGCATAAGTATATGGATATATCTTTCTGTCAACAATTCATAATCAAATTATATAAAAAAGGTATTGTAGGCTTCTTTTTGCTCTGTGTATATGAAATGTGTTTCGGGGCACTTTGCTTCTGAAGATTTCAAAATGAATCATTATATATCACCTCCTGTGCCTCCTCCTCCTCTACTTCTTCCTTGTAACATTCTTTTTGAGATGAGAAATAACATAGTACATTAAGAACAACAATCATACATTATATAGCTCTTATTTCTATATCCGAGAGTTCTTTTCATTTAGCATCATGCTATACGGCCTTATGTATTTAGGTTTTGTTCTATTGTAAATCTCTGCTAGGAGAGCCCAAGGTTTCTACTGATTATGACAAATGAGAGAAACCATTGAGCCTATGTTCTTTTGGGTCTGGATTACTTCATTTAATATGACTTTTTCCAAGTCTTTCCATTTCATTACAAGTGGGGGATGTCGTTCTTTCTGATGGCAACATAGAATTTTATTGTGTTTGCCAGTTGTGGGGCTTGAACTCAGAGCATGAGCACTGTCCTTGGACTTTTCTCAAGGCTAGAGCTCTACCACTTGAGCTGCAGAACCACTTCTATCTTTATTCTATGTATGTGATAGGGAGGAATTGAACCCAGATCATGCAGGAAAGCACTCTACCACTAGGCCAAACTTCCAGCCTCGTTTGTTTTGTTTGTTTGTTTTGTTTTTTGCCAGTCCTGGGTTGAGCTCAGGGCCTGGGCACTTGGGCTTTCTCAAGGCTAGAGCTCTACTACTTGAGCCTCAGCACCACTTCTGGCTTTTTTCTATGTATGTGGTGCCAAGGAATCCAACCCAGGTCTTCCTGCATTCTAGTCAAGCACTCTAACACTAGGCCAAACTCCCAGCCCTCGGTTTTTGTTTTTAAGAGCCATTATTCACACTATGCTATTCAGTTTTTCTTTCAAGTTGTTTTATTTGCTATTTATTGCGTACTTTCTTAGTTTTTCTGTTTATTTTAGACAACATTATTTTGAAAGTAACATGTTGTTTTACACATAAAATGTAACTGAAAATAAAAGTAAGAAATATGTGCTCTGAAATAAAAACTTCCACTATCCTACTGCTTTGGGGGTAGGTATTACATATTTCATCTCTCTTATTCTGCGTTAGCAATTTTTGGGTAATTAGGAATCTCAGATAAACAAAGCAATTATTTGCCTTTTTGAAATTCTTTATGCCTTAAAACTGTAGGTTCACTAATTAGCTCAGGGATAAATTTTATTAATAACAGAATACTGAATCAACACTTAAAATGGTAAGACTGCTCAAATTTTCTTACTCTACAGTCATTTCAGACAGTTCAATTAACACTGTTTATTATGACTGTTTGTTTCTGCTTTATTCAGGAACGAGTTGGCCTTATTTTCCATTGGGAACAAATTGAAGTCAAAGATTAGGAGGAATTTTTAATAAATATATTATAGCATAATATCTAAAATAATACATTTCAAAATTCTGACCAATGGAAGAGAACATGGACTCACATGGTGTGTTACAGTGCATAAGAACTCACTTGTGTTTGGCTTCAGATTTTTATTTTACTATTTCTGCATTGCTAATTTGCTTCTCTCCAGTTAAAAACCATCCTAGCTATTCAGGAGGCTGAAATCTGAGGATCAAGATTCAAAGCCAGCTCAAGCAAAAATGACCTGAGATCTCCAATTAACCTCTAGAAAACAGGAGGTGGGGCTAGGCTCAAGGGTAGGGCAGTAACCTTGAGCTAAAGAGCTCAGGACAGTGCCCAGGAGGAGTTCAAGCCACATGTCCCACAAAGAAAAACAAAAAGCAAAAAACAAAATAGAAAGTTTCTGTTCTCTGTACACATGCAATATGGTACCAGGGAGGAGGAAACACCCAAATTATGAGCGGATGGTGGAATGAAGTTACACTTGAGTCATAAATATTCAAAACAGATAAGTATATATGATTACACTGAACTATGCAGGAAATACACAACACGGCTATTGTAAAGTAAGGTTTTTTTGGTATTAAGACTTTTGTTGCATTGCAGTAATATCTCCTATTTCATTAAATCAAAATGAAATTATATCTTTACAAATATAAATATAGTACATTATATATTATGTATACTATGTATAGTACATGTGTATTATACATATATATTACATTTTATTATATGCATGTATCCTCTACTAAAAAATTTTTTTCTTTTTTTTTTTTGCCAGTCCTGGGCTTGAGCTCAGAGCCTGAGCAATGTCCTTGGACTTTCTCAAGGCTAGAGCTCTACCGCTTGAGCCTCAGCACCACTTCTGGCTTTTTTCTATGTATGTGGTACCAAGGAATCGAACCCGCGTCTTCATGCATGCTAGGCAAGCACTTTAACCACTAGGCCAAACTCCCGGCCCTAAATTTTTTTTTTCTTATTTAAAGACTATCAGTTAATTACTACAATGAAAAGGGAAAATACCCGCAGTCATGTTAACAGGATTTGATAGTCAATTTATTTCATTTATCCTTTTCAAAATATGAATACATTACATTGAATTTAGGAAAATAAAAATTTTTGTCCATTTGCATACTAACACTGTCAATGAAACCTTTAATGCATTTATTTTGGTAATCATGTGCATTAGTATACTATTTGGGTAATGGTTAAATAACTCATTTTATATATCATCTGTCTGTCCATGGACATGACAGATACAAATCTAACCATGTCTCCACTTCCTGATGCATGTGCCTTACATAATGTCTCGAGCTTGTAAATATAAATTGAAGTCTTTTAGATGCTACATGATTCCACATGTTCAACACGTGGAAATCAGTTGGCTACCCCTGACATACCAAGGAATCTTCCAGAGAGAAAAGTCAGTGTGGGAGATTCCACGCACAGGAAGTTGCCTCCTTGGTATATAGAGACTTTTTCACAAGAGAGCAGGGTTTTTAGGAATCCCTCCCTTAACTCCTTATGCCTGCCTGCCTCCCTCCCTCCCTCCCTCCCTCTCTGCCTCCCCTTCTCCCTCCCCATCTCCCTCCCCCTCACCCTCCCCCCTATCTCTCTCTCTCTCTCTTTTTTTCCTTCCTTCTTTCTCTTGCTAGTCCTGGGGCTCTAACTCAGGGCTTAAGCATTGTCCTTGGTTTTTCTCAAAGCTAGAACTCTACCATTTGATCCACATCACCACTTACAGCTTTTCTATGTATGTGGTATGAAGGAATTAAACTCAGGTCTTCATGCATGCTAAATAAACACTTTACCATTAGGCTAAACTCCTGGCCTCTAGATCATTTCTTCATTTTGAAGAAAGGAAGAGAACAATGGAGAAAACAATAAATAAATAAAGCAGAACTTACATAATCTAGAGAAAACAATCAAGTTTTTCAATTACTTTTACAATTGATAAATCTCTGATGAGAATGATAATTACATAATGTTGCATCTGCCATCTGGGGCTTTTCAAATCACAATCTAATTTACTTTTTCCCACCTGTTTAAGAAGACTCTATTTCACATCAGCCAGCTTTCAATTCATCTTTCAATTTGTCAACTTATATTTTTTAGTTTCAAGTTTTGGACACTGAAGTGCTCAAGTATTTTTAAATAAAATAGAATTTAAAATTCAACATATGGATTTAAGATTATTGTGTTTTTTTAATAAGCTGTAACTTTCCCAGTGTATTCTGTAATGGTTGATCTAATAATGAATTTAGCCATTTTAATATTTTCCAATAACATTCTTTTAAAGCATTCTTTTAAAGATCATATAAGTAAATGATCTTTATGTAATATTCATGCTGATTTCTATTTTTTCTTACATTTTATCTCTATGATTTCCTTACATTATTTTTATATTAATTTAGTGTTGTTTTTAAATCTTCAGAATTTTTTGTTATCTTTAAGTAGTTGTAAAAATAAGTTGTCATTAGACAAAGCAATTTATCAATGCAATGACTCATGATCAATGACATCACTTTCATTACTTAAGCTATTTTTTTTTTGCCAGTCCAGGGCCTTGAACTCAGGGCCTTGAGCCACAGAACCACTTCTGGCTCTTTCTTTCTTTTTTTATTAAAGAATTTATTAACATTGATTTTTACATCATATTTCAAATGATGTGTTTAACAAACAATTTAATGCTGTTTTGCTGAATTTCAGAAAATGCCCTTGTTGGGTTCTATTGGCTCACACTTACAAAGTTGATAAATGTGTGCACTTTAAAGCTATTCAGAGTAAGTATATAAAATACTACAAAAGAGTAGAAAATTAGCTAATGTTCATAAAATATAGTAACTTAGCATTTTTAGACAGTCAGTAAATAAAGCCTTTTTCCCATCCTGGGATAGAGTAACTTTCCAGGGATTATAATATATATTTGTGTGTATATATATATATATTTTTATGTCCAAGCTTTAAATAAATAAAATAATAGAAGTCATATTTTACTTGATGCTTCATACAGCATTTTATATTTGAAGAAGGATAAGTTTATTCTCTAAAATACATAAATACATTAATTTAAAAGCAATTGAAAATTTAACTTATATTTTCTTTTTTTTTTTTTTTTGCCAGTCCTGGGCTTGAGCTCAGGGCCTGAGCCCTGTTCTTGGACTTTCTCAAGGCTAGAGCTCTACCACTTGAGCCTCAGCACCACTTCTGGCTTTTCTATATATGTGGTACCAAGGAATCGAACCCGGGTCTTCATGCATGCTAGGCAGGCACTTTAACCACTAGGTCAAACTTCCGGCCCATTAACTTATATTTTCTTATACCATTATGTAAAAAGCCTGAGAATCCTCACTGTAGTCAAATTAAGAAAATTTGAATCATTTGAAGATTCAGTTATTCTTCTTGCATTTGACAAATATGTGATATAAGAAACTTCTTCCTCTGAAATTAAGACTGGGATGTTTTCAACTAATTAGCACTATCACAAAGCACAAACTCACAATCAGAAAGCACAAACTCATGAACAATTTTGATTACCAATAGTCTCAGAAAGAACTACTTATCACCCAGAGTAACTATTTTAGTTGAACCTAGAATATTTTGCTTTTTCAGAGTTTGAGTGTCCTGAGAAAAGGAAAATAGCCAAGACTAGCCACTCTGTTCCTCTGGTAGGAAGAGAAAGAGCTGAGAAGCATCGTGAATGTCAGTCTTGAGGCATAGGCTCACAAAATGATTACATCCTGGTGACTGAGCTCTAGGAATCAACACCTCCCCACAACTTAACTACTGTATTATTAAAGACTTATTGTCCAATTTCCTATATTCAGCACATCATGCCTAGCAATTTAGAATAAAACACAAGGCATTATGATACTATTTTTTTAAAAAATTAAAAAGTCATTTTGAGGCATTTCTGGGTCAGTATGCCCAGATTTTTTATTGAGATGAGGTTTTGCTAACTAATGCTGGCCTGGAATAGAACTACAGTCTTGCCTATCTCTACCTTGTGAGTAGCTGGAATCACAGATGTGTATCCGTATTTTATCCAAAATATTTTTTTGGCATTATCATGTTTGATATCAGGGCCTTGCACTTGCCACTGAGAGGCAGAATTGCCCACATGAGTAATGCTATAAAATATGAATCAATAAATTTAGATTTGGGTTTTATAAACTCTATATGTTTTTTATGTTTCCTGGAATTTATTTCAATAAATATCAATTACCATATTCAAGACAGTTACTCCTTTGAACTCTTCCTGTATTAGAATCCTGTTTTGGTTTGACTGTGTGTGTGTGTGTGTGTGTGTGTGTGTGTGTGTGTGTGTGTGTATGCCTAGAGTTGTGTTTAGCTTATCATGTCTGGTTCTATTTTATCTTTTTTATTTAATTTTTATTTATTTTTCCATATATTTTATTGTAATTAATAGAAAGGTTCCATTATATTCACCAGATAGAAAGTGCATTACTTCACAAACATTGATATCCTTTCTCATGTCTTGGTCTCCATTACTCTCCCGCCACCCACGCCCCTCACCTTGTTTTCCCCCCTTCCCTATCCTATTTCAAATAACCAAGTGCGCATATATACAATATATCAGATAAAAAGGTAAAAATATTGTAACCATATGAGATAACCAAGGGACAGCAAAAAGAGATGAGAGATAACATAGCACACTAATGACAACAGTCACTCATTATATCCTGGAGGTCCTTTCATTTAGCATCAAACTATCATAGAAATTTGTTACAATTTTTCTGAAAGTACAAGAACACAAAAAGTCCAAAAAGTTACATTATATTCTAAATTTTTGACTAGTAGGAGGGCATGTTTTCCTCTCTCTTCTGAGTTAATTCAGTTAAAATAGCACAAATAATTTCTGTATGTCATCTTATTTTTCACATATGACTTGAGGGAAAAATGAAGCAAAATTCTGTGGACCAAATTTCAAGTATTTATTGCTTTTCTTCTTAGGGAAGAAAATTAGACACAATGTTCATTTTTATTTTTTCATATAATTTTTATTGTAATTAATAGAAGGGTTACATTATATTCACCAGATAGAAGGTGCATCACTTCACATACATTGATACCCTTACTCTTGTTTGGTCCCCATTTCCCTTCCCCCACCTCCGCCCCTCATCTTGTTTTCCCCCTTTCCCTATCCGATTTCAAATAACCAAATACACATATATACAATATATCAGATAACAAAGTGAAATACTGTAACAATATGAGATAACCAAGGGAAAGCAAAAGAGATGAGAGATAACATAGTATATTAAGGACAACAATCAAGCATTATATGGCTTTTGTTTCTATATCCTGGAAGACCTTTCTTTTAGGGTCATACTATATGACCTTACATATCTAGGTTTTCCTCTATTGTAAATCTCTGCGAGGAGAGCCCCAGGTTTCTAGTGATTATGACAAATGAGGGAAACCATTGAGCCTATGTTCCTTTGAGTCTGGCTTACTTCACTTAATATGATTTTTTCTAATACACATAATATTTATATTGAATTTTGATGAGGGAAATGTGGGAAAAAAGAACAAAATAATATGGTTTAAGAATAAAAAGTTGGCAGTATTAAAGACAAAGCAGTTACATCCCATGGCTGGTGTTGGGGCCTAGCCTCCATCTCTGAGGCCTGATTCTGGCTCAGCTGCAATTAAAGGGCTTTGTCTAGGCATTTGGTCTTTTGCATACCTCTCTTAAGGCATCTCTGTGTATGTGACTCAATTGAACCCCCCGCAGTTTCGCGGGTCTCGCAGCAGCTCAAGTCTCGCGCGCTTTCCTGCACCTGTCCTGCCCAGTACCTGAAAGCCCACCCAGACCCTTAGTGGTAGCACAGAGGCCCTCTTCCTATTGGCTAGCTTCCCAGTGCCCACATTCTCCTACCCTAACAGTATATAACTATTTGTCTGACGCAATAAAGGAGAAGAGCATCAGAGAGCATCAGAGAGAATGAGAGATCAGCAGAGATCAGCAGAGAGATCTGATGCGCTTTCATGGTTAACACTGCTTCTGACTCAGCGTTGTTTTTTCTTCCCCGGTGATTGGGGGAGGGCTGGGTCTTCGACACTTACCATCTCGCTCGGCTCCCGGGGGACTACAGGCTGGCCCTGTGTGTCCCTCCCCGTTCCTGTGTTGCTGCCCGGAGAGGAGCAACAGCTGGTGCCCCGTGTGAGGAAACTGCCGCCCCTGTGAGGGCTCCATGTGCTCGAGAAACTCACCGCCGACGAGCTAATCGGACTGCGGGTAAGTGTACTCCCATCAAATATGGGAAAGAACCTTTCTAAGAATGACCCTTCCCTCGACTCTCTTAAGCTCTTCCTTAAAAGTCGAGGGTTAGAGATTTTAGTTGCACAGACATGTAAAGTTTGGGATACTTTAGTTAAAATCGCCCTGTGGCTGCCAACTAGCAACTTGGTAGACTGGAATACTTGGGACAAAAGTGAGCATCTAATCAGAAAAGCCCAGATAAATCTAGGGGAGATTCCTTCAGTAGGAGTTTATTCAGTCTTAAAGTCTAGTTTTTCTCCTCAACTTTCCAAGGAGAGGGCTGAGTCCCCCAGGGACACAGTTAACAAAGAGAGGCCAGATGCCTCCCTTACTCCCTGCGGAGATGCTAATCTCTCATTGTCTACTGAAAGGCCAAGTTCCCCTCAGGGAGATGCAAAGGAGCCACCCTTTGGCCCTCCCCCATCAAACCCAGGCCATGAGGTCTCTGTAGTCTCACAGGAGGGTCTGGGCCTGCCAGGGCTCCATTCACCAGACAGGCTTCTGCAGGGTGCTTCTGAGGCCCACAAGATATTGCAGCCTTTGAGTGGAAGTGTGTCAGAAAGGCCGGAGAGCGTGACCCCAACAGACAGTGTCACTAGTGAGGCACCATTTGAACCTGGCCCGGAGTCCTGCCAGCTATTCCTGGTTAATATTGACCCGGGCGGTAACCGCCCTGCAACCGGGTATCCCTGGGAGCCTGGCGACCTTAAGGAACTCAAAAAAGCTGTCTTAGAAGTTGGCCCTAATGCTCCTTGGACGGAAACCATCCTCCAAGGCCTTGCTCATCAACCATGTACTGCAGCCGATTGGATGGCTCTAGCCAAAGCAGTTCTTCCAGGCCCACTTTTCATTAACTGGTGTGCCCTGTATAAAGAAGAATGCCGCCAACAGGCAGAGAGGAACCAACACTCGCAACCTGTAATCCCCATTACTTTGGGGATGCTTACAGGGACCTCCGATCAGTACTCAACGGGGGTCCAGCAGGCAACCATACCCCCTCCCTATCAGGATCAGATTAGAGCTTTGGGCCTAGCAGCCTGGAGAAAACTGGAGGAGGGTCCCTCTGAGTCTCCGATAGCAGGAATTAACCAAAGATCAAGAGAGGACCTGTCTACTTTTGTTGATAGCGTTGAGAAAAGCATAAAAAGGAAGTCTTTAAGCCCTTGGAACTCCCCAGTATTTGTGATTAAAAAGCCTAATGGCAAGTGGAGACTACTCCAAGATTTGAGAAAAATAAATGAGAGGATGGAACTTTTTGGGACCCCCCAAAGGGGGATGCCCTGGATACCTGCCATTCCTAATGACCAATATCTCATAGTCATAGACATCAAAGACTGTTTTTTCTCTATTCCTCTCCACCCGGAAGATACTGAGAAGTTTGCCTTCTCCCTTCCTTCATTAAATTATAAGGGGCCTGATTTGCGTTTTGAATGGACAGTTCTACCTCAAGGTATGGCCAATAGTCCTCCTATATGTCAGGACTATATGTCTAGAGTCTTATCCCCTCTTAACGAGGAGACAGGCTCACTTTTCTATGTATATATGGATGATATCATTATAGGAAGCCCGGACACTCAGCATTTAGATTGTCTTTTTAATAAATGTCTCCAACTGTTAAAAGATAATGGCTTCCAAATTGCCCCAGAAAAAATCCAAAAGATACCCCCCTTTAAAATCCTGGAATCTGTCCTAACACTGGATGTTGTGTCTCCTTTAAAACCCCAATTAGCTATCCAAGATACTTATACCCTGCCCCAACTTCAAAAACTTCTTGGTGAAATTAATTGGATGAGACCATGGATCTCCATAACCACTGCAATGCTCACACCTCTTTTTGATCTCTTAAAGGCTCTTGATCTGACCTCCATAGTAACGTTGTCAGCTGATCATAAAGAGGTTCTAAATAAAATTCAATTAGCTATCAATAAAGCAGCCTTAAAGAGGTATGATCCTGCTATGCCCCTAACGCTCTATGTCCTATCAGGACAGACCCTCTTTACTGCCCTTTTAGGCCAGGAAGGGGAACCTCTTCACTGGATTCACCTGTCAGTCAGAGGAACACCTAGAGTTTACTCCATGACTGACCAGATGGCAGATTGCATTGTCAAAGGACGAGACTTATCCACTCGTCTTTTTGGGAGTGAACCCCATTCTCTTATTGTTCCTTTTAGGATTAATGATTTCTCTTGGCTACAAAGAAATAATGCTAGACTTGCAATAGCCATGGAAGGCTTTCCAGGTAAAGTGGATTGTCATTATGGTCCCCATAAATGGATGCGCTCCTTTAGTCAGCTGGAGTGGAGACCTCCAAAACTTTTTCTAGGTGAAGCTGATCCCTCCTTCCCCACCGTATTCACGATGGAGGCAAGAAGGGGGCTTCTGTTGTTATTTTCTCCCCAGGTGAAGGCAATTCCTCTCCTGCAGTGACCCTGTCTCATGAAATACAGGGTTCAGCGCAATTTAAAGAACTTTATGCGGTGGTCTTAGCTTTATCTGAGGTTACTGGTCCTCTTAACCTATTCTCAGATAGCCTGTATGTGGTCAATTTGTTACCTAACCTCATAGAAGCTCATATTAAACTTGATAGCAACCCCATCACTCCTTTGATGGTTCAAGCTAGAAATTTGCTCAAACAAAGGATTGCTCCTATGTTTATTCAACATCTGAGGGGACATCAAAGCCTTCCAAGTATTTTGACCAAAGGCAATGCCCTCGCTGACCAGTTAGCCTCTAATCCTGAATGTTACACTTTACAGGAGGCTATTTCTTTCCATCGGCTCACGCATGCCAACTGGAGGGGACTACACCACCGATTTCCCCAAGTTGCTATTAAAGACCTAAAAAAGATTATTAGAACCTGCAAGTCATGTCACCCTTTCTTACAGGTTCCACCGCTCCAAATGGGCGGTGTTAACCCTCGAGGCCTTAGGCCTAATAATCTGTGGCAAACGGATGTTACACATTTTCCCTTTTTTGGAAAACTTAAATACATTTTTTTAACAATAGACACCTTTTCCCATGCCTGTTGGGCTACAGCCCATTCCGGGGAGAGAGCTAAACATGCTATCAGTCATTTTCTTCAATGTTTTGCTACGCTCGGATTGCCAGACCAAATAAAAACCGATAACGGTCCGTGTTTTGTAAGCAAGTCTCTTGATGACTTCTTTAAAAAATGGCAAATTACCCATACTACTGGCATCCCTCATAATCCCAGAGGACAGGAAATAGTAGAAAGATATAACCATGTCCTTAAATCTCAATTAATAAAACAAAAAAGGGGGAATACACTCCCCCCCCATGATCAGCTAAAGATGGCTTTGTTTACTCTCAATATTTTAAATTTTGCCAAAGGGGAACATCTCTCACCCTTCCAGAAACATTGGACAACCTCTATTCCCTATCGAACTGTCTATGTCCGGTGGAAGGACCCCCTTAATGGGGAGTGGAGGGGCCCTGACCCCCTCATTACAGCTGGAAGAGGATTTGGTTGTGTTTTCCCCACTGATGAAACAAAGCCAATTTGGGTCCCTACAAGGGATCTTAAATATTGTCCCCAAATATGGAGGGACCCCAATAATATTGATGAAGACCCAGAAGGCTCTCTGCCTCCTGAGGATATCTCTCTCTCTCTTCTTTTTCAGAATAAATAATGGACCTTACAGTGCTGATCCTGTTTCTTCTTGGAGTCAAGATACCCATCATCAACTTCCTCTGGACCGGACTGCACAGATGGCTACCCTATGTCCTTCCTTGGTCCTATACTCCTCTTGTTCTTACTCTAAACTTTTGGGCCCTGTGTTATCAATAAGGTTACAATTCATTCAAAGCAGGATAGAATCCATTCAGTTGATGAACGAATCCATTCAGTTGATGAACGTACAGGTGCATTACCAGAGGCTTGCTACCAATGCCAATGACCGCTATGACCAAGGAGAGCCCAATGACAAGGAGGGATCCCTCGACTCCCCTTAGATGTCTCCCCGAGAGCCAATGACGGGTAAGATCTCTGGAGCGGGGACAACCTAAGACAGGCCCGGGGGTGATCTGTACTGTGGGACAGAAGGCCTCAGAGCACTCAATGACGGGTAAGATCTCGTGAAGGGGACGACCTAAGACAGGGGCTTTGCGCGCTTGTCCCCCCTGTTCTAATAAACAAAAAAGGGGGAATTGTTGGGGCCTAGCCTCCATCCCTGAAGCCTGATTCTGGCTCAGCTGCAATTAAAGGGCTTTGTCTAGGCATTCGGTCCTTTGCATACCTCTCTTAAGGCATCTCTGTGTACGTGACTCGATTGAACCCCCCGCAGTTTCGCGGGTCTCGCAGCAGCTCAAGTCTCGTGCGCTTTCCTGCACCTGTCCTGCCCAGTACCTGAAAGCCCACCCAGATCCTTAGTGGTAGCACAGGGGCCCTCTTCCTATTGGCTAGATTCCCAGTGCCCACCTTCTCCTACCCTAACAGTATATAACTAATTGTCTGATGCAATAAAGGAGGAGAGCATCAGAGAGCATCAGAGAGAACGAGAGATCAGCAGAGAGATCTGATGCGCTTTCATGGTTAACACTGCTTCCGACTCAGCGTGGTTTTTTCTTCCCCGGTGATTGGGGGAGGGCTGGGTCTTCGACACTTACCATCTCGCTCGGCTCCCGGGGGACTACAGGCTGGCCCTGTGTGTCCCTCCCCGTTCCCGTGTTGCTGCCCCGGAGAGGAGCAACACCATCCCATTAAAAAATGGGCCAAAGACTTAATGAGAGTCTTCTCTGAAGAAGAAACAAAAATGGCCTATAGACACATGAAGAAATGCTCAACATCTCTGGTCATAAAAGAAATGCAAAGCAAAACAACTCTAAGATTCCACCTCACTCCAGTTAGAATGGCCAGGATCAGGAAAATGAATGACAACAGATGCTGGAGGGGATGTGGCCAGGAGGGATCACTACTACACTGTTGGTGGGAGTGCAAACTCGTTCACCCACTATGGAAAGCAGTGTGGCAGTGCCTCAAAAGGCTAAACATAGAACTCCCCTATGACCCAGCAATTCCACTACTTGGCATTTACCCAACCACGCAGAAACAAGGACATACTAAACCCACTAGCACAACAATGTTCATTGCAGCACTATTCACCGTAGCAAAGATGTGGAACCAACCCAGATGTCCCTCAGTTTATGAGTGGATCAACAAGTTGTGGTATTTGTACACAATGGAATTCTATGCTGCTGTCAGAAAGAATGACATCGCCCCATTTGTTAGGAAATGGAAAGACTTAGGAAAAATCATATTAAGTGAAGTAAGCCAGACTCAAAGGAACGTAGGCTCAATGGTTTCCCTCATTCGTCATAATCAGTAGAAACCTTGGGCTCTACTAGCAGAGATTTGCAATTGAGCAAAATCTTGATACATAAGGACATATAATGTGAAGCTAATTGAAAGGACCTCCAGGATAGTGAAACAAAAGCCATATAATGAATGATTGTTGTCCTTAATGTACTATGTTGTCTCTCATCTCCTTTTCTGTCCCTTGGTTATCTCATATTGGTATAGTATCTCACTTTGTTATCTGATATATTGAATTTATTTGTATTTGGATATTTGAAATTTGATAGGGAAGGGGGGAAAACCAAGACGGGAGGGGGGTGTGTGGGGGAGGAAAACAGGTACCAAGACGTGTGAAAGTGTATCAATGTATGTGAATTAATGCACCTTCTATCTGGCAAATATTATGTAACCCTTTTACTAATTACAATAAAACAATTCTAAAAAAAAGAATTATGGAAAAAAAGAAAAAGAAAAGGAGAAAAACTTCAGCCAGGGGTCTCCATTCCCCTCTGAATTCCAGGATGAACTTGCAAATTCCAGTTGAATTGCTACTTGTTTCTGATCCATTCAGCATTAGCAGCTGGACTTACATATCAGAAAGAAAATAATATAAGGATAGAAATGTATCTCCAAGGTACAGCATGTACTCACTTATGAAAGGCCCTAGGTTCAATCTCTAGCACATCTCCAGCACAGAAGGTTTTTGTTTTCTTTATTTTTTAATTTGAATAAGGCAATGATATAAAACATTATATTTGGCTTCTAAATCTAAGGTAAATAGTCAAGATTTGGGCCGAATCAAAAGTTAAAACAAAATACCTAATCTCTGCAGTTAGACCCAATCTTCTAGATGTTTTATAAAGATAAGGAAAATGTCTAGATAAATAACCTACATGGCGTACAGACACATGAAGAAATGCTCAACATGTCTGGCCATAAAAGAAATGCAAATCAAAACAACTCTAAGATTCTACCTCACTCCAGTTAGAATGGCCAGGATCAAGAAATCTAATAACAACAGATGCTGGAGGGGATGTGGCCAGAAGGGATCACTACTACACTGTTGGTGGGAGTGCAAACTCCTTCAACCACTATAGAAAAAACAGTATGGCATTCTTCAAAAGACTAAACATAGAGCTCCCCTATGAACCAGAAATTCCACTACTCAGCATTTACCCTCTTGTCTAGAAACAAGGACATACTAAATTCACTAGCACAACAATATTCATTGCAGCACTATTTACCATAGCAAAGATATGGAACCAGTCCAGATGCCCCTCAGTTGATGAGTGGATCAACAAGATGTGGTATTTATACACAACGGTATCCTATGCTGCTGTCAGAAAGAATGACATTGCCCCATTTGTAAAGAAATGGAAAGACTTTGAAAAAATCATATTAAGTGAAGTAAGCCAGACCCAAAGGAACACAGGCTCAATGGTTTGTCTCATTTGTCATTATCAGTAGAAACCTTGGGCTCACCTAACAGAGATTTATAATAGAGTAAAACCTAGATACATAAGGCCATATAATATGATGCTAAATGAAAGAACCTCCAGGATACAGAAACAAATCCTTAATGTACTATGTTATCTCTCATCTCTTTTTCTGTCTCTTGGTTAACTCATATTGTTACAGTATTTCACCTGATTGTCTGATATATTGTATATATGCATATTTGGTTATTTGAAATAGGATAGGGAAGCAGGTAAAACAAGATGAGGGTTGGGGGTGGGGAGAGGGAACTGGGGACCAAGACATGAGAAAGGGTATCAATGTTTGTGAAGTAATGCACCTTCTATCTGGTGAATATAATGTAACCCTTCTATTAATTACAATAAAAATATATTAAAATAAAAAAAGAGACACATCTTACCCCAAAACTATCATCTTTTGAAAGTGAGAGGTTGAAATAAACTCTATCAAGCTAACTGCCCTCATAAACAGGCTGGAGTTGCCATCCTCATATCAGATACAATAGACTTCAAACTAAAATTAGTAAGAAAAGACAAAGAAGGTGACTACATACTACTAAAGGGATCTTTCCTCCAGGAAGACATAACGATCCTAAATATTTACACACCCTTTTGAAGATTATCAAAAGATTGAAGATTCTGCCAGTGTAAGTTAGATTCCGGCATTGATATGAAATAATGCAATGAGTAGGGATTTATATTTGAAATGTCACTGTTGACAAAATCTAACACACATTTGCTTAGTATTTGCTTTTGATTTCCCAAGAAGTTCAGTACAAGCTAACATGTGTGGCATATATCGACTGGGAGAAATGATTCAGAATATGTGACTCATTTGAACAGGAGTCAGTGAAAAGATACAGAAGCAGGATACCCATATTGTGCTAATTTGTATCTTTTGCATATTTTGTGTTTGTTATTAATTCCATTTCTAGTGTACATTTCTAGGTAAAAACTTTTAAAATGTTTCCAAACAATTTGTTATTTCAACAGCAAAAAAAGACATTTATATGCCTGATAAAATTCACAGAATCCAAATTTTTCCATATTATTTTTTGTTTTTTGTTTTTTTTGGTGGGTCATAGATCTTGAACTCAGCCTGGGCACTATCCCTGAGCTCTTCAGCTCCAGGCTACCACCTTACCCTGGAGCCAAGCCCCACTTCCCATTTTCTAAAGGTAAATTGGAGATAAGAGTCTCAGGTCTTTTTGTGCCAGGATGGCTTTAAACCTTGATCCTCAGATCTCAGCCTCCTGAGTAGCTAGGATTATAGAAGTGAGCCACCACCCCATCATGCTCAGCTTTCTGTTTTTTTTTTAAACAAGCCCTTTGGCTGCAACTCGGTCTGAGCACTGTCCTTCAGCTTTCCTCAAGCCTAGTGATCTACTTGAGCCACAGCACTACTTCTGGTTTTTTCTGTGTATGTGGTACTGCGGAATTGAACCTTCGTCTTCATACAAGCATTCTACAACTATGCCAAACTCCCAGCCCCTCCACATTAGTTTTTATGATAGATCTTTCCATGCATCTAGGATGGCTAGAAATCCTTCTTGAGTTTCCCAAGATCAGGGAGTATAGGTGTGTCCCATCCTGTGTGGCTACATAACCATTGTTTAGGGTACAGTTCTCTCTTCATTCTACCCATCTAGAGAAATTTTCATCTTCCATGTATAATCATTAAACATTCAGCTCCTGTTCCTCTCTACTCCATTCTCTGGAACCATCGTGCTTTTTGGCTCTAAGGGTTTGTTGATCCTTGGAAGCTCTGGAAGGGAAAACATACCCTAGCTCTTCCTTTATGACTGCTGTATTTTTAGTTTACTGTAATCAAGATTCATCTGTAAAATATAGTAAAATGTTCTTCCTTTTCAATGCATTCTTTTGCATATTTCTATCTTTTGATTATTATTAATAGTTGTGAATGGATTCTCCACATATTTGTTCTAGTCTCTGCTTTCTCTTCCGTTAGGTACAAATATAGAAATAGAAGTGTTGGACCATATTTCTATGTAATTCTATATTTAGTACTTTTTTAGCACTCTCCACGCAATTTTAGATTGTTTTATATTCCTTGCAGAACTATTCCAAAGTTCTACTTCTTCTCACTACCTTCCCAGTAATAGTTAGACTTTGAAAGTTCTTTTTTTTTATGCGTGTGTGTGTGTGTGTGTGTTTGTGTGTGTGTATGTGGATCTCTTTGTTTAAAACTATATTTATATTAACATATTTAAAGTAATGATTTCATTGTAATTTTAATTTTTCTCATGACTGTTAATATTGAACTTGTTTCTACATTTTGAACTACTATTTCTATATATTCTTTTTAGAAAATCCTCTCCAATCTCCAATTTTTTTTCCTTTTTTTGTGGGGTAGTGGGGAAAGTCATGGGGCTTGGACCTTGGGCCGTGAGCTCTTTAGTTTAAGGCTATTGTCCTACCCTGAGTATTGCCCCTCAGTTCTTCTGCTCACAGCTCCCTACCCCTCTTCCCATTATATACAGAACAAAGGTCATCCTCAGTCTTTTTGAAAAAGTAAAACATACAGTAAATTTGTAGTATAAAACAGCAAGAAATAAATTTCTTGCCAGGTGCAGTGACTTCTCCCTGTAATCCTAGCTACTCAGATATCAGGCTGATATCTAAAGATTTGGTTCAAAGCCAGCCTGGGCATTAGAAAGTCTATGAGACTCTCACCTACAGTTAACCACTAGAATATGGGAAATGGCACTGTGGCTTCATAGGTAGGGTGATAGCCTTGAGTTGAAGAGCTCAGGAACAGTGCCCAGGCCCAGAGTTCAAGCCTTACAAATCCCCCAGCCAAAAAAAAGAAGAAAAAGTTTCTTCCCCAAGTGACTATTATGCCAGACATAGAACATTAACATTCTGGGTGTACTTCACAGTACTATTACTTGATACCCTAAGATTTTGCAATATTCTCACAGTATCAGCATATGTCATCATATAATGTAGTTCTTTTTCAATGGAATAATTCCAATTATAACATAAATCTACTCCCCCGACTTATTTTTGTCGATACCACAATTGCTCTACCATGATATGCCACAAGCCATTAAAGATTTTATGGTGGGTAATTGGAAAGGAGTCTGATGGAATTTTGTGCCAGGCTGGCTTTGAACCATGGTCCTCAGATCTCAGTCTCCTGAGTAGCTAGGATGACAGGCGTGAGCCACCAACAACTGGCTTGCCTTTTTATTTTTTTTTGTGGGTCTTGGGACTTGAACTCTGGGCCTAGGCACCAACCCTAAGCTTTTCAGGTCAATATTTCATGTAAGTCTAAACATTTAAGTAAAGGAATAAAATTCCAACAAAAAAGAATAAAATTCCAGACATGGTGTGTTTATAACTCAGTGCTAATTACTTGATGAAAATGTGCCATTCCAGAAGCTGGTGTCATTTGATGATGTAGCTGTGGATTTCAGCTGGGAGGAGTGGCAGCATCTGGACAATGCTCAGAGGACCCTGTACAGAGATGTAATGCTGGAGACCTACAGCAACCTGGTGTCCTTAGGTGAACAAAAGTCAAATTCACTTGCAAGGCCAAGTGCCTTGTTATTTTGCAGATACGTGAATGTTTATCAAACTTTCAATACTATTTAAATGAAAGATTCCAGGCCCTGAGAAGTATCATTACTTTCTAAAGAAAACCTAAGGTAATTTTGTACTCATTCTTCAGGATACCTTCAGGATACTTTGACAACAGTTCTAAATTATGTTTCCTCTAATGGAGACGACATTCCAAACTTACACAGTAATTGTAAGTGGATAAACAATCCAGAATAGAATATATATCATTATTGGAAATAGGATCTAGAAATCACTAAACAGTGACTTTATAATGGAAACCTGGCACTAGGTGCAATGTTTCAAGCCTGTAATCTTAAAATATTCAGGAGGAAGAAATCTAAGAATTCTAATTTGAAGCCAGCAATGGCATAAAAATTGCCATGAAACTCTATAACTCCAAGTAACCCCTCAAAAATGTTAGTGGAGTGTCAAGAGTTTGACTTTGTGGTTGAGTGCTTGCCTAGCATGCATGAAGACCTATGTATGTAAGTGGAGCTGGGACTCAAACTGGTATTTTTCTAGCCTTGAGCAAGGCAGCTAAGTTTATGCCATACAAAATGAATCCAGAGTTGGGGAAAAGTCAACCATGGAGCCAGTGAGAAATGAGAAAAAAATTTAATAGATAACGTGTGAGTAGGATGTCTGGGAACTTAAAGCAATGATGACACAGCATAAGCAATAATTCTCTACTGTTTCTAATTTACAGGGCCCTGTGTTCCCAAACCTGTATTAATTGACAAGCTAGAGCACTGTGCAGAACTCTGGATAGGAAATTCCTCTGACAAGGATATCACAGGTGAGTGAATGCATCTTCATATTGATGTTGGAGCCTGAGCCCCATTGGTAAGTTCATGTTGTGATGTACTGAGCAATAATATCCTTGGTTACCCTAAATCCTGTGTGGAACCTATGGAATTCTTTGTGAATGAATCAAGAATCATTTTCTTTTCCCAATCCTATGCTTGGTCTCAGGGCCTGAGCATGGTCCTTGGGTTTTCTCAAGGCTAGCTCTCTACTTCTTGAGTCATAGCACCACTTCTGGCTTTTTCTTTGTATGTAGTACCAAGGAACTGAACCAGGTCTTTGTGCATGCTAGCCCAAACCCCCGGCACCAAGAATCATAGGGTGATATAATGAATTCTATGTGGAAGTAGAGATAAAGTTAGATTTCTCTGTAGAAATCACTGTGAAACAAATTAAAATGAGAAAGCCATGAGCCCATGGCTCATGCCTGTAATCCTAGCTACTCAGGAGGCTGAGATCTGAGGATCAAGGTTCAAAGACTGACCTATCACAAAAACACCTTAGACTCTTCTCTCCAATGAACCAACAGAAAATAAGAAGTGGGGTTGAGGCTAAAGACATAGGGCAGTAGCCTTGAGCTGAAGAGCTCAGGAAGAACAGCCAGGTCTAGAATTCAAGTCGTATGACTGCAAAACAAGAAAGAAAGAAAGAAAGAAAGAAAGAAAGAAAGAAAGAAAGAAAGAAAGAAAGAAAGAAGAAAGAAAGAGGGAAGAAAGAGGGAAGAAAGAGGGAAGAAAGAGGAAAGGAAGAAAGAAAGAACCAAGAAAGAAAGAAAGAAAGAAAGAAAGAAAGAAAGAAAGAAAGAAAGAAAGAAAGAAAGAAAGATATTTCATTTCTTCAAAACTAAGACTATAAATGATTGAGCAAACAAGGAATAAGTCAGGGCATTATTCTCTGATAAGGATAATATCTTTTTGCTGGTAGGAAGAACCAGACCTTTCCACCAGAAATTGAGCCTAGTGGTAGAGTGCTTGCCTAGCATGCACAAAGACACAGGTTTGATTCCTTATTACCACATACATAGAAAAAGCCAGAAGTAATGACTTCATTGGTAGGGTTCTAGTCTGGAGAAAACCCAAGGACAGTGGTTAGGTCCTAAGTTCAAACCCAGGATTGGAAGGAAAAAAAAACAACAAAGTTTCAATCAACATAAGAAAATTAACTAGACAATGAGCTGGAGATTTTCTGGTCTTCCATGGTTCTGAGGGACAGGAGTGTTAGAAAAGGAATTTTTATAAGACTTCAAATGGAAAGAAACAAATTTCAAAATTCCCACAAATACCTAAATTGAGACTTTAGTGAGAAGTTGTAACTGAAGGGATATAGGTGGAAGTCCTTACTCTCAAGAATCGTTCTTGCTTGGATCAAAGGCAAACAGACATATAAATCAAACTTGTGGCCGCTGAATCTAGAAAAAATTCGTGTTCCTCACTTAATGGTTAATAAGCAAACAGCATTGAAACTGGGTAAGGTAATCGTATCTGCTACTCAGGACCTGAGACTCTTATCTGTAGTTAACTCTAGAAAACAGGAAGTAGGGCTGTAGCTCAAGGATAGGGGTTATAGTCTTCTGCTGAAGTGTTCAGGGACAGGGCCGACGCCTATGAACTACAAAAAAAGAAAAGAAAAGAAAAGAAAGTTTTAAAAAGATGCAAAACAGCACAATATTTAGATTATTTCTCAAAAATAAAAGAAAGGCAGGTATTCCTCAATGTATAAACAAAACAGTATTTGAAAAAAAAACAGCTGCAGGTATATTATAGGTAGTACTCAGCTTAAAATTGTAGCAATACATAGTTGGGTAATTTCAATAAATATTTCCTGTGATATAAAAAGAGAACTAAAACACAGAAAAACATTATTAGTCATTGTAAAATATATTTTCTTAATATGTTAGGGAGAAAAGCATATATTTCTCACAAATCAATTTCCACTTTTATATTTTAAAATATCTAGCACTTAGGATGGGAAAGTAAAGTCATTACCTTTACAGTAAGGAATAATTGTATCTCATGTATGTTTGTGTCTTTTTTTCTATGACTCATTTTAGATGTCCAGGTAATGGAAAATGTGTTCAAGACCTTCCAGGAAAGTCCACATGAATGTCTTTGTGAAGTAGCAGTTGCAAGTAGTATCGAAGTGGAGGAAAACGTGACATTTGCAACAACTTTAAATTTGAGCTCTACACATAATCCAGAGCTGATTAGTAATAATGGTAACAACTTAGGGGTGAGGACTGAGGAGTTCATTAAGTGTCAGAACATGCTTCTGTCTCCTAAGCCTGATGAGATGCATGCTGCATATAGATCTCGTATGTCTCCTGTTCTTAAAAAATCCATCGGATATTCAGAGCATTTTATTCCTGATTGTGACAGTCCAAAAGATCTGCAGTATCATAATTCTGTTCTCCCTGCCCAAGAAATTCTTCACGGAGGGAGGAAAACTGCTAAATGTACTGTGTGATGAAAAATATTGTACTTAACACCGACCATCACTACACATCCGAAAATGTACATAGGAGAGACTCCTCATACATGTAGTAAATGTGAGAAATCTTTCAGTAATGAAATATGCCTTACAATACCTCAGAGCAAATATCTTGAGATATGTGATGCATACATCAAGTGTGAAAATTAATTTCTGAGAAGTTAGACCTGACGCTCCAACCTCAATCTCCAAGAGAAGACAAACCTTATGAATATGAGGAACGTAATAAAATTTCTGCCTAGAATTCAGCTCTCAGCACACATCAGAGATCTCACACAGAAGAGAAATCTTATGAATGGGATAAATGTGGGAAAACTTTTAGACTGAAATCATACCTCACTTTGCACCAGAGAAGACACACAGAAGAGAAACCTTATGAATGTAACAAATGTGAAAAGTCTTTCACCAGAAGATACACCTTCGAGTTCATCAAATAACACACACAGGAGAGAAACCTTATGTGTGCACCATATGTGGAAAGACCTTCAAGTGGAAGTCATATCTTGATGGGCATAATAGAACGCACACAGGAGAGAAAACTTATGCATGTAGTGAATGCGGAAAGTCTTTCAAATGGAAGGTAAAACTCCATGTTCATCAGAGAATATACTCAGGAGAAACACCTTATGAGTGTAACATATGTGGAAAGTCCTTCACACAGAAGCCAAACCTCAACATGCATAAGACAATTCAAACAGGAGAAAAACCTTATGAATGTAACCGATGTGGAATGTCTTTCAAATGGAAGTCTTCCCTCAAATTGCATCAGAGAACACACACAGGAGAGAAACTGTACGAGTGCATCAAATGTGGTAAGACCTTCAGATGGAAGTCACATTACAGGAGGCATAACAGAATTCACACATATTAGAAACCTTAGGAATATAACCAAAGTTGAAAGTCTTTCGTGCAGTATTCACCCTTCAGGAAGCGTAAGAGAGTTCACACATATGAGAAGCCTTAGCAATGTAATAAATAGGAAAGACTTTTTAGTCTGTGGAAGAAAACTCAGCTTGTGTCACAGAACCAACACAAGATCAAACCCTTAATGAATGTAGCAAATGTTCAGTCTTTTCCCCAGAAGGCACAAGTCAAGATTTATCACTAAACACCCACAGGATAGAATCCGATGAATAAAATGAAAGGGAAATGTTTTTGAAGAACTCATAGTTGAGTTTGCATGATACCACACAGACACAGGATAAAAATCGTATGAATATAAGAATATGAAAAATCCATCATGAACGCATGACTAAGTTTAAAATGCACATAGGAGAGAAAACCCTTATGAATATTACAAATGTGGAAAGTGTTTGACCTGGAAGGCATACTTCTGTGTTCATCACAAACCTGATTCCCATAGAAGAAAAGAAAACTAATGAATAGAACAAATGTGCAATGACTTTTAATCAGAAGTCAGTCTTCAGTACATTTCAGAACATACACAATAGAGAAATTCTGAGTAATGAAAAACATTTAGCTATATATAGAATCTCTGTATATGGGAGCATTAGGGTAAGTCTTCTAAACAAAGTCAACCTTCAGCAAGCATTAAGAGCACTCACAGAAGAAATAATAGCATGTAGGAAAACCTTTGTCAGAAACCTCTAAAAGCTGACTGTGTGGCTTAGTGGTAGAGTGCTAACCTATCAAGGATGAAGGCCTGGGTTAGATTCCTCAATTCTACGTGAAAAGAGCAAGCCAGAAGCAGAACTGTGGTTCAAATGGTAGAGTGCTAACCTTGAGCAAAAGTAGCTCAGGCCCTGAGTTCAACCCTAAGTATTGGAGAGAGAGAGAGAGAGAAAGAGAGAGAGAGAGAGAGAGAGAGAGAGAGAGAGAGAGAGAGAGAGAGAGAGAGAGAGAGAGAAGAGAGAGAGAGAAAAGAGAGAGAAAGAGAGAGAAAGAAAAGAGAGAGAAAGAGAGAGAAACAGGAACTTCTAAATTTTACAGAGATAGAGAAGGAGAGAGAGAAGGAGACAGAAACTAATTTCTAAACTTTACAGTCTTTCTACTTCCTTACAAATTCGTCTATGTCATTCTTTCTGACAGAAGCACAGAATTCCATTGTGTAAAAATACCATATTTGGTCTACTCATCAACTGACGGGCCTCTTGGTTGGTTCCATACCTTTGCTATAGTAAATAGTGCTGTGATAACTGTTATTGTTCTAGTGAATTTAGTATGTCCTATCTGGACGATTGGCAAGTAGTGAAATTGCTGGATCACAGGGGAGCTCTATGTTTCGTCTTTTTGGGATACTGCCATAGTGCTTTCCATAGTGGTTGAATGAGTTTGCAATCCCACCAGCAGTGTAGTAGTGATCCCTCCTGGCCACATCCCCTCCAGCATACGTTATTAGATTTCTGGATCTTGGCCATTCTAACTGGAGTGAGGAGGAAAAGGGAAAGAGGAACTGAAACTTTCTCTCCTTACAGATGACATGATTCTGTATTTAAAGAACCCAATAGACTCTACTCCGAAGCTGATTGAGCTGATATAAAACTTTGGTAAGGTAGCTGGGTATAAAATTAACCCTCAATGTCAACTGCCTTCCTATATGCCAACAAATGAGAGGAATGAGGCAAGAATCAGGATAGCAACTCATTTTGCTATCAAAGAAAATAAAATGCTTAGGAATTAACTTAGAATGTAAAGCACCTTTTTGATGGAACTATAAACTCTGGAGAAGGAAATTAACGCAGAACTGAGGAAATGCAAAAACCTATGCTCCTGGTTTGGAAGAAAAAATATTGTAAAAATGGCAATCTTGATAAGGACTATCTACAAATTCAGTGCAATATTCATCAATATCCCAATGTCATTCTTTAAAGAAACAGAAGAGGAAATCCAAAATTTCACTTGGAATAATAAAAGACCCCTTATAGTCTGTCGTCTTGCATGATACATAATGTTTAATCTCACCTTCTCCACCAAAATCTCACCTTTCTCATTGAGACATAGGTGGCCCTGTTTACTAGCAGCAAACGCTCAAACGCGCAGTTTCAGGTGTCACCACTGCCTCTGTTACTGGGTAGATCTAACTCTGTCATCGATTCTGAGGTCTGCTCTGGGAGTCTTGGTCACAAGTTGTTCTGTGGCATCTGCTGCCAGCCTGTGCCTATTTGCTTCCTTTTCCTCCAGCAGCCTACAACATGGAATGAAGTTCAGGCGCTGATGCTCTCCTTCATATGCAGGGCAGGATGAGCCCAACCCTCCCTCACCTTCCTCTTACATTTTTTGGGAAAAAATGTGCTGGCAGAAGTCCTCAGGTGTGGGGCATGGCTGATCCACACTTTTAATCCAGGCTGGTCAGAAGGCTGAGATCTGAGTATGGAAGTTCCAAGTCACCTAGAACAGGAAAGTCTGATAGATTCTTAATACCAAAAATAAAAACAGCTGGGAATGGAGTTTGGGCTCGAGTGGTAAAGGGCTTGTCTTGAGTACAAATGCTTAGTGCCCAGGCCCTGAGTTCAGGCTCCAGCACTGCCAACAACCTCACTTTAGTGAGATTTTAGCTTTATCCAAGTAGGCACATCTCACTGGAAACTTTGCTGGTAGAGATAGTCTTCATAATTTTGTCTCAAGTTAAAGGTCCTCCTGGGGTAGTACACAAAAGGTGTCATGGAGAGAGGAGCCCCACTTGCTCCAGGTTTGAAGATGGCATAGGTCAAGCCAGCATGGAGTTGGCACATCAGTCTTTTCCCTAGCACCACCTACACGTGAATTTCAAATGACAATGATTGTTGTGGGATTGTGTGATTGAAGTGCTCCATTAAGGGCAGTGTTAGCACATCCAAAATTGGATACCAGGAATGCTGAAATCTCAAAGCTAAGATTTCTGTTGGCTACAGAAATGCTGGTGTGTCTGTTATTCACTAAAAGTTCAGGTGCAAAGATTCTGAAGCTTGATGCCATGTGTTTATTCCATTTAGTAAAATTATTTTAATGCACTGTATAAGTTAAAACATTTGATAAGAGTCAGGGGTAGTGAAAACATTGTTCTTGAATTCAGGTGTCTGGCAGGGTAATGGGGGGGTGTTGGTGGCTGGGGCTATGAAGCTGGAGCTCCTATCAAACCATGGATCATGTTCCTCTTTGTCTGGGAGATATGACTCCAAAGATGAAATTTGAATGGTGAGGAAAAGATGATGATGTACTCAGGAAATTTCTCCTAAACAAATGCTCATGTGGAAGTGGGATGGGGGCTGGGCATATCTGAGGCAGAGCTTAAGGGGGCTTCTCATGGCGTTGAGAACGTTCCTTGCGACTTCAGGCATGCAGCAGGGTGTTTTAGATGGCCATTGTGAGATGGATGGAATAAGGCTGGAGACAAGATGAATGCTGGGATCCTGCAATGCTCTTGCATGAGTGGCTGGTGGCTCACCTGAAAGAACTAATTATGTCTAAAAAAGAAATCAGGAATTTGTTTTGATTAGATAATACCTGTAATCCGAGGCATATTCAGGATCCTGATCTTAGTATTGTGGTTTAAAACCAACCCAGAAAAGGGAAAAATGCATGAGACTCTTACTCCCAGTTTAGAGCAAGAACAAAGATTGAAGTAGAGCTGTGGCTCAAGAGCTAGAGTTCTACCTTGAGCAAAGAAAAGCTAAGAAAAAGCTCCAGGTCTTGATTTCAAGGCCAGGAATGAAAGAAGGAAGGTAAAAAAAAGGGAAGTATGTGAGGAAGGGAAATATATAAATGAAAGAGAGAAGGAACTAGAAATTTTAAACTAGAGAATATTTAAAAGTCATCAGTCCTTCTAAGAAAAGTGTTGGAGTATGGGTTCTATATGTGGTGAACTGGAAGCCCAGCAGTGACTTGTTAACCAAAGAGTCACCATGATGAGCACAGGATAGAAATCTGCATGAGCCTCTTAGCGGATGGAGTCACAGAAGAGAACCTCAGCTCCCATCCCATAGTTAGAAGTATATAGAGATGGGTAAGTTGGCATCACCTTGATGTCATTGTGTCCATGGAGACTGGAAGCCATGGCTCTGTGAAAGCACAATGTTCTGGTTACTGAGCTGAGAGGCTGAGGAGAGCCAAGTCCTGGCCATGAAGAAATCAGAGTGGCAGCAGAGCAACTCCGCTGCAGTGTGTGCCTGCTTCGCTGTTCTTATTCTGTGGTGGATCAGGCAGGAGGGGGTGAGGGTAACTGTTTTGTGGTCACAAGCCCTTCACCAAGAGCTTCCTCTGGGATCCTCATAAGCTACAGGGTGGCTGGTGTTGGGATGTGTGTGGGGTGGAAGTGACAGAGGGATGGACGCATGGCAAGGTGGGTGAAGAGATGAGAGGAATGATGAGAGCCCAGTTCATTGGTTTCCAAGGTTAATGGGTGGGAGGTAGAGAGGCATGATGGAGGAAAGATGGAGGCAGGGGAAGGTGGTGACAGAGTGAGGCCATCTGTAGTGCCAGCCTGGCCATCATCTGAAGCCCATAGGCAGCTTCCTGATCCCTCACTTTGTCCTGCTCCTTGTGGAGGGAATGTCACATGTACCCAGAGCTAGGGGTGGGGCAATGTTAGTAGCACCTGGAGAACCATTGGCCTCTACCTGGGTGAGGGGTGGTTATGGCTCCCATGCTGGGTGGCCTGATAGCTATGGAACAGATCTCTCCTTAGCTACCACAGTCAGTGGCTGCACTCCATCTAGGGTTGGGGCACATGCTCAGCCATCAGGACACCCCATGCCAGGACAGAGGCCTACAATTCAGATGGCAGCACAGGGGTGAAGATGATCTCACCGTAGCCCTAGTTACATGGCTGTCCCTGCATGCAGGACAGGATGAGCTGGGGGAAGATGTTCTCTGTGTTTTTCCACAGCCTATCCCGGCCTCTTCTTGTGTCTGATTAGACCAAGAGAGTACCCGGTTCCCTCTCATAGTCCTGGTTCTTTTTCTTTTACAGTCATGAGGCTTGAACTCAGGTCCTGGGTACTGTCCCTGAGCTCTTTTGCTCAAGGTTGATGCTCTACCATTTGAACCATAGTGCCATTTCCAGCTTTTCCTTTTCATGTGGATCTCTGATATCTCCAGTGCTGTGCCTGCAGGGAGGCACTCACCCCACAGACAGAGCCACCTCTGCCGTGACTGTGACTGCCCACAACCCTCACACCCACTCCTTGGACACCCCTCGACTCAAGTTTTAGCTCCTCTTGGACTGGGTGTCCAGCCTACCCCTTCCTACACTCACAAAGGGTCTACAATTGTCTTCCCAGGGTCCTTTCTTCTGCCAGCCAGAGTACAGACTGTGCACATCTTGACGATCACAGAGCTCAAAGCCAAAGGCTGAGATGCAGAAGGGGGTGACCCAGTAGCTGCACAGGGACCATGGATCATCCTGTGCATCCCCCAGCCTGTGACTTCCCCCACCCCATTGGCAGGGAATCTCCATGCCCACATGCTGATCCCTGGTCCCCTCCAATTCCATTCTCCCTTGGATTTTGCAGACTGTCTACCATCAGGATCTAAAATTCTATTCATCACTTTATGTCCTTATCACGGATTTGCTACTTTGGCAGGATCTCCCCGTGCCTGGAGAGTGGGCATGTCATGTACTCTCTGTGGAGAAGTTGCCCCAGGAGAAGAAATATGCACTTCATGTGAGTGTTGGACAGGGCAGGAGGGCTCCCTAGGATCAGAAGCCACAGGAGGGGTGCAGATGGGGGAATGCTAGGGGCTCCAGGGGACAGTGGGAGTTAGGGCACAGTTGGTTCCTTCTGCAGGGTTGACACCGCTTCACAAACCCAACAGAATGAGGTTCACATTACAGATGTCAGAGACAGTGCAGATTGACAATGGGCGCAGGGGTCACTGTCAACCCCAGATGCTGGCTGCATGCTGGGATGCACGCAGAGATGGTTTCAAGATCAGATAATTAAGATGTTGCAGGGTGTAACCATTCTTTTCAGATGGCTCTCTACCTCTCTTGAGCTTCATCTCTATCTTTGGCTTTTTCTTGGCAGTTAACTGGAAATGAGAGTTTCATGGACTTTCCTTTCTGGACTGGCTTCAAACAGAAGCTATGCACAGTTTTCAAACCATACCCTACTGAAGAAGGGAAGCTTGATCTGGTGCTTAACTTGGTTGCACTTTGGCTCCGTTTGCTATGCCTCACGGGAGGGGGCTCATCATTTGTAGACTAAGATCTCATGACCTTCAAAGCCAAATGCTACCTGAAAGTTCAGGGTCCCAGCCTATGTGTTGGGCCTGGGTGAATACATTCTCTGTTATGCTGGGTCATCAACCCATGTTTTAAGCTGGAAGTAGGCAGTGCCACATTTGATAAGAACATCTGCCAGAGATTGTCACCTCATGAAAGCAGATTCTAAATTTGTATTCCATTTCCTGTGGTGGAGAAATCCCCTCCAAGTTAGACAAGCTCATATCCCCCTGCAGGTCACACTCCTAATGCACCCTTGAGTGTCCTCATGGTATTGGGATCTAAGTTTGTAGGGAATGCTGGTTTAGTCCATGAATTAGCTGGACAAGTGATGACAAACGTGTTGTGGATTAATATGAGAACAATTTAAGAAGCCCTGGAGGAGCATCAACCTGACCCTCTGTGGTGCTATATATCTGATACGATGTTCCAGACTGAGAAACAATCACATGGCTTTGTGTTTGGCATCCAGAAAAGAGAGGGCATGTCTTAGCTGTCAGCCAATACAGAGGAGGACATGAATAAGTGGGTGGAAAGCATCTGTCAGACCCCTGTCTGGGGGCAGGTGGAGAGAACATAGGAAGGTAGATACCATGGCTGTGGTGGGGCCAAAAAAAGGGTAAAAGAGGCAAAGGAACCAGGTACTGGTAGCTCAAGACTGTCATCCTAGCTACTCAGGAGTTTGAGATCTGAGGATCACAATTCAAAGCCAGCCCAGGACAGAAACTCCATGAGACTCTTATCTGCAATAAACTACTGAATGCAAGAAGCTCAAGCTCTGTGACAGCATCTAGGCCTAGCGTTCAAAACCCCGGACCGGCAGAAAAAAGTATCAAAGGACAAGAAGCTGGCCAAAAGTTAGAGGGACTCTATCTTGACAAACAATACAATGGTAAGTTGCACTCAGAAGACTTCCACAAAATCTGGAAATGCCTGAGACCTATCTATGTATGTTTCCTGTTTGTCTAAATACATATGTTTATGCATTTATATATTAGTATAGAGAGACAGATCAATACATATGACTATACATATATACATAGCCAGACACTTATGGGTGGGTGGTATACTGTGTGAGAGTTTCTGTTTGTGTTTTGTGGATGGCTATCTCTGTATAGGAAAGATAGAAAATATGTAAATATCTTTTTAAAAACTTGATAAAATATAGAGAGACATAAGCTCTTGAGGGAATCTGAAATGACAAGATTATTCACAGGCACGTTTATCCTTATGGATTCCTCAGCAAGTTTTAATGTTTTCATTATTTTCTTTCTTTTTTTGAACCAGTGCTAAGGATTTCTCTCAGGGACCAGGTGCTGCCAATTACTAATTTTCTCATGGCTGGTACAAGAGGAACTGAGCCACAGTTCCACTTTTGCCTTATTTATTCGTGCTTAACTGAAGATAAAGATTTCTATCAGTGACTTTCTCACAGGGGCTGGATTCTAACGAGGATCCCAAGACCTCAGCTTTCTCTATAGCTACAATTAAAAATATGAGAACCCAGCACTGGGTTCCAATGCACAGGGCAAGAAATTGAGTGAATCTCTCAACTCCTATTAGCTATAATAAGCTAGAAGTGAAAGACCAATACCTTTGAGGAAAAGATGCTGAGGGTTATTACACAGGCCCTATGAGTAACCCCTAAACCCTGTACACATGTGTGCATGCACACATTGTCAGATACACACACACATATGCACACACACAATATCTCAGGCAATATTGTATTTTGAATTAATATCCAAAGATTGGACAACAGGATAGCAAGTAATAAAATCTGTTTTTCTTGTCTACATTGAGGGAAAGGGATAAGTCACAAGATGCAGAAGCGAAGAATTCAGAGGCAAGTGCTGTGAGTGAATAACTTGTAAAAAGCACATTTCTTTTCTTTTCTTTTCTTTTGTTTTTTCTGCCATTCCTGGGGCTTGAACTCAGGGCCTGAGCACTGCTCTTGGCTTTCCCCAAGTCTAGCCCTCTGCCACTTGAGCCACATTGCCATATGGATTTTTATATCTGTGTGATATTAAGGACTCAAACCTAGATCTTCATGGATGCTAGGCAAGCACTCTACCACTGGGCCAAACTCTAAACCCCGATAAAGTATTTATAAATAGTCATCATCATCATATCAAAATATCCTTTCTCCTACAAAGAATGAACACTTATCTATGTCTGTAAGACTTTTTTTATGTCCCCAATGCTTCTGTGATTTTCCCACTTGCATTTGTACAGATGACAGCACAGATATTCATCAGGAAGAAAAATAGATTAGGATACAGAAACCTAACAACGTCCTAGTAGATTGAAGTGAAAAATATGTGCAAGATGGCCTGGGTGTTTCATCTATTTGTAGAGTGCTTGGCTACCACACAAAAAGACTCCGGTTTGATTCTGCAGTACCATATACATAGAAAACACTGGAAGTGGTGCTGTGGCTTGGTGGGACAGCTATAGCCTAAAGAAAGCCTAAGAACAATGGTCAGGCTCTGAAGTCAAGTCCCAGGACTACCAAAAAAATGTGCAAGAGGCAAAATGCAAGCTGAGAAGGCACTGTGAAGCAAAATGTCTTGTGAAGGGTAAGGGGAGTAGTGACAGTTAAGTTTGGATCTTACCTAAGAAAGGCTCCTTGAGCCTGAGACCAGGCTAGCACTTACGCCTAGTTAGTGACTTGGGATTTGAACAAAAAGGTGTGCTGTTTACTACATCCATATGTGAAGTGGGAAGGGAGTATGTCTTTGGGGAGGTTTTCTGTGAGCAAGGAGCTTTGGTCATTGGGCCTTGAAAGGTGACCCTACCTCCCTCACAATGGAACAGAATATGGAACCCTGGTAACTAAGCCACTGTATGTGACAACCAGCTCAAGCCACCTCCCTTGGCCTGTGGCTCAGGAACCAGAAAGATGTTGCTGTGCTGTTGCCAAACGTCAGGAGGCTCGCATCTCAGGCATGAGAGAGATGGATGTCTCACTTGAAGAAGTAGATGCTGGATCAGTGCCAAGCCAAAATTCCAGTATATCAGGCATTTCTCTAGGAAGAAAGCCAGGAAACACCAGGGCAACTCAGATGAGGTATATTGAGAGGAAACCTATTTGAACCCATCATCCTGCCCACACACTACAACCTTCTTGTGTGCTTTCAAGTGACTATACTGAGATTAGACTGTGTCATTTCCAATCTACTCTATTCCAATTCCTCAGTGTGAAGTGTGGTCCCATTCCTACGTTTGAAATATCCACTGTTTTGCCAACATAGTGTGATGGTAAGTCAGCTCAGACTGTGAATGAGCCTTGTAACCTATGGATCCTGGAGGAAGGCCTGTTGGAGATGCTGCTGACAAAGCTGATCCCTGCCTACCAGAAGGGTGATCTCTTTTATGTGGGAAACTTCCTGCACAATTTCAAATAGTGGAGGACAATGTAGTAGTTGCTGGAAATTCTCTTGAAAAAGTGAGTGTTCCCCCTTCAAACCCAGGTTTGCTCACCCCTCCTGGCCAAGTCTTGGAATACTTGGCTCCTCTCTGAGCCTGTTTGGTTCGCTCGGGTGTTCACAGGGGAGATAAGCATGATACAAGTGCACAAACTACTTTATTATGACTGGGACACCATGCCATTTCATTTCCCTCACAAGCTACTGGAGTCTCAACAGTGTGCTTACTGAGAAGTAGGATTTCAGGCATGAGTAAGTGGCTCCCAACTGCAGCCCTCACCTAGGTGACATCCTAGGAAATCCCATTTCCCAGTAAGAAATGAGGTGTCAGTACTAATGGCGGAGGCCTGTGAAATACTGGAGTCAGAGGAAAAGCTGGGGGCTGAATCACTTTTGAGCAATCAGAGAGGGATTGTGATAGCTTTGCCTGTTAGAACCTGAAAGCATTTACATTTTGGTGTGTGGTCCAGTGCTGTCACTTGAACCTGAACCCAGGTCTAAATGCCATCCCTTTGGTGTTCAAAATTAGCACTGTACCATTTGAGTCATAGGTCAAGTTCTGGCCTTTTGCTGCCTAATTGAAGACAAGTGCCTTTAGACTTTTACTGACCAGACTGGCTTTCCACTGTGATCTTCAGAGCTCAGCCTGCTGGGTGGCTAAGATTAGAGGAATGAGCATTTAGTTCTTTATTTAGAGCATTCACTTATTGATTTATTTAGAGCATTTCCTTAGTTAATTTAAGGTGCGTTTACTTTGGACAGATGCATAGAGGCCTCTCTCAGAAGCTTCTTGAAGTGGGGTGTAAAAGTCATCCTGTTCTCGAGTGTCTCTTACCCCCCTCCCAGCACATAAGTGCACATCTCTGCAGGCCAGCCACAGCATTAGAGTCCTGCAAGAAAGGGGCTTTGGTAGAAGGCTAAGGATGGAGAGAGAAGGCTCTCACTTTCCTTGTACCGAATGTGCCCACAGCATCATGTGTTCCATCTATACGATGTGAATGGACTTCTACCCCAGTGATTTCTACGAGTTCAAGAACTGCCACACCCTGACACAACTCAAGCTCTATATGAGGCTCCACATGCCGGCTTTGGACCTGCTCTTCTAGACACATACTTTTTGACCAGCTGGAGGAATGTGCGAACAGTAAGACCAAGAAAAAGTAGAAGTCCTGGTGTGGGTTCCTCAGAGACTGTGAGTAGGAAGCCCATGTGGTCTAAATATTGGTTGGTCCTTACTTCTACAGAGCTTGGCAAAATGCCCTTTATGGGTGGTGTCAGCCAGGTAATGTCTGTCCTCTGAAAGGACTCGGGAATAAGCACTCATTAGAAAGACCCTACACCTCTTCAGTGTTCAGTCCAAACTCCAGTTCTACAGGTTCCTCCATTAGATCCTCATGGAAGTTGAGTGACACTTCAACTTGCAGAGTCCACTCTATACCTATTTCCATTCTTAGGTTTGCGTCATCGTGGAAGAGCTTATCCTGAACTGCAGATGAAAAACCCACCAATGGAGCTGGTGACTGATGGAGACTGAGAATCATCACTGCACTCCAGAAATCATGGACCTTCTGTAGAAATTACCAAACAGGTTTAGAGTCCTGTGGATATACTTTCTGCTCTGAACCCCATGTGTGACACAGTTGAACCTGCAGATACTATGGAGGAAGAAAAAGAGCAGCCAGAATCCTTCCGTTTCCTTTCACACTCCACCCAGAGTCAGTCCATCTGAGTCAGAGTAACACTCCACTTATTGTGCAAGCTGAAGGGGCACACGCTGGGCTCATGGAAAATGTCCCCATGGGAAGCAGCAAGTGTACTCTCAATACTGGATTCATTGCAGGAAAATGAATCCATCCTCACAGAATATCCAGACCCATCCATCTCACTAAAAGAGACTCAATCTCCATTCGACAAACCAGAATCCATCCCCCTCTTAACTCAGGAAGGACATTCTGTTTCTCATGAGGAAGGAGACCCTTCTGAGGACTCTGAAGTAGAATTACTGTCTGAAGGCAACTTGGAGGCCAGTCTGGATTTAGAGCTTCCCTGTCCCCTTCCTAAAAAGACATCTCTTTATCTTGCTCTCATGATTCTTGTCAAGTACTCATTGTATTTACTTTGCTAACTATTAAACTCTCATTGTTAATATTATGGTGTGCAGTTCTTCAGTCCTTATTATACTGTGTTTTATTTTCCACTTAGAATGTGAGACCTCAGACACATAGGTCCTCGGTGGGCCAAAAACCAGACAGTTCTGGTCCCATAGAAGACAACCTTACTGGATATACAGGGAACTATGAAATGCATGGAATCACCAGGAATCCAGGCCAGGCCTCCATGGAAAGACAAGTCAGCTACCAAAGCTTAAGGATAGAGCAGATGCCTGGAAATATGTTTTGTCAATCGGGAGAAATGCCAGAGTAACTGTAATATTATGTGGGACTCTGTTCTGTGAGTTCAAGTCTGTTTATATATCCATTGTGCTTTGTACAAATATTTAAGAAAATTAAAACTCCACAATAGCATCAAAAATCTACTTTGGCTTTGAATGTGGCCTAGTTGTAGAGTGCTCGCCTAGTATATAAGAAGACCTTGATTCAATTCCTCAGCACTGCATACACAGAAAAAGCAGATGGGGCACTGTGGCTCAGGTGTCAGAGTGCCACCCTTGAACAAATGTGGCCAAGGACAGTTCCTGGTCACTCAGTTCAAGCCCCAGGACTAGCCAAACAAGAAATCATACCATTTTCCACACATTTGGAAATAAATCTGTTTTATCTAACCGTACTTCTTTTTTGCCAGTCCAGGGTGTGTGCCACCAACCCAAACTACTGGCCCCCAACCTTACTATTTTGAATCATTTAATTTTTTTACATAATCATATTTCATGTTGTCTGTATTAATACCATAAACAGTATGCTTAGTGTAATAATGTTAAAGGTAAAACACAAGAAATTAATAACTAAAATTCCTTTTTTATTAGTTTTATAGCATTACTACAATTTTATGAGAAAAATTACCTAGAATGTTTATTTTAGAGTTCAAGTAATCCATTTTGATAAATATATCAACCTACATCATTTATTTGAACACATTTTAAACTATTTTTTTCAGGAATGAAAATACATATATGTTTGTTGTAAATGAAATTTGTGGCTTGGGGGGAAGGGAAAGAGAAAAGCGGGGAGGGGGTAACAGTGTTTACAAGAAATGTACTCATTACATATGTAACAGCAATCTCTTTGTATATCACCTTGACAACAAATTTTTTGAAAAGTACAATAAGTTTAAACGTCTACTTTGGGTAGAATTTTTTTTGCCAGTACTGCTCTTAGACTGAGGACCTGAGCACGATCCTTGTTTTTGTTTTTGTTTATTCTTAAGGCGCAAGTTCTATCACATGTGCCACAGCACCACTTTTATGTTTTTTTATCTATGTTGTGCTGAGGAATTGAACTTGGGTCTTCATTCATGCTCGGCAAGAACTCTTCCAATAGGCTTAACTTATGGCCCCAGTGGGAAGGAAGTTTTCCATAAAATATGTAGGAAATATGTCCACTAAGGAAAAGCCATCAAAAATAGAAGAAAACTTATATACTTAGATAACGACATGCCAGTGTTATGGCAGATCTCTGTAATTCTAGCTTCAAGAGTGGCCTATTTGGACCGGGAGTTGGCTGGCTGAAGTAAAGTGCTATCCTTGAGCAAGCCCTAGGACAGTGCTCTGGCCATGAGTTGAAGCCATAGGACATGAAAAAATTATAATTTAATGCCCGTGACTGGTGGCTCACCCTGGTAATTCTAGCTACCCTGGAGGATCGAGGTTCAAAGACAGCCCATGCATAAAAGTCTGTGTGAATCTTATTTCCAAATAATCCAGAAAATTCAAAATGACAATGTGCCTCAAGTGGTAGAGCTCTTGCCTTGAGCTGAAGAGCTTAAGGTAAACATCCAGGCCCAGAGTTCAAGCCCCATGAGTGAAAAAAAGAAAAAGAAAAAGAAAGCCCTTATGTAAGGCTGGAGTGCACACTAGTGGTAGTTTGCTTGCCTAGTATGCACAAAGCCCTGTGTTCAATTATTCTGTACCACTTACACCAAAAAAAAAAAAAGCTGGAAATGATCTCAGAAGGTTGGGTTCTGAGGATCACAGTTCAAAGCCAGGCCAGACACTAAAGTCCATGAAACTGTTACTTCCACTTAACCACCAGAAAACCAGAAGTGACACTGAGGCTCAAGGTGTTTAAGGTTGTAGCCTTGAGCTGAAGAGCCCAGGGACACTGCCCAGGTGCACAATTAAACTCTAACAACCAAAAGAGAGAGAGAGAGAGAGAGAGAGAGAGAGAGAGAGAGAGAGAGAGAGAGAGAGAGAGAGAGACAGAGAGAGAGACAGAGAGAGAGACAGAGAGAGAGACAGAGAGAGAGACAGAGAGAGAGACAGAGAGTCAGAGACAGAGAGAGACAAAGAGACAGAGACAGAGAGAGAGAGACAGAGAGAGAGAGACAGACAGGCAGACAGACAGAGAAAGACAGAGACAGAGAGACAGAGACAGAGACATCAAACAGTCAGGCACTGCTGGCTGAAGTGTGTAATTCTAGCTACTGGAGGCTGAGATTGGAGGATCTTGGTTCAAAGCCCAAAGCCAGCCTGGACACATATGTTTGTGAGACTTACATCACCAATTAACTACCAGAAACCAAAAATGGAGCTGTAGAGGAAGAGCGCTAGCCTTGAGCTGAAGAGCTCAGGGACAGTGTCCAGGCCCAAAGTCCAAGCACCATGACGAATCAATAATAAAAAAAGAAGATAGCTAATAGTAATGATGAATAATTTTGGGCTGGGAGTTGGGCCTAGTTATAGACTGCTTGCCTAGCATGCACGAAGACCTGGGTTCAATTCCTCAATACCACATACATAGAAAAATTCTGGAAGTGGTGCTGAGGCTGAAGTGGTAGAGCCCTAGCCTTGAGAAAATATAAGGACAGTGCTCAATCCCTGAGTTCAAGCCCAGGACTGGCCAAATCAAAAGTAGTAGAGCACTGGCATTGAACTGAAGATCTGAGGAACAGCCCAGGCACAGAGTTCAAGCACCGCAAACAACAACAACAAAATCTATGAAATGGCAGTGGTGGTTTTAAGCTAAGCAAAAATAGAGTGGAAACTGGTAAAATACATATTTGTGTGTAAGCAAAATAGCCAGACTTATGCATTAGAACAGGATAGCAACTTGAAAAAAAATTTTGTTTTCCATCTCACTAGGTCCTGTCTCTTAATTTATTCAAGTAAGTAAAATGCTGGGTTTTATAATCATTGCTCTGAATATTAGAAAATCATAATATCTCTCATTAACCAACAAAGACCAGGAACTGGGGCTTCGTTCAAATGGCAGAGTATCAGGCAAGAGAAGAAAAAATTGAAGTAAGAACTTGAAGTTCTTGATCCAGAACCTGTATAGTAACAGAGCAGCAGCCTGGTGATGGTACCTCACACCTATAATCTTAGCTACTCAGGAGGCTAAGATCTGAGAATCAAAGTTTAAAGTCAGCCAAAGTACCCAGTTAACTGCCAGAAAAACCAGAAGTGGCACTGTGGCTCACAGATTAAAGCACTAGCCTTGAGCTGAAGAGCTCAGGGACAGTGCCCAGGCCCAGAGTTCAAGCCCCACAATTGACAAAAATCAAACAAGCAAACAAAACTCACAAAGAAGCCTGCAGACCACAGTGGTTCTGCTGAGTCTCTTCTCTATGGGGATCAGGAAACATTTCACTTTTTCTGTCTCTTCCCATCTCAACATTCATACTAAAATCAGACTGTGTTGAAAGTTTCAATTTATAAAAATGTTTTTCATGAAGCACCCTGAAATATTCATCGCTTATATCTCAATTGAAGATAGTTGATTTGGGGCTGCATTGGTAGAGTGCTAGCCTTGAGCAGAAAAGGTCAGGGATAGAGCTGAAGCACTCAGTTGAAGACCCAGTGGCAACACACAAAAGAAATTATGCACTTTATACATATTTTCTAATTTCTTAATGAATTTTTCAGTCTGTATAAATATAGGGTACATTCCTTGTTACTTAAGTAAGATTGCTCTTTTTTTTTCTTTTTGCCAGTCCTAGGGCTTGGACTCAGGGCCTAGACATTTTCATTGGACTCGCTTGCCCAAGGTGAGTGCTCTGCCTCTTGAGACACAGCGCCACTTCTAGCTTTTTTCTGAGTATGCGGTACCGGTGAATAGAACATAGGTCTTCATGCGTTCTAGGTGAGCACTCTACCATTAGGCTACATTCCCAGGCAGTGAGATTCCTCTTACAGTCATTGTATGTTCACAGAGTTTGATCTCACACACTGTAGGACCCTGGTTGGCTTTGACCTGTGATCCTAAGCCCTGAGCCTCCTACATGATCTAAAACAAGAGATGCAAGTCATCAAAAATGAGCAATTTGAAGCAAGGGAAATGAAATTAAAGTAGATAGTTTTGATAGCAGGTTAGACAATGCAGAGGAGAGAATTTCCGGGGCTGAAGATAATTTAGTTATTATAGAGAAAGAACAGAAAATGAGTCAATCCAAATCTAGGAAATATGAGAGAGCGCTTCAGGAGGTCCATAATGCAATTAGGAAGCCTAATTTAAGGCTAATTGGTATTGAGGATGGCGTGGAGAAAGAGGTCAATGGTATTGGAAATATACTTCAGGGAATCATCTCATAGAATTTCCCAAATATCCAGAAGGGCAGGCCCATCCAGATACGAGAAGCTTTTAGAACCCCAAACAGACCTGACCAGAAAAGAACATCCCACCGCTACATTGTGATCCGAACTGGATCAATAGAAACCAAAGGAAAGATCCTAAAGGCAGCCAGGGAAAAGAGATCAGTAACATATAAAGGCAAACCAATCAGAATAACCCCAGATTTCTCAGCAGAGACCATGCAAGCACAAAGTGACTGGAAGCATATATGTCATGCCCTTAAATCAAATAACTACCAACCAAGAATATTGTAGCCAGCTAAGCTCTCATTCATAACTGAGGGAACAATAAAATCATCCCATTCCAGGGAAAAGCTGCAACAATATGTCGAAACAAAACCAACACTACAGAGAATTCTCAAAGATGCTCTATACATAGAAAACCAAAATAAATGCAATATAGGGAAAGAAATGGCACCTAAACAGCATACCATCTAAGGACCACAAGAACTGTCAAGACACAGGCCCTACTAAAAGCTTTTACAAATGGTAGGAACTAAGAAATATCTCTCAATCCTAACTCTCAATATCAATGGACTTAACTCTCCAATTAAACGGCATAGGCTGTCTAGTTGGATCAAAAAGCAAGAGCTATCGTTCTGCTGTCTTCAAGAGACACATCTTACCCCAAAACAATCATCTTTTGAAAGTGAGAGGTTGGAATAAACTCTATCAAGCTAACTGCCCCCATAAACAGGCTGGAGTTGCCATCCTCATATCAGATACAATAGACTTCAAACTAAAATTAGTAAGAAAAGACAAAGAAGGTTACTACATACTAATAAAGGGATCTTTCCTCCAGGAAGACATAACGATCCTAAATATTTACACACCCAATCCCGGAGCTCCAAGCTTGATCAAGAAAACTTTACTTACACTGAAACCATACATAGATGGAAATACAGTGATTGTTGGTGAGTTTAACACACCACTCTCACCTATGGACAGATCAACAAGGCAAACCTCAACAGAGAAACCTTAGAACTGAACAACTATATAGACCAAATAGATCTAACAGACATCTGCAGAATATTCCACCCAGTAACAACACAATATACGTTTTTCTCAGCAGCACATGGAACATTTTCCAAAATTACCACATCTTAGGCCATAAAACAAACCTGGACAGATTCAGAAACTCTGAAATTATTCCATGCACACTCTCAGACCATAAAGGCATCAAATTGGAGCTGAACACATACCTCCACCAACGAAAACACTGTAACTCATGGAGACTGAAAAACACATTGTTGAATCAAAAAAATGGGTAATCGAAGCGATCAGAACAGATATCCAACTGTTTATGAAATTTAACAATAAGGAGCACACAAATATCAACTCCTTAGGGACAAAACAAAGGTAGTACTCAGAGGAAAATTTATAGTGCTGAGTGCCTACAAATCAAGTTGGAAAAATGGCAAACCAACTAGTTAATGTCTCACTTTAACCACCTGGAAAAAGAGCACCAAACCAACCCTAAACCCATTAGGAGAAAGCAAATTATTAAAATCAAAGCAGAATTAAATGATTTGGAATAAAAAAAACCTATAGAAAGAATCAACAAAACAAGGAGTTGGTTCTTTGAAAGAATTAACACAATTGACAAGCCCTTAGCAAATCTTACCAAAAAAACAAGAGAGCATATCGAAATAAACAAAATCGTAGATGAAAATGGTAATATCACGACAGAAATTACCCAGATCCAGAATATCATGAGGGAATACTTCTCAAACCTTTACGCCAACAAATTTGAGAATCTAGAAGAAATGGATGAATTCCTAGACAAGATTAACATACACACACTGAACCAAGAAGAGCTAACCCAACTCAACAGGCCTATTTCAAGCTCTGAAATAGAAATGGAAATTAGACAACTTCCACTTAAAAAGAGTCCACAGCCAGATGGATTCACAGCTGAATTCTATAAGGTCTTCAAAGCAGAGCTCACACCAATACTCCTCAAGCTCTTCAATGAAATTGAAAATGAAGGTTCTTTACCAAAATCATTCTGTGAAGCCAGTATATCCCTCATTACCAAACCAGACAGAGATTCATCAAAGAAAGAGAAATATAGACCCATTTCTTTGATGAACATCGATGCAAAACTTCTCAACAAAATACTGGCCAACCGTCTACAACAACTCATCAAAAAAATTAAACCCTATGATCAAACTGGATTCATCACAGGGAGCCAAAGCTGGTTCAACATACACGAAACAATATAATTAAACACACCAACAGGAGCAAGGACAAAAATCACATGATTGTCACAATAGATGCGAAAAAGGCATTTGACAAGATCCAAAACCCCTTTATGTTAAAAGATGTGGAGAAACTAGGAATCCATGGAACATTTCTCAATGTAATAAAGGCTGTGTATGAGAAACCCAGTGCTAGTATTACACTTAATGGTGAAAATCTAAAGCCATTCCCTCTAAAATCAGGAACGAGACAAGGATGCCCACTCTCTCCACTCCTTTTTAACATAGTACTAGAATTCCTAGGCAGTGCAATAAGGCAAGAAGCAAGCATAAAGGGGATCCAAGTAGGGAAAGAGGAAATAAAACTATCCCTCTTTGCAGATGACATGATTCTGTATTTAAAGAATCCTATAGACTCTATTCCCAAGCTCCTTGAGCTGATTCAAAGCTTTGGAAGGGTAGCAAGCCATAAAATCAACCCTCACAAATCAACTGCCTTCCTTTACGCCAACAGTTAGAGGAACGAGGCAATAATCAGGAAAGAAACTCCTTTCACAATAGCCTCAAATAAAATAAAGTACCTAGGAATTAGCTTAACTAAGAATGTAAAGGACCGTTTAGATGAAAACTTTAAAACCCTAAAAAAGGAAGTTAAAGCAGAACTAAGGAAATGGAAAAAGCTCCCATGCTCCTGGATTGGAAGAATCAGCATTGTGAAAATGACAATTTTGCCAAGGTCCATCTACAAATTCAATGCAATACCCATCAACATCCCAATGTCATTCTTTAAGAAACGGAAGAGGCAATTCAAAATTTCATATGGAATAATAAAAGACCCCATAAGCAAAAACACTTCTTAGCAGAAAGAACAGCGCTGGAGGAATTTCAATTCCAAACTTTAGACTCTATTACAGAGCTATAATTCTCAAAACAGCTTGGCACTGGCACAAGAACAGGCCTGAAGTCCAATGGAATAGAACTGCGGACCCAGATATTAAACCACAGACCTATGGCCACCTAATCTTTGACAAGGGAGCCAAAAAAATAGAATGGAAGAAAGGTAGCCTCTTCAACAAGTTGTGCTGGCAGAACTGGTTAAGCACCTGCAGAAAACTAAAGTTGGATCCTTCTTTGTCACCTTGCACTAGAATTAACTCCAAATGGATCAAAGACCTGGAGGTAAAAGCTGACACACTGAAAAGTTTACAGGGAGGAATAGGAGATACACTAGGCCTCCTTGGCACAGGTCGAAACTATCTTAATAAGGACCAAGAATCACAACAAATCAGAGAAAGGCTGGATAAGTGGGACTGCATTAAACTGCAGAGCTTTTGTATGGCAACGGATATAGCTAGTAAGCTAATCAGGAAGCCTACAGAGTGGGACAAGATCTGCTCCAACCGAAAAACGTACAAAGGCCTCATATCTAAAATATATCAACAACTCAAAAAATTGAATCACTCCAAAACTAACCTCCAAAGTAACACCCATCCCATTAAAAAATGGGCCAAAGACCTAAAGAGAGTTTTCTCTGAAGAAGAAACAAAAATGGCCTATAGACACATGAAGAAATGCTCCACATCTCTAGTCATAAAAGAAATGCAAATCAAAACAACTCTAAGATTCCACCTCACTCCAGTTAGAATGGCCAGGATCAGGAAAACCAATGACAACAGATGCTGAAGGGGATGTGGCCAGGAGAGATCACTACTACACTGTTGGTGGGAGTGCAATCTCGTTCAACCACTATGGAAAGCAGTGTGGCAGTGCCTCAGAAGTCTAAACATAGAACTCCCCTATGACCCAGCAATTCCACTACTTGGCATTTACCCAACAATCCAGAAACAAGGGCATACTAAATCCACTAGCACAACAACGTTCATTGCAGCGCTATTCACCATAGCAAAGATATGGAACTAACCCAGACGTCCCTCAGTTGATGAGTGGATCAACAAGTTGTGGTATTTGTACAAAATGGAATTCTATGCTGCTGTCAGAAAGAATGACATCGCCCCATTGTTAGGAAACGGAAAGACTTAGAACAAATAATATTAAGTGAAGTAAGCCAGACTCAAAGGAACTTAGGCTCAGTGGTTTCCCTCATTCGTCATAATCTGTAGAAACCTTGGGCTCTACTAGCAGAGATTTGCAATAGAGCAAAAGGCCATATATAAGGCCATGTAATGTGAAGCTAATTGAAAGGACCTCCAGGATATTGAAACAGCCACATAATGAATGATTGTTGTCCTTAATGTACTATGTTGTCTCTCATCTCCTTTGCTGTCCCTTGGTTATCCCATATTGGTATAGTATCTCACTTTGTTATCTGATATATTGAATTTATTTGTATTTGGATATTTGAAATTTGATAGGGAAGGGGGGAAAACCAAGACAGGTGGCGGGTGTGGGGTTGGAGGGAAATGGGTACCAAGACATGGGAAAGGGTATCAATGTATGTGAATTAATGCACCTTCTATCTGGCAAATATCATGTAACCCTTTTACTAATGACAATAAAAAAAATTAAAAAAAAAGAAAGTTGTAGTGTGTGGGGAGGATGATGGGGTCAAATACATTTCTTCTTAGCAATATACCTCATCTGTTTGCCCTGGATGTTCCTGGCCTTCTTCTTAGAGAAAGGCCTGTTATACTGGATTTGTGGCTTGGCAAAGATGTAGCATGTACATCTTCGAGTAAGACAGCCACAACTTCCATGCCTGAGACTCGAGTTTCCTGAACTTTGGCAACAGCACAGCAACATCTTTCTTCCTCCTGAGCCACAGGCCAAGTGAGCTGGCTTGAGTTGGTTGTTAGTTACAGTGGCTTGGTTACCAGGGTTTCATATTCTGTTCCATTGTGAGGGAGGCAGTGTAACCTTTCAGGGCCCAATGACCAAAGATCCTTGCTCACAGAAGACCTCACCAAAGACATACTGGAGGCTGAATCTCTCCTCCAATCTCACAATATACATGTGGATGTAGTAAACAGCACACCTTATTTGTCCATTCCCAATGTCTTCCACTAGGCCCAACTACCAGTCTGGTCTCAGGCTCAAGGAGCCTTTCTTCGGTAAGATGCAAACTTAAGGGTCAATATTGCCCTCATCCTTTACAAAACATTTGCTTCACAGTGCCTTCTCTGCCTGCATTTTGCCCCTTGTGGATTTTTTTTTGTTTTTGCTAGTCTTGGGACTTGACCTCAGAGTGTGAACATTGTTCTTGGGATTCTTTAGGCTTTAGCTGTCCCACCGAGCCACAGCACCACTTGCAGCGTTTTCTATGTATGTGGTAATGAGGAATCAAACCTGAGTCTTTTTGCGAGGTAGCCAAGGACTCTACCACTAGGTCAAACACTCAGGGCATCTTGCACATATTTTTGACGACAATCGACTAGGATCTTATTAGGTTTCTGTATCCAAATAAATTTTTTCCTGATGATTAGTTTGCTCTCATGTGTAAAAAATGCAAGAGGGAAAAACACAGAAGAATTCGTGAAATTAAAAAAAAAGCATTACACACAAAGATAAGTGTTCATTCTTTGTAGGAGAAAGCATATTTTGATAGGATGATGAAGACTTTATAATTACTATGTCAGGGTTGAGAGTTTGGCATAGTGGTAGAGTGCTTGCCTAGCATCCAGGAAGATCTGGGTTTGATTGCTCAGTATCACATAGATAGAAAATCTAGGTGTGGCACTGTGGCTCAAGTGGCAGAGGGCTAGACTTGAGAAAACCCGAGGACAGTGCTCAGGCCCTGAATTCCAGCCCCAAGACTGGCAGAAAGATAAAAGAAAATAAAAATGCTTTTTACGAGCTAATTCACTCAAAGCATTGGCTTCTGAAATCTTCGCTTCTGCATCTTTTGAAATACCCCTTTCCCTCAACGTAGACAAGAAAAACAGATCCATCCCATCGTCCACTGTGAGGACACTGGTTGGGCTAAGAGCTAGTCATGCAGCAACACATAAGTTTTATTCTAATACTTTCCAAACTTTGTACTCAAATATGCTACCTACTTACCAACTTACGACATTTATCCTTATGCTATACCTTTTCTTCATTACTACAATATTCTTACACTCCTACGTTAATCCTCTTGTACCTCCCCTGACCTCTCTCATTCCTTTTTTCTATCTCTGGACCTCTGCTCGTCTTTCAACCCTTATACTGCACGGATCTACACTTGATGGCTGTTGAGCAATATTGTATATGTAGGTGGGTAATTATTCTCTAGGCTCAGAGGGACTTAAAGACAATAGAGATTGGATAGAGAGGCTTATTGTTTTGGGTATAAATCGCTTATCAGCTGTTGTATTAGACTGGTCTGTAAGTGCACAAAAAGAAAGAGTGATAATACCAATCAAAACATGTGAACATCTAGTGTCTGCCAGCTACAGAGGTCTAGGTTGGTTATATCTGAAAAACTATAATTGTATTTAGTAATAATCTTGCTCCCATTTTCAAATGGGCAGAACAAGAAACTCAAGAAAAATGTCAAATCAAGAAACAACATCCCCCACCCAATGTAAACAGACAATGGAACAGTCACTGGCACACCTAGAGGAGACTCTTCCAACTGCTACACAAATGGAATTGATAAACATCATTAATGGAAAATGTGAAAATACAAAGAAAGAGATAATGGAGGAAGCCATAGCTGAACAAGAGGAAAGCATAAACAAGGTGATAATGAAAAAGAAGAAGCCATAAATGAGGCCATAATAAAGGTTTTTCAAAGAAAGATAGAAGAATTCATAGAATCCACAAGTAAAAACGTGACCAAAATCCAAAAAGTGTCCAAAGAATATAAAGCTACTGAGCTAACCACTAAAAGGAAATCAAGGAGATAAAGAAATCCATACATGATCTAAAACCAGAGATGCAAGGCATCAAAAGTGAGCAATTAGAAGCAAGGGAGATGAAAAATAAAGTAAATAGCTTTGATAGCAGGTTAGACAATGCAGAGGAGAGAATTTCCGGGGCTGAAGATAATTTAGTTATTATAGAGAAAGAACAGAAAATGAGTCAATCCAAATCTAGGAAATATGAGAGAGCGTTTCAGGAGATCCAAGATACAATTAGGAAGCCTAATTTAAGGCTAGTTGGTATTGAGGAGGGCGTGGAAAAAAGAGGTCAATGGTATTGGAAATATACTTCAGGGAATCATCTCAGAGAATTTCCCAAATATCCAGAAGGGCAGGCCCATCCAGATACGAGAAGCTTTTAGAACCCCAAACAGACCTGACCAGAAAAGAACATCCCACCGCCACGTTGTGATCCGAACTGGATCAATAGAAACGAAAGAAAAGTTCCTAAAGGCAGCAAGGAAATAGGGATCAGTAACATATAAGGCAAACCAATCAGAATAACCCAAGATTTCTCAGCAGAGACCATGCAAGCACGAAGTGACTGGAAGCATGTATGTCATGCCATTAAATCAAATAACTACCAACCAAGATTACTGTAGCCAGGTAAGCTCTCATTCATAACTGAGGGAACAATAAAAACATTCCATTCCTGGGAAAAGCTGCAACAATATATCAAAACAAAACCAACACTACAGAGAATTCTCAAAGATGCTCTATACATAGAAAACCAAAATAAATGCAATATAGGGAAAGAAATGGCACCTAAACAGCATACCATCTAAGGACCACAAGAACTGTCAAGACACAGGCCCTACTAAAAGCTTTTAAAAATGGTAGAAACTAATAAATATCTCTCAATCCTAACTCTCAATATCAATGGACTTAACTCTCCAATTAAACGGCATAGGCTGTCTAGTTGGATCAAAAAGCAAGAGCCATCGTTCTGCTGTCTTCAGGAGACACATCTTACCCAAAAACCATCACCTTTTGAAAGTGAGAGGTTGGAATAAACTCTATCAAGCTAACTGCCCCCATAAACAGGCTGGAGTTGCCATCCTCATATCAGATACAATAGACTTCAAACTAAAATTAGTAAGAAAAGACAAAGAAGGTGACTACATACTACTAAAGGGATCTTTCCTCCAGGAAGACATAACGATCCTAAATATTTACACACCCAATCCCGAAGCTCCAAACTTCATCAAGCAAACTTTACTTACACTGAAACCATACATAGATCGAAATACAGTGATTGTTGGTGAGTTTAACACACCACTCTCACCTATGGACAGATCAACAAGGCAAAACTCAACAGAGAAACCTTAGAACTGAACAACTATATAGACCAACTAGATCTAACAGACATCTGCAGAATATTCCACCCAGTAACAACACAATATACGTTTTTCTCAGCAGCACATGGAACATTTTCCAAAATTACCACATCTTAGGCCATAAAACAAACCTGGACAGATTCAGAAACACTGAAATTATTCCATGCACACTCTCAGACCATAAAGGCATCAAATTGGAGCTGAACTCATATCTCCACCAACGAAAACCCTGTAACTCATGGAGACTGAACCACACATTGTTGAATCAAAAAAATGGGTAATCGAAGAGATCAGAACAGATATCCAACTGTTTATAAAATTTAACAATAAGGAGCACACAAATATCAACTCCTTAGGGACACAACAAAGGCAGTACTCAGAGGAAAATTTATAGCGCTGAGTGCCTACAAATCAAGTTGGAAAAATGGCAAACCAACTAGTTAATGTCTCACTTTAACCTCCTGTAAAAAGAGCAACAAACCAACCCTAAACCCATTAGGAGAAAGCAAATTATGAAAATCAAAGCAGAATTAAATGATTTGGAATAAAAAACCTATAGAAAGAATCAACAAAACAAGGAGTTGGTTCTTTGAAAGAATTAACACAATTGACAAGCCCTTAGCAAATCTTACCAAAAAAACAAGAGAGCATATTGAAATAAACAAAATCGCAGATGAAAATGGTAATATCACGACAGAAATTACCAAGATTCAGAATATCATGAGGGAATACTTCTCAAACCTTACGCCAACAAATTTGAGAATCTAGAAGAAATGGATGAATTCCTAGAAAATATTAACATACCCACACTGAACCAAGAAGAGGTAACCCAACTCTACAGGCCTATTTCAAGCTCTGAAATAGAAATGGAAATTAGACAATTTCTACTTAAAAAGAGCCCAGGGCCAGATGGATTCACAGCTGAATTCTATAAGGTCTTCAAAGCAGAGCTAACACCAATACTCCTCAATCCCTTCAACGAAATTCAAAATGAAGGTTCTCTACCAAACTCATTCTGTGAAGCCAGTATATCCCTCATCCCCAACCAGACAGAGATTCATCAAAGAATGAGAACTGTAGACCCATTTCTTTGATGAACATCGATGCAAAACTTCTCAACAAAATACTGGCCAACCGTCTACAACAACTCATCAAAAAAATTAAACCCTATGATCAAACTGGATTCATCACAGGGAGGCAAAGCTGGTTCAACATACACAAATCAATTTATATAATTCAACACATCAACAGGAGCAAGGACAAAAATCACATGATTGTCACAATAGATGCGAAAAAGGCATTTGACAAGACCCAAAACCCGTTTATGTTAAAAGATGTGGAGAAACTAGGAATCCATGGAACATTTCTCAATGTAATAAACGCTGTGTATGAGAAACCCACTGCTACTATTATACTTAATGGTGAATATCTAAAGCCATTCCCTCTAAAATCAGGAATGAGACAAGGATGCCCACTCTCTCCACTCCTTTTTAACATAGTACTAGAATTCCTAGGCAGTGCAATCAGGCAAGAAGCAAGCATAAAGGGGATCCAAGTAGGGAAAGAGGAAATAAAACTATCCCTCTTTGCAGATGACATGATTCTGTATTTAAAGAATCCTATAGACTCTACTCCCAAGCTCCTTGAGCTGATTCAAAGCTTTGGAAGGGTAGCAGGCCATAAAATCAACCCTCACAAATCAACTGCCTTCCTGTACGCCAAAGTGAGAGGAACAGGCAATAATCAGGAAAGAAACTCCTTTCACAATAGCCTCAAATAAAATAAAGTACCTAGGAATTAGCTTAACTAAGAATGTAAAGGACCGTTTAGATGAAAACTTTAAAACCCTAAAAAAGGAAATTAAAGCAGAACTAAGGAAATGGAAAAAGCTCCCATGCTCCTGGATTGGAAAAATCAACATTGTGAAAATGACAATCTTGCCAAGGGCTATCTACAAATTCAATGCAATACTCATCAACATCCCAATGTCATTCTTTAAGAAACAGAAGAGGCATTTCAAAATTTCATATGGAATAATAAAAGACCCCATAAGCAAAAACACTTCTTAGCAGAAAGAACAGCGCTGGAGGAATTTCAATTCCAAACTTTAGACTCTATTACAGAGCTATAATTCTCAAAACAGCTTGGTACTGGCACAAGAACAGGCGTGAAGTCCAATGGAATAGAACTGCGGACCCAGATATTAAACCACAGACCTATGGCCACCTAATCTTTGACAAGGGAGCCAAAAAAATAGAATGGAAGAAAGATAGCCTCTTCAACAAGTTGTGCTGGCAGAACTTTTTAAGCACCTGCAGAAAACTAAAGTTGGATCCTTCTTTGTCACCTTGCACTAGAATTAACTCCAAATGGATCAAAGACCTGGAGGTAAAAGCTGACACACTGAAAAGTTTACAGGAAGGAATAGGAGATACAGTAGGCCTCCTTGACACAGGTCGAAACTTTCTTAATAAGGACCAAGAATCACAACAAATCAGAGAAAGGCTGGATAAGTGGGACTGCATTAAACTGCAGAGCTTTTGTATGGCAACGGATATAGCTAGTAAATTAATCAGGAAGCCTACAGAGTGGGAGAAGATCTTCACCAACCAAACAACGGACAAAGGCCTCATATCTAAAATATATCAACAACTCAAAAAATTGAATCACTCCAAAACTAACCTCCAAAGTAACAACCATCCCATTAAAAATGGGCCAAAGACTTAAAGTAAGTATTCTCTGAAGAAGAAACAAAAATGGCCTATAGACACATGAAGAAATGCTCTACATCTCTGGTCATAAAACAAATGCAAATCAAAACAACTCTAAGATTCCACCTCACTCCAGTTAGAATGGCCAGGATCAGGAAAACGAATGACAACAGATGCTGGAGGGGATGTGGCCAGGAGGGATCAATACTACACTGTTGGTTGGAGTGCAAACTCGTTCAACCACTATGGAAGGCAGTGTGGCAGTGCCTCAGAAGTCTAAACATAGAACTCCCCTATGACCCAGCAATTGCACTACTTGGCATTTACCCAACAATCCAGAAACAAGGGCATACTAAACCCACTAGCACAACAATGTTCATTGCAGCACTATTCACCATAGCAAAGATATGTAACCAACCCAGATGTCCCTCAGTTGATGAGTGGATCAACCAGTTGTGGTATTTGTACACAATGGAATTCTATGCTGCTGTCAGAAAGAATGACATCGCCCCATTTGTTAGGAAATGGAAAGACTTAGAACAAATCCTATTAAGTGAAGTAAGCCAGACTCAAAGGAACTTGACTCAGTGGTTTCCCTCATTCCTCATAATCTGTAGAAACCTTGGGCTCTACTAGAAGAGATTTGCAATAGAGCAAAAGGCCATATATAAGGCCATATAATGTGAAGCTAATTGAAAGGACCTCCAGGATATTGAAACAAAAGCCACATAATGAATGATTGTTGTCCTTAATGTACTATGTTGTCTCTCATCTCCTTTGCTGTCCCTTGGTTATCCCATATTGGTATAGTATCTCACTTTGTTATCTGATATATTGAATTTATTTGTATTTGGATATTTGAAATTTGATTGGGAAGGGGGGAAAACCAAGATGGGTGGGGGTTGTGGGGTTGGAGGGAAATGGGTACCAAGACATGTGAAAGGGTATCAATGTATGTGAATTAATGCCCCTTCTATCTGGCAAATATCATGTAACCCTTATGCTAATTACAATAAAAAAAATTTAAAAAAAAAATAAAGTTGTAGTGTGTGGGGAGGATGATGGGGTCAAATACATTTCTTCTTAGAAATATACCTCATCTGGTTGCCCTGAATTTTCCTGGCCTTCTTCTTAGAGAAAGGCCTGTTATACTGGATTTGGGTTTGGCAATGATCTAGCATGTACATCTTCGAGTAAGACATCCACAACTTCCATGCCTGAGACTCGAGTTTCCTGAACTTTGGCAACAGCACAGCAACATCTTTCTTCCTCCTGAGCCACAGGCCAAGTGAGCTGGCTTAAGTTGGTTATTAGTTACAGTGGCTTGGTTACCAGGGTTCCATATTCTGTTCCATTGTGAGGGAGGCAGGGTCACCTTTCAGGGCCCAATGACCAAAGATCCTTGCTCACAGAAGACCTCACCAAAGACATACTGGAGGCTGAATCTCTCCTCCAATCTCACAATATACATGTGGATGTAGTAAACAGCACACCTTATTTGTCCATTCCCAATGTCTTCCACTAGGCCCAACTACCAGTCTGGTCTCAGGCTCAAGGAGCCTTTCTTAGGTAAGATGCAAACTTAAGGGTCAATATTGCCCTCATCCTTTACAAAACATTTGCTTCACAGTGCCTTCTCTGCCTGCATTTTGCCCCTTGTCGAATTTTTTTTGTTTTTGCTAGTCTTGGGATTTGACCTCAGAGTGTGAACATTGTTCTTGGGCTTTCTTTAGGCTTTTGCTGTCCGACCGAGCCACAGCACCACTTGCAGCGTTTTCTATGTATGCGGTAATGAGGAATCAAACCTGAGTCTTTTTGCGTGGTAGCCAAGGACTCTACCACTAGGTCAAACACACACGGCATCTTGCACATATTTTTGACGTCGATCTACTAGGATAATATTAGGTTTCTGTATCCTAATCAATTTTTTCCTGATGATTAGCTTTTCTGTCATGTGTAAAAAATGCAAGAGGGAAAAACACAGAAGAATTAGTGAAATTCAAAAAAAGCATTACACACATAGATAAGTGTTCATTCTTTGTAGGAGAAAGGATATTTTGATATGATGATGATGATTTTATACTTATTATGTCAGGGTTGAGAGTTTGGTATAGTGGTAGAGTGCTTGCCTAGCATCCATGAAGATCTGGGTTTGATTGCTCAGTATCACATTGATAGAAAATCTAGATGTGGCACTGTGGCTCAAGTGGCAGTGGGCTAGACTTGAGAAAATCCGAGGACAGTGCTCAGGCCCTGAATTCATGCGCCAAGACTGCCAGAAAGATAAAAGAAAATAAAAATGCTTTTTACGAGCTAATTCACTCAAAGCATTGGCTTCTGAAATCTTCGCTTCTGCATCTTGTGAAATACCCCTTTCCCTCAACGTAGACAAGAAAAACAGACCCATCTAATGGTCCACTGTGAGGCCACTGGTTGGGCTAAGAGCTAGTCGTGCAGCAACACATAGGTTTTATTCTAATACTACCCAACTTTGTACTCAAATATGCTACCTACTTACCAACTTATGTCAGTTATCCTTATGCTAGACCTTTTCTTCATTACTACAATATTCTTACACTCCTACGTTAATCCTCTTGTACCTCCCCTGACCGCTCTCATTTTTTTTTCTATCTCTGGACCTCTGCTCGTCTTTCAACCCTTATACTGTACGAATCTACACATGATGGTTGTTGAGCAGTATTGTATATGTAGTTGGTTAGTTGTTCTCTAGGCTCAGAGGGAGTTAAAGACAATAGAGATTGGATTGAGAGGCTTATTGTTTTGGGTATAAATCTCTTATCAGTGGTTGTATTAGACTGGTCTGTAAGTGCACAAAAAGAAAGAGTAATAATACCAATCAAAACTTGTGAACATCTAGTGTCTGCCAGCTACAGAGGTCTAGGTTGGTTATATCTGAAAAACTATGATCGTATTTAGTAGTAATCTTGCTCCCATTTTCAAATGGGCAGAACAAGAAACTCAAGAAAAATGTCAAATCAAGAAACAACATCCCCCACCCAATGTAAACAGACATAGAACAGTCACTGGCAAACCTAGAGGAGAGTCTTCCAAGTGCTACACAAATGCAATTGATAAACATCATTAATGGAAAATGTGAAATTAAAAGAAAGAGATAATGGAGGAAGCCATAGCTGAACAAGAGGAAAGCATAAACAAGGTGATAAGTGAAAGAGAAGAAGCCATAAAGGAGGCCATAATAAAGGTTTTTCAAAGAAAGATGGATGAATTCATAGAATCCACAAATAAAAACGTGACCAAACTCCAGCAAATGTCCAAAGAAAATAAAGCTACTGAGCTAACCACTCAAAAGGAAATCAAGGAGATAAAGAAATCCATACATGATTTAAAACAAGAGATGCAAGGCATCAAAAGTGAGCAATTAGAAACAAGGGAGATGAAAAATAAAGTAGATAGCTTTGATAGCAGGTTAGACAATGCACAGGAGAGAATTTCCTGGGCTGAAGATAATTTAGTTATTATAGAGAAAGAACAGAACATGAGTCAATCCAAATCTAGGAAATATGAGAGAGCGCTTCAGGAGGTCCAAGATGCAATTAGGAAGCCTAATTTAAGGCTAGTTGGTATTGAGGAGGGCGTGGAAAAAAGAGGTCAATGGTATTGGAAATATACTTCAGGGAATCATCTCAGAGAATTTCCCAAATATCCAGAAGGGCAGGCCCATCCAGATACGAGAAGCTTTTAGAACCCCAAACAGACCTGACCAGAAAAGAACATCCCACCGCCACATTGTGATCCGTACTGGATCAATAGAAACGAAAGGAAAGATCCTAAAGGCAGCCAGGGAAAAGGGATCAGTAACCTAAAAAGGCAAACCAATCAGAATAACCCCAGATTTCTCAGCAGAGACCATGCAAGCACGAAGTGACTGGAAGCATATATGTCATGCCCTTAAATCAAATAACTACCAACCAAGATTACTGTAGCCAGCTAAGCTCTCATTCATAACTGAGGGAACAATAAAAACATTCCATTCCAGGGAAAAGCTGCAACAATATGTCAAAACAAAACCAACACTACAGAGAATTCTCAAAGATGCTCTATACATAGAAAACCAAAATAAATGCAATATAGGGAAAGAAATGGCACCTAAACAGCATACCATCTAAGGACCACAAGAACTGTCAAGACACAGGCCCTACTAAAAGCTTTTAAAAATGGTAGAAACTAATAAATATCTCTCAATCCTAACTCTCAATATCAATGGACTTAACTCTCCAATTAAACGGCATGGGCTGTGTAGTTGGATCAAAAAGCAAGAGCCATCGTTCTGCTGTCTTCAAGAGACACATCTTACCCCAAAACAATCATCTTTTGAAAGTGAGAGGTTGGAATAAACTCTATCAAGCTAACTGCCCCCATAAACAGGCTGGAGTTGCCATCCTCATATCAGATACAATAGACTTCAAACTAAAATTAGTAAGAAAAGACAAAGACGGTGACTACATACTACTAAAGGGATCTTTCCTCCAGGAAGACATAACGATCCTAAATATTTACACACCCAATCCCGGAGCTCCAAACTTCATCAAGCAAACTTTACTTACAACGAATCCATACGTAGATCGGAATACAGTGATTGTTGGTGAGTTTAACACACCACTCTCACCTATGGACAGATCAACAAGGCAAAAACTCAACAAAGAAACCTTAGAACTGAACAAGTATATAGACCAACTAGATCTAACAGACATCTGCAGAATATTCCACCCAGTAACAACACAATATACGTTTTTCTCAGCAGCACATGGAACATTTTCCAAAATAGACCACATCTTAGGCCATAAAACACACCTGGACAGATTCAGAAACACCGAAATTATTACATGCAGACTCTCGGACCATAAAGGCATCAAATTGGAACGAAAACCGTGTAACTCATGGAGACTGAACAACACATTGTTGAATCAAAAACAATGGGTAATCGAAGAGATCAGGACAGATATCCAACTGTTTATGAAATTTAACAATAAGGAGCACACAAATATCAACTCCTTAGGGACACAACAAAGGCAGTACTCAGAGGAAAATTTATAGCGCTGAGTGCCTACAACAGCAAGTTGGAAAAATGGCAAACCATCTAGTTAATGTCTCACCTTAACCTCCTGGAAAAAGAGCAACAAACCAATCCTAAACCCATTAGGAGAAAGCAAATTATTAAAATCAAAGCAGAATTAAATGATTTGGAATAAAAAAAACTATAGAAAGAATCAACAAAACAAAGAGTTGATTCTTTGAAAGAATTAACACAATTGACAAGCCCTTAGCAAATCTTACCAAAAAAAAAGAGAGCATATCGAAATAAACAAAATCGCAGATGAAAATGGTAATATCACGACAGAAATTACCCAGATCCAGAATATCATGAGGGAATACTTCTCAAACCTTTACGCCAACAAATTTGAGAATCTAGAAGAAATGGATGAATTCCTAGACAATATTAACATACCCACACTGAACCAAGAAGAGCTAACCCAACTCAACAGGCCTATTTCAAGCTCTGAAATAGAAATGGAAATTAGACAACTTCTACTTAAAAAGAGCCCAGGGCCACCTGGATTCACAGCTGAATTCTCTAAGGTCTTCAAAGCAGGGCTCACACCAATACTCCTCAAGCTCTTCAACAAATTGAAAATGAAGGTTCTTTACCAAACTCATTCTGTAAAGCCAGTATATCCCTCATCCCCAAACCAGACAGAGATTCATCAAAGAAAGAGAACTATAGACCCATTTCTTTGATGAACATCGATGCAAAACTTCTCAACAAAATACTGGCCAACCGTCTACAACAACTCATCAAAAAAATTATACAATATGATCAAACTGGATTCATCACAGGGAGGCAAAGCTGGTTCAACATACACAAATCAATTAATATAATACGACACACCAGCAGGAGGAAGGACAAAAATCACATGATTGTCTCAATAGATGCGGAAAAGGCATTTGACAAGATCCAAAACCCGTTTATGTTAAAAGATGTGGAGAAAGTAGGACTCCATGGAACTTTTCTCAATGTAATAAAGGCTGTGTATGACAAACCCACTGCTAGTATTATACTTAATGGTGAAAATCTAAAGCCATTCCCTCTAAAATCAGGAACGAGACAAGGATGCCCACTCTCTCCACTCCTTTTTAACATAGTACTAGAATTCCTAGGCAGTGCAATAAGGCAAGAAGCAAGCATAAAGGGGATCCAAGTAGGGAAAGAGGAAATAAAACTCTCCCTCTTTGCAGATGACATGATTCTGTATTTAAAGAATCCTATAGACTCTACTCCCAAGCTCCTTGACCTGTATCAAAGCTTTGGAAGGGTAGCAAGCCATAAAATCAACCCTCAGAAATCAACTGCCTTCCTTTACGCCAACAGTGAGAAGAACGAGGCAATAATCAGGAAAGAACCTCCTTTCACAATAGCCTCAAAGAAAATAAAGTACCTAGGAATTAGCTTAACTAAGAATGTAAAGGACAGTTTAGATGAAAATTATAAAACCCTAAAAAAGGAAATTAAAGCAGAACTAAGGAAATGGAAAAAGCCCCCATGCTCCTGGATTGGAAGAATCAACATTGTGAAAATGACAATCTTGCCAAGGGCTATCTACAAATTCAATGCAATACCCATCAACAACCCAATGTCATTCTTTAAAGAAATAGAAAAGGCATTTCAAAATTTCATATGGAATAATAAAAGACCCCATAAGCAAAAACACTTCTTAGCAGAAAGAACAGCGCTGGAGGAATTTCAATTCCAAACTTTAGACTCTATTACAGAGCTATAATTCTCAAAACAGCTTGGTACTGGCACAAGAACAGGTCTGAAGTCCAATGGAATAGAACTGCGGACCCAGATATTAAACCACAGACCTATGGCCACCTAATCTTTGACAAGGGAGCCAAAAAAATAGAATGGAAGAAAGATAGCCTCTTCAACAAGTTGTGCTGGCAGAACTTTTTAAGCACCTGCAGAAAACTAAAGTTGGATCCCTCTTTGTCACATTGCACTAGAATTAACTCCAAATGGATCAAAGTCCTGGAGGTAAAACTGACACACTGAAAAGTTTACAGGAAGGAACAGGAGATACACTAGGCCTCCTTGGCACAGGTCGAAACTTTCTTAATAAGGACCAAGAATCACAACAAATCAGAGAAAGGCTGGATAAGTGGGACTGCATTAAACTGCAGAGCTTTTGTATGGCAACGGATATAGCTCATAAACTAATCAGGAAGCCTACAGAGTGGGAGAAGATCTTCACCAACCAAACAACGGACAAAGGCCTCATATCTAAAATATATCAACAACTCAAAAAATTGAATCACTCCAAAACTAACCTCCAAAGTAACACCCATCCAATTAAAAATGGGCCAAAGACTTAAAGAGAGTCTTCTCTGAAGAAGAAACAAAAATGGCCTATAGACACATGAAGAAATGCTCCACATATCTGGTCATAAAAGATATGCAAATCAAAACAACTTTAAGATTCCACCTCACTCCAGTTAGAATGGCCAGGATCAGGAAAACGGATGACAACAGATGCTGGAGGGGATGTGGCCAGGAGAGATCACTACTACACTGTTGGTGGGAGTGCAAACTCGTTCAACCACTATGGAAAGCAGTGTGGCAGTGCCTCAAAAGGCTAAACATAGAACTCCCCTATGACCCAGGAATTCCACCACTTGGCATTTACCCAACAATCCAGAAACAAGGGCATACTAAGCCCACTAGCACAACAATGTTCACTGCAGCACTATTCACCATAGCATAGATATGGAAACAACCCAGATGTCCCTCAGTTGATGAGTGGATCAACCAGTTGTGGTATTTGTACACAATGGAATTCTATGCTGCTGTCAGAAAGAATGACTTCAACCCATTTGTTAGGAAATGGAAAGAATAGAACATATCATATTAAGTGAAGTAAGCCAGACTCAAAGGAACTTAGGCTCAGTGGTTTCCCTCATTCGTCATAATCAGTAGAAACCTTGGGCTCTAGTAGCAGAGATTTGCCATAGAGCAAAAGGCCATATATAAGGCCATATAATGTGAAGCTAATTGAAAGGACCTCCAGGGTATTGAAACAAAAGCCACATAATGAATGATTGTTGTCCTTAATGTACTATGTTGTCTCTCATCTCCTTTGCTGTCCCTTGGTTTTCCCATATTGGTATAGTATCTCACTTTGTTATCTGATATATTGAATTTATTTTATTTGGATATTTGAAATTTGATAGGGAAGGGGGGAAAACCAAGACGGGTGGGGGATGTGGGGTTGGAGGGAAATGGGTACCAACACATGTGAAAGGGTATCAATGTATGTGAATTAATGCACCTTCTATCTGGCAAATATCATGTAACCCTTTTACTAATTACAATAAAAAATGAAAAAAAGAAAGTTGTAGTGTGTGGGGAGGATGATGGGGTCAAATACATTTCTTCTTAGAAATATACCTCATCTGGTTGCCCTGGATGTTCCTGGCCTTCTTCTTAGAGAAAGGCCTGTTATACTGGATTTGTGGCTTGGCAATGATCTATCACGTACATCTTCGAGTAAGACATCCACAACTTCCATGCCTGAGACTCGAGTTTCCTGACCTTTGGCAACAGCACAGCAACATCTTTCTTCCTCCTGAGGACACTGGTTGGGCTAAGAGCTAGTCGTGCAGCAACACATAAGTTTTGTACTAATACTTTCCAAACTTTGTACTCAAATATGCTACCTACTTACCAACTTAGGTCAGTAATCCTTATGCTATACCTTTTCCTCATTACTACAATATTCTTACACTCCTACGTTAATCCTCTTGTACCTCCCCTGACCTCTCTCATTCTTTTTTATCCCTCTGGACCTCTGCTGGTCTTTCAACCCTTATACTGCACGGATCTACACTTGATGGCTGTTGAGCAATATTGTATATGTAGGTGGTTAATTATTCTCTAGGCTCAGAGGGACTTAAAGACAATAGAGAATGGATTGAGAGGCTTATTGTTTTGGGTATAAATCATTTATCAGTGGTTGCATTAGACTGGTCTGTAAGTCATCCCTACCAATGGCTCTGATTCCCATGGGAATAGTATTTGTAAATTCACTCTAGGGTGTGTTGCTGGGTGGACTCAGATGCTCAGAGTAATTCAATTCTAGGTAAAGTTGTTCTGTTATCTACTATTTCTCTCCCTTTTTTCTGTTTTCAATTTCTTCATCTCTTCTTTCCACCCCCTGCTTCTGCTCCTCCCCTCCCCCCTTCTGTCCTGCTCCTCCCCCTAGCTCTCTTACCCCCTCCTATACACCAGAACTTGTACTTTTTCTTTCTCTTTCTTTTTCTCTTATCTGGTGATCTACCTCTAGAATCACACCTCATCTTGTAAATATCAGTGCTTATTTCCAGAGAAGTATTTCTAATATCATTCCTCCAGCTCGCTTCAAAGCATGATCCTCATATCTCAGCCTCCTGAATATTTAGGATTACAGGTGTAAAACTCTGGTGCCAGACTCTACTCTCTTCTTGCAACATTTAATCATCACCTGTTGCATATACAAAGACAAGAGCGAAACTGCCTTGGATACTTCATTCGCTTTCCATCTTCTACTTTATTTCCCTTTTTTTATTTACTATGTGGAAGAACAGAATATTAAAGCTAAATTAAACTAGTGGATAAAATGCAGAAATCAGGGAAGGAAAGAAGAAAGGAAGGAAGGAAGAGAGGGAGGGAAGGAGGAAGGAAAGGGAAACAATGAGTGGTTCTTACTTTTCTTTGTCACAGTCTTCTTTACGCACATTGAAATTGAACATTTAGGAACTACCAAAATTTTCTTTACCTCTGTTGTGGTGCTTAATACATGTTGTAAATTTAAAGATGCCTTAATGCTAACAATAAATTATTTACAACCAATATTAGTAACATTTAATCACAATATGAATTAATAATTTAATAATAACAACTAACAGTGTACTAAGTTCCATTTCCCTTCCATTCCTTAGTATTTGTTGCCACTCATATTCTTGAATTTGGCCAATCTTACTGGAGTGAAATGCAATGTTAGTGTTGGATTGATTTTCATTTCCTTTATGACTGGAGATGTTTAGCATTTACTCGTGTGTTTATTAACCAGTGTTATATGTGCATCACATTTGTCCATTTCTTGAGTTGGTTTGAAGGGGGTTTAGATTCTTGAGCTCATTGTGTAATCTGTGGGCTGTCTTTTGATTAACCATGTTTGTAGCCTTGCTCAGTGTATCCAGGCCCTGCTGAGGGAAGAAAGTGTGAGCAGGAGGTGTGAAGAGGGGTCAGACTAGTCATGCTGGCCCATGCTGGGCAGCTCACTCTCACTTACCTGACTCCTCTGTCTGCAGGGTGAGGATATGGGGAGATGGAGTCTCCAGGCAGATACTTCCTGGAAACAACTGCATGCAGAGGGTTTATGGTAGCTCTGGAAAGTGCCCGACAGTGTATGAGTCAGATTGTCCACTTTACTAAGATGAGATCAATCATGCTTTTCCTTCCCCAAATCAGGCTTAGAAGATATGGTTCAAGGCTAGGTTCATTTCCCCAAAGCAGAGTTATCTTCACTCACTGTCTTGCTTGGGAACTCCCAGGATCTTCCTGTTGTTGCCCCAAGGCATCCCCTCCTCTGTGACCTCTATGGCCCTGTCCATTGATGAAGAATCAGTCCATCAATCAGGTAACTAGCTATGATCACAGTCTGTTCATCTTCCACACTATGTAGTTTTGATGCCCACCCAGGCTCCCTAGCAGTATATGGCCTCCCCAACCGTTGTTCTTGTTCTTCTGTTCTTGATGGTCAGGGCTCACATACAGTTCTTCAGGTTCCTTCCTTTGGTTACTAGTTGGCTACAGGCTGCTCCTGTGAGTCCCAGCTTATGCCTCTAAACCACTTGTATTCCTAATTTTTAACCCTCCACCCTTTGGCATGGTAGACAAGGATTCTAATAGGAAGTCACACAACAGCCCTCCCACCTGCCTCACCCCTGCCTCACAATTACATCTGTAAACCCACAGTTCAGTGGTTGCTAGTGACTCACACCTGTAACTCTAGTTACTCAGGAAGCTGAAATTTAGGATTATTGTATGAAGCCCATCCTGGAAAGAGGATTACAAGACTGTTATTTCCAATTAATGATCTCCCCCGCCCACCCCCCAAAGAAACAATCCTTGAGTTGTAGCTAAAGTTGCAGAGTACTAGACCAAAAAAAATACTCAGGGGGCATGCCTAGGCTGTGAGTTCAACCCCTCCAACACAAGTACATGCACACACAAACACACACACACACACACACACACACACACATACACACACAGACTTTTCTGAGTCCTTGAGCAGGCTGGAAGGAGCGTGCACAATAGTTCATGGGCTGAACCAGGAATTTGGCCTAGTGGTAGAGTGCTTGCCTAGCATGCACGAAAACCTGGATTCAATTCCTCGGTACCACATACATAGTAAAAAGCTGGAAGTGGTGCTAAGGCTCAAGTGGTAGAGCTCTAGCCTTGAGAAAGTCTAAAAACAAGAGCTTGGGCCCTGAGCTCAAGGCCAGGACTGGCAAAAAAAAAAAAAAATAGTTCATGGGCACATCACCATCTGGTGGCTATGTAAGGTAATTTCAGGGGAGCCTGAAATGTTTTAGCAATTATGGCCTACTGTGGTTACTGAGGGATTTACTGGGACCCATGACCCAGTACTTTATTATTTTTGTTCTTTTTGAAAGTCCTGTAGCTTGAACTCAAGATCTAGGCACCGTCCTTGGACACTTTTTGCTCATGTCTACTGCTCTGCCATTGAGCTACAGTACCACTTCTGGCTTTTTTACGTGTATGTGGTACAGAGGGACTGAATATGGCCTATCTGTATTTTAGGCAAATACTCTACCACTAGGCTATACTACCAACCCCAGAGTATTTTCTTAAGCAATAATAACATTTTAGCCATGACTAAATGATGCATTTCTTTCTTTTTACCCTTCCCCACACCACCTCCTCAGTGTCGACTATTTACTACGTACTTGCTGGCTATTTGGTTTCCCATTTCAACTCAGCTACCCAATTGTGATGATTTTTAGGCAAAATTTCCTTCTATGAGAGTCCAACAGACTGGGCAGAGCTACCCAAACCATTACATCTACTAAAGAGTCATGATGTAAAGACAGAGAAAGGACATACAGCCATTTGGCATGATCTCATTGAGAAAATGAGATAAAATGACCCCAAATAAATCTTCCAGAAGCTGACATGAACTGCTTATGATTTCTACAAAAGGAAGGTAAAGTCCTAGGATATATATATTTGAGAAAACATAAACCCTGATCAGGCCAATGGGCTGTCTGATCATTAACTCAGTTGTGGCTCTCTGGAGGTTTGGAGACACTCTCAGTACCATCACCAACTTAAGAGGGCAATCTAGTCCCCCAAACTTAACTTGAGTAACAGAACTTCTAGGGAGGGCCAGGTGCACTTTTGCTAGGAGAGAGAACTAAGGGGAAGGAGTCTTGCTGCAGTTTGTCAAGTAGAGAAGAATCAGGGAAGGTGCCATTTTCCCAGGCCAACCTATCATCCCAGCCTTTTGAACATTAGGAGCACAGACTCCCTCTGGCTACTTCCCACTAACAAGGGGCATCCACCTCAGGGGTAGAAGGCAGAAATGTTATCCCATTCAGGAAAAGACAGTAGTAACAGTTCCTCTGTGGTGAATGCACCTACTTGTCTCTGGATGAAATCTAAAGGACTTAAAAGGCAGGAGCTGTACAGATAAAAACAAAAGACCAAACATAGAGCACCCATAAATGGCAGAAGAAAGGAGATCCATCTGTTCAGGCTAGAAAAGAAAGTATTGAATGATGTGGCTGGTACCTGTCTCCTATGTTGTAGGTGGTTCTGCATTGGTAGGTATGTCCCTAACTACTCCTGACTGACATGTGGCCACTGGCTAGAGGACAGCATGGTGGACTTGTTAAGAATAATCAGTCAGAATCTGTGATGGGATTGGAATGGTAAGGGCCCGGTGGGAGGCCTTGGTCATTTTCTGGAGTAAAGAATATGGATGGTAGACTCAGTATAAATAGAACTAATAGGTGGTAGATATGTGTTCCTTCCCAGTTAAAAGACAGATAGGAATGAATATTAGATAGGCATGCTTATGAAGTCTGTACTTTTGATATCTTGACTCTGGTTAATTTTGAAAGGGGAAGCACTAACTGACTCTGCATGGAATCCAACATCCCCTCTTACCTGACCAGTTCTCCCCAGTTTCCTTTGGGGGAAACTTGTGGCTGCAGTAGTTCTCTGGAGGGGTGTGTGAAAACTCCCTTTTTCCTCTTCTTGCATACCATCTTCACTAACTTTACTAATAAGCTCTACCTTCTCAAACCAAGACATACTCATACTCCTTACTCAATCCAGCAATAGTCTTAATTTCCTCCTTTCTTCACCTGGAAACAACCATTTAAGATAATTCTTACTTCCCAAATCCTTTCTTCCTTGCTTCCTTTCCCAAGGCATCCTTTATTAACTTCCCTCCATTTCTTTACATTACTACTCTCCTTCCTGTTTTCTTTACAATGACTTTTGAACACCTTGGTTGGTGGAGAAGGAGAAAGATGGGAAGAAGAATGTTGCTCACAAGGATACCCACCACATGACCTTTCTCTTTTCCTAGGTGGGTAGCAGTCTCCAGGACCTGCAAGGAGAATTAGGGAAAGTGCCCTGAACAGATTTTCAAGGAAAGGAGGTAGCCCTTCTCTTACATTCTATTAGATTACATTTTATTTCTTTTCCTGCAGCATGAAGGTACACAGAGCTGAAAGACTGAATGTTTGGTGCTAGAGGAATATTAATACCAAACTTCAGACTCCATTACAGAGCTATACTAATCAAAACAACATGGTATTGGTACCAGAACTAGCCAGAGGACCAATGGAATAGGACTGAAGACCCACAAATTAACGCACACACCCATGGCCACCTAATCTGTGATAAGGGAGCAAAAATATGAATGGAAGAAAGATAGCCTGGTCAACAAATGGTGCTGGCAGAATTGATTAAGCACCTGTACAAAGCTAAAATTGGATCCTTATATATCACCCTGCACCAGAATTAATTCCAAATGGATCAAAGACCTTGAGGTAAAGGCCGACACCCTGGAAACTTTACAGGAATAAATAAGAGACAGACTAGGGCTCCTTAGCACAGGTTAATAAAGGCACAGAAACACAACATAATAAAGTTTGGACAAATGGGATTGCAATAATTGGGCAGGTTCTGTATGCAAAGCATATAGCTAGCAAGTTAAATAGAAAGCCCAGAGAGTGGGAAAACTTCACTAGCCATACAATAGACAAGGACCTCATATCAAAAATAAAATAATGGCTCAAAATATTGACTCTCTTAAAAACAAATCCTCAAAAAAAACACAACGATCCCATTTAAAGGTGGGCTAAAGACTTAGAGAGAAACTTCTCTGAGGAGGAAATAAGAATGGCCAGTAGAGGAGATTGAGCGCATTCAGGGTGGTATGGCAGTAGACATTGTCATAATCATTTGTCATAATCACTAAAAACCTTGGGCTCTCCTAGCAGAGATTTACAATAGAATAAAATCCAGAGACATTAGGTCAAATAGTATGACACTAAATGTAAGGACCTCCAGAATAAGGAAGCCAAAGCCATATAATGAGTGACTGTTGTCCTTAATGTAGGGCTCAGGAGATTGGCCTAGTGGTAGAGTGCCTGCCTAGCATGCATGAAGATCTTGGTTTGATTCCTTGGTACCACATACATAGAAAAAAAAAGCCAGAAGTGGTGCTGAGGCTCAAGTAGTAGAGCGCTAGACTTGAGAGAGTCCAAAGGACAGTTCTTTGCCCTGAGCTCAAGCCCAGGAGTAGGAAAAAAAAGGAAATGTAAATCCAAACAACTTTGAGATTCCACCTCACTCCTGTTAGAATGGCCAGTATCAAGAAATCGAATAGCAACAGTTGCCAGTATGGATGTGGCCAGAAGTGATGTCTACTGCATTGTGAGTGGGAATGTAAACTTGTTCAACCACTCTGGAAAACAGTGTGGCAATTCCTCAAAAGACTTAATGTACAGTTCCATTATCACCTAGCAATCCCACTCCTGGGCATTTTCCCAAATGTCCATAAAAAAGGACATATTAAACCTAGTACCACCACCATATTCATTGCAGCATTACTTACCATACCTAAGATATGGAACCAATCTAAATGTCCCTCAGTTGAAGATTGGATCAAGACATTGTGGTATATATACACAATGGAATTCTATGCTGCCATCAGAAAGAATGACATCACCCCATTTTTTAAGGAAATGGAAAGACTTGGAAAAAATCATATTAAGTGAAGTATGCCAGACCAAAAGAAACCTATGCTCCAAGGTTTCCTTCATTTGTAATCATTAGTATATGTCTAGGATTTTCCTAGCAGAGAATCACATTAGCTCAAAAGTAATGAACCTATGGCCATACGGGGTGAGGCTAAGGGAAATGAGTGTGGTGAGGAGGTACATGGAATCCAGTAAGGACACAGAAAGAGTCTAAAAGGACATATGGTTCTTGAGGTCAAAAAGGGAACAAGGAAGTGGATGGAAGGCATCCCAGGGTGCCCCAGCTCTCTCCAGCTGACTGTCAAATTTCAATTCCTACATCTTCAGAAGGGGAAGAGACTAGCCAGAAGGTCTACAGTTTCCCTTGGGTGTGGCACCACTTCAAAAACAGAGACAGATGAACAGAGGGCTCATAGGAGTTACACACCAGCGAGATAAACAGGAGATGATGTGGTGCATGCATGGCCAACATGGGAAAGGCTAGAGTCCTGAGGTATTTCTGTGTGTGCACATGTGTCTGTATTCTTCCACTATAATTTCTGGCCTAGGGCATTGCAGATATCCTACCTTCTACCTCATGGCTGAAGCACTAAATCAGGCACCATGCTTCCAGGCACCATTTTGCTGAAGAATTGGATTTGTATGCTGACACATGTCTACCCTGAGTTTCCTTCAAAATTGTTTCCCCTGGCCTCAGGCATAAGAGTAGAAACTATTTTACATGTCAGACAGCAGGATGCTCAAGATCAAAAGTATGGAGAAAGCACAAAGGTATCATTGAAGAAACAAGCACGTGTGAAATAGTGACTCTATCTTGAGAGCTTTGTCTATTACAGGTCCCTGAATTGCCATCTCAGTACCCAACAAAAACAGTGGTGGGGAGGAGGAGCTACAGATGGATCTCAAGTGACAGTGCACATACCAAACACGCTCAAGGCCATGGGTACACTACTGTGGACAATACACTATGGACAGACGTACGATTTCTTCCATAATTACTTCCAGATTCTTTTTTCATATATGTGTTGAATTTGTTAATGGTGAAAACAGCTTGTCTGCAGCCACTGTCACTTCCTCAACTAGACATGATCGTTGTTGAGTTAACTTGTCATTTGTGTTTAATCATTTTGGAATATGATAAGAATATACAGGATGCATAACAGCTCATAAATATCTGCAAGAAATTTTTTCAGATGTCAAAATGAAATAAGGAGACTGGGTCTCCACACCATCACCTTGTTCTCTCATCCATCCTGGCACCAAGCTGGGTGATAAGGGCTTTTCATCCAGCTACAAAACCTTCAAAGTGAAACAAGCCATTTTTAGGAGAGCTTGTCTTCAGAGAATATGGAGATGCCATGCTGTTTGGCTTTAGGGAAGATTGGCTCCAGAGAATGACTGCTCCTCACCCAAATCATGTGGTTTTTGTCTTTAAAAGCTTTGTGCAAGCTCTATGCTAGGCTGCAGGTCTTTGAACAGAAGTCTCCCTGCAGTCACTGGCTCTCCAATAAAAACTCCCAGTTCTGCCTCTCAAAATCTGGCTTCTCTGTTTTTCACTGACTGAGTTCTCATACAACAAAAATAAATGGAAAACAATTGAAAAGGACAAAAGATAATTGCTTATGGTCTGTTGTGAAATCGACTACTAACAAACACAATGCTTAGTAAGATTTCCACAATGGATATATGGAACTCACAAGCCACTGAAGTGAGAAGGCCCTAAGAAACAAAGGAGCAAACAAACCCAGGATCAACACTTAATACCAAAGAATTCTCCTACTCTGGCTGCCCATTTGATGAGGGTCCTGCTTCTATCCTTCAGTTCCTTTTCCCTATCAGATAGGCAGATCAGACAGGAAGCATTAGCACAGCAAGGAGTGAGAAGAGGGAACATGGAAGCAGAATTTTAGATGTGGAGTAAGGACATAAGTTCCTACAAAGTATGTTAGCTTTAAAATGGCTTAAACAAGAGGACATTTAACATTGGGTTGGTTAACAAGGAAAGAAATTTTCATCAATGTAGCATAAAACTTTGCTTTTGTAGAGTCTCATGTCTATGAAAAAAAACAGGCAATATCCTTCTTCATACGCACCATTTAAAATAGTGCTTAGATAAACTGAAGTAAAAGTGTGTGAAAAAAGTAAGTCGAATGAATTTACATGGTATTTGACTATAATTTCATTCATTAGCATGGATAATGAGGACAATTATGTGAACAACAACTATGTCAAGAAAAATCGATGATTATAGTTTTGTGACTGGGTATTCTAGTGAAATCACATTCTCAAAGAAATTATAATGGGTGTGTGTTGTGTGCGTGTGTGTGCATGCATGAACATTGCTTTTATGGCATTATGCCCCATGACTCTGTATTCCTTACTAATGCTTGAAGTCTTGAACTGTGCTTTTCCCGTCCAGCATTATGCTGGTGAGTTGGAAATGGCTATCAATAACAGTAAAGCCTTATATTCAATCTTGAAAATAAGCAACAGTAGACTATGTGGAAAGACAATTGCTCCTGTTCTCTTTGGAAGTCAAGTAGGAGGAGCTACAAGGTCAAATGCAGATGGGCACAGTACATGTATGCAGCTCAAACTTATTGGAGGGAATGGAAACAAACTTCACATACGGAGTAGCTAATGGAGCCTGAATCAGTTTTCTGTACCCCACAACTCTGTTATATTGAAAGGTCCACCACCATATTGGATGGGAGTTCTGCAGATCCTTTATCAATCAGATAGGATGGACAGAGAGCCAACAGTGGTGCCAGCAGGGAGGAACAGAAGCATCATGGAAGCAGAGATGCAGATGATAAATGAGCTTTGTATCCCACATAGCAAGTGAACTAGAAAATAAGCCACAAAACCACAGGAAACATTAGTGTATAGTCATAAGGAAAGAACTGTTCATCAACCTTTCTTCTAGTTTTTTAGCTATATTATGCTTTTTGACTGTTGCAAATTAAGGTAGTGATCTGATTGTATCATTGGCATTTCTATGTGACCTTAGCCACATGTCACTGATTGCTGCTAAGAAAAGATTCAGAATTACTCCTACTTTTTGTTTCAAAATTATCTGATTAGGTCAAATAAGTTGCGTTACTTCTACTTCATTATTTTGTGGAAGCTGCTTTAAAACATTAAGGGCTATTGCATCTGACCAACCTCATCTCGATAGCATTAACCAACCCCCACTCCACTCCTGTCTCTCAGGCATACTGCCCATACTCCCATGTCTTGTACCTCTTGGAAAACAACTTGTAACTTCCATATTGAAGTGAGTGTGCTGCTCAGTATTATGTTCTTCATTAACTTGAAGAAAGTTCAAATTTCCCTGTTGATTTCTAAACATCGTGTTCCCTAGCCAGATCTCATGAATTATATATCAAAACATGCTTTGGGGACCAGTGTGGAAATGAGCTGAGTAGGAAGACATGGTTGAATCTCATTTTTAACACAGGCCTGTGTGACTTCTCTGTATGTTCAAACATCTAGAGAATCCCATCAGAGTTCTGAGCCAAGGCTCACTGATGGAAATGGCTACTTTAGCAACTGGGACAGATAACATATTTCTCTATGTGTTCCAATAAATATTTTGCTTCTGTAATTTTTAATCTTGGTGTAGAAATATTCAAACACTGGATAAACAGCAAAACCATCATCAGTGTACTCTCACACACCCAGCAGTGGCTGGCATGTGTCACAGTCTGCACATTTCCAGGTGTGCATACACGGAAACTTACCGGGTTTGTATCATAAGGTGGGATGAAATGGTTACATGATGTCTATAGATGAGAGAAGAACAGTAAGCGCAGAATCCAAATAGTAGAAACACATTGATAACTTACACTCCCCATACCTTGCCGGAGCCACCCGGCCAAGGGTCCTCGAAGAGTAGGGCTGAGAGTTTAAAAGGAAAATAAGACAGAGACAGAGGGGTTTGGGAGGGCCAGAGCAATTGCTGCATCTGACAACTTTATTAAACAGCTTGTCTATTTTATATCTTAGTACAAGTGAACAGAAAGCAATTGCTTATGTTGGCAATCAAGCTACAGTTCCATACTTGAATAATAACAAGAATTCTCAGAAGACTTATTGTTTGTATAAAGAATCATCCAGTCTCAACTATCAAGTTATTTTCAGCAAATCTATCTCCTGGAGGGAGAGGGTAACCAAACAAGTCTGGGAATACTATCAAAGCACACTGTCATGGCCTGTGAGAATTTAGGCAAAAAGGTCACTCCACCCTTGCAGGAAGGCAGGCAGATTGTACTCTTCACCCTTTGTCCTCAATATAGGCCTTTGGAGTATAACTCTGTTAGACCCCAGACTCATATTGGTTTCCCACAATACCTAACATAGAAGTTATTAATATTCACTTATCCAGCAGGCATTCTAGTGATGGCAAGACAGTGAGAATTTAAAGACAAAGGTATAGAGCTCACAAGTGTGGCACAGGAAGTTTGACCTGTAGCATAGTAAAATCCAATTATTTGCTTAGAACTTAAGTAAAATCTACCATCACACCCAAAAGACTTACAGCAATAAATGTTATTTAAAAAATTAATGTGAAAGTGTTGTCAAGAAAATTACAATTTAGGGATTTTGTGTTTGTACCTAGGATTCTCCTGGTAGAGGATTACAATCGCAAAAAACCTAGATACATAAGGCCATATAGGATGAGGCTAAATGAAAGGATCTCAGAATATGGAAAGAAGAGCTTTATCTTATGTGATTATTGTTCTTAATGTACTATGTTATTTCTCTTCTCTTTTGTTGCCCTTTGGTTAATCTCATATCGTTACAATATCTGACTTTGTTGCCAGGCATAATGTACATACGTTTATTTGTTTATTTGAAATAAGAAATGGAAGGGGATAAAACAAGATGATTGGGTGGGGAAGGGGAATGAGGACAAAAACATGAGGAGTATCAGTGTGTGAGAAGTAATGCGCCTACTATCTGGCAAATATAACTGTAAACCCACTATATATTACAATAACAAAACCACATAGAAAAAGATTTTGTGTTTGAACAAAGGACACAATTTTATTCATGAAACAGAGTTCATTTTTAAAGTTTACAGGTCCATAAAATTATCTGCTGACATTCAGTTGTAAGCATATGAGCTCAAGGATGGAGGGTAAGCTTGAGATGGTGCAGGACAATCAGGTTTTGTGAGGTGAAATCACGCAGGTGGTGAGCATGGCCAGTGATGTGTCTAGACAGCAGTGTTCATTTCCAAACCAGTTCAGATGCCGCTTCCACAGAAACTTAAAATATGCTAATTTCCATATCCTTATGGAGTCAAGTTACACAAAACATAACTTTTCTCATCGTACCTTTGTGCCTATTTTAGCACTATTCAAAAGAGTTGAAGCTGGACACCAGTGGCTCTCGCCTGCAATCCTCACTAGTCAGGAGACGAGATCTGAGGATCACAGTTCAAAGTAGCATAGGCAGGAAATACATGGCACAGTACTCTCCAATTAATCACCAGAAAAACATAAGTGGCATTGAAGCTCAAAGTGTTAGAGCCCTAGCCTTGAGCTGAAGAGCTCAGGGAAAGAGCCCAGGCCCAGAGTTCTGGTCTCACAACAACAACAACAAAAATGTTGAAGCACAGGAATCAAAACTATTGCCTACTCATCAATGAGTATATACAAAACTGCTATATGTGGACAAAATGAGGAATGAGTATGCTCTAAAAATGGAGTGAAATCATTATGAGGACAATGGATAGGAGAACTCATCATGCTAAGCCAAATACATCACACTGAGAGCCAAATGTCACATTTTCTCTCCATTTTGTAAATCTAGACTTTAAAGATGACTAATAGGAATGTACAAGAGGACCTTTTGCGGTAAGGGCAGCAGTGGGGAGTGAGGACATGACAAGAGAAGGTATGGGACATGTATAAAATGCTCTTCAGTATACTATCTGATAAACATTAATGAAGTCAGAGCAACTGTTGAAATTATCCCACGAATAGAGAACACAAGTATGGAGGATACTGGAAGCCCCACTGTGAACAAAAAAGACATAACAATAACAAACAAACATAAACAGCTGGCCAGGCACCATGGCTCGTGCCTGTAATCTTAGCTACTCAGGAAGTTGAGATCTGAGGATCACGGTTCAAATCCAGCTCAGGCTCTAAAGTCAATGAGACTCTTATCTCAAATTAACGACTACAAAATCAGAAGTGGCGCTGGGCTCCAGGGTAGGGCAAGAGCTTTAGCTTTGAGCTGAAAGGGCTCAGGGACAACACCCAGTCCCATGACCAAAAAAAAAAAACCTGTAGCAATTCAGAATGAGACCTAAAGATTTTAAAAAATGCCAAGATCTCCAATTCTTTTATGAACACTGAATGGTAGCAATCTTAACTGAATACATACAAGGCAGTCAAACAAGTCAGGATGTCAAAAACTGAAGAATAATCATTCAAATACCGCAAGCCAGTGGAAAACATTGACGCAACTGACCCTGCTCAGGTACTGGTCCAGGCTCTCAACTGAAGTGTATGCATTTGAGGTTTTCTCCAGGAGAGAAACTTCCCTTCAATTCTGCAACACGTGGAAGTTTTTCTGTAGAATAGCCCTCGCTGCTAGGCCTTGTGACAGGAGTATGGGCAAGAGACTGAGTGTGTGCAATCACCAAGGAAATTCCTTCAATGGCCTCCTTCATGCTGTCCACAGTCCTGTGAGGTTTGCCAAGGACAAATACCAGCATTTCATTAGTCAATAAAGAACTCCTAAGGAACTTGCATTTCTGAGAACCAGAACAAAAGAATAAATGAAAAATGCCTTTGCATCCATAGTGTTAGTAATATTGGAAATATGTCATAACATGGCTGAGTGCTGAGGAGCTGTGAATGAAGATTCTTTCTATGAGTATTTTTGAGATATTGATCAACTCATGTTTTAATTTTATAATCCTTTACATAAAAATATTTGTTGAAAGTAATTAAATAGGAACATATAAAATTATTTATATACAGAATATTTTTTCTGGCAGCATCAACAAATAGCATATTCAAAATGTTTTGCTTTACAATGAGATCTCAGTATATTCTCCTTTTAGGATGTCATTAAAATTGTGATTTAAGAAATATGCCTTTAATCATTACATGTATCAGTGGTAAACTAACTTGTCCCAAACTGTCAAACACTACATATAGATAGGCATTTACCTCAAAATGACAAAATTCTCCTTCCTGTTCTTCACACTGTAACTGTGAAAACATATTCTTTGCTTTTTTTTTTGCTCCTTGTCTTGGCATCTCCACATATTTCCCAAGCATATTCTCATATGTATTTTACATATGAATGAAGTGCATTCTGGCTGAAATAACCAACCTGAAAGAAAACAAGGGAAAAAGCTATGTCAGGTTGGGTTATTTTTTTATTATAAAGGAACACATATTTTCTCATCCACTCTCTGTTCAAGTGCATAAAGAGGTTCTACTTCATGAAACAACTACATGAAGATCTGTAGGTAGATGAGTTGCATCCTTGTTCTGGGTTAGCTTAGAGACTAGGGCAATGGAAAGGCAGAAAAATGGCCACTATCGATTCACTAGATGCTGGAATAAAATGCATTTTCTCCTAGGAATTGACCTTCTTTAGGCACAGGAGTACTTTCCAGAAGAAAATAGCTACATTGATAGCTAAACACTAAAAAGGAAGCAAGAAGAGAGACTATGAACTGGCATTTATCCAGTCTACAATATTTACTGATGCTTCATGGCAGTCTGTTTCTACCTAAGGTGGAGTAAGGTGCACTGAGCTCTGTTTCTGTATGAAGCCAATCCAAAAATATTCAAGCAAACCACATTAAAGCACTTTGAAGACAACCTATTTAAGAGAATGAAGTCAGTGAATGCACAGACCAAGGCAAAGAAAGAAGGGAGCTAGGTGGTGCATACTCCAAGTTCCCAAGATGCAATGGTGAGTAAAACAGACTGATGGAAGGGAGGAGGATGAGTGTCACGTGACAGCACACTGGAGAGTTCAGAGTGGTATGAGGGAAATCCAGGAGAGCTACACAGGACCCCCTTGCATATGTAACGGAGCAGTGGATCACGTGTGTTCAGAAAGGAGCCTGACATTGAGGAATAAAACACATGAAGAGATGACAGGAAACTACCTATTGTTCACACACTGCCAGGAAGTGATGTCTTTACAGAACAGAGGACATCAGAGATGCCTTGCTACAGCAGGGCAAAATTAACACTCCATAAATCCTGCCCTGAAATATCCAAAAATTTATAAAACCAAGAGAGGAAGAACCAACTTTCTTGTAAGTGACCTAATTATTGCCAAAAATAGGGCTCAAGAAATCTAATTGCACATTACAGATATAAAAGATTGAAATCATACAGAAGGTTGATGAGCATAGCGAATGTTAACCCATGTGTTAAACATCAGTGTTTTATCTGAGTAGTCCTAATTATAAGTCATTTGTTTTCCTCTGACATTTCTTACAAGTGAATAAAAGAAAGAAACCCCATGCCAATAGATATGCATGCCAGTAGTTCATCTCTTATAATCCTATTTACTCAAGAGGCTCAGAGGATCTTGGTTCATAGCTACCAGGGGTAGGTAAATATAGAAGATCTTTACCTTCAGTTAGTCATCAAAAAACTAGAAAGTAGAGGATCAAGTGGTACAGAGCCAGCCATAAGTAAACAACCAAGCAAGTTTTTGAGGATTGGATTTCAAGCCTTACTACAAACACACACACACACACACACACACACACACACACACACACACACACACACACACACATACACACACACACACACACACACACACACACACACGCACACACAGTGATCAAATTAGTGCCAGAAAGTATCCTCTCTAAGAAGGAATCTAGTAGACTGAAGAGATCCCTCTCTAGATTTCCCACTAATTTCCTGAGTAAGCTGTGGGCTGTAAATTCCTGACAGAAGAACAAAGGCAAGAAACCAGGTGGAAATGTTACAATTTTATTGGCCTCTTGCATATGGCCAGCTTGTGCCTTATGGTCAAATTACTAAAAAAAAAAACCCTGCTAACTGAAGGGTCGGGGCTCTCAATTCTAACCTGCTGTGTGGCTGATGATTAGGAGCCCAGGCTCAAGCTTGCAATAAAAGACTCTCAGGTGTTTACATCAGTTCCTAGCTACTCAGGAGGCTGAAATGTGAGGATCAAGGTTCAAAGCCAGCCCCAGCACAAAAGGACTTGAGACACTTTATCTTCAATTAATCACTAGAAAGAGGGAAGTGGGGCTTGGCTCAAGAGTAGGGAAGCTGAAGAACTCAAGGACAACACCTAGGGTAGGGTGGTAAACTTGAGCTGAAGAGCTCAGGGACAGTGCCCAGGCCGAGTTCAAGACCCATGACCCACCCCCAAAAAATTACAAGATGTGGTTTAACAGATGCCAGAGGAAATATTTTAAAAGTAGTTTTCACAGGTATTAAAACTCCATCTGGCACACTGAAGTCATCATATAGAGAAAATCAGAGCTTTTATATTTGTGTTTATTCTTTATTTAACTTAAAGTACTATAGTTGAGTATCAAATACATATTTTAAGTACTAATATCTTCACTGGGCTAGAAATAAAATATGAAAACACTTTCTAGAAGAAAAATTGCTTATGTCTCAAAAGATGATATTGATATGATCAGAGGGATCCTAATACTGAATTAAGCAAAAGAAAAAGTATCATCAGCTGGGCTCTAGTGGCTCACAACTGTAATCTTAACTACTCAGGAGGCCGAGGTCTCAGAATCCCTGCTTGAAATCAGCTTAGGAATCAAAGTCTATGGGACTTATCTCCAACAAACCTCCAAAAAACTAGAAGTGGAGCTGTGGCTCAAATGGGAGAGTGCTAACCAGGAGCAAAAACATATAGATGCCCAACTCTGAGTTAAAGCCATAGGATCATCACCAACAAGCAACACCAACAAGAAGAAAAACAAGTATTTTCCTAGATACAAAAGGACTCAAGAGGGTATTAATCTATTTATTAAGGAAAAGCTTTCTCTGGCAAGAAAGCAGTAAATCATGTGAGAGAGTTCAATGGAAATTTTCTTCTGTACATTAGCTTTATTTTTTTCTTTTTTAAAATTTTTTATTGTAATTAATAAAAGGGTTACATGATATTTGCCAGATAGAAGGTGCATTAATTCACATACATTGATACCCTTTCACATGTCTTGGTACCCATTACCCTCCCCCCACACCCCCCACCCGTCTTGGTTTTCCCCCCTTCCCTATCAAATTTCAAATAACCAAATACAAATAAATTCAATATATCAGATAACAAAGTGAGAGACTGTAACAATATGAGGTACCCAAGGGACAACAAAGGCGATGAGAGACAACATAGTACATTAAGGACAAAAATCATTCGTTATATGGCTTTTGTTTCAATATCCTGGAGGTCCTTTCAATTAGCTTCATACTATATGGCCTTACGTATCAAGATTTTGCTCTATTGCAGATCTCTGCTAGTAGAGCCCAAGGTTTCTATTGATTATGACGAATGAGGGAAACCATTGAGCCTAAGTTCCTTTGAGTCTGGCTTACTTCACTTAATATGATTTTTTCTAAGTCTTTCCATTTCCTATCAAATGGGGTGATGTCATTCTTTCTGACAACAGCATAGAATTCCATTGTGTACAAACACCACAACTTGTTGATCCACTCATCAACTGAGGGACATCTGGGTTGGTTCCATATCTTTGCTATGGTAAATAGTGCTGCAATGAACATTGTTGTGCTAGTGGATTTAGTATGCCCTTGTTTCTGCGTGGTTGGGTAAATGCCAAGTAGTGGAATTGCTGGGTCATAGGGGAGTTCTATGTTTAGCCTTTTGAGGCACTGCCACACTGCTTTCCATAGTGGTTGAAGGAGTTTGCACTCCCACCAACAGTGTAATAGTGATCCCTCCTGGCCACATCCCCTCCAGCACCTGTTATTATTCGTTTTCCTGATCCTGGCCATTCTAACTGGAGTGAGGTGGAATCTTAGAGTTGTTTTGATTTGCATTTCTTTTATGACCAGAGATGTTGAGCATTTCTTCATGTGTCTATAGGCCATTTTTGTTTCTTCTTCAGAGAAGACTCTCTTTAAGTCTTTGGCCCATTTTTTAATGGGATGGTTGTTACTTTGGAGATTAGTTTTGGAGTGATTCAATTTTTTGAGTTGTTGATGTATTTTAGATTGTACATTAGCTTTAAATACTATGTTTGAGCCAGGAGTTTGACCTATTGGTAAGAGTGCTTGCCTATCCCATATCACGTATCATGTTTGATTCCTCGATATCACATACATAGAAAAAGGTGGAAGTGGTGCTGTGGCTCAAGGGCTAGAACACTATCCTTGAGAACATAAGGACAGTATTCAGGCCCTGAGTTCAAGTCATAAGCCTGGCAAAAAACAAAAAGGAAGAGAAAGAAAGAAAGAAAGAAAGAAAGAAAGAAAGAAAGAAAGAAAGAAAGAAAGAAAGAAAGAAAAACTACAGCCAAGCACAGTGTCTCATGCCTGTAATCTTAGCTATTCAGGAGTCTGAGATCTGAGAATCTCTATTCAAATCCAGATCAGGCACTAAAGACCCTGAAGACTGTGAAACTCTTATCTCCAATTAACCACTAGGAAATGGGAAATGGCACTGTGGCCAAGGGGTAGGGCGGTAGCCTTAAACTGAAATGCTAAGGGACAGCACCCAAGCCCAGAATCCAAGCCCAACAGCCAAAAACAGAAGAAAATACCATTTACAGCTTTCCTCTGTGAATAAAAAAAGTATAATAAGCTTTAAAAAAAAGGCAAAAGGACAGTTGCTTGCTTTCTCCCTTTATCTTTCTTTCTTTGGATTTCAGATTTACCTGGTTTCAGCCTTTAAACTGAGGGCCTCTCTTACCCTTTCTCGCCTTTCTATACCACACTTGGCCTTTACCTCATGAGGTACACTGTCTGCCTCGTTTTTTTTTTTACTACTTATTGTGGATAGGGAGTCTCCCAGACTTTTGTGATGGGTTGGCTTTGAACTTGGACCTACCAATTCCCAGCCTCTTGATTAACAAAAGTATAAGCTGTATATGGTAAGAAGAGTTACTTCTTTTTTTTTTGCTAGTCCTGGGGCATGAACTCAGGGCCTGAGCACTGTCTTTAGGCTTTTTCCTCAAGGTTAGTTCTCTACCACTTGAGGCAAAACACCACTTCGGTGTATGTGACACCAAGGAATCAAATCCTGGTCTTCATGCATGCTAGGCAAGCACTCTACCACTAGGCCAAACTCCTAGCCCAAGAAGAGCTACTTCTTAAATGTGAGAAATCTCCTTGTCCTCCCGCTGTCATTCCTTTTCTGTTCATTATAACAATGTAGATGCCAGGATAATGGGTATCTTTCTAGCTGACACCTGCTCAACCCCTGACTGTCAGGATAAAATGATGAATGTAGGCATGCTCTGCTCTGTCTCCCTGGATGATGATTCTCCTAGAGATTCACTCGTCTGTCAGCTTTCTTTCCATGGAGGATCCATGTCATATTAGGGAACCTGTTGTCTGAGTAGGGAATTTTCTTCCTTCTGGCTTCCATCTCAGGAACAAAGGAAATGTAAATCCTTCTCAACATCTTCACTGGAAGGGGGTTCTAGAGCTAAAAATTCTTTGCTGACAGATTCCTTCTCTGTCATGTCAATACAATGCAAACATGCATGGCTTGTTTCCTGATGGTGTCTCCATAGGTAAATATTCAGAAAGGGAAACTGATTCAGTTTTGAATACACAACATGACATGACATGAAGCCATGATTTCTAAGTTTCTATTGGATATATGGATTAATGGTTTTCTTCCACTTGGTTATAGTCTATACAGGGTCTTTCATCTGTGTATACTCAGAGCAGAAAGTCCAGTGTGAATCTATGCTAAGCTATATTTATATCAGTCTATAAAAATGTGGTTGTATTTTCTGATCCAATTCATTAAAATGAAATATTCTGGGTTTTTTGTAATATTCAGCACCCTTCCCAATCATCTCCTTCAGACACATGTCAGACTCTTCTCTCCCTCAATCCACACATTGAAGGTACGTATACCACATGATATATTTCTGTTCCAGTCTTTGGCATTAATGATTTTAATATGAAATTATGAATTGGGAGCCATTAAGAATTTTTCCCTTTGATAAGAAGCTAAGGGTTAATGACAAAATAGGATTCTTAATTCTGACTAATTAGTCAGTCTTTGATTTGGATTTAAATTTTTATCACATGAGGCATATTTATTATCAGAAGCACAAATCAATCACACATTTTGAGCATAACTCTAAAGATCATACTTAATATGATGCTGATATTTCTTAAGTGTTTTAGTAAGTACTCATACTTGCAAAAATAATTATAGCAGTTGCTGATTTGACCTATTAATTGTTCAGGGTAGTCTGGGAAGTAAGTTCCTTTGGCTATATTATTGAAAATACAAAACCCACTTATACGAGAAGATAGAATATAAATAATGAACATACCAAAGGCTGGATATGATTCCTCACAACTGTCTTGCTCTTCTGATGCAATATACTGAGTCACATCCTGTAAAGTCAGATAAATCATAGTATTTACAGCAAAAGAAACACTGATCCTTAAATAAGAAATAACAAAAGTATATTTCCTCAAGTGTTCAATGTAATTCTTATTGGAATACTTTTATTTTTCCTTCAGGTATTACTTCAATGACCTAGATCTTCATCATTTAAATATATACTGAGTATCATGTAAGATGAACACACAGAAACATTTTGGTTATTAATTTGACACAAGTAAGCTAGCAGAATAAAAAGAAACAGTAGGGCCGGAATTGGGAGCAGTAGTATTCTAATGGTCTAGTGCTTACATAGCATGTATGAAGCCGTAGGTTCAATTCCTCAGTATCCCATACACCGAAAAAAAGCTGGAAATGGTGATGTGGCTCAGGTGATATAGTGCTAGCCTTGAGAAAGCCCAAGAACAATGCCCAAGCTGTGAGTTCTAGCCCCAGGACTGGCAAAAGACAGAGACAGAGACAGAGAGACAAAGAGAGAGAAAGACAGAGATACAGAGAGAGAGAGGCACAAAATACCAAAATGAGGGCTGGGAGTATAGCCTCATGGTAGAGTGCTTGCCTAGCATGCAAGAAGCCCTGGGTTCAATTCCTTGGTACCATGTACATAGAAAAAGCCAGAAGTGGTGCTGTGGCGCAAGTGGTAGAACATTAGCCTTGAGAAAGTTCAAGACAGTGCCCAGGCTCTGAGTTCAAGCACCAGGACTGCCATTAAAAAAATACCAAAATGAGGGGCCGGGAGTTTGGTCTGGTGGTAGAGTGCTTGCCTAGCATGCATGAAGACCCAGGTTCAATTCCTAGTTACCACATAACAGTGCTCAGGCCCTGAGTCCACACCCTGTACTGGCAAAAAAAAAACCACCAAAATGAGCAAATTTAAGGTGCACGTTATTGTGTACTTCACATGAATAACCTATAAACACCTTGTTCCAATTTCTTTCACCTCAACAATAGGTATTTTCCCAAAGTATTTCTTCTATTACTTTGGCAAGTCTTTTCCTCATTAAAGACTTAGTCTACCATTTGTAACCTTCATTAAGGATTCCTTTTCCTCCTAGACGCCCACACTAACATTCTTTGAGGTTAGCTTAATTCTTTATCAAAATTTCACTGTATCTATAACTCTCAGAATGGACAATATTTCCTTAGATGGTTTTCCCTTTCCTGCTGGTAAGGAGTTTTATACTGTCTTATTTTCCCTGACAAGATCAGAAAGGAATGGCCTTGTGAGCATGTAGAATTAAGATTGTATTTTGGTCCAGTGATCAGACTCTTTCCAAATAGCTTTCTCAACATTAAGCGTGACACCTAAGGGAATAATTTATTACATTTCTAGGAAAAAAATGTTGTTCTTCATTTGCCCATAGCCATTTCTATACACAAACTTTGTGTTCCTGGATCTAGTACATTGTCTCTGAGTGAGCTTCATTATCATTTCCTTCCTCCTGTAAGCCCTATTGAAATTCATTATGGAACCCCATTCTGTGGCATTCATAGAATTTGATGATAAAAAATGGTCAATTTACAAGGTAACTTTTGACCTATAAAGAAAAAGGCAAATTCAATATGCTATTGTAATTATTCCTTGGATCTACCTTCTAAGCTTACCTTTATTATCTATCATTTGATTGACCATTTAATGTAACAGTCAATCTGTTAAGTAGAAAATTTTATTTTTTATTTTTATTGCATTTTATTTTCAGGATAATGTATAGAAAGGTTACAACTACATCCATCAGATAGTGGGTATATTACTTCCTCAACATTGATACCCCTTCTCATGTTTTTGTTCCCCTCTCCCTTCCCTCATCCCCTCCCAATCATCTTGTTTTCTTCCTTTCCTTCTCTTTTTCAAATACACCAGGTATACAAACATATATACAATACACCAGGTAACAAAGTCAGATACAGTAACCACATAAAATTAACCACAAGGGAAAAAAAGAGAAAAGAAATAACTTCATAACAACAATCACAAAGATAAACCTCTGTTTCCATATCCTAGAGTTCATTTTGTTTAGTTTCATCCTATATGGTCAGATGCACTTAGCTTTTGAGCTTTTGATCTCTGCCAGGAGATGCGTAGATGTGTACTAATTATTACAAATGGAGCCTATGTTCCTTTGGGTCTGGCTTCACTTAATATGCTTTTTTCCCCAAGTCTTTCCATTTCCTTACAAACAGGGTGATGTCATTCTTTCTGATGGCAGTATAGAATTCCATTGTGTATAAATACCACATCTTCTTGATCCATTCATATACTGAGGGGCATCTGGGTTGGTTCCATATCTTAGCTATGTTAAATAATGCTGCGATGAACATCGTTGCGCTAGTAGCTTTTGTATGGCCTTGTTTCTGGACTATTGGGTAAATGACAGGGAGGGGAACTGCTGGGTCAGAGGGGAACTCTAGGTTTAGTCTTTTGAGGAATCGCCATACTGCTTTCCAGAGTGGTTGAAGGAGTTACACTCTCACCAACAGTATAGTAGCACTTCCTTCTGGCCATATTCCCACCAGCGTCTGTTGTTATTTGATTTTTTGATAATGGCCATTCTAACTGGAGTGAGGTGAAATCTCAATGTTATTTTGATTTGCATTAAGAAGAAAGTTTCTAGCTGGGCACAGTGGCTCACGCCTGTAATGAATGCTAGCTACTCAGGAGGCTGAGATCTGAGGATTGTGGTTCAAAAGAAGACGACGTCAAATTTCTGTCAACTAACATTTTAGAACTTAATTGGATTCCTCACTTAACACAAGTGCCTTTTCTGCAGTTTGTGTTGTTAGACTTGCAGCCTCAGAGGACTGAGCAGCACACTTCTTTAAAAGAACAAAGGAAGAAGTCTGCAGAATAATGGGATGAGCAATGAGCCATGGGGAGATGTAGGGATCACATTCTGACAAGATGCTTGAACTTCCTCTCTTAGCAGCAATGGGACAGGAAAATGTGAGAAGCATGTATGTGAAACAAAAAGCACATGAATACAAGGGCTCATATATATGATCATGTACAACCAATATGTCTTTTTAGGATGTGGACCCACTGACCAGTAATCCAAACATCTATGTCTAGACACAACTTCCTGATACATAGAATCATAGGAATACATTGGGGAAAAAAAGGAAAGCAGGAAGACAAGACCTGAGTTCAAGCCTCAATACCAGTACCAGGTGATAGATAGATAGATAGATAGATAGATAGATAGATAGATAGATAGATAGACAGACAGACAGACAGACAGTAGATTTTATAATTATATCTGCACATAGGTACTTTGTTGGGGACCTACTGTGGGGTCAGTGACCGTGACTGTGGGGTCAGTGACCTTGGACCCGCACAATTGAGTACACAAGGAAGTAAGCTCTTATCATGATTTTGGGCTGTGTCAATAGCTTCTCATTTAACCTGTTTGGGACTTGATCGCTTCTCATTCAACCTATTTGAGACTTGATACTGTTTGTATGAATGTAGCCACTGGCAGTTCCCTAGTTTAAACAAGTGTATTTAAGGTCAGAACTGGAAATAAACTGGGCTACAGTCTTGGGCTACTGTCTTCTTAAGCTGTGGCTCCTGATTTGGGCTGTAGCCCTCCCAAACCCCATCTGTTTGTCTCTCTTCTATTTTTTCCTAGTCCCTGCCCCCTATTTCAGGAATCCCAATTTGCGAACCCTGATTCACTGCCGGCTGGCCTTGGCAGTACTTGTATTTAGGAAGCAATCATCTGAACATATTAACATTCAAATATATCAGCAAACCATCTGGTTATTGAAGGATGTAAGTTAGTGGTTAATATTTTTGGATGGTGACAATTTTTATGATTTTAGTTTCTCTTTTTCTTCATATTTATCTCTATTCATGTCTTCTAAATTGTTCTTTTTGGTTCTTTCCATCTTCTTGTTAACTGAAGATAAGAGTTTCCTACCCTTTTCAAACCAAGCTCAATTTGCACTGCGATCCTCATCTCAACAATAAAAAGCTGGACGTGGTGATTCATGCTGTCATCCTAGTTCAGTTAGAAACATAAATAGGGGGATAGAGGTTCAGGATGGCCTGGGATAAAGGAAGGCCCTATTCAGACAATCACAAGAGAAAACCTAACTAGGGGTATGGCTCAATCAGTTAAAAAATTAATCAATCCCAAGCCAGGCACAGTGGATCATGCCTATAATCCTAGCTACTCAGGATGCTGAGATCTGAAGATCAAGGTTCACAATCAGCCCCAGCACAAAAGGACTTGAGATGCTTCTCCAATTAACATCTAGAAAATGGGAAGTGAGGCTTGGCTTAAAGCAGTAGCCTTGAGCTGAAGAGCTCAGGGACGGTGCCCTGGCCGAGTTCAAGCCCCATGACTACCTCCCCCCCACAAAAAATTAATCAATCCCAAACCTTGCCTGGCAAACACAAGCCTCTGAGATCAAACTCCACTGTGTATAAAAAAAAACCAAAAGAGAAAACAGGAAAAGAAAAAGAATATCCATAACAGTTACATTCATCACAAACCAAAAATTACAAATAAATCCAATGTCCATGGATAAATAAATATGGGGATAAATGGATGAATAAAATGTGATAATGGATAAACAAAATGGGGCATGTTTATGTAATAGAGTACTATTTCAAAATATAAAAAGAATGCAGAGGGTTTATTAATAATTTATAAGTATTTGGAAGTTTTATATGAAACCATGCAATATGTAGAGTTATATTAATAGAAGGTCCTACAAAAGGCAAAAACTAAACTACAGTAGGTAACAAAAAGAACAGGTCAGGTATGGTGAAGCTTATCTGTCTTAACAACTCCCAGATAGCTGAGAAAGAAGGATCTAGAATTCAAGTCTAGCTAGGCTATCTGTGTCTCAGACCTTGTCTCAAAAACAGAAAAAAAGAGAAAGGAAGGAAAGAAGGAAGGAAGGAAAGGAGGGAGGGAGGGAGGGAAGGAAAGAAGGAGAGAGGGAGGGAAGGAAAGAAGGAGGGAGGGAGGAAGGGAGGGAAGCAAAGAGGGCAAGAAGGAGAAGTTGGATGTGCTGCACATGCTTTTAATCTCAGCTACTCTGGAGGCAGAAATATCATGAGTTTGTGACCTGTATAGTAATTAGATGTCACACAACTTACGTTTTATGGTGGTCTTTTGGTGGGGAAGGTGCTGGTATAGACACAATCTCAGGCCCTAAGTGCTGCCTTGTAGCTTTTATCTCAAGGCTTGTGCTCTACCATTTGAGCCACTCTCCTCCACTTTTCACTTTTTTTTAAATTTTAAAATGCTATGACTTTATTGTATGATTTGAGGTAGGAAGGAAAAAGCAACAAAAGTGGGAGGGGGGGAAGACAACAAATATAAAACTAAGAAGTCTCCAGGTTAATGTTATAATGTCAGGAAGATGTATAGGCTCTCCACTGTTGTCATAGAAAAGAGTAAAAATTAGGAAGATCTTTTAATATTAATACAAGTTTTATTCAAAAGAGGAGGCGAAACTTTAACAAAGGAAAAAAGTTACTAGCTATCCACCCATATAGTAAAAAGTAAAAGAGGGTCTCATTTGTAACATATAAATAAAGAACACGTTAACATTTTTTAATAAAGCTGCAACCCACTCTTGAGAGTCATGTAACTTTTGCTTATAATGTCAATCTATTCCAAAATTAGGACACATACACACAACTGAAATAAAGGGAAGTACCTAGCACTTTCACTGAAGGCTGTTAACTACCAGGGCAACTTAAGACTGCTAATTGCTACATGGATTCAATTTAAATCACCTTCATTATATCTACTTACACTTTTTTAAATAATCAATGTTTGTGATTTTACAACTCCTCCAAACTACATTTTAATATTTTACATGGTAGTTTCAAAACTAAATACTTAAGGCCTTAGTTTTAAATTTTCCCCCAACATAATAAGTAGTTTTAAAAACAAATGTTAAAAGTACCACATTACAGAAAGCACAGAAAATGTACTTTCTTACAAAATAATTACTTTTATTCCAAAATTACGATAAATTGGGGGGGCAACTCAAGAATTCTAGATGATTCAGTGCTAGGGAAAATCTTAATAGCAGTCAATATAGTCAGTTATTCCTGGAGTCAAAATGGCTGTTAGCATTGATCAAATTTCTCATTTTTGGTGGTTGTTGCTTTAGCTGGTAAACAGCTGGATTTAAAACAATATATCCCATTAAACTTTATGCCAAATATTACAAAAACATATACAGAAGATAGACTCACAAAGGCTATAAAGCTTAATATCTCAAGTAACTCACCCTTAAAATGGGTACAGATTTTTAAAAGAGGATATCCAATAGTTTTGCTCTAAGTAAATGCCCCTACTTCTCAGAGAGCTCTTACTCTTCAATAGGATATTTGAGTAGCTTAACAGTTTTGCTATAAAAATCAACCACTTGTCTTAAGAAACCAAAAATGTAAAAGAAAACTAATAAAGGACATATGTTTCACAGTTAACAATAAATAAAAGTGCAATATGTGTTCAAGTAGGTCATGTAGTTCAAAAACTACATGTGACTATTTGGCATAGGTCATCTTTTAAAGGCCCTCCGAGGATCCCTGCCATTACTCATTGTGGTCATGACTGTGTGATTATTAGTTGCTCCTGATAGCTGTGGATAGGTCAGTCCCCGGCCATTGCTTCTACCAGAATATGAAATTTGGCATCCCCTTGATTCGGGGCCAGTATGAACACCATTTCCCACTGGTCCAAATGTACCTGTACTGGTATTACTATTTTTCAGCTCATTATTTACCCCTTGGTTCTGCTGTCCTCGATAATCTGGGTTGGGTTCACTGAAATTTGGCACTTCTGAATAAACCATACAAAATTCCCCAATTTTTTGAAGTTCACCACCTCTTCCAGTATAAAGTGTCAGACATCCTTTCCACAGAGATGCATATCCTCGGGTCAACCGTATGATATCCCCGGTCTGGATGTGACTGCCAACCTCACCCCACACGGAGATGGTGATGCTGCCCGTTTTATCGGCCACTTTGCACGACCTCACTTCATGGCCATCTTTGGTCTTGGTCACGCGCCACACGCATGGGTGCGCGTCCCGTCGGGCCCGGGCTCCGGAGAGGGATGGGCGGTGATGGCGAACCCGGAGCGCAGAACGCAGCCCCCTTGCACACCGCGTCCCCAAGCAGCGACTGCCCCACTTTTCACTTTTTACTGGTTAACTATGGACGTTCCTGCTTGGCCTGGCTTCAAATCACCATCCTCAGCTCTTAGTCTACTGACTAGCTAGAATTACAGGAATGAGGTGCCCAAGTACACAGCTTAGATGCAAATGTTAATATTCTATACCTAAAACTGTAACAAAAACAGTCTTGACTATCTTGAAAACATAATTTTCCATTTTGCCCAGAAATTTTAATCTTTTATGATAGAAAAAGTGATGTATAAATTTCAATGGTGACCTCTTCATCAATTTAATTTACAATTGTCAAATCAATCCTCTGGGTAAAATCGTAACAACCTTTTTTTAAAGTTTTCACTTGACTGAAACGATGGGATATGGAAAATGGCAAAATTATTTATTAAGAATATTTTAAGCCGGTTGTTAGTGGCTCACATCTGTAACCCTAGCTCCTCTGCAGATTGAGACTTCAGGATAATGGTTTGAAGCCAACCCAGTCAGGAAAGTCCATAAGACTTCAATAAACCACCAGAAAGCCATAAGTAGTGTGGCTCAAATGGTATAGCACTAACCGTGAGCAAGAAAACCCAGACCTTTCCCCAACCCAGTTCAGGACCCACTACCCACAAAATGAATGAACAAATTATTAGTTATAAGTAAACTATATATAAATAAACGTTTAAATTATAAATAAAGTACATATTTTAAGTTAAAGTCAATGTACGAGCAAACTCCAGATGCTCCTTTAGTAGGTCTACCAAGAGCCCCTGGCCGTTGGCCTCCAACTGTGCTTTCCACAGGGATTCCAGGCAAGCAGCTCCCATGGTCCTCTGGGCAGGAGAGGCGTGTCTTAGCGCGGGTGGGTGGGGCCGCGGGGGCGGGCTTGGATGGACTGCAGTCCACCTGCAGGCTGCCAGCCCAGCTGGTAGGGGCATCCTCACTGAGCTCTGAGGGAAGGTCAGTTGAGCAAGAGCCAGCCGAACTCTGCTAAACCATCTGGAAGAAGATGGGTGAAAACCAGCTGGTTGCCACGAAATAGCTCTTGCAGCTGCAGCAGTGATCTCTCAAACTTGGCCAGAATTTCTGTTCTTTTTGATTCTTTCCATCTTCTTGTTATCTGAAGATAAGAGTTTCATACCCTTTCCAAACCAAGCTCAATTTGCACTGTGATCCTCAGATCTCAGCTTTCTGGGCAGCTAGAATTACAGGTGTGAGCCATCAATGTCCTGCAAAGCCTCTCCTCTTTAGAAGTTCACTCTCAGGTATTTGTTTCACGAAAGGAAACTTGATTTCCAACATCTACCATTGCAAAAGCATGTGTTACCTAATAAAAAAATTTATCAGGCACCGAAAACCTCTCACCTATTCTGTCTAACAAATCTAACTAAAAATAGTGATTTCCTGTCAGATATTTACATTGTCATAATTCTTGGGCATGTATGCCAGGACTGAGACTTAAACTCTGGGCCTTGCGTTGTCCCTGAAGTTTTTGCTCAAGACTAGTACACTAGTGGTTAATTGGAAATAAGAGTCTCATGGAATTTCATGCATAGACTGGCTTTGAACCTCAATCTTCAGATCTCGGTCTCCTGAGTAGCTAGGATCACAAACATGAGCCACCAGTGTCAGGCAATTTGATTTTTCTATTTCAAATAAATAGTAGCTGCTTTCTTGGGGTTAATAATTTATCAGTAATATTTTACAATCTTTTTGTACAAACTAGGACTACAATTAACTCTCAATGTGAAAACACAACAGTTGTTGATTCCAGTGACTCACAACTATAATCCTTGCTACTCTGGAGGCTGAGGATAGTGGTTCAAAGCCTACCTCAGCAGAAAAGTCCATGAGACTCACATCTCCAATTAACCAGAAGAAAAGCTAGGGGTGAAAATGTAACTCAATTAGTAGTGAACTAATGTTGAGTGAAAAAAGACAAACAAGTGCCTTAGGTCCTCAATTGGTGCCACATTAAGGAAAGAGTAGGAGGAGGGAAAGAATCAGGAGGAGAGAGAAGATAGTGAGAGAGAGGGAAAAGGGGAGAGAGAGAAGGAGAAGGAGAGGGGAGAGATACAATTACTGAAATTCAAAGTCTTCTTTTCAGTTTCTCTTAGTCTGCTGCCAACCTGCACCAGCCAACTGGCTGCTTTACCTGAGTCTCCCTTCGGGAAGAACTATGTGAGAAAGAGAGTAAGAGGCCTGTGAGGTAGCTGAGTCATGCCCAGAGAAGCAGTCCAGCTCATTCTTGTGGACTTTGGACACAATCTTTACATTCGAATTTGACATCTTCCTACCTTAACCCAAAATATCACTCACACTATCTGCCCATATGCATAAAGTTTCTCACTTGCCATTTACAAAATAACTGGAGCCTACCAGTAAATTTTGATCTTATCTTTATAAAGACATTTCTGTAAGTTGCCAAATCTTACAGTCTTACATCTATTTAAACCATCAAACTACAGCTGCTAAGGAAATGTACTTAACATGAAAAACACAGGAGGCCTGAGGTGTGTTTCTTCCTGGGAATCAAAGTCCTGGCTTTGTCCTTGTTTACCATAGGGCTTTACCTACATTTCTATTCACGACATATTTGGGGGGAGGGGTAGCAGTGCTGGCACTTGAGCTCAAGGTCTTTTTATTCACCTAACATGTCCATTTTTCCATGATTGCCTGAGTCAAGGATTAAAGCAGTTTTAGAATTTCAGATGTGAATTTTGTTTTTCAACTTGAAAGAGAAGCATTAAAGGCTGGACTGTGGTTTGGAAAGAAATTGATAAGTCTTCCCCAATCCAATGTAAGTTCTGTAGTTAAGCACCCCCTGAAATTTTCATTTGATTTCAATGGAACTAATTGTACTCTGTCATGCTATCTCTGGCTGGTGGCTATTGTGTAAATTAATACAGATTGTACCACTTTCCCTATCTACCAGGGTAGCCTTCGTTCTCTCTTATGTATTTGCAAAATGTCCTCAACAAATGAATGGATAGAAAGATGGATGATGGATGGAGAAATGAATAATGAATGATTGGCTGTATGGGAGGATGGAGAGCTGAATGGATGGATGGGTGGTTATGTGGTATGAATGGATCAATAGGTCAATGAGTGAATGAACAGCCTCAAATGTGCTTAACAAGGTTGCTAGTGCTGAAATTAGTGCTGCCCCGAGTTTCCATTCCACCCTACCCAGTTGCTGGAGGGGTTGATGACTTAGATGAAGACACACCCCCAATCGTGCCTCCATTTCCTGGGACTGTGGCTAAACCTGCTGGATCTTTAGCCCAAAGCAGCAGCTTGTGTCGCTCTTGCCCTAGCATTGTGCCCTCTTCACCACAGTCCCAGCGAGCCCAGCTTCCTCCACATGCTCCTCATCCAGCCCATCCTCATCATCCTCACCTGCCTCAGCATCCCCAGCACTCATTGCCTTCCCGGGATCCAGACATCCTCTCAGTGTCAAGTTGCCCTGCACTCTATCGGAATGAAGAAGAGGAGGAGGCCATTTATTTCACTGCTGAAGAGCAATGGGAAGTGCCAGACACAGCTTCAGAATGTGACTCCTTGAACTCTTCCATTGGAAGGAAGCAGTCTCCTCCCCCCAGCCTCGAGATATACCAACCAGTGTCTCCTCGGAAGATATCCAGAGATGAGCTCTCCCTAGAGGATTCTTCCAGAGGAGATTCACCCGTGATGGCAGATCTCTCCCGGGGCTCTCCTGATTGTGTAGGTCTGACAGAAACGAAGAGTATGATCTTCAGTCCTGCAAGCAAAGTGTACAACGGCATCTTGGAGAAGTCCTGTAGCATGAACCAGCTCTCTAGTGGCATCCCGGTGCCTAAACCTCGTCACACATCATGTTCCTCCACTGGCAACGAAAGCAAACCAGTTCAGGAAGCCCCAAGTGTTACCAGGATAAGCAGCATCCCCCATGACCTTTGTCATAATGGAGAGAAAAGCAAAAAGCCATCAAAAATCAAAAGCCTTTTTAAGAAGAAGTCTAAGGGACCTACCTGGCTGTTTTGTTGGGATTCCATTTCAGTAGCACCTGTACACTTTTTTTTCCATCCATCCTCTACTCCCTATTTTTGTTTTAATTTTAGGACTGCAATTAACTCCATTGGGGCTTTCGAAACTGGATGCATAGTGGAATGTCCTGCAAGGCAACTGTCTACTGTCTGCTTATTTAAGTGACTACATAGCCAATTCATCAAGCCAATTACTGAAAAATCATGAAGAGATGAGACAGTTTACAGTCATTTCCTGCCTATTTATTTCTGCATTTTTGATGGTGATGTATATACAATATTTTGTTGAAAGCCACTATGGACTTACAAGCTTTAATGGACTAGTAAGCCAGCATGGGCTTGCAAAAATTTCTTGTTTACCAGAGCATCTTCTTATCTTTCCACAGAGCTATTTACACGATGGATTATATAACTTAAAAGAAGTAAAACTAATTGCACTAATGTTTTCCAGACTGGAAAAAAAAATCTCTGCAAGTTAAACTGTATAGAGTTTGTAAAATGACTGTGCATAGGGGACTGTTTTCACTTTTAGATCAAAATGGGTTTTTAAGTAGAAACTAGGGTTTCTAATTGACTTGATTTCAGGAAACGAAAACCCATGCTTTTATTATGGGATGCTTCTTCAAAATGCATTTAATATAAAGGTTCGACTCCTGCTGTAAAGATCATGTTATGTTTTCCCCAGGGCTTTCACTGGGATTTACTGCATTTCAGGCTGTATGATAAAAATATAAATAATTTAAGGAGAGAAACCTCTTGATTCCTTATGTGAATGGCAGAGCTAAAGCTTGATTGAAGGACTTAAAACATTCACAAGCTGAAACTGAGGTGGGGAGTGTGAGGATTCAGACCCTTGTTTACAGACTTTGAATAACTGCAAAGGACTTATGGTTTGTGAAAAATTTGTACTGTGGAAAAGATAATAAATTGGAGACAATATTGGAAAAAAAGAAGCAAGGTACACTGGGGGGGAGAGGGGGAGCGGGGGCTCATGCCTATAATTCTAGCTACTCAGGAGGCTGAGATCTGAGGATCAAGGTTCAAAGCCAGTGCGGGCACAAAAGGACCTGAGACTCTTGTTTCCAATTAACTTCTAGAAAACGTGAAGTGGGGCTTGGCTCAAGGGTAGGGAGGTAGCCTTGAGCTGAAGAGCTCAGGGACAGTGCCCAGGCCGAGCTCAAAACCCATGACCCACCCACACACACACAAAAAGAAGCAATGTACCCACTACCTGATGAATGTCACTGTAAGCCCTCTGTACATCACTCCAACAATAAAAAAAATAATAAATGTTATAACAGAGGTGTCCTCAGGGTCCTGTGGGAACACAGTGCAAATGAGGGCATGGGTCACCACCACCCTGAAAATAATCATCAGTGAATAATATATTAGATGGTTACACACACACACACACACACACACACACACACACACACACACACACACACACACACAATCAGACTTCCAGATGGAGGCCAGTGGTTCACATATGTACTGCTAGCTACTCAAGATGCTGAGATCTGAGGACCTCGGCTCAAATCCAGCCAGGGCAGGAAAGGCCATGAGACCACCAAACTACTAAGAAAATCTGGAAGTCGAGCTGTGGTTCAAGTGGTTGAGAGCCTTGAGCAAAACAACAAGCTCAAGGACAGAGCCTTGGCCCTGATCTCAAGCCTCAGGACCAACACACAAAAACAAAAGTGTACTTTAGGAGAGGAGTGCTACAGTTCAGGGGCTCATTTACAGGAAGCAGCTCATCTTGTCTCCTCTCTTCCCCATGACACCCAGTGGTTGGCAGGATCTAGTTCACCCATCCTATGCTGTTCCCTCAGTGAAGAAGCCCCTAGACCTTAGCAGACTGGCCAGAGGCCCTGGCACTGGTTTTGTGCTGTCCCCGCCCCCTTCCTCTGGGCTCCGCCCCCACGCTCTTGGGCATGCCCACTCTGCGCAGGGAACAGTGGGAGACAAGGCCTTGGGATCCTAGACTGGTAACCCCCAGGCTGGCAGCTTAAGGGATGCTCTTGGTAGCTTTAGGAGGACACTTCTCTCATTGCAAGGTAGGATCAGGCTGATTCCAGTTCCTCCGGGGCTGTTCATGGCTTCCGTGATTGTTTTCTTGCTTTCCCTCCCTCCTCTTCTTTCTTTCTTTTTCTTCTTTTTCTTTTCTTCCTCTTCTTCTTCTTTGTCTTCTTCTTCTTTGTCTTCTTCTTCTTCTTCTTCTTCTTCTTCTTCTTCTTCTTCTTCTTCTTCTTCTTCTCTCTCTCTCTCTCTCTCTCTCTCTCTCTCTCTCTCTCTCTCTCTCTCTCTCTCTCTGTCTTCATCCCTCCCACCCTCCCTCCCTCTCTCTTTCTGGCTAGCTTGCTTGCTTCCTCTTGCTTTCTTTCTCCCTCCCTCCCTTCTTTCCTTCCTTCCTTTCCTTCTATCTTTCTCCACTTTTTCTCTTCCTCCCCCCCTCCTTGTTCTCTTCTGTTTCTCTTCTCTCTCCCCCCTCCATGGCTCAAAGCCACGAAAGTTCATGACACTCTTATTTTCAATTAACCACCAAAATTGCCAGAAATGAAGCTATCAGTTACCTCATAGAATGCTACTCTTGAGAAAAATAAATTTATGGACAGCATCCATTCTCTTGAGTTCCAAGAAAAATAAGGAAGAATGAGTTTTTTTATACCAAGAGCACAGTTACGCTGATGACTATCTTATTGGCACAAATGATGTGAAACATGCATTAGGTCCAAGAGACAGAAAATGACCAGACTCTATGTTCTGATTTTAATGATTACAGCCCAATCTAGAACACCAAGATGAAAAAAAATTTATCCAGTTTTTATTTCTAAATGTTGGTCTTTTGCTTAGATCAGCTGGTTAAGACTAGATTTGAGCCAGGCACTGGCGGCTTACTCCTGTATGTGCAGCTCCTCAGAAGGCTGAGATCTGAGGATCACAGTGTGAGACATGCCTGGGTAGAAATGTAACCAGCAAGAAACAGAAGTAATGCTGTGGCTAAAATTTTAAGAGTGCCAGCCTTGAGCATAGAGAGGCTCAGGATCAGTGCCCAGTCCCTGAATTCAAGCCCCAGAACTTCCTTTGCTGAAATTATCTATTTGCCTAGAGGAGCTCCACAGTGGCTTTCATCTTTTTTTTTCTTTTTTTTTTTGCCAGTCCTGGGCTTGAGCTCAGGGCCTGAGCACTGTCCTTGGACTTTCTCAAGGCTAGAGCTCTACCACTTGAGCCTCAGCACCACTTCCAGCTTTTTTCTATGTATGTGGTACCGAGGAATCGAACCCGGGTCTTCATGCATGCTAGGCAAGCACTTTAACCACTAGGCCAAACGCCCGGTCCCGGCTTTCATCTTTTACCTTTAATGAGGTGGAAAAGTTTGCTCATTCACTTGGACACAGAAGATTGGAGCAGGAGAAGGCAATAGTCTCCTTACCTGTAGAGAATATAGTCTTTCTATTCCACAGCTTTTTTTTTAATTCTGTTAGCTTTTTTGTTTTTGTTTTTTTTTGCCAGTCCTGGGCTTGAGCTCAGGGCCTGAGCACTGTCCTTGGACTTTCTCAAGGCTAGAGCTCTACCACTTGAGCCTCAGCACCACTTCCGGCTTTTTTCTGTGTATGTGGTACCGAGGAATCGAACTCGGGTCTTCATGCATGCTAGGCAAGCACTTTAACCACTAGGCCAAACTCCCGGCCCCTCCACAGCTTTTTGAAAGAGGAATAATAGCCTATTCCAGTGTATAGGAAGAGAATGGAGAAAGGGAACAATGAGAGACAGGTGAGAAAGACATTTGATACTGCTCTAGGAAGAAAGAGAGTAAAGAAGGAGCTGCTTGAAAGCAAACAAGAGAGGAAAGGCCATGTCCTTTGATGCGGTTCATTATACTAACCTTAAAGTTTTCCACCACCTCTTACTCGAGAGACTTGAAGCCCTTCAGCCATACCTGTTTGGCCTCAGGTGAATGATTTACAAAGCATCTTCAATACCAAATGGAACAAATTTAACTGTTTTTAAAATCATATTCTTAGTTGTGAATGTTAAAAGTTCCCTTGCGTTTTAGGAATTGGAGAATGATACAGGTTTGCAGCAAGGAGTGAGAACTAGTCATAAAAGAAGACCTCCCAGACTTAAGATTTTAAAAAAAAATTAGGATAAAAACCACAGCATACGATGTGCCAGCATATCTGTTTTTGTACAGCTGGGTAGTGTTAGGTGCATTGCCTGTGCTGTGAGGCAACCTTGGGTCATTTTGTTTAATCCGAACTTCCATGCTCAGAAGCCACCCTGTCTTCCTCCTTTTCTGTAAGCTTGCAACTCACTATTCAACTTTCTCATCCTGTGAGTTTGGTGAGCTCTGTGCTTCACATAAGTGGACCATGAAGGTTTGTGTTATTTTCTTCCCTTTTTTCCCTCATCTTGTTGATTGTACTCTTTAGTACCATTTTTTACAGTGTCATATGATTTGCATTTTTTGATTGCAACTTGAGTGTCAAGTCCTTAAAATCACAGCCAAAACTACTTCCGTGAACTTGTGTGTTTGCACACATGTGTGTGCCCATGCACTAGTAGTATGGCATTGTGCTTCTTCTCTTGGGCTGCTGGCTGATGCTTTAACCCTTGAACTGTATTGGGCGGGTGAATTGGAAATGGCCTTTCAAAGCCACTCCTACTGTGAGTGCCTTCCAATTACTATCATCTGGCCTCAACCCTCCCAGTAAATATTATCTAGTTGAGCCAGCGGCTCATCAATCCAATCCTGGCCATGCTGAGTGCACACAAGGGGTTCATGTGATGAGGCAGCATTGCTAAAAGCTAGACTCATTCCTATGCAGCTTCATCTAGCACCGGTTTCTGAAATCAAACCTCAGTATTGAAGAAAGGCCTGGCAGGGATAGAAGAGGTGGAGGTATAGCTGAAATAGTAGATCTTGTGCCTAGCATGCAGACAATCATGGTTTCAATACGCAGCACTGTAGATTGGAAATATGATTTTCTTCTACACTGTACAGACTTTTCTTTGGAGGGGGGTGGTCGTGGGGCTTGAATTCTGGGCCTGGGCATTGTCCCTAAGCTCTTCAGCTCAACGCTAGGGCTCTACCACTTAAGTGCCACTTCTGGTTTTCTGTGTGTTAATTGGAATAAGAGTCTTACAGACTTTTTGTGCCCAGGCTGGCTTTGAACCACAATGTTCAGATCTCAGCCTCCTAGTAGCTAGGATTACATGTGTGAGACACCAGCACTTACCTAGCTGCAGACTGAATTCTTGTGTATGTGTTTAATTTCTTCATAGTGAAGACACCAGCACCCAAAGGACGATGACTTCTGATCTTGTCTGGAACCAAACACCTGGTGAGTCCATATGCTGCTCATTTTAGTGTGGAACAATTGAGAGTATTGTAACCATACAGTATACAGGACAGGCTATGGGTATCAGTACATCCTTGTCTTCAGTTTTGAAAGTAAATAGGCAACAACAGATCAGGTCAAAAGATAATTGCTCCTGTTCTCTTTGGAAGTCAAGTCCTAGGAACTACAAGACTAAATGAAGATGGTCCCAGTATTTATATGCAATAAACACTTATTGGAGGGAATGGAAACAGATTTTATGTACAACATAGGTTAATGGAGTCTGAATCCGTTCTTTGCACCACACAACTCAAGTTACTTTGAAAGACCCACCATCACACTGGATGGGAGTACTGCAGATCCTTTTATCAATCAGAGAGGCAGGGGCTGGGAATGTGGCTTAGTGGTAGAATGCTTGCCTGGAATGCATGAAAGCCCTAGGTTGGAGTCCTCAGCACCAAATAAACAGAAGCAGAGGTGACACTGTGCCTCAAGTGGTAGAGGGCTAGCCTTGAGCAAAAGAAGCTAAGGGACAGTGCACGGGCCCTGCGTTCAAGCCCCCGGTCTGGGGAAAAAAAAATCAGAGGCAGCCAAGAGTAGCACCAGCAAGGAGGGAGCAGAGGAGTCCTGGAAGCAGAAATACACGTGGTATGTCAGCTTGAGTTCCTACATAGCTAATGAAATGGAAAATAAGGAAAGCAGCAAGAGCACAGTAAACATTATATAGGTTCATAAGGAAAGAACTCTTGGTTGATCATGCATAAAAAACTTTGTTTTGCAGAGGTCATCATTTAATTTAGTAAGAGGCCTCATTTCATGGAAAAAGCAGGAAATATTCCCATGCATGTACAGTATATAAAGTTGTTAGTGAATTATAGCTAATTTGGATGAAAAAGTAAGTGTATGAATTCACATGGTATTTTTCTATGAATCATTTAATCCTTCCATGTTCTCAAGAGAACCAGAACACAGTGATGATGGGAGAGGTTTGCTTAAAAAGGTCAGATATCCAAATATAGATAGGGATGTATATAAAAGATGTACAGAGACAAGGCAACAAGTTTATGGGAATAATTTTGAATGTCACAGCAGTGCAGCTTTTGTCTGTGCCATTCTGTCCTTTTGCAAGTTGAGTAAATGACCAAGACACCAGTGTGGAGATGGAGTTCTTGCTGGTCTAGTTACCAGTGAAGAGAACTCTTAGAAAACCCTGATAGGATCCCTTGTGTATGAGACCCTATTCCAATGGTTCACATTTTCTAGGATTGCAGTTACAAAGGATCAGAGAAAGTAGCTTCTGTACTACCAACTTACATCATGGCACTGGGGAACACAGGTTTCATATTGAAGTGCCTGCTACCATTTGGTTTTTGCTCGGGTGGTAGAAAAGAATCTATCCATGAAGTCCCCTTTTTCCTATTTTCTGGGTTGTTGACAATTGCCAGTGGACTTACTCTCAGGATTTCTGCCTTATTTTGCACATGATATTCTTTCCTTCCTTTTTTTGGGGGGGGTGAGGTGGGGTAGGGGCGGTCCTAGGCCTTAAACTCAGGGCCTGGGCACGGTCCTGGGACATGTTTTGCTCAAGGGTAGCACTCTACCACTTAAGCCACAGCTCCACTTCTGGCCTTTTCTATGTATGTGGTAGTAACGAATAGAACCCAGGGCTTCATCCATGCTAGGTGAGCATTCTACCACTAGGCTATGCTCCTGGCAAAGACTTTTTGTTTTTGGTTCGTCATGGGGCCTGAACTCTGAGCCGTTTGTCTTTTGGTGGTGGTAGTCATAGGGCTTGAACTCTGGGCCTGGGCGCTGTCCTGAGCTCTTCAGCTCAAGGTTAGTGCTCTCCAACATTGAGCCACAGTGCCACTTCTGGTTTTCTGGTGGTTAATTAGAAGAAAAAAGTCTCATGGACTTTCATGCCTTGGCTGGCTTTGAACCTCAATCCTTAGATCTCAGCCTTCTGTGTAGCTAGGGTTACAGTCATGAGCCACTAGTGCCCAGCTACTTGACTGCCTTTCTATACACTTAATGATAACTTTTTTTGGGGGGGTCAGTCACATCGATTGCAGGGCTTGAACTCTGGGGCCTAGGTGTTCCTGAGTAGCTAGGATTAAAGGTGTGAGCCACCACATCTAGCATGGAAACTTTTTCTTATCAATCTGAATCCAAGGTTTCTGACTGAATTAATTGTGTATAGACATCATTTACTGAGGGTAAAGTGTTAAAATCTTGGCATCAGGCATGATTATAACTGCTAAATGAACAGTGATGGTTTTCTAATGAAATTACATCCACAGTCAAAATTTAGGGAGTTGAGACAGGAGTTTGGTCTAGTGGCAGAGTGCTTGCCGAGCATGCACAAGGGACCTGGGTTTGATTCCTTGGTACCACATACATAGAAAAAGCTGGGAATGGTGCTATGGCTCAAGTGATAGAGCTCTGGCCTTGAGAAAGCCCAAGGACAATGCTCAGGCCCTGATTTCAGGTCCCAGGACTGTGTATGTGTGTGTGCATCCTCCTGGTAATATTATCATCCAGTTGAGCCAGTGGGTCATCAGTCCACTCCTGGCCATGCTGAGGGCACAACAGAGATTCACATGATGAAGCAGCATTGCCAAAAGCTTTTTCAGGCTTCCTCTAGCACAAGCTTCTAAAGTTAAACCTCAGTACTGCAGAGAGGCCTGGAACAGATAGCAGAGGTAGAGGTGTGGCTCAAATAGCAGATCTGTGTGCCTAGCATGCACATGCCATGGTTTCAATACTCAGCCCTCTAGATAGAATGATGTTTCTACACTACTGATACTAAATTTCTGTGTATTGTTTAATTTCTTCACAGGTACCATCTAAATGAGTGATGTTGTTCACTTATGTGCTGATGTAAAGATCTGCAGTCCATGTACTTGTCATCTGAGTGTTAAATAATTTAGAGTAGTGTAACAATAAAGAATACACATGACAGGCTGTCAGTATCAGTATGTCCTTGTTTTCAGTTCTGAAACTAAATAGGCAACAAGATACAGGTCAAAAGATAATTGTTCCTTGTTGGGAGTAGAGTGCAGGGTCAGGCTGACCCATGAATCTGCATCACTGAGTCAGATAACCACCCAAAGAAATGAGCTGTCATGTATGAACACCATGCCTAACTTTGAGCTATACCGTCGGTATTGTGAATCACTCTCTGCTGAGACCTAGAGTGAGAGTAAACATGTGGACTCCTCCACGCTGCCCACCTTTGTGTTGATAGGCCCCTGCAATCTATATTAGCTGAATGTACTTCCTCATTAAACGAATTCCTGCCTTGACGGGTCTCCCTGACGTGTCTGATTGTCTTCCGGTGAGGGAGGGCTGGGTGCGGGCAGTCAGTTGGCCCACTCCTTTCTCGGCTCGTCCTGGTCAGGACGTGTTCTCCCTATCCCTCCTGCGGGTCAGGAGGGACCGAGGACTAAAAACCCTGACAGTTCCTCTTCTCTTTGGAAGTTAAGTAGTAGAAATACAAGGTTAAATGATGGTCAAGTCGCTGCAGCCAGGTGCACATGCAGCCTGAAGTGCTTTCTAGGAAAACAATCTATGCAGGATGTGGACTATGTCAAATTCCACGCCTTTGCCTCTCAGTTTTTGCTTTCAGAAGAGCCTGCTTATAAGAAGTCCTCTCTTCACGCATCTGTTTTCCATGACTGTTTAAGCCAGGAATTAAATCAGTTTTAGAATGACAGATGAGTTTCATTTTCAAACTTGGAAGAGAACCAGTGAAGGCTGGAATGTGTTTTGGAAAGAAATGGATATGTCTTTCCCAATCCAATGTAAGCTTTTTTGTTCAGCACCCCAAATCAAATTGTTCAAATGCAAAGAGATATTTTACAAAGGTATTTGATGACAAGAAACAGTGCTTTGGGAGGAGGACATAGCTGTGTGGTAAAGATGGCTACTATATAGAGTCTGGTTACATCTCCCACTTAGACCAAAAACTTGATCTCTGAAAACCCAAAAAACAAACAAAAAGGAAATGCCCTATGGAATTAGGTGCATACTAATTTCAATACTAGCATTTCTCCCTCCCTTTCCCATGTCTCATTATTGTAATCAGCAGTGTGCTTGTATGATCCATCGTGCCATCGCTGGAATTTTGCTGCTTAACTAAGGGTAAGAGTATTAGAGTTTTCTGACTGAGATGGCTTCAAACTGAATCCCCACATCCCAGCCTCCTGAATATTAGGTTTACAGGTGTGAGCTACTGGCACATAGCAAATCTCACTAATCTGAAATACGTCCACATCCAAAACAGGGAGACAGACCAATCAGTAGATCACTGGATAGATAGATGGATGGGCACACAGACAGATTTTCCAACCACCCTCCATTGAAACACTCAGCCAAGTTCTCATCTATGTGTATGGGGTGGGGAGGGGAAATGATCAATGGAGTTTGAACTCAGGGACTCAAGTTTTCTTTTACCAGTTCAACTGATAAGTCATACAGGAAGCTCTTTTTCCACATGGATATTTTGAGGTATTTTGATTTTTGCCTCTAGTGTGGCTCCACAGTGATCCTATTTTCCACTCCCTCTGTTAGCTGTGCCTGTGCTAACCAAGAATTACAATACTCTCAACCTCAGCTTCCCATATAGCTTCTAGAAGTCTGAGGAAATACATTTCTGCTGTTTGGATTTCCTGTGGTCGCATTTAATGGCAGAGTTGGAAAACTAATATCCCAGGGATGTGGAAGGATGGCATGAAAAAAGGCTTGGCCAGGGTAAGAGGACTACAGTCCAGGTGAGGGAGAACTAGAGTGGGGCCAGAAGGGAGAAGGCCTCAAGGCATCATGCAGGGAAGGTCAGGAAGTAGACAACAAGCAAGTGTCATGCCCCTTGTCACTGTGAGAGTTCTAACATCTGACCACCTTTCCATCTCAGGGGAATCCCAAGATGAGTGAGAGTGAGATTGAGAGGAGCTGATGCTCCCTCTTCTGTGATTATTTCTAAGTAGTTGTGCAAAGAAGTTTTTATTCAACCAAATCAGTTAATGAGTACACTGCACCTTGATAAACGTCTCCTTTCCCATCTCTCCCAACCCTACTTACCTCATTTTACCAGGTTCCAGTTTCATACAAGTCCTTTGAATAGTATGGCTATATTAATCAAATGCATATGCACTTTACTTACTCATTAAATACTTGAGTTTAATTCACTCAGAATACACTTATGATTTTAATTTTGTGTTCACTTATCTTCATTCTGATCCTATTCTAGATGTTTGGGATGAGATGTCCCTGTCACTGGAGGAGAAACCAGGCACGTGGGCATTAAATGTTACATCAGAGATGTCCACAGGGTCCTGTGGGAACACAGTGCAAACGAGGGCGTGGGTCACCACCACCCAGATAATGATCATCCATGACCAGGAACAATTTTCAGTGATTACATACGTACATGTGTGTGCACATACACAACAGACCCTAAAAATGGGCAATGGTGGCCCATGCCTGTAATCAGAGCTACTGGGGAGACTAATCTAAGGACAGTGGTTCAAATCCAGCCAGGGCAGGAAAGGCCATGAAACTAATATCTAGGAAACTATTCAGAAAATGCTGCAAGTAGTGCTGTGGCTCACATGGTAAAGTGAGAGCGTTGAACAAAACAACAAACTCAAGGACAGAGCCCTGGCTCTGAGTTCAAGCCCGAAGACTACCAAAGAAAAAGATAAAACTGGAGTTTGGCAGATTGAGTTCTGCAGCTTTGGGAGTAATTTATAGGAAGCAGCTCAACTTGTCTCCTCTCTTCCCAATGGCATCCAGTGATTGGCAGGATCTAGCTCACCCGTCCTATGCTCGGTCCTCAGTGAGGACGCCCCTATACCCTAGCAGACTGGCTGGAGGCCCTGGCATTGGGGCTATGCTGTCCCCACTCCCTTCCTCTGGGCTCTGCCCCCACGCTCTCAGGCACACCCACTCTGCATAGGGGACAGTGGGAGACAAGGCCTGGGTTCCTAGACTGGAAACTGCCTTGCTCTGCACTCTGGGTAGTGGATGTACTTGGGAACTTCAGGAAGACGCAGCAACTTTCTGCCATGCTGCTCCCTTCAGCACCTGGCAGGATCAGGCTGAATCCAGTTCCTCAGGGCCCCTCAAGGCCCACAGCCTTCCGTGTAACACAGGAGGCACAGAACCCCGCATGGGTCCCCTTGGGCCTGGCGCCGGGGTGGGTACTGCTCTACCACTCAAGCCTTAGCTCATCTTATGGCACTTGCTTTCTTTCTATGTTTATTTTGTCTGTTCTTCTTCCTCCTTTTTACCTCTCTCTCCTCCCTCCTCATTTTGGTCAATTAGAGACAAGAGTCTCAATGAAAGGTCTTTCCAGGGCAGGCTTCCAACTGCCATCCTCAGATCTTGAGTCCTCCTGAATAACTAGGATTACAGATATGAGGCACCAGCTCCCAGCCTGTTTTGATGCAAACAGTGCTGTTCCTATTACAGTTTTGGGTATAGTATATCCAAACAAAGTAAACCTGGGTGCTGGAGGCTCACACATGGAATTCCAGCTACTCAGGAGATTGAGATCAGAAGATTAAGTATCAAAGCAGGGAGGGGTTAGGGGCGCACAGGAAAGTCTGAGTCATCACCATTTAATCAGTAAAAAAGCCAGAACTGGAGATGTGGCTCAAGTGGTAGAGCTATAGTCTTGAGTTCAAAAGCTAAGGGACAATGTCCAGTCCTGAGTTCAATCCTCAGTACTACTGGTGCCACACATATCTGTGTGTGTGTGTGAGTGCACAGAAAAGTTACATGTTCTGTATTACAAAATGCATGCAATATTTTTATGCTGTTGTTTCATATCAGCCTGGGACAGTGAGATCTACAGTGAGTGAAAAGATTGAGGCATGCCTCCTCACCCACCCATCCTTCACTCAGCTACTGGTATCTTCCAGGCAGGCTGCTGGTATCTGCCCACTTCCTTCTGGAAATCTCAGGGATCCCATCCCCAGCTGGGGACCTTGGGAGATGCCTGTATCTAAATAAACAGCTACATACACTCTCCCAAAGCTCAGGGTACTGAGGATCACGGGGCTCTGTTCCTAGATTGGTTTATTATTGCAGAAAAAGAGCAGTCTATGCCAAGAACTCTCTTCATCCCAGGATACCAAATAGCAATGATAACTGTAAGGATACAGAGGAAACAGCTTCTCCTCTTGAAGGAAAATCACTAGCCCTAAGCTAGCCAGGGTTACACTCATAGTGAGATCCTGTTTCAAAAGAGCAAAAACAGCCAGGAGCCAGGGGCTCATCCTATAACTCTAGGTAATCAGAGTTATAATAAGAACAAATATTTTCCCATACTGCTTAAATCTGTAAGGTTTCTCTTTAGTGTATTCTTTCATGTCTGTGAAGATGGTAGGGAAGAACAAATGCTTTCCCACATTGGCTTGCATTTATAGGGTTTCTCTCCAGTGTGAATTCTTTCATGTCTTTGAAGGGAACAGGGAAACACAAATGTTTTCCCACACTGCTTACATCCATAGGGTTTCTCTCCAGTGTGAATTCTTTCATGTCTTTGAAGGAAATGGAGAAGAATGTTTTCCCACATTGCTTACATGTGTAGGGTTTGTGGCCAGTGTGACTTCTTTCATGTCTGCCAAGGGAACTGCGAAAAATGTATGTTTTCCCACATTGCTTACACCCATAGGGTTTCTCTCCAGTGTGAATCCTTTCATGTTCTTTAAGGTAACTAGAGAAAGGGAAGGTTTTCCCACATTGCATACATTCATAGGGGTTTTCTCCAGTGTGACTTTTTCATGTCTTTGAAGGGCACCAGAAAAAGCGAATGTTTTTCCACATTGCTTACATCTATAGGGTTTCTTGACAGTGTCAATTCTTTCATGTGCTTTAAGAGAACTAGAAAAAGAGGATTTCCCACATTGCTCATATGCCAAGGGTTTCTCACCAGGGTGGATTCTTTCATGCCCTAGAAGAATACCAGAATGAGGGCAAGATCTTCTACAATGCATACTTTCACAGCAGTGTTTAACTTCAGTGTCAATTTTTTCTTGTCTGTGAAAAAAACTGCTAAAGGAGTTTTCACATTGTTTAGCTGCAAATGGATTTTCCTCATTGTGCATTCCACAGCTGATTTTCCCCTGATGGAATTTCCTGTAAGCTCTCCCATATTCTTTATGAGTGTTGTGGCTGTCCACATATACTGATATGTCCTGATACTGAAAAGATATTTGTCCTGTGTGAGCTCTGAAAGGCATACCCATGGGTGAAGGAGCAAGGATGGTTTCTCCAAACATATAGTTTTTGAAAGATGCAAGTCTGGGTAGAGTTTTCTTATTCATGGTATGTTCTACATTCTGTTGGAAGGCTTCATTAAACTGACTCTCTTCTTCAGATCCATAGAGCCTCTCTAAAAATGTAGTTCTGATAAACAAAAGGCAGACAAACTAAGAACTTTTTTTAAAGCACTAAACCATTAAAAAGTATCTCCTGTGCCTGCATGGTCTTCTCCAAATGGTCTTCATAGTGTCATATTTTAGACTTCTGAATTTACAAATTTTGGAACTCCACTTGTATACATGTTAAAAGAAAAATGTCCTAAGATTAAGTCAATTTCTATCCTTATGTATTTGAGTTATCTGTTTAGTTTAAAAATTTCCTGCCACCCTACAATATTTGAAAGAACAGTATTGTTTCTGCTTAGTGCAATTACCTTTTTTCTTCCCTGGAGTTTTGGTTAACTTCACTATTTTCTTGTCCCTGCTTCTTTTCTAAAATACAAACACAGAAACCATTGATTCCTTCAACATTACAGAAACAATATTAAGACTACCTCACTTTTCATGGCATAATGAGATCATGGTATATTTACAGTCATATATTCATCTACATGTTCCATTTTTCATTCTAAATCATGCATTACCAAGGGCAGGAACAGCTCACAGTTAAGAAAGGGAATATTTACCTATGGAGGCCAGGTTCTTAAATGTTTCCCCATCACATCTTGGTAGAGCTTCCTTTGAGAAAGACTTAGTAAAGCCCATTCTTCCAAAGTAAAATTGATGGCCACATCCTCAAACTTCACAGTCTCCTAAAATATTCCACAAATAATTCCAAAAGCAAGAGTTAAAAGCCACAGAACTGGAAATGAGATTCAACTTATTAACAACAACAAAAGAAACACATATATTGTGTTGCCTAGTCAACAATTTAACATTCACCAGCCATCTTTTTTTTTGGCCAGTTCTGGCTGGAAATGAGCATTTCCCATCTCCTGGGGCCAGTAACTCATGCCTATAATCCTAGCTTCCCCTCTGTATGGATGAGATTTGAAAGAAGTGAAACCTGCAGGGAAAGCACCTGAGCCCCTTAGTGCTGGTCATAATAGTTCCAACAGTAATAGTCTCACTGTAATGAAAAGCCCAAGAATAAATGTTCTCTCTACTGAATTCTCCCAGTCCTTTAAAGAAGAATCAAGAATGTTCCATAAAATGGAAAAGGAAAGAACTTTGCCACACATTCTGTGAAGCCAGTATTAGTCTGATAGCCAAACTGAACAAAGATACCACAAAAACAGAACAGAGCTATTTATATATATAAAGAATGTCTATGTAATTCATCTTTTGGCAAGTGTGGATACAGAAAAAGATTAGAAAGACACACCAGAGTGAGCATGGACTAGTATTCACCTACACAGTAAATCCACACTTGTTTATATTATGTAAATTTAGCCTGAAATAAACAACTAATTTATTTGAAGAAATCTATTTCATCCTATACTCTCAAGTCCTGAATAAGAAATTTTCCATCTTCCACTCACATCATAATAGAACCTACTGAAATGGAGATGCAAAAGAGCATTTCAGTTGAGTTCCAGTGGCTCATGCCTATAATCCTACCTGGTCAAGAGGCTGAGGTGTGAGATCTGAAACCAGTCTAGACAAGATACAAAAGTCCATTAAGGCTTATATCTCAATCATCAAAAAAAAAGTTGAAGCTATGGCTGAGTGGTAGAACACTAGTCTAGAGCAAAAATGGTAAGAGACAGTGCCCAGGTCTTGAGTTTAAGCCTCGGAACTAGTATACACACATATACACTGACAAAAACAAAATACTAAAAAGACAAAGAAAAGGGGCTGGGAGAAGCTGCCTCAGTGGCTCATGGTTTGATGGAAACCAACACAGCAATGCTTCAAGGCCTTAGAGACCACTAGCACTGGGCTGGTACAACACAGCACAGGTCATTCTATGGGACACTGAGGAAAACTTTAGCAGCCAGGAAATGGAACTCTGGTTCCTCTACACTGCCTTCTATTCCACTCTTACCATCATGAAAGATTTTTCCAGAGGCCTAAAATCAACCAGTCATGAAACACTCCCTACAACCTGGGAAGGCTGTGACTTGTGTTCTACTTATCTGTTATCACTTGTGACAACTAATATGTTGTGGTTTGGGAACATGATTTAATTATCCAGCAGCTGACAATTCAGTTGTAACAGCATTCAGGCTTATCCCAATCCATCTCACTATATAGTCACTATCCACTAAAGGGGCCAATCTATAACATGTTTTCCCTATCAGATAGCCAGTCCTGTGGGTCTTGAACTCAGCCTAGTGTTATCCCTTTTAAGCTGTTTTTGTTTTTGTTTTATCATTGTAGGGCTTGGACTCTGGGCCTGAGCCCTGTTCCTGAGCTCTTCAGCTCAAGGCTACCACCCTACCCCTTGAGCCATAGCACCACTTCCACTTTTCTAGTGGTTAATTGGCGATAAGAGTCTCATGGTCTTTAGTGCCAGGGCTGGCTTTCAACTGTGATCCTCAGATCTCAGCCTCCTGAGTAGCTAGGATTACGGGTGTGAGCCACCTCGGCCAGCTCCTTAAGTTGTTTTGTGCAGGCCTGGCATTCTACTACTTGAGTCATGACTCCACTTCTGCCTTTTTGGTGATTAATTGGAGATATGGACTTTCATGCCAAAGAGAGCTTCAAACTGAGCTTCCTGAGTATTGACAGTTTAAGAGGGGTGAGTCAGGGGTGCCAGGCTGCCAGTCCCCAGCCTGCCAATGCTACAGAGAGGCAGCCCTCTGGCAGAGTTCATGTTCCCATGCATTCAGACAATATTTGAAAACAGCTTATGAAAAGAATCTAAGACACTCCAATTGGTTATCAGATTTCAAGATATTTTAGGATCTCTGTACCAGGAATAACTTTGTATATTCTCAACTTCTTTGGGGGCTTTGAACTCAGGGCCTAGATGCTGTCCTGTAGGTTTTTTATGGCTTTTGTTATACCACTTGTGTTTGTTCTTTGAAGGCAATAACCTGTACTATAGGAGTTTGTCATGACTTTTGATAACTATTATCTGTTGTTTACAACACCAATGAGTTGGTTATCCAACCCCAACTAGATGTCCAGTTCAGTTTTCATACCGCTCAGGCTTTGCACAATCTACAAAAAATTTGGAATCAGTCCAAATCTCAAGATCAAGTTTCAAAGCCAGTGTGGGCCACTGTTACATTTTTTTTTCTTTTCTTTTTTTTTTTTGGCCAGTTCTGGGGCTTGAATTCAGGGCCTGAACACTGTCATTGGGCTTTCTCAAGGCTAGAGCTCTACCACTTGAGCCACAGCACCACTTCCAGCTTTTTCTATGTATGTGGTACCAAGGGATTGAATCCAGGTCTTCATGCATGCTAAGCAAACACTCTACCACTAGGCCAAACTCCCATCCCCAACTGTAAGACTCTTATTTCCCAATAAAGTAGTAAAAAAAAGTTGGATATACAGGTGTAGCTCAAGTGGTAGAGTGCTGACCTTTAATGAAAAACTAAGAGACAATGCCTAAATCCAAGTCCTGGCCTCGGTATCCAAAATACACAAAGGATTTCTAGAGTAAGAACCAATTTTGCTGTCTTTTCTCATCCCTTCTCTACAATTCTATTCTATTTTTGCCTTCTTTAGAAAGCAAAGCTCTTTTCTCCCTATCCATGTAAATGTTATGTTTCTGGGTTTCCTTCTATCAATAAACCCAGAAACCGGAAAACATCTGACCCATCATGGTCAGATGTTAATCAGCCTTTCACTTAAGAATCAACATCTGGCCAGGCCCTGGAAGCTCACACTTGTAATCATAGCTACTCACAAGGCTGACATATGAGAATCATGGTTCAAAGCCAGCCCAGGCACTAAAGTCTGTAAAACTCTTATCTCCAGTTAACCACTAGCTGTGGCTCAAGAGGTAGGGTGGTAGCCTTGAGCTGAAGAGCTCAGGGACAATGTCCAGGCCCATAGTCCAAGCCCCATGGCTGACAAAAGAAGAAGTAGGAGGAGGAGGAAGAGAGGGAGGAGGAAGAGGAGGGAGATAGGGAGGGACAGGGAGAGGGGGAGGGGAGGAGGAAGAATAATTAACGTCTGGTCACTGCTCTCACAGTTGTGACCACTTGCAGTAGTGGCTGTCTTACTTCCACTCTGGCCCAGACCTGTCCTATCTGGTCCTTGGGCTATAGCTGCTGTCCCAGCCGTGCTCCAATGCTGCTCCTCTTCTGGCAGCTTCCCAGCCCCTCTGGAGCTCTTCAACAGGGCTGGAACTAGAGATATTTCCTCCTCTGCCACCTGCTTGTCCTAATAATACCCAAGATGGCATCAAACTCCTGGGCACAAGAGATTCTTCCACATCGGAGTCCCAAGTGGCTGGAATGACAGACTCTTGTAAACAATTTTATATGCAGTGTCTTCAGCCTATTTAAATAAATATCAAGCAGTGTGATAGCTGGCTTTTATGATCTTTTCAAAATTCTGAATCATGTCTGATAATAGAAAATTGGGAGACCAGCCTCCAGCACCACCACACCTCCTGAGGAGCAGTTATATTTGGCACTAGAGGCAAAAATCCTTCATCAGTGAATCCAAAATCCTTTATCAGTGAATCAATTTGAAACATCTGCCCCACCTGCCGTTCTTTGTAAAAACCAGGAATAACTATGTTCACATTTCTCCAGCACTGAAAAAGAAAGTAAAAACCTGGGCTCGATGGCTCACACTTGAAATCCTAGCTACTCAGGAAGCTGAGATTTGAGGATCTTGATTCAAAGCCAGCCTGGGCACTAAAGTCCATGAGACTCTTATCTCCACTTAACCACCAAAAACCCGGAAATGGTGCTGTAACTAAATGGTTAGGGGGGTAGCCTTGAGCTGAAGAGCTCAGGGGCAGCCGTCACACCCAGAGTTCAAGTCCCATGACCAAAACAAACAAAAAAAGGTAAAAAGATTTCTCCTTCATCTGATTTTGAGCACAACATTCATGTTGGCTTTGATGATGGTAATGAAGAATTTACTGGCAGGCCACAACAGTGGGCTTGGCCGATTCAGACCTCAAAATATCACAAAACTAGACTAGTAGAAGTATCTGTAGGCTGTGCTGAATGTCTTCTAGTTCTAAAACTCTTAACACTGTGAAGCAGAAACATGTATGTTTGATTCCTCCTGAGAAAAATGACTTCCTTTCCAGTACACTAAGCACTGAATTCCAAAGGATCAGAAACATCAGCAACAACAGAGAAGATGGGGATGAAGAAGCTATACCTCCTGTCATTGCCCTGTGAACAGATCGTGCAACATTAACTTACACGCAGTCAGTATTTGACCCTATTCTTGCACTAGGTGGTGACGTTAATGCTGACAGTAGTGTCAAGTTTTCAGACAAAAATAGACCAGGCTAGAAACCTGGCTGTAGTGAGTGCTTGCCTAGCATGCACAAAGACCCGAGTTCAATTCCTCAGTACCACATACATAGAAAAAGCCAGAAATGATACCATGGCTCAAGTGGCAGAGTGCTAGGCCTTGCGGAAAAAACCCAAGGACAGTGCTCAGGCCCTGAGGGCAAGCCCCAGGACTGGCAAAAAAGGAAAAAAAAAGTCCATTGTTTTTATATCTTGGAGTTCATTTCAGTACATATATTATTTTATATAAATATGAAAAGGTATTCAGGCATTGCACCTTTGTGATTCTTTCAAGAGAATTCTCTTCTGGTCTCCCTGTATGTGAGTAGCTAGAATTCCTTTATCATTTGTCATATCCCACCGCATTTTAGATCTAACTTCAGCATAGTAAAGAGAATATGAGCCCTCTGAGTTGTTTTCATTTTTTATACCTATTCACAACTCAATCAACTTTTAGGACCAATGTGTTAGCCAGCAATTTGAAATCCTCATGGATTTTTTTTAAGAGAATACCTCCATTAGCCACAAGCAAACGTACTGCAGAAGAAGCCAGGTTGACAGGCAATTCCTGGCTCATCTCTCTGATCCTCCATGGTGAGAGATACTCGGTCACCACAAAGTCAGCCAGGCTGTCCTATCACAAACAAGATCTATGTGATTTCAAGATCAAAGTAATATGAGTTATTGAGGGCTTTCTATCTGCCAGGCATTGTTCTAAGCACTTTTTATACTAATTAACACATTCAGTCCTCATAGCACCACGGGGTTATCCAGGGGTATTATTAATCCCTGATGTACAGTTTGGGAGCCTATCTTCCAGAAAGAAGCTATTAAGTTTGAAGAGTCTGAGACTCTTATCTCCAATTAATCTCTAGAAAACTGGAAGTGGGGCTGTGGCTCAAGGGGCAAGGCAGTAGACTTGAGCTGAAGAGCTCAGGGACAGGCCTGGAGTTCAAGCCCCATGACCTACAAAAAAAGGAAAGGAAAAAAGAAGCTCTTCAAGCTAGGCACATAGCCTCGGCTACGATTATCCTAGCTATTAGGCATAAACACTCACGAATGCAGGAACCCAAGCGCGTGTGTGCCTGAGAACGCATCCATGTGCATGTGCATGCACATGCTCGCGTGCACGCGTGCACACACACACACACACACACTTTTAATTTAAAGAGTGAGTTTTCACTCAACACATCAACTCAGCATGTTATTTTGAAAGTATTTTGCCCGCTCCCCCCACCTTTTTTGTTTTTTTGTTTTTTGGTGCAGGTCCTGGGATTTGAACTCAGTACTGAGCAACATCCCTGGGTTTTTCGGCTCAGGTCTGGCATTCTACCACTTAAGCCAAGACTCTACTTCTTACTTTAGTAGTTAATTGGAAATAAGAATCTCATGGACTTTTCTTCCAAACAGGCTTGGAATTGTGATCCTTAAATCTCACACTCCAGTAGCATGGATTACAGATGTGAGCCACCAGTGTTGGAATAGTACTGAAAATTTTAATACTTTGACTTTGTCAACTCCATCTCTTCTACTCTAAAATTCATTATATTTACAATAGTTAAAGAGTTTTCCTGTAGACACACACTTTGATATTGGTTTTAATGCATTGTATCTCTTAATTGAAATATTTGAATAGTGTTAAAAGTAATACAGAACTGTGATTTTTTCATTTTAAACAGTTCACCTCTTGTTGAAAGAACAATTAATTATGACTCAAGGTTCAAAGAAGGAAAATCAACATCTACTCTGATCCTATATTATATTTATCTAAATGAATTCCAGGGGCTAACGGGAAGACACAGAAATGGAGGCACAAAGCCTGGCACAGAAGCTCATGTCTGTAATCCTAGCTACTCAGGAGGCTGAGATCTGAGGAACAGGGTTCAAAGCCAGCTTGGGCACTAAAAAGCTGTGAGGCTCTTATCTCCAATTAATCACTAAAAAATGAGAAGTGAGGTTGTGGCTCGGGGGTAGGGCAGTCACCTTGAGCTGAAGAGCTCAGGGACAGGACCCAGGCCGAGTTCAAGACCCATGACCCCCCTTCCCCCAAAAAACTAACCATTAAAAGTCAACATTCATCCTGTTGCCAGGGGCAGAAGTAACCTGTATAATCCTGGCTACTCAGGAGGATGAGATTTGAAAGCTACACTGGGCAGGAACATCTGTGAGACTCTTATCTCCAATTATCCACCAGAAAGCAGGAAGGGCGGCTGTGGCACAAGTGGTAGAGCACCAGCCTGAGTGAAAAAGCTCAGGCCCTGAATTTAGCGCCCAGACTCATACATGAACACAAACACATGCACACACCTACATCGACATCATAAAACAAACCTGAAATCAGTCACATGTCAGAGAGGACAACAGATCTCTCCAACATCCACCACCACCAGATGTGCATATGGATCTCCATCTCCAATGTGTTTGGTAATTTAGGAGACAGGTGAAAATTCACATTATTTATCTTGGGAGCACTCAGAATGGCCCAGGGATTTAAACCCTGCTTTCCTTGGCCCTGAAAAGTCTCTTAGGAAAACCAGGAGAAAGGACAGATGACTGGGGACACCACATTCCCCCTGCTCCTTCTTACAAATAATAAATTCCTCCACCCCACACAGCCTGTGGTGACTTCACCTCCTCTGGAGCAGACAGGATGGCCAGGACCAGGTGGCAGGACTCCTAGGACTCAGGTGCCCGCTGCCAGCCCCGCCCCTCCCCAGCCCTTCTCTCAGGCCTTGGAGGGCTGAGGAGCCCTTCACTACCTGGAGGAGCTCTTCACTACCCGGCCCCCTAGGGCCTACCAGACCCAGCTGAGGCTCTGCCCCCCACCCCGCCCAGGATCCTGACCGCGGACCGGCGTCCGCACTCACCACTTCCAGCTCCCCACGCACCGCTATCCTTGCGGAGATCCACAGGCACTGTACCCCACACCCCCGCGGGGGGCTCTGAAACCAGCCCAGGCCGTGACGTCTGTGGGAGTCTAACCCGGAGAAACGTCAGCAGCGGGGCTGAGGCCCGGGGTGGAGGGCGCTGGCGTCCAGGGAAGAGCCCGAGAGGCCGCGCTCAGGACCGCAGCTCAGCTTCCCCAACTGGGATGGTGGGATTTGTTACTGAGCAGCAACTCAGCTGCAGGGACTGAATTAAAGTTCAGGAGGAGACAGCCGCACTCACACCGGCAGCATGCGCCTCTTGCCATGGACGCTTCTCATTGGACGATTCATGAAGACGCTCCTACAATTAGCCAATCAGAAGCAACCTGTGGTGAATGCCTCACCTTGGCCCATCCCACCCCCAGGCCTGAGTCACCCTACTGGGTTCATTTACCTGACTGAGTGGAATTGAAGGAAGGAATCCAGTAAAAACCATCTCCTGTTAGCTCAAGCTTTAGTCCCTGAGCCAGTTATTTGTACAGCAGACTTTACTCTACGTATCCATTTGTAGTTTGTGTGTGTGTGTGTCTGTCTGTCTGTACCCTAAAGGCTTGACCTCAGTCGGCCTGGGTGCTGTTTCTAAGCTTTTTTTTAACTCAAGGTTAGCTCTCTACCACTTCAGCCTTTTTTTTTATGTTTATTTGAGTTTGTAAAAGGCACAGGGCGTTCGAGAACCCTCAACAGAGGAGAGTAAGTGTTCACCGAGTTATTGGTGGGGACTCCCAACAGATAGCCCTAAGGATGCCATAGTTGACACCAAGTTTACTCCCTCAACAACTGGGAGAAAAATGGCCCATTTCTGTTGGCCTGGATGAGGGTTTAGGGCTTGGGTGTTTACAGTTTTGAACTAAGTGTGGGAGTACAGCGTGTACTGTGGAATTGGAAAGACCAGTTTACAGGGGGAGGAAAAGCCTGGGTCCATACATCTGGTCAAGGAGGAGCTGCACCCAAAGCGGCATCATTGGGACTGGCCAGGGACTTGACAATGCAGAGGTTGGTTTGGCACACGTTGGGATTGGACAGGACATCTGAGGAATTAAAAGTTGTATAGCATGGCACAGAGGGATATAAGGGGAGATTTAAGGGCATGGTGTGATGGGTGGAAGTAGGTTTTATTTTTAGTAGAAATGTTAACTAGGAACCAAACCACAGGGGATTGTTGTAGGGGAGCCCAAAGAAAATAATCTGTTTTAATTAAAAGATTGGAGAATGGGCCAGGAGCATAGCCTAGTGGTAGAGTTCTTGCCTAGCATGCATGAAGCCCTGGGTTCAATTCCTCAGTACCACCTACATAGAAAAAGCCAGCTGTAGTGCTGTGGCTCAAGTGGCAGAGTGCGAGTGTTGAGCAAAAAATGTCCAAGGACAGTGCCCAGGCCCTGAGTTCAAGTCCAAAGACTGGCAAAAGGTTTTTCATAAAACAATTTAGGAGATGAGTATAAAGAAAAAGAAACACTAAAACCATAGAAACCGCCATCATCCAGAAAAATTAACCACTAACTTAGTCCTATAACCAGATAGTTTGCTGATGCTTTTGAATTTTAATATGTTCAGATGATTCCTTTCTGGATATAAATACACATATGTGCAGATACTATCTCCTAGTACTGGCATTGGGGCTTAAACTCAAGGACTTGCTCTCAGGTTTTGGCTTTTTCCTAACTGAAATACTAGGCGAAATAGGCACCCTAGCTATGATTCTGTGTCTGAGGAAGTTGTATCTGCACATACATGTTTGGATTACTGGTCAGTGGCCTCTGCATCCTAAAAAAGACATACTGGCCATACAGGGCTTATCGGAGCCCCATGTATATATGATCTTTCATTTCACAGACAGGCTTCTCACATTTAATATTCCATTGCTCTTGAAAGAGGAAATTCATCTTGTCAGAATGTGATCTTCACAACTCCCCACAGCTCATTTTGTTTATATCATTATTCTACAGATTCCTTCTATGGTTCTTTTAATTTAGTTATTTTGTATTATTGTCATTATAAAGGTGATGTACAGAGGGGTTAGTTATATTCAAGTAAAAAGTACATTCCTTTGTGGACAATGTCATCTCTTCCCTTGCTGTCTCTCAAGCACAATTCTTTTTTTTCCATATATTTTATTGTAATTAATAGTAGGGTTACATTATATTCATAAGATAGAAGGTGCCTTACTTCACAAATATTGATACCCTTTCTCATGTCCTGTTTCCCATTTCCCTCCCCCCTCCCCTCTCACAACTTAATTTCCCCCTTTCCCTCTCCTATTTCAAATAACCACTTAAGCATATATAAAATATATCAGATAATAAGGTGAAGTATTATAACAATATGAGATAACCAAGGGACAGTAAAACAGATGAGAGATAACATAGTACATCAAGGACAACAATCACTCATTATATGGCTTTTGTTTCTACATCCTGGAGGTCCTTTCATTTAGCGTTATACCATATGGCTTTTTTTTCTGTGTTGATCTTTTGCTCAGTGGCAAGACATATGTATAAAGATTTTCTTTGAGCTAGGCACCAGGGACTTATGCCTGGAATCCTAGCTACTCAGGAAGCTGAGATCTGAGGATCAGATTGAAGACAGTAGTGGCAGCAAAGAATCAGAAATGGAGCTATGACTCAAGTGGTACAACGGTAGCCTTGATTGTAAAAAGGGAAAGGATAACATTTAGGCCCTATGTTTAAGCTTACTGTGTTAGAAAACAAGAGCAGGCAAGTTTGCATTTCAATGTAATCTGCTTTTTCGCCTTTCTGAAGTAAGCAGATTTAAAAACATAGAAAAGTGTTATTAGTGAAGAGACTAATTCTCAGCAGTGCTATTAATTGGAACAAAAGAAAAGATCATGAGAAAGAACATGTATAGGAATTTAGGGTTATGTGCTTTCTTCAGCAATAGATATTTGAATATCATAAGTAAAGGACTGTGATTAGCTGAAGATACCTGAGGCTAGTTTTATAGACTCTGGGTCAGAAAGGTCAAGTATTTATTTTTTCTTTTAATTGTAACACAGCATTTCACAGAAAAATTCTGAAGCAATGAATAGTCATGAATATAAAGATTAAAAACTAGTCATAGAAACTGTCACCATACAAAAAGTTTCAAAATTATCTCCTAGACTTCCATAACAAGTTAGATTGCTCATGTCTTTGAATATTAATATTAATATGTTCAGATAATTCCTCCCTAAATACAAGTACCTATGTGCAGATATGATCATACAATCTATCATCTATGAGTCTGTCTTTTCTATCTGTCATTTATGTACTTCCTGGTATTGGAATTGGGGCTTGAACTCATGACTTGTCCTTCTGTTTTGCTTTTATTCCCAATAAATTCCTGGTTGAACTATGCACCCTAGCTATCACTCTGTGTGTCAGGAAGTTGTGACTGGACATAGGTGTTTGGATTCCTGGTCAATGGCTCTACATCTTAAAAAGACATACTGGCCATACAAGTCGTGTATCAGCCCCTGTATTCATGATCTTTCATGTCATATACATGTTTCTCACATTTTCCTGTCCCATTCCTGCTAAGAGAGGAAGTTCAAGCATCTTGTCAGAATGTGATCTCCACATCTCCCACTGGCTCATTGTTCATCCCATTATTCTGCAGACTCCTTGCTTAGTTCTTTTGAAGAAGTGTGCTGCTCAGTCCTCTGAGGCTGAAGAGCTAAGGATACAAACTCCAGTGAAGGCACGAGGGCAAGGTAAGTAGTCCAGTTTACTTCTAAAAAGACATTTAACTGAAATTTTCTCAACAGATTTACTGTTACGTTAAATGGTCAATCAAAATGATAGCTAATAAAGGTAAGCTTAGAAGTAGATCCACAGAATAATTAAAGTAGTACACTGCATTTGCCTTTTTCATTACAGGTCAAAAGTGACCTTGTGAATTGATAATTTTTTAAGTCATCAAGCTCTCTGAATAGGATCAGTGGAGCAAGCCACAGAATGGGGCTTCGTAATGAGTTTCACTATCCACTCCTGCTCCTGGCCCTACTGTTTACTTTTTTTTTGCCAGTGCTGGGCTTGAGCTCAGGGCCTAAGCACTGTCCTTGGATTTTCTCAAGGCTAGAACTCTATCACTCGAGTCTCAGTACCATTTCTGGCTTTGATCTATGTATGTGTTACTGAGGAATCGAACCAGGGTCTTCACGCAAGCTAGGCAAGCACTCTACCACTATGCCAAACTCCTGCCCCCCCTACTGTTTCTTTTTATCCTTTTGTTTCAATTGCACCCAATAAATTAGCCACCAAAATGGTTCCATGCACTTATCTTGGGTAAGCTTCTGTATATATTCAAGTGATGAAGATCTGGGTCACTGAAGTAATTCCTGCTAGGCCCAGGAGCATGGCCTAGTGGTAGCCTCTTGCCTTGCTTGCATGAGGTCTTGGGTTCGATTCCTCAGGACCCCATACACAAAAAATGCTGGAAGTGGTGCTGTGGCTCAAGTGGTATTGCTCTAGCCTTGAGAAAGCCAAAGGTCAGTGTTCAGGCCCTGAATTCAAGTCCCAGGACTGGCAAAAAAAATTTGCTCTTGGTTACTTTGAATACTTGAGGATTTGCACTTTTGCTCTTTAAGGATCAAATTTTCTTTTGCTCTAAATACCATGATTTATCTGATTTTAGTAGGTGAGACTGATAAAAGATAATGGTTTTCTCGGCAGGACATGACTCAGTCTAATGCAGCAGAAGGGCAAGACATATGTGAGAGAACATAACCTTTGGTATGTTCATTATTTACATTCTATCTTCTCCTATAAGGGGTCTTTGTATTTTCAATAATATAGCCAAAGGAATTTATATCCCAGGTTACTCTAAACAATCAGTGGGACAAAGCATTAAGTGCTCTATAATTCATTTCATAAGTATGAATATTGGGACACTCCTTAGAAATGTCAATATCTTATATTCAATATGATACTTAGAGTTACACTCAAAATGGATGATTATGAATTGTGCTTCTGATAATAAATATGCCTCATGTAGATGGGCACGGTGTCTCATGCCTATAGTCCTACCTAGTCAGGAGGCTGAGATCTGAGGATCAGGATTCAAAGCCAGCCCTGGCCCTAATGTCCATAAGACACTGATCTCCAATTAACCACCAGAAAAATGGAGGTGGTGCTGTGGTTCAAGGGGTAGGGCAGTAGCCTTGGGCTGAGGAGCTCAAGGAAACACCAGGCCCAGAATTCAGGTCCTACATCCAAGAAAAATTAAAAAAAAATAAGTAAATATGGCTCATGTGATAAAAGTTTAAATCCCAATCAAGACTAAGCATTCTGAATTGTGAATCCTATTTTGTTACTAACTCTTAGCTTCTTTCGAATTTGATAATTCTCAGAGGTTTCAAATTCATAATTTCATATTAAAATCATTAGTGCCAAAGATTTGGACAGAAATATATCGTGTGCTGTGCTGTGAACTTCAGTATGTGGATTGAGCGAGTGAAGAATCTGACATAATCTAACCAGTTGTGTCTGAGTGGTGTTTGAGAAGGGTGTTTAATATCACAAAAAAACAGAATATTTCATTTTAATGAATTGGATCAGAAAATAAAATCAAATGTTTATTGGCTAATTTAAATATAGCTCAGCATAGATTCACATTGGATATTTTGCTTTGAATACACACAGATTAAAGAACCAATAGGCATGATAACCAAATGGAAGAAAGCCCAGGAACCCATATATACAATAGGAACTTAGGAATCATAGCTTCATGCCATGTTAAAATTGTGTTATATATTCAAAACTGAATCAGTTTCCATTTCTAAATATTAACCTATGGAGACACCATCGGTGAACAAACTACGCATGTTTGCATTGTATTGACATGATGGACAGGTATCTGTGAGCAAAGAATTTTAGCTCTAGCACCCCTTCCAATGAAGATGTTGAGAAAGATTTAAATTTCCTTTGTTCCTGAGATGGAAGCCAGAAGGTGGAAAAGTCCCTATTCAGACAACGGATTTCCTAATGAGACCTTGATCCTCCATGGAAAGAAAGCTGAGAGACAAGTGAATCTCTAGGAGGATCATTGTCCAGGGAGACGAGCAGAGCATGCCTAGGTTCATCATTTTACCCTGACAGTCAGGGGTTGGGCAGTTGTCAGCTAGAAAGATACCCATTATCCTGGTGTTTACGTTGTAATCAATTGGAAAAAAGTCCAAGACTCATTTTTCACACTTAACAAATAACTGTTCTTATGCCAGACTCAAAGGAACATAGGCTCAATGGTGTTCCTCATTTGTCATAATCAGTAGAAACCTTGGGCTCCCCTAGCAGAGATTTACAACAGAACAAACCGAGATACATAAGGCCATATGGTATGATACTAAATGAAAGGACCTCCGGGATATAGAAACAAAAGCCATATAATGAGTGATTGATATCCTTAACGTGCTATGTTATCTCTCATCTCTTATGCTGTTCCAGGCTTATCTCATATTGTTACAGTTTTTCAGCTTGTTGTCTGATATACTGTACATATGCTTATCTGGTTATTTGGAATAGGGTAAGGAAAGGGGAAAAACAAGATGAGGGGCAGAGCGGAGGGAGGGAAATGGGGACCAAGACATAAGAAAGGGTATCAATGTTTGTGAAGTAATGCACCTTCTATCTGGTGAATATAATGTAACATTTCTAATAATTACAGTAAAAATATATGAAAAGAAAAGAAATAGCTCTTCTTACCAGATATTTCTCCTTTAGATAATCAAGAGCCTGGGATTTGGTAGGTCCATGTTCAAAGCCAACCCATCACGAAAGTCTGGGAGACTCCCTGTTCACAATAAGTAGCATTAAAGGAGGCAGGCAGTGTGCCTTATGAGATGAGGTCAAAGCCAGACATGGTGTAGAAAGTTGAGCAAGAGTTAAGAGAAGCCCTAAGTTTAAAAGTTGAAATCGAGAGGGGGGAGGGGGGAGAGAGAGAGAGAGAGAGAGAGAGAGAGAGAGAGAGACAGAGACAGAGACAGAGACAGAGAGACAGAGAGACAGAGAGACAGAGAGACAGAGAGAGCACAAGCAGAAAGAAATTGTCCTTTTAATTTCTTTAAGCTTATTATACCTTTTTTCTTCCTAAGGGAAAGTTTACATTGTGGTAAAACTTTCAGTATTTAGAACTAACACACTGAATAAAATTCCATTGAGTTTTCTTGTCAGTGAAAGCTTTTTCTTAATGTATAGATCAATATGCTCTTGTGTCCTTGTGCATCTAGGAAAATACTCTTTCTTTTTCTATTGCTGTTGATCCTAGGCCTTTAATTGAGGGCCTGGGCACTGAGATGTTTTTCTTTTGTTTCTTCTTTCTTTTTTCTGTGCCAGTTCCAAGGCTTGTACTCATAACTGGGGCCCCGACCTCAGGCCCCAGGACTTACCAAAAAAAAAAAAAAGAAAGAAAGAAAGAAAGAAAGAAAGAAAGAAAGAAAGAAAGAACAAAAGAAAGAGGCATTGTCCTTGCATTTTCACAGGCTAGTGCTCTACCACTTAAGGCACAGCACCACTTTCAGCTTTTTCTATGTATGTGGTACCTAGGAATTGAACCCAGAGTTTCGTGCATGCTAGGCAAACACTCTACCACTAGGCCATGCTTCCAGCCCACTGAGGTGATTTTACTCTTGGTTACCACTCACCCATTTGAGCCACCACTCTACTACTGAATATTTGAAGGTTTATTAGAGATAAGTCTGTTAGGCTTTGATTCCTAAGCAGATTTCAAATATGGATTCTGAGATCTTAGCCTCCTGAGAAGTTAAGATTACAGATGCAACTAGTAGAGCCCAGCTGACCATTACCTTTCTTTTGCTTAATTCAGTATTAGGATCCTTCTTATCATACAAATATCATCTTTTGATACATAAGCAAATTCTCTCCTGGAAAGTGTTTCTGTATTCTATTACTATCCTAGTGAAAATATTAGTACTTTAAAAAATATGTATTTGATACCCCATCCTCCATAGCTTATGGGATGTGCAAGGTTGCTTTCTGTGTTCTTGAGTTAATTGCTTGCTGAAATATTCCCACCAGCCATACTTCTGTATATCTGTAAGGTTTTTCTATAGTCACAAGCTTGAATGACATGAACAATGACCTGACAACAACCATGGCTGCAACAACAGTGGTTTCACATGAAAATCAGAAGAAAAGAGCTCAGTGATAAAGACACTGAAAACAACAAAGTTAATTTTTTACGAATTCAAACATTTTCACTTAATTAATTTTGAATACTAATTAAGGAATTGTAGCCATGACTTATAGCTGAAATAGGATCTTTACATCTTTATCTTATGTATTTGCTTTTTTAATTTTTCCTCTAACCTTTAAGAAGAAGAAAGAACTCCAGGTCTGGTAATGAATAATTATCTCATTTGTATATTTGATGTATGGGATTGAATGTATTTTCTGAAATACATATACATTTTCAAATACTGTTATTAAATTTATAGATCACACACCAAATAAATGGAGCAGATGATTCTAATGTCTTCTCTCAGTTGTCTGAATTGGTCTCAGAAGAGTCTGCCTTGCCTCATTATGAGCATTTCTCCATGTAAAATACCACTGAATACCTCTAAGTTCTTTTTGTCTTCCCCCAGTTCTGGGGCTTGAACTGAGACTCAAACTGTGTCCCTGAGCCTTCTTTGCTCAAAGATAGGGATCTACCCCTTGAGGCACAGCCCGTAGCTGTCTTTCTCTGAGTATTTTACGGGAGATGAGAGTCTTATGGACCTTCTTGCAGCAGCACCCTTCTCCTCTGTACTCTCCCATCCTCACTGAGGATCATACCGCTTCCACCTACAATACTGCAAGAACCATAGGTGCCTTTCACATTCACGACAACTCCAGAGACCATGGTAAGTTTTGTAAATGCTAATCCCATATTTAGTGTACACCAGATCTTTTCAAGCAACATGGCCACAATGTTATAGCTCTCACTTCTCTGTCCCCAGGAGCTCCAACTCAGTAACTTTTGTGAAGCACAAAAACAATTGAAACTCTCTTAGACTCCAGAAAGATGTGCACTGAACCCAGAGAATGAAGCAGGAAATCGCCCCACTCACACACCTATGCACATATCTCTGTAGATGCCTTCACAACTCTGGCACCTTATTCTTCCCACATTATTTTCATGCTACAAAGAGTTAAAAGAAGTGATTTTTCCTATTTGGTTCCTCATTTCTAACCCCTATGCTTTTCACAATCTCACAAAAAAAGTCTAATTGGAACAAGGAGAAAAGACATTTCTATTTATATGATGCTAATACAAATGCATAGCCAGACGATGACATAACTTCTATAAGGCCCCAGAGTTCCTTCCAAAAGCTCTGCCCTTTACAACCAACCCCAAGGGTAAGGACCACCAGTTGGGGCAGCCGTCTAGGGGTTCACAAATCTAGCCGTTCTCTATTCAGCCACTAAATTTCAATAGTCATAAATCATACATATTGACTCACTCGTCTTTAACCTTGAAATGAGAAAAGAAACTTATAAATCCCCAGTTAATTTCTGCACAGAAAGCCTACATCAACTGTGAAATAATTCAGAGAACTGAGATGTACAGAGTTCCTACAAAACATAAACTCCTCTCTTTTTTTAAATATAAATATGATCGTGAGTCACTGGGTTTGAGAACGTGCCTTTGCTAAATTTGATCTTGAACCTGAATGCTTTTCACAGAAGCCTTTAATTCAGTTATTTGAAAGGAATTAAATCTTTCCAGCATGCCTCATGCTTAGTATCTTTTAATATTTCCTTCATTATTCATAAAAGACACAGAAATGTACTCAATGCTTCATAAAAAGACCGTTGGTTCAAATCATAGGTAAAAATGCATAAAAGGCAGAATAAATAAGACCTTCATTTGTTAAGGAAAAGAAAAGACCCTCAAAAGGAAATTCGGCTGCAAAACTGCCACGTTTGACCCCACTATGTTTTAGAGGCACTGCATAAAAATGAGCAGAATCATCAAATGCACATTTTTTCTTACAAAAGTATTTTTTAATAAATTGATGTATTTCAATGTTATAACATGATAGTCCAATGTAGCAAAAGTGAAGACGCTTGGTACTTTTACAGAAACACTCTGACAGGACAGTGGCATCTGTGGAGATTCTTGACAGCTGAGCACCTTCCTACATGAAGACTTGCGCGTATCAGTGTAGGGAATGAGCGGACCATGAAAATCTAACAATTAAGCTGCACCCTCAAACCACAATAAAGAGAAGGGGGATACAAAACAGTATGGCTAATTTGCTAAAGAAAACGAGTCTTTTAAACAGGTCATTTAAGGAAAAAATAGTGTTAAAATCACAGGGCATCTTACTGAAATGAAGCTGTAAAAAGACAGATTAGAACCCTGAAACAGGGAATGCTGCTACCACTGTGTGATGGAAGTGGTCAAGGAAGACAGCCACGCAGCTGTCCTTGGTGCTGACCAAAGCCAGAAATCCCTGCTCTGCACCAATGCTGGTGATGGGTCATCTATGCTATTGCTGGCGGTCAGAGCGACAGTTGGCTGGAGTTCTGGCATCAAGTGGCGGTGCTCTCAGATTGTACCACCACCTGCTCTTCCACAAGCCACACTTGCCAAAGTTGATGTCCCCCGCCCCCCACAAAGTGTCTTTAAAAGAAATAGGAGAAACTAGAATCATCTGACTTGTAACACTATTATTATGTTCAAACCACCAGGAGAAATGTGGTTTACTTGGTTACAACTATAAAAACTTCATCTGAACCTGATTACATGTACATTAATGATCAGATTTTTAACATGAACTTTTCTAAAGGACGAGTCCAGGTAGAAATAACAAGAGTCGTTTTGAAGCTTTAGGGGCAATTTGAACTGTAGAGCAGGACTGAACTGAGATTGTCTTGATCTTCAGTTACAACTAGATTGTAAGCAGTCACATGTCTAAAGTTTTATCTGCTGACTGTCAGTAAGATAATTGGCCTTATGCCACTGATTTTCCCCCCTACTGGGGCTCTTCTCATTATTTCTAAGCTGCAAATGCTGCAGATGAAAACAGCTACAGGGAAGTACCCATCAAGTCACCAATGTGCATTCTAAATAAGCAGGCACAGAATGAGACATTCATGGCTACTTAGGAATATCTAACCAAGGCAGGTTACTCCTCTGAGGCAGTAGCCCAGGTTTCAAACACGTGTACTTCAGAAGCTGTGATCCAGACTATTTAAAAAGCCCAAGCTGACAGCATTAAATACTTCTTACTGATCAGGTTTGGGTGTTAGGATTCTGTGCACAGTAAACAACTTACTGCTAGAGCCAGACTCCATCTACAAGCAGAACTAAGTCAATATTTCACTGAAGTCATATGTTCCTCCATCGCTATCACATCTCTTAAAACAAGTGCTCTGCCTGCAACAGAACTGACATTGATCTGTCACGCTTTCCTTGCTGGATACAGATATAAAACAGTCAGAAAGCATAAAGTAGCGTCATTTTCCTCAGGCATATGCTTAGAACCCAAGGTTTATTTTCCCTATCAACAGGTTGTGCTTAAGTTGATAAAAATCAGCTTATGGGAAAGTTAAAACTGTGGTTAACTAAAAGTTATTATGTTCACATAGACAGCAAACACTACAATCCAAACATTTAAATAAATGAAAAAAGTCAAAACCAAGAACATAAGGATATATAATGCTGAAGTCACTGCCTTGCATCATTTTTCTTCTTTCCAATATTTTATGTAGGACAGTCATTCGGTGAATATTCATTCATCAAACAAGACATGAAATGACTTTGCTATTACACACAAAGGACTCACTGGAAGCAGACAAAAGCAGTTGCTGTCTTGCTAAGCAGGCCTGTTCTGTGGTAACCACTTCAATCTCAAAAGAGTATGTTAGTTTCAGAGACATACATTTGCTGGGATAGAAAAAGATGAAGTTAAAGACATATAAATATGATTTTTTTCCAACAAGGACTCAGTAAGAATAAGCTTTCTATTACAAGGGGAGATTACCCCATCACTAACAATCCTGACATTTTTTTCTGGTATGGAACCTAAAAAGTATGAAATACCAAGGAGTATGAAATACCTTTCTGGTGTGTTTCATTAGCTATGATTTTGAGGATTAATATAAAAGGTAGTCTGAAGAGTTAAAAGCAGTTGATGTCAATTCACACTGCTGCACAGAAGGCTACTATTTAGTCTATTCCTACCCCATCAAGGAAATCTTTTGTGGGGAAGAAATTATTAGCTATTAAAAATGGAGTCCCTTTCCTAACACATGTACAAAAACACTCGTCAGTTACAAGAATGTCTTCAATGGAAATCATCTGAATTTTTGAATCAAAGGCATCCAAGCTAGGCAGGTAGACAGGAGAATATCACTCAGCCTAGGTGGACGGATATTTGGGATGAAAGCCACTGCCCCACGGGCACCTGGGAGATAGGCTCCTCGGAACAGGAAGGGTGTGAGGAGGTCCTGGCTGGACTCCTCCGTGCCCGGGGCCCACCATGTGCTCCTATGTATCAAGCCAGTCTGGTTCTCTGCATCGGATTGCCCAAAATGCTAAAATACAAACCTAAAGGACAATTCTTAAGCAGGTGTTGGAAACTCTGTGTAGGAACTTTTTGTGTCTATTGTTTATGCCATTGCTCTGGCAATTGTCAGGAAGTGTATGAAGATTACCTGCCTCATTTTTTTTGCCAGTCCTGGGCTTGAGCTCAGGGCCTGAGCACTGTCCTTGGGCTTTCTCAAGGCTAGAGCTCTACCAGTTGAGCCTAAGCACCACTTCCGACTTTTTTCTATATGTGGTACTGAGGAATCGAACCCGGGTCTCCATGCATGCAAGGCAAGCACTTTAATCACTAGGCCAAACTCCCGGCCCACCTGCCTCATTTTTTAAATATATTTTTATTGTAATTAATAAAAGGGTTACATGATATTTGCCAGATAGAAGGTGCATTAATTCACATACATTGATACCCTTTCACATGTCTTGGTACCCATTACCCTCCCCCCACCCCCCATCTTGTTTTTCCCCCTTCACTATCAAATTTCAAATAACCAAATACAAATAAATTCAATATATCAGATAACAAAGTGAGATACTGTAACAATATGAGATAACCAAGGGACAGCAAAGGATATGAGAGATAACATAGCACATTAAGGACAACAGTCATTCATTATATTACCTGCCTCATTTTTGAAGATGAATATTTTCTTCTTTTACAGTGGCAGAAGTCCATGCAAGATCTGTAAACAGCGATACAAAATACTGTAAACACAACTTAACAGAGCTTGTATAAAACAGAAGTAAATCCAAATTTACAAGTGGGTAAAAAACCAGAGAGTATCTTGCTTCATAGAAAGTTCTCCCTCCTGCGCCAAGGGATAGATAGATAGATATAGTGTGTGTGTGTGTGTGTGTGTGTGTGTGTGTGTGTGTGTGTGTGTGTGTGTGTATGTATTTGTGTGTGTGTATCTATCTATCTATATATATATCCTTTTTTTAAGATTACAAATATAATCCTGAGCTGAAAAACTGGGATTGGGGGAGAGCCATCTTTGCATACAAAGTACCCAAAGGATGCTTACTCTGTTTTCTTTTCTCTAATGATGTTCAACTGCCGGAGACAGTTCCAAAGGTGACTTTGGGAGACATTTATAGCTTAGTGTGGTGTCAGGATCTGGCGCCTGCAGCAGCATTTTTCATCGTGGCAGATGCAGCAGCATCCTCCACTTCTTCCAGCTCATCTGGAGCTCTTGGCTGACACTGGACTGCAGGGCTGCAGGAGTGAGCCACTCCTTTGGGAGGCAACTCTGGAGAAAGGGTATACGGGAACTGAAGTAGGCAAGTCGATTGATCCATCCAGGAATCTCTTTCCCACAAAGAATCTCTGATAAAGCTGAAGAAAAACGATTGCAGTTTTTATGTCTTCAATGACAGGCATTGCCTTTATATCCTTTTCCCAGTTCCTCTACTATTTTTTCTATATCATCTTCTAGGAAATCAGTGCTCCCTAAAACAACAGTTAAATTTACATGTTTCTCCTAGTTCAGAAGCATTTCCTGGGGAAACTTCAAATACTCCAGAAAAAGAGTAAGGACGGCCACCACGAGCAGATTCTCTGCCCTACATGTCAATTCCTGAATGGAACACTCCAGTCCAATAGATGCGGTGCATTCGTTCATCCAGTATGCTTCCTACACGTGGAGCACAGCTAACTGGTCTACCCTCATTCTCACCTCGGCTCTTTCTCCTCCCACTGCTCTGGGTCCGCAGGGCGGGGCCGCTTCCACCTGGTGGTCCTCTCCGGTGCCTGGGGTGGGCACTAAGCGTCCAGCCCGACCCACAGCCACCAAGGCGGGGCATCGGGAAGCTGGGCCGCTCAGGGGCCGCCGATGGGAGCCTGTGGAAGGCCGGGGTCGGGCCGCGGGCTACCCACTCAGGCTCAGGTGCCTCCTCTTGGCAGCAGACCAGTGGGGAAAGGCAGAGCCTGAGCGAGGGCGGGCACCGGGCCCCGCCTTGCAGCCAAGATTCAGCCTGCCTGAGCTGGGGTTCTGGGACTCCATACCTGGGGACCTAAAACTCCAACGCACTTTTTTAAAAACAGGGCTTCTTGGCCGAGGGCTCGTATGAATGCACTGTAATGTAAGCTGCCCGAAACACTTGCAGGATGGCTTTCTGCACAATCTGTTTGCTGGCACTCTGCAGCTTCGCCCCTTCAGGCTCATTTCCAGGATTCTCACCTAGACAAAGGTATGAAAGGTAGGGGAGGAGAAAAAAAAACATAAGTTATGAACTATGACCGGGAGGGGTAAATGTCAAGGGTGGAAAGAAGAATTGAGACTGTGTACACACACACACACACACACACACACACACACACACACACACAAACACACTGGAATTTTATATATCCTTCAGAAAGAATGGAATTGCATCATTTGCAAAGAAATGGAACAACCTGGAAAAGAAAATCATTTTAAGTGAAATAAGCCAAGCTCAGAAAGAGAAAACATTGCACATGTGGAAACTAGAATTAATTTAGATAGAGCAAATAAGTAATCACAACTCCTTAAAGATAATAAAAATGAAGTTTTAAAAAGAATTGAGATCATAAGGTATTAGAATAACATAATTACAGTAAAGGGCCCTCTATAGCACCTCTGCACCTTTCTCTTCTTCTCCAACAAAATCTCCATTCCATTTGACCCTTAATGTGATCCAATTCATATTCTCACTATCCCAGAATCCTCAGCTGTCAGGGGAGGCCCCAAGACAGTCCTAACCATTAAAGTCCTTTGGGGAAGCGTTTAGGATGGGGACAAACTTGTGCAGTATGGCCATTTTCACCTTCCCATTCTTCCTTACTGCGTGGGATGCAGACGTGTGGAATGTGTGGCTGGGTATTCAGCCATCTTATAGGGAGCATGGAGATGAATGTCTGGGGGGGTGGGGGAAGAAAGTGCCCAGTTTCAAAAGCATCAGTGAACATCTCCATTCACCCGGGACCATGAATGTGGAGACAAGAAAACCCTTTTTGTTTAATCCACCATTGGTCTGAGGTTATGTTATCTTTAGCCAAACATATGCCTAACATATATAGTAATTTCCTGGGGCTAGAGAAAAATAATCACTGAGTCCTTATCAAGCCCGATTCTCCTCCCACAGCGTCATCACAAGGACTGAAGATGTTCATTCAAAGCCGTCCACCACCGTTGAGAATGCACAGAAAGCTCCACATGGTAAGCAGGTTAGGCCCATGGTCCCTTTGCTCTCTGGAATACTTGTTCAACTCTGCTAGCCTGGAGTTAGCTGGAGATGACATGTATAATGAGTGCTTATGGCTTTGCTCCAATAACAATGTATTTGCAATAATAATAATAAAACAAGGTTGTGGGTAGATTTGGTCTATAGGAGTTTTCTAACTAGAAGTCCACTCAACACTTCTTTCTTTTCCTTAGTTAAAAACAATTCTTACTTTTATCTGGGTCACTATATAACTAGATATGGCTAAACTATGATCAATGAAGTAGGAATATTCAGTGACAAATTCTGTAAAAAGATTTAAGAGAGAACAGGCAGAATAGATAAGGCCTTTGCCATCTTCCTATCTGGCTGCCTGTAACTCTGATCTGATGGTCATGATGACGAGGGTGATCACCAGTAGGAACAGTAATTAAGAACCCAAAGGGAGGCCACCCCTCTCGTGACCCTTTCATTCCCTGCAATATGCTCCTCATCTACCCTGAGACAAGCTGGCCAACAGATATCCCACTGGAGCCAAAAGGATGTAAAAAAAAAAGAAAGGGAAGGCAAGCAATTTCCTTTCAAGGACTTGTCGCAGAGGTTGTGAACGTTTCGATGACATTCTGTTGGAGGAAACATAGTCTCCTGGTCACATCTAGCTTCAGGAGAGGCTGAGATATTGGCACGGGCTGGGAAGCTATGTGCCCAACTAGTTCTAATGCTAGAATGAAGAACTATTGATGCTTTAAAAAAAAGAATTAGAGATTTTTAATTTTTTTTTCCACACAAGGGACACACACACACACCTACAACCTACACACACACACACACACACACACACACACACACACACACACACACACCAGGTCTTGTATTAGGTCAAATCTGATATGCAATAAAGATAGCTCTTTCTACTACCATTTTACAACATAGCTGTGCAAACAATTTTGAAGATTCATGCTTGCTCCACGAAAGAGTATCTTAGTCAAACTACGTTCGTGTCCATTCATAAAGGTCCCTGCCCAGCTATGCAGCTCTTCTGTCATTAGATAGAGAAAAGCATAAACTGGATATTTAGAAATGGAGAAAATAGAAGGCGTACTCTTAAGTCTAGCTGTGATTTAATATTTAAGCTCCAACTAATATGAATACAAATTGATCAAATATCAAAGGAAATATGAGAAGCCTTGGGTGCCTGGAAGATTGGTTTAAAAAAATCCTATCTTCTTGAGACCGGAATTTGGGCTAGTGGTAGAGTGCTTTCCTAGCATGCACAAAGACCCAGGTTTTATTCATCAGTCCCACGTACATAGAAAAAAGCCTGCAGTGGTGCTGTCGCTCAAGTGGTAGAGCTTTGACTTTGAGAAAGACCAAGGACAGTGCTCATGCCCTTAGCTGAACCTCAGGACTGACAAAAAAAAATCCTATCGTCTGTCTTTATTACTCCCTTTGACCAACATATCAATGACACCTTAGTAGAGGATATGAGATAAACAGAGCCAAACATGCATGAACTGGGAAAAATAAAGACATGAGAAAAGCCACTTAAAGCATTTAATAGACAATACAAAGTAAGGCAGGCACCAGTGGCTCACACCTGTAATCCTAGCTAATCAGGAAGCTATGATATGAGGACTGAAGTTGCAAGCCAGCCAAGGGTAAGGAAAGCCTCTGAGACTCAGTTCAATACCTGCTGCCCCCAACACCATTTTTTCCATTCTCCTGGCATCCCCCTGACTTCGTGGAAATTGCTTACTCTTGTTTGTGCTCATTCATGCCCTGTCTCGTCTTCATAATTTTACTGGCTGCCCTTTCCCCAGAGGACATCCAGCAACTGTCTGGCCTTTGGCATCTGTTTAGCTAAAATTCAGCTGAGAACTTTCCAGATGCAGCATTACAACTATCCTCTCTAGAAAGCTGTCATTTGGTGCTGGCAACACCTCAGGTCAGCTGTCCCGTGGCCTGCTTCTCAGCCGTTCCACTTTACTGGCGACCCACAAACAGTAAAATGAAGCCAGGAATCACTTCATCCCTTGCAGAACAGGTATTGGTCACCAGTGGCCTCTGATCAGGATCTCAGTTGCTCCAAGCATTGACTTGCAAGGAACCAGTGTAGTCTAACCCTTAACGTGAGGGCAGTGAGAGGACACTGTGCTGCAAGCCAGCAGAAGGCAGAGCCAGGTGCAGAAATCCCAGGTGCTTCAGTACTTACTTACAGGTACTTATTTACCTTGCTGCAATGCAATGAATCATCTAGATGAGGCAGGTGGTCTACTGCTTAGTTGTCCTCTAGCTTCATTAGCATTTACAACCCCATTCTCCTGTTCCATGAGAGATGACTAGCACAACGATGTTCATTGCAACACTATTTACCATAGCAAAGACATGGAACCAAGGTAGATGTCCCTCAGTTGATGAGTGGATCAACAAGATGTGGTATTTATACACAATGGAAATCTCTGTTGCTGTCAGAAAGAAAGACATCGCCTCATTTGTAAGGAAATGGAAAGACTTAGAAAAAATCATATTAAGTGAAGTAAGCCAGACTCCAAGGAACATAGGCCCAATACTCTCCCTCATTTGTCATAATCAGCAGAAACCTTGGGCTCTCCTAGCAGAGATTTAAAATAGAAAAAAATCTAGAGACATTATGCCAAAGAGTATGACACTAAAAGTAAGGATCTCCAGGAGAAGGAAACAAAAGCCATGCAATGAGTGACTGTTGTCCTTAATGTACTATGTTATCTCTCATCTCTTTTGCCATCCCTTGGTTATCTCATATTGTTACAATATTTCACCTTGTTATCTGATATATTTTACATATGCTTAATTGGTTATTTGAAATTGGATAGGAAGGGGGGAAATCAAGATAAGCGGGGGGAGGATGAGAGGGAAATGGGGACCATGTCATAAGAAAGTAAGAAAGGGTATCAATGTTTGTGAAGTTATGTACCTTCTATCTGGTGAATATAATGTAACCCTTCTATTAATCGCAATAAAAAAAAAGATTAAGGACCGCACCCAATCACTGAGTTCATGGTCCAAGACTGGCACAAAAAAAATTAACACTTAAAAGAAACTGGCAAAGCACTTTCTATATGAGGAGCACTAGGTTAGATTTTGAAATGAAGATATTGTCTGAGTCTAGCTTGTTCGAGCTTACAATCTAGGAGAAGAATCAGAGTTCAGCGGGCCCACTGAACCAAAGCCACTCCAAGTGATTGCAGGTTGCAGAGGCATGGACCAATAAGAGAAATGCAAGAATGATAAGTAACAGTTAGACATGAATGATGGCGCAATGCAGGCAGGTTGGGGGGCGATGGTACCCCCAAGCTTTCAGAGAGAAAACTATAGTCTGCAATTTCTATCCAGCCAAAGTAGCCCAGCAGTTTTGTCATGAGATGGATTTTTTAGCCCTCCACCCACCTAAGGATTGTTAATTGGCAAGCTTCATTCCAGCTTAATGGTTACTCAAGCAAAAATTCTTAAAACAACAGATTTAATTAACACAATTTAAGCCACTAAACCAAGCCCAAAAAGTCAAATGCAATTCCCTAAACCTCCCTCATCTTGGGACAGTGACTCTGCCCACTGTGCTGGGCCTGCAGATGGACTTAAGCCACTTTCAGGTGAGTAAAAGGTATATTGGGGTAAAAATAACCCTCATTCACACCCTGACATGGCTTGCTTTCAATCTCCTGAAAGTGTATTTCTTTCCTGGTGAACATTCACTGCGTAGTTTCCATCCTGCCTGAATTCTTTAGCCAGATGCAAGGAAAGAGGCTGATTAATCCGACGTTTTTTCCAGTGATAATGAAAGCAGGAAGACCATGGTATTGTGTGACATACAGGGAGGTCAAACTGAGGGGAAAGACCCTGGCATGTGTAAGAGCCAGGCCCTGCCAGGATGTGAGGCCTCCTGAATGGTGAGTGCCCTTTGGAGAGGACTGGGAAAAGGCCAGTGCAGGTGCCTCAGATCCTAACGGGCCTGGAGGCCTGGGCGTATTCTGAGATTAAAGCAGCCAGATGTGGTGAGATTAAAGCTGTGGCATGACACAGCTGGAAAGCTCTGGGGACAGCCCCACCATCCAAGCAGTCTTCCAAAGACTAATGGGGCTTGGAAAAGCCAAGTGGGGAAGAAGGAATTTGCTTTCCTGCTTAGGGTAATTCAGACTGGTATGCTAACAAAGTCACTGAAAGTTTGTTTGGGCTTTGGCTTCTTTTTCTTCCCCTCCACCACCCTCCAACCCCAGTATTAGTAGGAGGAATGAATTCAGGGCTTTGAGACTGCTAGACTTGCTAGGCTGGCTCTCTGCCACTTGAGCTACAACTCCCAGCCCTGGTTTCCTTTGTTGGTTTATGGTTGTTGTGCCAGTACTAATGCTTGAACTCAGGGCCTCACTCAAGTTCTCAATTGGCTTTTTTTTCCCTCAGGCTAAAGCTCTACTACTTGATTCATACCTCTGTTTCCAATATTTGGTTGGTTAATGGGTGATAAGAGTCTCAGAGAATTTTCTGTCTGTGCAGGTTTTGGACTGTAATCCTCAGACCTCAGTCTCCTGAGTAGCTAAGATTACAACCCTGACTCAACAGTGCCTGGGTAGCCCAGCTTTCTACTGGTTATCATGGAAATGGAATCTAGTGGAGTTTTGTTGTTGTTTGGGTTATCCCTGACATGTTGTGCTTTGGATATCTGTCTCCTGAGTAGCTTAGACAAGCCTGAGATTCTGGCACCTAGCTAGAAGGCTAAACTTTACCTTGCAGAACTACTAAAATCTAGTTTATATAATATTCATGGGATGCAGCGCTTTAGCAATCCCATACAGAACAACACCAATAAAGGAAAAGACAAAATTAATCTAGGAATCAAATTTGAGTGTTTATGCCAAGAAAAATAGGGGTAATTTTGAAAATGAATAGGAAAAGCCTAGCTTAGGAGCTCCCGATACCAGTGGTCACGCTGTTGTAATTCAACTGTTGATATTTGCACAGATCAACCATTGACCAATACAATACATAAAGAATTCAACAGCTACGTGGACAACTCATTCATGTAAAATATGATATTCTCATAAAGGGAGGGAGTTTCAGACCAATGCAACTGAGCCATATAGAACTTTGCTTTAAATCTATATTGAAGAAAAGGATTGTATAACATTGGCATTACTCCTGATGAAACATAACGCGACTGACACACGACATTGTGCCTGGGCCCAGGACCACAGTGCACATATGACACAACAGGGCAAATAAGCCACACTCTGCCTCTGGAAACATGTGTGCCAGTGTGAGGTGTGTGTCACTGATTGTCACAGTGTACCCCTCTGTAGGGGATGTTGGTTGTGGGGGAGGCTGGGCCTGTGTAGGGACAGAGGGTCCGTGGGAAGTATCTGTCATTTTCTTTCAATTTTACTGTGAACTTAAAACTACTCCAAAGTATTCAATTCTGAGCTGGGCACCAATGGCTCCTGCCTCTCATCCTAAACTACTCAGGAGCCTGAGATCTGAGGATTCAAGGTCAAAGCCAGCCCACGCAGAAAAGTCCATAAAACTCTTATCTCCTGTTAACCAGCAAAAACCCAGAAGTGAAGCTGTGGTAGCAGGCCAACCTGTGGAACCAAGTGAGTGACCCTGGCTGGGACAGGCAGGTAGGAGGAGGCTGGGTAGCCTTGCATTGTGTGGGTGAGGTGCGCCGCCTACTGGAGGGTAATAGAATAATATACTATGGAACCAGCGCTGGAGAAATAAAACCTTTATGCATCTCAGCTCATCTGTATCATTATTGTGCTCGCTACACAGCCGTAAGCAAAAATGCTAATGGACATGCCAAGGCCCTGAAATGAAGCTCCACTACCAGCATACGCATGCACAGACACACACACACACACACACACACACACACACACACACACACACAGTGAGATACCCCTCTGCCCATCACCTTAATAATAATAATAATAATAAAATTTTTGAAAGCCAAATGAAAGCTCTAGCCCTGAGTTTAAACCCTAGTCCAGGAATGAAGTATTAAGATAATCAGGCTCTTTAAATAAACTCAAACCATCTTTGTGGCCTGACAGTAGGCCCAAACTTCTTAAGCAACACAAAAATAACAACCATTAATAAAAGAAGGAATGGGGGTGGGTGGAGTGAAATAGAGACCAAGACATGAGAAAGGGTATCAATGTTTGTGAAGTAATGCACCTTCTATCTGGTGAATATAATGTAACTGTTTTATTAACTGCAATAAATATACGAAAAAAGAAAGAAAAAGAAATATTTGACAAATTGGATTATGTTAAAGCTAAGTACACTAGGCCAGGGAAACAACACACACACACACACACACACACACACACACACACACACACAGAGAGAGAGAGAGAGAGAGAGAGACAGAGAGAGAGAGAGAGAGAGAGAGTCATAGTAATGGTTTTTCCCTGTAGGAGGCAGGGGCAGGAGACATGTTTGGGAAACTGACATCTTGGAAATATTCAAGGATTTCACTTCCTGAGCACTTGGAAATTCAGCTGCAGAATTTAGCCAAAACTTGAAGTTTTTGTTTTTGTTTTTTTCCTTTGCAGTCAGGTTGACAGTGAGGAAATCCAGGGTCTCCCAAGAATCAATAGTTACTTGCAGTCAGTGGCAGCTCCAGAATCTTCTGCTGGGGGAAGCCTGGGAAGAGGAATCCAAGGGCAAAACACCCCGACTCTGTCCCCACGTGGGCCGTGCTTTTCATGGTCCACACAAATCCATCCTTTTTCCTCTAAAGACCAGGGGAGATGCAAGGAAGCCTAGGACCTGGTGACCTCTGTGGCAGCCAGCGTTGCTGAGCCCCAAAGTCACCTTGGGAGGATGGGGGGAGCCCTGGAAATGAGGGGGCAGGAATTCAGGGTACAGAAAAGAATTGCCACTGAGGCCCAAGATGAGAACAGAGACGCCCCCCCCCCCCCACCACCACCAAAGCCCATGGATGGCCCTGCCTGGCTCCTGTGGCTCCCGCGGGCTCTGCTGCCCTCCGGTGGTCACTCCTGGGGTTGCCGCGGGCTGGAGGTCCTGCAAAGTTGTTGAGCTGGTGTCCCAGACCTTGGAAGGCAGTGGTTGTGTTTATCAAACATGCAGAGTAACCACCAGCACTCTTGCTAGTGCATTTATACATTCATTGTCCCAGGAGTTCCAGAGTAGCTTGAAAATACACTCCTCTCTCTCCCTCTCTTGGATGAAAATTATTTGACCACATTAGGAGCTTATAAAATATTGAACAGAGGATTCCCTGCTGATAAGCAAAATTAGCCACCTGCTCCCCTTCTCACTGAACAGGGGAAGTGAGGAGGAAGAGAATCATTGTTAATAGGGTGAGTGATTTTACTCCCATCATACTACTACCCTCACTAAAACAGACTACACAGTTCCAAACAACCACCATTACTCTGTTAAAAATCGAATTCCCAGATGTGGCAAGCCATCAGGAAATACAGTTCTAGAATTTAGCTAAATCAGATCTCCTGAATCATTCTTGGTTCCTGAGTAAGGATGTCAGGAGGCTACCCCGAGGAAAGTTATACAGTCCAGTGAAATGTTTCCCTTCTCCTTGAACAGGCTTGACTCCTTTATCATGTCAAAATATTTCACATATCTCTCCTGACAAAAAGAGGCAAAGAGCTCAATAATGCTCTTAGATGAATTTGAATAATATTAACCATCACTTCCACATGCATTTGAAAAAATGTAGGATTTGTTTGAGATTGCATTCCAACCTCATAAGACTGATGGGAGGGATTGGAGGTATGGCTCAAGTGGTAGAACACCAACCCTAAGTGGAAAAACTCAAGTGAAAACATGCACCCCTGTGTTCAAGGCCCAATAGCGGCACATTAAAAAAATAGGCTTGTGGGACAACTGTGGTATCTCTTTTTTCTAAAAGGTAACTACATGGCCCCAGGGCTTTCTTGCTGTCCTGGCATTAGCTACAACAATAAACAGCAGACAGATGTGGTGAGCTAATTTTCTAATAATCTCTTTTCAAATTCTTAATGGGAGCCAGGCCAGGGCATATTGGGGGACAGCTCTGCACCAGCTGGTCTCCAGTTCTGACTGCTCCCAAATCCCATGAAATCGTCCTTAAATGTCCAACTGTGCAGGTTTGTGCCGAGTTTCTACCATCACAAATAATGTGATGACTGAGAAGTCTTCCTTTGTAAGTCTCACTTAGCATTTTACCATCTGAAGGGATGAAAAGATAGTCTTGAATCCAGGAGTCTGAGTTTCAGTAATTTCTCAAAACCATCCTGATGCCTCTTGCTAGCTGGAGGGAATTCTCAACCCTGTGCTGAAAAGCCTACAGGTGAGAGGCCATTGATTGAACTGAAGAAGTCCAGGACAACAATTGTCATGAAAACACACTCAAGGACTCCACAACCCTGCACACATAGTTTAGAACACATCCAGTCCTGCCAACTTCACAGGCTCTTTAGCCATCCTTCTGTGGCAGAGAAAACCTCTTAAAGCCAGTGACTTTGAATCCCCCTTTCTGGATCTTTCTGCCTTCATTTGAATAAGCTTCTACTTCCATATAGTCAAATTGCGTATTACAAGTGAAACGTTTGATTCATCATGAAGGAAAGAAATGAATACTCAAGTTATCACTATTATATCTACAAATGGAACCAAAAAATACATAGAAACCCTACCCTAAGTATGTGTATCCTTTAGGTATAATTCTAGCATATGTGGCACTTCTTGTATTCCCCTCCCTCCTCCCCCCCCGTCTATCTCTCTCTCTCTCTCTCTCTCTCTCTCTCTCTCTCTCTCTCTCTCTCTCTCTCTCTCTCTCTCTCTCTCTCAGAATCATGGCTTCTTTTTTTTTTTTACTGTGTTGGGGTTAATTAGAAAAACAGAACAGGTGGCTGAAAATAGAAAAGGAAATGAAGAAAAAATCAGATGCCAATGAACTTCGGGGTGTTGGGTGGCTCACACCCGTAATCCTAGCTACTCAGAGGCTGAGATCTGAGGATCGTGGTTTAAAGCCAGCCCGGGCACTAAAGTCCGTGAGACTCTCATCTTCAATCAACCACCAGAAGTGGCACTCTACTCAAGGAGTAGAGTGATAGGCTTGAGCTGAAAATCTCAGGGACAGTGCCCAGGCGCCAGAGTTCAAGCCCCATGACTGGCAAAAAAAAAAAAAGATTCCAATGAGCTACCCCAAAATAAAATTAAATTGCAATGAGAGGTCTTACCTTAAAAGTTATTAGACTCCTTGAACACTTGTTTGTTAAACGTGTCATTTAAAATATGATGTAAAAATCAACATTAATAAATTCTCTCATAAAAACAGTTATTAGAACCATACTAAGAAGTACATGCAGCCAGTGGGGAGGATCTTTTCTACCTGGGGCAGAGTGAGCATAGCTGTCTCAGCACATGCAGTGCTCTAGAAAGCATCTGCTTAATGCAATAGGAAATTCAGTCAGGGTATGGGAAGTGACGTGGCCGCACGTCCTCAGCGCCATGGATCAGCTCAACAGCAGCTGAGAAACTTGCGAGGCTACCTGTTGGTCTACCACCGGATGACCGAGCTCTGCTTCCAGCGCTGAGTGCCCAGCCTACACCACGTGGACGCTGAGGAGGGGGCCTGTCTGCACAGCTGTGCCGGGAAGCTCATCCCTTCCAACCACCGCCTCATGGCCGCTTACGTGCAGCTTATGCCTGCCCTGGTACAGCACCGCACCGCAGACTACGAGGCTGCCCGGGCTCCGCCAGGGGTTACCGAAGAACAGCCCCGTGCCTCGCCGGCAGGCAGCTGGCCATCCAGTCTCCCGAGGGGAGGTGCAAGATGGACCCTCAAACTGAAGGACCCGGTGTAACCTTGGGCTTGGTTGAAGTTTGCACAGAGAGATTGAGGCCCTTACCTGAAAGCGGGTACCGGGGCTGTTCCTTAACCTGGAGCCAATAACCCGCTCTTACACTATTTTGTTTATATTCTGGGCAGGGAACATTTTATTATTATTATTATTATTATTATTATTATTGTTCCTTGGTTTGTTCTGTCATTGAGTGCATGTCAGCAGACTTCAAGCCCTGACAGAAGTTCCTGTTCAGAAGACAGACTGCCCTTGAGGCTAACTTCAGAAGCAAAATATGCATTGCTTCCCCCCCATAGATTGTTTTATAAGAAATAATTGTATTGGATCATGGGGGGTGGCTACCCACCGAGCTTTTAGACATCACTTTTAAGAAGTCATTGACCACAGAGACGAAACTTGTAAAGTTTCAAGAGTTGTCCAATAACTTTAGCCTTCTGTTTGGATGGTTACTGTCTTCAGATTTCTTACCTCCATGGAATTAGCAGTAAAACCTTTAAGCAAAAAAGGAAAAAAAAAAGAACTCTTGTTGACCTCACTGTAATTGACCAATTTGATTAGAAAAACCAATGGCACTACATTTATTGATTGACATTTATCCCAACATGCAACTCAACACAGAGGTTTACTCTAAAATTATTGTGTATGTTGAGGGAGGTTAAAAGTAAATCCAACAATATACAATGAAATCTAAAATTACCAAGCTACCATTGCATAAAACTTTGAGAAAAAGGGAATGAAGTTGAAAAGTATTCCAAAAACAGAACCACACAACTCCATTGTCTCATATGAGAGGGAAAAAAAATTGCCTTGCTAGAAAATTATCTTCAGCAATGATCTAAAGTTTTTCTTTTTAATATGTACCTTGATGAGAAGGGGTGGGAAACAGGGACAACAACATAAGAAGGACTATCAATGTGTGAGAAGGAATGCACCCACTACCTGATGAATGTAACTGTAACCCCTCTATACATTACCCCAACAATAAATTTTTTTAAAAATTTACTTTGATTAAAAATTAGATGCTCATTCCCAAATTAAGAAAATAAACCAGGATAAAAGAATATGCAAAAAAGTTACTAGGAATGGGCCAGATTGTGGCCTAGTGGTAGAGTGCTTGCCGAGCATGCACGAAGACACAGGTTCCATACCTCACTACCATATGTGCCATGCAATTGTGGTAAGACACTATTATTTTCCCGACTTATCAACTATTTTGTTGATCTTTGTTTCTCACTTTCAGTGTTTAGTGGGTTAATTCTACCTATGAATTTTGTGGAGTTTTCTTCCTAAGCTTGTTTGAAGTGGTCCTCTTCACACCCCAGCCTCTTGAGTCGTGGGGATTATAGGCAGAAACCATGGCATCTGACTGAGATTCAGGTCAGATAGCAATGTATTTTATTTTGTTGATGATTTGAAAGAGCAAAAAATACTGGTATTTCTGCTTTCTTGAAGTAATAGTTTTGACTCTTCAGACACCACTTGCCAACTTTGTTTCCTCACATTTATCTCTAAGAGGTACACAGAGCAAAGGTGTGTTTCCTTCCTTCGGTCCTTCTGTCCTCCACATCAGACACACAGAAACTTCATCCAGTGTCATGTTACAGAGCAATCTATCACTATTCACTGCAAAAGTAGAAAAGGTCTGAGGATCAAGGTTCCAAGCCAGCCCAGTCAAGAAAGTCCCTGAGACTCCTATCTTCAATTAACCACCAAAAAAAAAGAAGTGACACTGTGGTTAAGTGGTAGAGCACTAGCGTAGAGCAAAAAAGCCTAGGGAGCTGGGGTAATGGCTCATGTCTGTAATCCTAGCTACTGAGGAGGTTGAGATCTGAGGATCCTGATTCAAAGCCAATCCAGGCACTAAAAAGTCCATGAGACACCTATGTCCGATTAACCACCAGAAGTGGCGCTGTGGCTCAAGGAGTAGCTTGATAGCCTTGAGCTGAAGAGCTCAAGGACATTGCCCAGGCCCAGAGTTCAAGCCCCATGTCCAACAACAACAACAACAACAACAACAACAACAAATCTCAAGGACAATGCCCAAGCCCTCAACCCAAGTCACAGTTCTGGCACAGGAACACACACACACACACACACACAGACACACACACACACACACACACACACACACACACACAATTTTAAAACCACTTGTCAAGAAAAACATGCAAAACAACAATTGCTAATAAAAATCCATTTCAGACAGGAGGGTGCACTCAACCTAGGGAAAAAAAGTCAGACCCAAATTTAGTCCTTTGGTTCTTAGTTCACTGTGGTTCAAAATGGGTAACTGATTAAAACTGTTTCCGTAGTGATTGACAGAGCATGATTTAACGTGGGAACACTGAATCACAGTAAACATCTCAAGTCACTCCATGCCTGAGTTCATGGAAACACGCAGACATCTGCTGCCCTCCACCTCAGCCCAGCCTGTGACCATGTTTCCACAACTGAAGTTGCGTGTTCCGTCATGTTTTACACAACCTGTAATATGTCCCATGTGGTTGGCTTCACTGACCAGGATTAGCCCTTGCCTAGGCTACCACACATACATGTAGTAATGATTCAAGAATAATCCCTTTTCTCCTCATGTTAACAAGCAGCTGGGTGCTGGTGGCTCACCTGCAAGATCTTAGCTACTCAGGAGGCTGTGATCTGAGAATCATGATTTAAAGCCAGCCCACGTCAGAAAGTCAGTGAGACTCTTATCTCCAATTCACAAGCAAAAAGCCCAAACTGAAGGTATGCCTCAAATGGTAGAATTCCAACTTTGAGGGGGAAAAGGACAGCACCCAGGCCCTGAGTTCACCCCGAGAACTAGCACAAACAAAAGAAAAAGAAAAATGAAAATGGATGAACATATTAAGGACATTATACATGACTGATTACTCATTGGACTAAAATGTTTTCATATATAATGGCTAAAACGGAATAATGCTACTACCAAAACAGATAGGTAAACAGAATAGGTTTAAAACTAAGGTGTTATTTGTAAGGAAATGGAAAGACTTACAAAAAATCATATTAAGTGAAGTAAGCCACACTCAACGGAACATAAGCTCAATGGATTCCCTCATTTATCATAATCAGTAGAAACCTTGGGCTCTCCTAGCAGAGTTTTACAATAGAACAAATTGGGATACATAAGGCCATAGAGGATGACAATAAATGAAAAACCTCCATAAGATAGAAAGAAAAGCCATAAAATGAGTGATTGTTGTCCTTAATGCCCTATGTTATCTCTCATCTCTTTTGCTGTCCCCTGGTTATCTCATATTGTTACAGTATTTCACCTTGGTATTTGATAGATTGTATATATTCTTATTTGGTTATTTGAAATTGGATAGGGAAGGGGGGAAAACAAGATGAGGGTCGGGGTAGGGGGAGGGAAATGGGGACCAAGACATGAGAAAGGGAATCAATGTATGTGAAGTAATGTACCTTCTGTCTGGTGAATATAATGTAACCCTTCTATTAATTACAATAAAAATATATGGAAAAAAGTCATGTGCTTTTATGGAAGGGAAAGATTAATATTCAAATAAGCAAAGAAAGCTACCAAGGAAATTGCACACAGGTTTAAGTCTCTAACTCTGTGTGGGAGAAAAACAATAAAATGTGTGAAATGCACACACACACACACACACACACACAGCAACAGTGAGGGGAATGAGGCAACAATCAGGAAAGCAACTCCTTTCGCAATAACCTCAAAGAAAATGAAGTACCTAGGTATTAGCTTAACTAAGATTGTAAAGGACCTTTTCGATGAAAAGGTTAAAACTCTGAAAAAGGAAATTAAAGCAGAACTAAGGAAATGGAAAAACCTCCATGATCCTGGGCTGGAAGAATCAACATCATGAAAATGACAATCTTGCCAAGGGCTATCTGCAAATTCAACGCAATACCCATCAATATCCCAATGTCACTCTTTAAAGAAATAGAAGAGGCAATCCAGAATTTCATATGGAATAATAAAAGACCCGTATAGCAAACACTTCTTAGCAGAAAGAACAGCGCAGGAGGAATTTGAATACCAAACTTTAGACTCTATTACAGAGCTATAATTATCAAAACAGCTTGGTGCTGGCACAAGAACAGGCCTGAAAACCAATAGAATAGAACTGAGGACCCAGATATTATACCACAGATTTATGGCCACCTAATTTTGACAAGGGACCCAAAAAATAGAATGGAAGAACTATTTATAATTGTTAACTCCACTTTAAGAACCTAAGCTCCAACTGTCTATACTTTCACTAAGGACTTCGCTGAATTTGCCTACTTTATGTAAATGCTTTGTTTATTTCTTAATTTTTACCCATGTTCCTCTCACACACCTCTTTCTCTTTTTCTCCTCTCTTTCTTTTTCTCCTCTCTCTTTCTCCTCTCTCTCTCTCTCTCTCTCTCTCTCTCTCTCTCTCTCTCTCTCTCTTAATCTGAGAGGAATTAAAAGACAAATTCACAAACAGGTGTACAAATCATAATGTAGAAGAACAAACAATATAGAAAAGAAAAGCAACATCTCATATCCAAAGTATAACAACTCAATAATTGAATTCACCTTTGCAAGCTGAAACACAGTGTCCCCTAACCCACTGCTGATAGCCACACACTTGAAGGAAATCAGGCTTTCCTAACTCCACCAGACAAACGTGCTTTTGCCAGGCCTCGAAGCTCAGGGCCCTGTGAGGATGGGCTTGTGATTGTACACTGAGAGACACTTTAGCAGTAGCCAGAACATATTGGGCTGAGCCTCAGAGCTTTCCTGTTTGCAGCTTGGGACATGGTGGAGCTTTAGCCCTGAGGCCTATCTATCCACTGGGCATCTCATAAAATCTTACATGGCTCCTCTCCTAACCATTGCCCTGTTCTATCTCTTACAAGTCACCAGCGTAGTACACTGGAAATTGTGGTTACAGGGAAACAGGACTGGGCACCAGGAGGCACAGAGACCTTCTGTATCTCTTCTAAGGTGGTGTGGCTGCTGCACCCAGGTCTACCTGGGGAGAGTAGTATTGAACAGTTGCTGAAACACTGAATGGATGAGGTCATGCTCAGGACTAGCAAGTGGTGAGAAAAGGGGTCATCTGGGGAGGGTGTGTCAGAAGGAAGGGCTCAACTGAAGGGACCTCCACAGATGACCTCACTTCCTTCACAGTGGAACTTAGAACCTTGGTATCCCGGCACCCACAGTCAACACAAGCCCCCAACTGCTCACTTGTGTGGCTAGCAGATGTTCAGGAGATGTTTGCCCGATTTTTCTCAAATGGGAGAGGCTCAGGCCTCATGGAAGAGCGCAGAGGGTGCCTGGCCCACGTGTGTCCAAACAAGGCCAGGCCTGGCCTGGACACTTCTGGAGATGCTGTCATTGGACCCCACAGGTGACATGGGGAGGTTCAGGGCAGTGAGAGTCTGGGGAGCTGGACATATCTAAATCCCCTGGTCATTAACGGCTCTCCACTCCCTGTGTGTTAGTGTCTGTGTCTGTGTGTGCATGTGTGTGTGCTTATGTGTTTGTGTGGTTAATAATTTTTAAGTAATTCACCTGACCCTATGTTTGCGTATTCCATGTGCCTTTTTTTTAGCGTAGAGCTGTTAAGTATGCTTTGTCAATAGTCATGTGCATGCGTACTAAATGAATGACAAACAAAAATTAGAGATGTGTACTCATATTCGTTGACTCTCTGGCTAATCCACACTCCTATAAACATGTGATGACACAATACTCAGGATGAAACATAAGGAATATGCTTGGTCTCAAAAGGGAAGGCCAGGGGAAAGTCATCCTAAGGGAACACAGACATTGCCAGGGGCTAAGTTCTTTTTACTAGAGTCCCCTCAGCTTTCCTTTCTCAGATTAGTACTATACCGCATGAGACACACGTTCCTATGGCACTTGGTGGATACGTGGACCTTTAACTCTCACAGAATTTTCTCCATAGGCTGCCTTTGAACTTCCTCCACATCTCAGACTCCAGAGTAGCTAGAGTGCAGGCATAAGCTGCTGTCACTGAGCCTCTTTCTTTCATCTTAGAAAAGAAATGAATCAAAGCAGAACAGGACGGTTGATTTTTGGATTGTTTGTTTGCTTGTTGGTTTTTCAGTTATGCATTGAACTCAAGACTTTATTTGTAAGATAGGCAAGCCATGAGCCTGTAAAACTTAATCACAGTTCATTTTTCAATAAGTGGACTCCTCGTTAGTGCATTGTTGAGTATGGAGGATACTCAATGGGATAAGAGTACCTTGATCCAATCCTCCTTATGAATGGTGGTCATCCATAGGCATGAGGTTCAAGAGACCCGTGGTCACCCACCCACGGAGGACTGCAGCCTCTCAGAAAATGTCACTGGAATTGCAGAGAACATACACTGGCCTTACATCACAGGGTATTCCATTTAAATGCACAGGGCCGGGAATGTGGCCTAGGGGTAGAATGCTTGCCAAGCATGCACAAATCCCTAGGTTCAAATACTCAGTACAACAGAAACAGGAAAACCTGCAAGAGGTGCTGAGAGACAATAGGTAGAGCCTTGGCTAGAATCTCTAGGAAACACCAACCCCCAAATAACTACTCCAGAAATGTAGGCAGTGACCCTGTGGCTCAAATGCTACAGCACTAGTCATAGGAAAAAATAAAGTTTAAGGAGAGCTCTCAAGCATAGATTTAAAGATATTCAGACTGGTAAAACAAAAGCAAAATTAGATTTGGCAATTCAGTTAAGGCTTCTGACAATTACTTGCTTATATCCATAGAAGAAAGAGATGCACAAATATATAATTATAGATAAGTGTGTGTGTGTGTGTGTGTGTGTGTGTGTGTGTGTGTGTTCTCAAGAAACTCAAGGGTATGCTGTAACATAGTGGAGATAGAAAGCAGCTGCTCTATGTAGTCGAGAGTTCCAGCATCCCTAGATCTAATGACTCTCCTCAGTGTGTAGGCCCTTCCACTGTTAAAGAAGCTGCATTCTTGTACAGATGTTCCATGTCTGATGATGTCCTGTAATGCTGACTTCTATGCAGTCCAATAATTGCTAGAAAAGTGAGTTCACTGCAGAAAATGGACAAACATATTTCTGAATTCAAATAATGCCAATGGGGCTAATAGGCCTCAAAAGAGTATGTCACCAGATGACCATGAAACTCACATTCAAGAAGCTGCACACAGAATATTCTCCAACAATGATCCACTGCCAGGATACACAAATAGCCTAAACAAATACTAAACATGCACATCATTCATCATATCTGGCTGAATGTGGGGTTTGTATGAGGTTACACCATAAAATAGACTTCTGATTCAAACCAGTGGAAAGAGATAATGAAGGACAATGCATGTTAATGAAGGGAATCATCTAAGGGGAAAACACCCATGAAGAGGTAAATAAATATTGATGCACAATCCAATGAATCAACTATGTACACTTTAAAACAGTGTCTTTGGGCTAACCAAAGATGATGGCTCCGTTCAACAACAGATGTTAACAATCCACTCTCAGCAAAGTAAAGGATAACCCAACTAAATCATCTGTGAACACCAGGATGAAACATATGACAAAACAATTACCCCATATACTAATCTGTTTGCTATATATATATAAATAGATAGCTATATACTGATGTACACATGTGTTAAACAACAGGTATATATACATACTCAGAAACATATTTCTATGAACGACACTGTATAGAAAAACATATTCTTCTTGTGGGGTTTTGCTAATTCTGGTTTCTTATTTCTTTCTGTACACTTGTTTTGGTGTCTACCTTGGGTAGGAACATAGAACTCAGTACAAAAGTGTGAAAATGTTCATCAGTGATGTTCAATAGACATTGTACTGAAAGACATCTAGACAAGTCACATGGAGAAACAGAAGCAGGAAACTGATAGTTTGCGGAAGGAATGACACTGGACAAAAGAAAAAGAACTCAATCCATGTCCTATGTAACTGTAACCATTCTACGCATCTGTGAAAATAATGTAACTTCTTTACATAGTGATGAAAACCACAGTGAGAGCTGGTTGGTGCTGGTGGGAGGTTGAGATAAGAGGATCATGGTGCCTGTGCAGAAAAGTCCCCATGAAATGTTCCTCACACATAGCCACTGAAAACTCCACAAGCAGACATGGGGCTTGAAGCTGTAGCACTCTAGCTTTGAGCAAAAAGAGCTCTAGAACAACGTCCAGGTCCTGAGTACTAATTCCTAAAGACAGGACGGTCAGGGTTGGAGACCTTGACAATGCCCAGGTGCTCATGGGATCCAAGCTATGTGACCGCAGCTGGGAGAGCCTGCGGGCTGCATGGGGTCCTCTGCAAGCTGGCCTCCTGCAGGAAGGAGGGGCCCAGTCCTCCACCTCACTCCTGAGGACAGATGTGCATTCAGTCTCTCAGGCCCCTGCCAAACTCTAGGAATAAGTGGGAGAATGTGTGGGGAGCGATGAAGACACCAAGAAGACAGCAGAAGCACACGTGTGTCCAGGAGCATGTTAGAAAAGAGGTCCTTGTGGCTGGAGAGACATGACACAACACACTTCCCAGACCAGGAAATGGCCACACAGGTCCATACTGAAATAAAGTGTTCCCCAAACCCACTGCTGACAGCCACAAAATGAGGAAGTCACACTTCCCTTGAGACCACACTCAGCCAAGCTCTACCCAGGTGTCAATCCTCTGGTCCCAGTAAGGAATGGGTTGTGCCCTGTGTAGACAACAACTGTGTATCAGGGACAGAGCACCTTGGCCTGAGCTTCAGTGATTTTCTACTTGCAGCATGGCCAGACTTGACCCTGAAGCCTGACCACTGGGGAATCCATAGCATCTCTCAGGAATCTTCATCTTAAGGTTTCCCTTTCCTGTCTTAGAAGACAAGTGAGGAGCAGAGTGGGACTTGAGAGAAAAGGGGTTTAAGGTTGGGTCCCATGAGGCTGAGAACCCAATTGTGTCTCCCCCAGGGTGGTGTCTACTCCACACAGGTCTACCCCAGGACCATAGAATTGAGGTGCTGGGGTAACACTGGACAGCTGTGTCCTGCCTAGAGCCACCACAAGGATAGAGAAGGGGACCTTTGGAGAGGGTGTGTCAGAAGGAAGGGGTCAATTGAAGGGACCTCCACAAATGACCTCATTGCCTTCACAATGGAACTTAGAACCTTGGTGTCCCAGCACCCACAGTCAACACAAACACCCAGAACTCACTTGTGTGGCTAGCAGACCTTCAGGACATGTTTGCCAGTTTTTCCTCAAATGGGAGAGTCTCAGGCCTCATGGAAGAGCCCAGAGGGTACCTGGCACAAGTGTGTCCCAACAAGGCCAGTCCTGGCAGTGAAAACTTCTGGGTCATTGGACCCCACAGGTGACATGGAGGCCCAGGCCAAGTGGCTGGAAAGCTCACCACATCTAGGTCTCCAGTCATTACCAGCTCACCTTTCCCTCTGTGTATTTGTGTGTGTGTTGTGTGTGTGTGTGTGTGTGTGATAGAGAGAGAGAGAGAGAGAGAGAGAGAGAGAGAGAGAGAGAGAGAGAGAGAGAGAGAGAGAGAGAGAGAGAGAGACAGGGAGGGAGGCAGACAGACAGACACAGAGAGAGGCATACAGACAGACAGAAAGACATGGAGAGAGAAGGACTGACAGAGAGTGACGAGAGTAAGACAGAGACTGAGAGAGACAGGGAGAGAGATATAGAGACAGAGACAGCAAGACATGCATAGAGAGAATAGGGACTTATTTTAATGTAATTCCCTGGACTGTATGTCAGAGTCCCCTTTGGTTCCCTAGTTTTAGCTTAAACTATTCCCCTGGTCCCACTCCAGGATGAAGCTCCAAGCCAGGAGGAGGGCTGCAGGGCAGGCACCCTGGAGCAGCTGGTGGAACACTTGGTGCCTGCCCAGCTGACCGGGGAACACTTCTTCATCCCCACCTTCCTCTCCACTTACCAAAAATTCACCAGCACCGAACAGGTCCTGGACCTGCTGTTCCAAACGTGAGTACCAACTGCAAGGGCAGTGGACTCTTTTTCTCCACGGGACCCTGGGAATGACCTGCACAACTCTCAGGGCTACTCTGATCCTGTGGAGTGGGGTGGGCAGAGAAACATCTTAGGTTATGCCAGAGCCATGGGAAATGCCTTGTGTGCTCCCTAGTAGTGTAGGCTCACACCTGTGACCTTCTTCCTCAGGACACAGCTTTCTGCCCCCAAGCTCTGAGCCCTCAGACAAAGCACACTTTCCCTGTTTGGAGAATGGTTCCTCAACTACATGTAGATAGAGCAGGGATAGCTGAAGGCAGAGTGAGAGACCCTCAGCCCACAGGATTCTCAAGGGAGAAAAGGCTTGTCCCTATCCTTTGCACATAGGTTGAAGCCCCTCCGGGTCTGGACATGTTTGTAGGGAGAAAGCACAAATAAGCCGCACTGTTGCAAGCCGGATAAAACACAGGAAGAGACAGCCAGTAACTGTGCAATTCCTCTACAGGTTCAGTAGAGGTGAGGCCTTCAAGGACTCCTCTAAACAGGATGAAATCCTGCCTTTCTCCAGCCAGGATGGCATGCCACAGAACAAACTCAGAAAGTGAGTGGACTTTGGTCGCAAAGGAGGGCATCTGTGTGCACAGTGGAGCCAGGTTTGAGTGTAGCGTGGTGGGCAAGCTCAGAATCCCAGAGATCTTGACATTCTTACCACAGGGTTGAACTGTGGCATATGTATGCAGCAGAGCCATGACGGGCAGTGCTGTTGGGATCACTGGTGGAGGCTTCAACTCAGAGCTGAGCCCTGTGCCTACCCATCCTCTCCACAGCCCCTGATGCCCAGCCTTGCCTGTCCTCACCATGGCCTCACAAACCGGAGTAGAGCATTGATGTAGTGTTTTAGGACTTCTACTGACCCTAGGAAGGCTGGCAGAGTAGAAGGCCTGGCTGGGTCACCAAGAGAACAGTGAGGTGGGGAGATAGCCACGTGTGGCTCTTGGAACTGAGGCAGCAGAGTCCCCAGTGGATGTGAACCAGCAGTCAGTTCATGCCAGGCATACAACAGACGCCATGGAGACTCCATGCAGAGGGGAGGGATTGGAGAGCTGCAGGAGTATGGGGAGCTTCCTGGAGAGGGGAGAGTTGCTCATCCCATGATTGGGTGCTGGCTCCTTAGAATTCCCTTCAATTCCTCCTTGGTTCCTGAGGACTGTCACTACCTCCACCACCAAAGAAGCTTGTCTTGGGGAGATACTGATATCCATGTTTCAAATGAGTGCTGAGAGTGTCTGGGGTAGCCGCTGGCCAGGTTTCTGACTCTGCTGCCCAGCATCTGCCCCTAGTGCCATCTCTTCTATCCTGGACATGTGGCTGGACGAGTACGGGGAGGACTTTTGCCTGCACACTTTGCCTGCCTCAAGCAGTTGCTGGCTCACCTGAAGAGGCACATGACTGGAACACACGTGGAGAGCTGTGCACAACTGCTCCTGGCTCAGATGGAGGCCCAAGAGCCCAGCCAGACACAGCCTGATGGTGTGGAAACTGGGTGGGAAGGCGAAGGAAAGAGGCTGGATGAATGTGGGCCATCAGAGGGTGGAGAAGGCTCTAATATAGGCCTTGTGCAAGGAAGAAGAAAGATGCTGGAACATAGAGACTGTGCAGAGAAGTTGAAAATGAGGATGTGTAGAGGGATCCAGGTTGGGAAGTCAAAGGGAAGAGGATCTTTATTCTCTTTTCAAAGACTCAGGACAAATCCTCCATGGAGAGGGCCTTGTCTTCTCCTGTATCTCTAGCATTAGCCCAGTGTTTGTCTAAGTAGAAGAGGAGGGCAGCATTGAGCTCCAAGCTCTGGTGTGCAGACTAATTGCAGGAACATTACCAGGATTAGACCAACACCCAAAGTCAGCCTTGACTCTACTGTACCATGAGATGGGAGCAGCAGCATCAGGTGTGGGTGGCAGCCATGTCTTCCCGCGACTCTGAGGCTATGTGACGTGCAGTACCAGCTTCCTTTGCTCTGTTGATTGGGAGCCAGTTCGAAACTTGGCCTCATGGCAGACTCCCAAGGGAACCAACAACCTGGGCACCTGGTCCACAGCTTGGGTGGGACCCCTTAATTTATGGAGAATCAAAATAGGACCCGTCATGCTTTCCTCACAGGATCTTCATATCCTTCTTCAGGAAGCACAGGGGAGGGACTGAACCAGGAGAAGAATGAGGTCTTGGATTTCCCTCCCCTGTTGGTAGCCGAGCAGCTCACCAGGATGGACTTGGTGAGGCCCTGGGCAGGGAAGGGTGCACGAGGCTTCCTTCTGTGCATGGCTCCATTCTCATCCTCCTCCTTGCCCTAGAGCCCAAGCTTTCATCCAGCCTGAGCTTCACCTTGGCTCACGCTTCCTAGCATCACTCTCTTAAGTGCAGAGACTAAAGTGCACATGAGACCTCTGTGTGTCCCAGGAGCTATGCGTGGAGAGGTGCAGCCAGAATCCCAGCTCCTCCGCATTTGGCAGGGACCACATGAGCCCAAGCAATTATGAGGATTCTGGTGTGTGTGCCAGAGCCTAGTGTAGAAAACAGAAAGTGCTACAGAAGCAGCATCTGTGGATATGAACCAAAGGACAGGCATGGGGTGACTTGGGGAGGGCAGAAATTCGGGCTAGGTCAAGCAGGAAGAGTCACATTGCACAGCAGACCCTGACATGAGGTAGGGACACTCAGGTGTCCTCCAGGGTTACAAAGTGGCATGACATCCCTACAAACCCTCACCCAATCTCCAGAGACCCCTACACAGCCTGAGTTCTCAGAGCATCTAAGGGACCCAATCTGGGGCTGGGCACTGTGCTGTGTGCCAGGCAAGGAAACAATCCTTCCTTTGGCAGGAGCTGTTCCTGAAGGTGGTGCCCCATCACTGCCTGCATTCCGCCATTTCCCAGAAGGACAGACACGACATGGAGAACTTGGCCCCCACCATCCGGGCCACCTTCACACAGTTTGACCAGGTGTTCTACTGCGTGCTCACCACCTGCTTAGGGGACCACAGCATGCAGCCCTGCTCCAGGGCAAGAGTGCTAGAGCATTGGATCTTGGTGGCCATAGTAAGACACAGCTACTGCCTAGAGACTCTCCCTTCAGGCTCTTGTATTCTGAGGTGTGGCAATGTGCTCAGAGCCCTGTGTGGACTCAAGGCCCTCCTGCCCAAGGCCATCTTGTCTGGACTCCCACATACCACACATGCAATGGTGCTCACTCCTTCCTCACACTCACGACCCAGAGGCAACGACACCCAGGCCTGGTCAGCCCTCTCTCCCCTCTGAAGCCCTGTAAGCAGCTCCCCAGAATCCTTGTAGTGACCCTGGCTTAGCCCAGCCAGCAAGGCATCAGGTGGCAGCAGTAGCATGCAAGGCTCACACCCCCTTCCTATGAAGGAATGCAGAGTCCTCAGGAACTTCTCCTCCCTCCATGCCATCCTCTCTGCTCTGCACAGCAGCGCCATCCAGCACCTGGACAGCACATGGCAAGTGGTCTCCAGGTGGGTCCCTCTCTCCACAGAAGCTGTGCACACACAGGGACTAGCCAGCTTCACCACCAGCCCCAGAGCCAAGCCTGTATGACCTGGGCTGCTAGCTAGGAAAACAGGGACAGTGCCTGCATTATGCCTGTTCATGCACCGGCAAATGTTCAGTTCAATGTCTCACTGAAGCTGGACAGAGACCCAGAGGAGCTGTCCAGGGTTTCTGTGGTAATTCTACATTTCTGTCCAATGGAAATCCAAGCACAGTTGTCTAATAGAACTGGGCTGGACTCCATTGGAACATGAAGAATAAATTGCTTCCAGCTCCAGGCTCCTTGGAGCTTCATGCAATCATTTGAAAAGCTCCTGTTCAGGCAACTTGCAGGCCACACTCTAAAACAAAACCAAGCCTGTCTCCCTTCTCTCTCACTTTCCCATTTGTCACTTCTCTCTGTCCCTCCTACAGAGAAAGCATGCAGATATACCAGAAACTCTCAGAGATCGTTTCTCCTTCCTGCTCTTACTTCTGGACCAAAGTGCTACTCTTTCAGGTAGAGAGAAAGGGGTCAGAAAGAACAGGGCTAAGAAGGCAAAAGTGGGATCCAGTTCCAAAAAGAAATGCTTTCCCGTTTTTTCTCTCCATTCTGGATCTTGAACTCAGGGCATGGCTGTTGTCCACCGTTTTTAATACTCAGTGCAATTCATTTTCAGTCACAAGCCCACTCCATGTTTGGAGTTGATTTTAATTCACAGACTCAGTGACTGTGGTTTGAACTGGGATCCTCTGATCTCAGGCTCTTGAGTACCTGGTATGTAAGTTACCTGCACTGATCAGGACTGAGTTGCTCTGCCATACGATATTTCACAGCTGTCCTTGGAGCCAACCAGACATAGCACACACTTGTTTGAGATCTTAACATTCAGATCGAGGATGTCTACCTAAAGGAACTGGGTCTCTCTGTGCTCTCCGTAGATCAGATGCTGCTCACCACCATACAAACACAGAGAATGACTAGACAGGGGAACTGAAGGTGGCTGGGGCTTTTCTTGACAAGGGAGGCCAGGCACTGCTCACTCAGCCCTGAAATCTCAGCTGGACATGACTGCGAGCCCAAACCTTGAGACTCAACCATGAAACCCCCCAAGTGAACTAGTCGTTCAGACAGTCACCCACACAAATCAAGAAAGGAAAAGATGTATCTACCTCCACATTCCAACATACTGAGCTCCTTCACACACGATTCCAGAAGCCTCAGTGGGAAGGGCCTTGACCCACTTATCCACTACAGTATATCTGGGGAACTCCCCACCCAGATGCATAGAGAAAGATTTCTGCCAGGGCACAGACACATAGGGAAGAGCTTTGTGGGACAGAAGCTTTCTCATGATTCAGAGCCCCTCCCCTAGGTGAGGAAATCCAGAACTTTTTTGTTAGGAAGTTAGCTGAAAGTCGATAATCCTCTCCCTCCTTGACTCTTCTACCCTCTGGCCCATGACAATTATGGGAGCACTCACTGAGTGTCTCTTCTATGATTGCCTACAGTGAAGTGGACAGGCCACCATTCCTTCCTATTCCTCAGTCCTCTCCTCTCACCTGTGAAGACTGAGGAATTCGGATGACTGATGAGACATTGAGGAGAAAGAAATTTCCAGGAATCCAGAGAAGGCATTGGCAGAGAAACTCAGGGCAGCACCAACAGTGGGAGAAACCACTGGATGCCATACCGTCCAGAGGATAGTTATTTATTTGCAGAGTTTGCAGATGAGGAAGCAGGCAGAGAGAGTCCAGTTCACAGCATAGCATCCCACAGATATGCTGAGGCCGAGACTTAACCAGAACAGAGCAGCAGGTGGCACTAGCTTTGGCACCATCCATGCTCAGGTCAGGGATAAAGGTTGAGAGGACACAGGTCTCAGGAGTTCTGCTCTCCATTGTGACAGGAGCCTGGTGATTTTGCCCCCAAGGAGAAGAAGGCCAAGACAGGCCAGAGGCAGGCTGAGGACATGGTGAGTGAATGTGTCGTGAACGCACCAAGAGTGCCTGTAAGAGAAGAGAATAGAGGTCTGCTTGCTCATCTTACCTCTTGTTCCCCTGCCTGAAATAACTTCATAGACATGGGATTTGATTCTTATAATCCCTTGTCCTGAGTGGCTGCCAGAGACAAAGGAGGAGTAGAAGCCCCAGCATGGCAAAGCCTGTGTGGCAGGTGGCCTTAGAGGCTCCCTAAGTTGGGGAGGTGTCAATGCCACCCTTATACTGTTTATTATCCCAAGTGCACAGAAGGGGCTCTAACAGATTGTCCAGAAGGTCCTCAGGTGACTGATAAGAAAGGCCCTGTGAGGATGGAGGCTGTCTGGGGAAGCCTGCAATGGGGTCCTAGGCCATGGCACATCAACCCATCCAATTCCACAGGTTCACATCAAGGGCACCGTGCCCTACCTGAGAACTTTCCTGGGAGACTTCCGAATGATCGACACGGCCTTTAGGGACTTCCTGGATGTGAGTAGTCTGGGCATCACTGAGTTCCTGGGGTTGGGACAGAAAGTCTCCTGCTGTGTGCTGACCTCTGGCACAGTGCAGTTTCTTAAGATATCACTGCATCCATCTTAAGAAGGGACATCCAGAGCTGCTGGGACAGGGAGCTAGGGCACAGAGCACAGCTGGGACTCAAGTCCCTCTGGAAAAAAATGGGCAGTTGGGATCACTGGAAAACAAAGGACAGGTCAAGCAGGCACCAGTGCGTCCAGCTCAGCTGAGCCCTCAGTCTCACCATGTCCTCAAAAGATTTGGCAGATGATAACCAAACCTCTTTGGAGATGTGTCCAGGTTCCATCTAGGACTTTGTTCACAGGCACATGTAGATGCCCTCTGTCCCATGGAAGAGGACCAGCCCCTGACAGGGAGGACTGAAGGGAGGAAGAGTGGGGTTGTCCTCACATTGTTCTCTGCCTTCTAGGAGGGAGTCATCCATTTTGAGAAATTGAGAAAGGTGAGTTTCAGGTGCCCTCCTGGCTGGACGGGGACCAGCAGCAGAGTCAGCTTCAATCACCATGACCGGTAGGGAAATTTGGTTCAGAGTGCAGATCTTTCCCGAAGACAGGGTGGGAATGTGAAGTGGGAGAGGAGAGCTTCCTGTGAAGGAGTGTGGACAGTTATGAGAGCCACAGCACCCTGATGCACTGAGGCTTCCCAGAGCAAAGCCTGGAGAATGGTCTTCCCCTGGGCATCACAGCACAGCCCTCCACTCTCCTCATGCTCTCCCTGGCCAGGAATATGCAATCATGGAGCAACTGAAGCAGCTACAGGCAAGCTGCACCTATGAACACATCACCCCAGAGGAGATGTTTCTAGGCTGGTTCAGGGGCCTGGAGCAGCACAGCGAGGAGGCCAGGTGAGCTGGGAGGCACTAGGACAGGGAGAGTGGCCTGTCACTGGGATGTGGTGTCAGCCTGAGTGTCACATGTCTGGACTTGAGAACTTACACTCCCTAGGGGCAGTGACCAGGTGGGTGGCAGGCTCAGAATTCCAAGCAGACTCTGGGAGGTCCCAAGCTTCAATTTGGTCAGCTCACCTCACACTGTTGACCTAGATAAGAGTTTTCTAACTAGAAGTCCACTCAACACTTCTTTCTTTTCCTTAGTTAAAAACAATTCTTACTTTTATCTGGGTCACTGTATAACTAGATATAGCTAAACTCTGATCAATGAAGTGGGAATATTTAGTGACAAATTCTGGAAAGGTTAAGAGAGAACAGGCAGGATAGATAAGGCCTTTGCCATCTTCCTATATGGCTGCCTGTAACTCTGATCTGATGGTCATGATAATGAGGGTGATCACCAATAGGAACGGTAATTAAGAACCCAAAGGGAGGCCACCCCTCTCGTGGCCCTTTCATTCCCTGCAATATGCTCCTCATCTACCCTGAGACAAGCTGACCAACAGATATCCCAACTGGAGCCAAAAGGATGCAAAATAAGAAAGGGAAGGCAAGCAATTTCCTTCCAAGGACTTGTCACAGAGGTTGTGAACGTTTCAATGACATTCTGTTGGAGGAAACGTAGTCACCTGGTCACATCTAGCTTCAGGAGAGGCTGAAATATTGGCACGGGCTGGGAAGCCATGTGCCCACCTAGTTCTAATGCTAGAATGAAGAATTAATGATGCTTTAAAAAAATTAGGGATGTTTAAATTTTATTTCCACGCAAGGGACACACACACACACACACACACACACACACACACACACACACATCAGGTCAAATCTGATATGCAATGAAGACAGCTCTGTCTACTACCATTTTACAACATAGATGTGCAAACAGTTTTAAAGATCCATGCTTGCTCCACGAAAGAGTATCTTAGTCAAAATACATATGTGTCCATTCTAAAAGGTCCCTGCCCCTGCTATGCAGCTCTTCTGTCATTAGATAGAGAAAAACAGAGTCTATGGATAGTAATAAACTGGATGTTTAGAAATGGAGAAAATAGAAAACCTACTCTTAAGTGTAGCTGTGACCTAATATTTGAGCTCCAAGTAATATGAATATAAATTGATCAAATGTCAAAGGAAATATGAGAACCTTTGGGTACCTGAAAGTTTGGTTTAAAAAAATCCTCTCATCTGTCTTTATTACTCCCTTTGACCAACATATCAATGACACCTTAGTAGAGGATATGGGATAAACAGAGCCAAACATGCATGAACTGGGAAAAATAAAGACATGAGAAAAGCCATTTAGAGCATTTAATAGACAATACAAAGTAAGGCAGGCACCAGTGGCTCACACATGTAATCCTTGCTAAGCAGGAAGCTGTGATATGAGCACTGCAGTTCGAAGCCAGCAAAGGATAAGGAAAGCCTATGAGACTCTTTCATGCCTTCTGCCCCAACACCATTTTTTCTATTCTCTTGGCATGCCCCTGACTTAATGGAAATGGCTTACTCCTGTTTGTGCTCATTCATGCCCTGTCTCGTCTTTATAATTTTACTGGCTGCCCTTTCCCCAGAGGACATCCAGCAACTGGCTGGCCTTTGGCATCTGTTCAGCTGAAATTCAGCTGAGAACTTTCCAGATGCAGCATTACCACTATCCTCTCTAGCAAGCTGTCATTTGGTGCTGGCAACACCTCAGGTCAGCTGTCCCGTGGCCTGCTTCTCAGCCGTTCCACTTTACTGGAGACCCACAAACAGTAAAATGAAGTGAGGAATCACTTCATCCCTTGCAGAACAGTTATTGGTCACCAGTGGCCTCTGATCAGGATCTCAGATGCTCCAAGCATTGAATTGCAAGGACCCAGTGTAGTCTAACCCTTAACGTGAGGGCAGTGAGAGGACACTGTGCTGCAAACCAGCAGAAGGCAGAGCCAGGTGCAGAAATCCCGGGAGCTTCAGTACTTACTTACAGGTACTTATTTACCTTACTGCAATGCAATGAATCATCTAGATGAGGTAGGTGGCCTACTGCTCAGTTGTCCTCTAGCTTCATTAGCCTTTACAACCCCATCCTCCTGTTCCATGAGAGATGTCAAATCAATGTTATTAACTGAAACTCTAAATGTCCAGTATATATAAATACACTGAAGTCAAGAATGTGGTATAACTAAATTTGTATGTCTGCTGAGAAATGTGATCCACCTTCCTTTACCTCTGATAGCCCTGTTTTCTGGTGACCTCTCAACCTCAAACCAGGGTATAATTCCCTGCAGCCTCTGAAAGCTTCCTGTTCCATAACTCATTCTCACCTGGAGAAGAGGGCTGAGGAGCTCATTTATAATGTGGTTAATAACAAGTCTTAATCCAGGCACACTGGTGGTTCATGCCTGGAATTCTACCTCCTCAGGAGTCTGAGATCTGAGAAGCAGGATTCAAAGTCAGTCTGGACAGAAAAGTTCATGAGAATCTTAGCTCCAATTAAAAACCCAGGAGAACCATGACATGAGAAAGGGTATCAATATTTGTGAAGTAATGTACCTTCTATCTGGTGAATATAATGTAACCCTTCTATTAATTACAATAAAAATATCTGAAAAAAAAAACAGGAGAAGAGGACTGCCTTAGTTGGAAGGACCCTAGCCTTTGGGTGAAAAAAAAACTAAGGAAAACAGTTCTGATCCTGAGTAAGCCCCAAGATTGCCACATACACACACCCCAAAATAGTAATAATTCCTTATATATCATCATTAAAATGATGCTTCCAACAACTGCAAGTCATCCAGTGATGGACATTCTCATGAGACAAGAAAGGACCCACCACCACTTAGTTTACCACACTGCTAAGGGTCACCAAGAAACACATTTGTACCCCCTCTCTGAAGGCCTGAGACTGGAAAGACCATTAGCATTCACCAGTGACTAATGTGAGGAACACACACACATACACACAGATTTAATTCTGGCCTCTTTAATAATGGTGGAAGAGCTGCTCTGCCAGCTCTGTAACTACAGGGATTTTCCAGGAAGAACCAGATAATAGAGTTCACCCACAGAGCTCACAAAGCTATCCTGGCTACACAGGTTTGCAACTGAAAATGCTACAATCTCATCCCCAGGGTCTCCAATTTCCTGCTCCTCCCACGCTAGTCTTCCACCCACCACCACTCACATACCATACCACCTCACACTCCACAGGTTCCCATCTCAGTAAATAGGCTTGAACTATCAAAGGGAATTCAAGATGGGCAGGTACAGGAAATTTGAGTCATGCTGGAGTGATACCCTTTTGTTAACATGGCTACCTGTATCAAGTCAGTGGCAGAACATCCAGAATACCCTTGATTTGGTCTGCAGAGGCCAGCAATATTATTGCAGAAAGGTCAACCCTCAACTACATGGAAATCTTTATGAAATGTTTCTAAGAAAAAGGTAAGCTGAATGACAGGGATGTTCTGGTGCACCTCTCTTTCATGGTACTATGTATTGTAGGTCATCAGGGGAAAGTGTTTCCTTCATTCATTCATTCATAAAGTGTGAGCAAGGAATGACATCATCCCAGTTGTAAGGAAATGGAAAGACTTGGAAAAAAAATCATATTAAGTGAAGTAAGCCAGACCCAAAGAAAAATAAGCTCCATGGTTTCCCTCAGTTGTAACAATTAGATAGGCCAAAGACTTAAAGAGAGTCTTCTCTGAAGAAGAAACAAAAATGGCCTAGAGACACATGAAGAAATGCTCGACATCTCTGATCATAAAAGAAATGCAAATCAAAACATCTCTAAGATTCCACCTCACTCCAGTTAGAATGGCCAGGATCAAGAAAACTAGTAACAACAGATGCTGGAGGGGATATGGCCAGGAGGGATCACTACTACACTGTTGGTGGGAATGGAAAGCAGTATGGCAGTTCCTCAAAAGACTAAACATAGAGCTCCCCTATAACCCAGCAATCCCACTACTTGGCATTTACCCAACTATCCAGAAACAAGGGCATACTAAATCCAATAGCACAATAATGTTCATTGCAGCAGTATTTACCGTACCAAAGCTATGGAACCAACCCAGATATCCCTCAGTTGATGAGTGGCTCAACAAGATGTGGTATTTATACACAATGGAATCCTATGCTGCTGTGAGAAAGAACGACATCACCCCATTTGTAAGGAAATGGAAAGACTTAGAAAAACATCCTATTAAGTGAAGTAAGCCAGACACCAAGGAACATAGGCCCAATAGTCTCCCTCATTTGTCATAATCAGTAGATACCTTGGGCTCTCCTCGAAGAGATTTAAAATAGAACAAAATCTAGAGACATTAGGCCAATCTATATTGGAGGAAAGGATTGTATAACATTGGCATTACTCCTGATGAAACATAACGCGAATGATACACGACATTGTGCCTGGGCCCAGGACCACAGTGCACATATGACACAACAGGGCAAATAAGCCACACTCTGCAGTCTCTGGAGACATGGGTGCCAGTGTGAGGTGTGTGTCACTGATTGTCACAGTGTACCCCTCTGTAGGGAATGTTGGTTGTGGGGGAGACTGGGCCTGTGTAGGGACATAGGAAGTATCTGTCATTTTCTTTTAATTTTACTGTGAACTTAAAACTACTCCAAAGTATTCAATTCTGAGCTGGGCACCAATGGCTCCTGCCTCTCATCCTAAACTACTCAGGAGCCTGAGATCTGAGGAGTCAAGGTCAAAGCCAGCCCACGCAGAAAAGTCCATAAAACTCTTATCTCCTGTTAACCAGGAAAAACCCAGAAGTGAAGCTGTGGATCAAGTGGTAGCAGGCCAACCTGTGGGACCAACTGAGTGGCCCTGGCTGGGACAGGCAGGTAGGAGGAGGCTGGGTAGCCTTGCATTGGGTGGGTAAGGTGCGCCGAATACTGGATGGTAATGGAATAAGGTACTATGGAACTAGCACTGGAGAAATATTTAAACACCTTTATGCATCTCAGCTTATCTGTATCATTACTGTGCTCCCTACACAGCCTTAAGCAAAAATGCTAGTGGACATGCCAACACCCTGAGTTCAAGCTCCACTACCAGCATACGCATGTACTCATGCATGTGCACACACACACACACACACACACACACACACACGTGAGATATCCCTCTGTACATGACCTTTATAATAACAATAAAAAATGTTTAAAAGCCAAATGAAAGCTCTAGCCCTGAGTTTAAGCCCTAGTACCAGAATGAAGTAGTAAGATAATCAAGCTCTTTGAATAAACTCAAACCATCTTTGTGGCCTGACAGTAGGCCCAAACTTCTTAAGCAACACAAAAGTAACAACCATTAAAAAAAGAAGGAATGGGGGTGGGTGGAGTGAAATGGGGACCAAGACATGAGAAAGGGTATCCATGTCTGTGAAGTAATGCACCTTCTATCTGGTGAATATAATGTAACCCTTCTATGAATTGTAATAAAAATATGAAAAAAAGAAAGAAAAAGACAACAATCATTCATTATATGGCTTTTGTTTCAATATCCTGGAGGTCCTTTCAATTAGCTTCACATTCTATGGCCTTATGTATCAAGATTTTGCTCTATTGCAGATCTCTGCTAGTAGAGCCCAAGGTTTCTACTGATTATGACGAATGAGGGAAACCATTGAGCCTAAGTTCCTTTGAGTCTAGCTTACTTCACTTAATATGATTTTTTCTAAGTCTTTCCATCTGCATTTCTGAAACTCTAACACCATACAGTCATTTGCTTCCTTCTGAAACATATCCCTTGAAGGAAGATGTAGATCTTCCTTGCGCTGATATACACTTTCATAAAATTTAAGTAATGACAACTTATTTTTCACAGAATTTCCTAACAATCAATGTCAAATGTCAAATGTAAGGCTGGATTTATTGGTCTAAAAGCATTCTGCTCTAGAAAACTAAAAATGGACAAAAGTAAAAAAAAATACTCCCGTGATGCCAAAATGCCGTGTTGATATATTGACCAGTTTTCTGAAAAACAGGGTATTTGACAACACAACAGTATTTATTTTATTTTTCACTTACATTTAAAGTAAGTAAACCTAGTGTCTACTCTCAAAATAGTCAAAGAATTATCATCCTAAAAGAACCCAGAACTGTATTGCAAATATCTTTTCTGAAATTCTCTAGTTATTATACATTTGGAAGTGAGTACATAGCATTTTCAAGGCAATTATACACACTAAATGGTATATAAAAATTAAGATTAAATAAACCTAACCCTACCTGTTGTTACTGTATGCATTTATTTGAAATAGGGAAGAAAGGGGGAAAAAGAAGATGACTTGGAGGGGTTGGGGAGCAAAAGAGGGAGAAAAGCATGAGAAGAGGTATCAAAATTCAAAAAGTAATATACCCACTACCTGCCGGGCGTAACTGTAACCCCTCAATACATTACCCCACCCCAACCATTTTTTTGACCATTTTTTTTGTTTTTGCACCACCACTTCTCTTAAACAAGAAGTAACTCACATTTGAAAATTTTCAAACTTTGAACATTAAATAAGTAACCTAAATAAAAAGTCATTCCTGGAAGTTCCTTTAAATAAGTTGGGTGCCGGTGGCTCAAGTTTGTAATCCTAGCTTCATGGTTTGAAGGTAGGAAAGTCTTTGAGATTCTTTTATTTCATTACTTGAAATAATTTTAATAATGGTCAATTTAACAAACACAGGTAATATTATATCCCATATGCCTATATATACTTTATATACTACATTATATTGAAAGCCAACCATTTTTTTAAGTCTACCCCTAAGGCAAAGTAAAGCCCCACCAAAGTTCTAAATCCAATCACCAAACATTTAGTTCTTAATCCAAGTATCTTATATACATTACACACATTCTTTAAAGAAAACTTCCACCTAAAATAAAGCCCAGCTACAGAAAAGCACACATAAGAGGTATTCGGCTTAATGCATTACACAAAGGCCAACTCCACTGGACCACAACCAGGTTAAAAAAGAAACGCTGGAAAAACAAAAACACCCTGCCACTTCAGAAACAAAATAGCAATCACAGCCTTCTCCTTCCTAACCTATCTTTTAATGAAATAAGTTTCCTGCAGATTTTTTTTCTTAATGTAGTCTTGCCACCCAAGTTTGCATTCCAAGACAGCAAATATTTAACTTATAAAGGCATAATTTCATTGAAATTGTATCTCTTAACAGACAGATGTATATTCCTAGACAGCAAATCTTAACAATGCTTTTCAAAATGTTTTACTAGGCTTCTTTCTTAACTGGACTAATAAGGGATGTCCACGGAACTGATTGACTAGATTAAGACCTAAATATATTTGTGTGGGTTTTTTTTTTGCTAGGGCTTGAATTCACTTGGCTTTTTCACTCAAGACTAGTGTTCTACCTTTTGAACCATGCCTCCACTTCTTGCTTTTACTGGTTAACTGGAGATAAGAGTCTGCTCAGAATTTCCTGCCTTGGCTGGCTTTGAACGCTGATCCTCAGGTCTCATCCTTCTGACTAGCTAGGACCAAAGGCTTAAACCACCAGTGCCCAACGTAAGAGCTAATTATATTTTTAAGGAAAAAAATTACTCATATAAAAATATGTATAACTTAAGATCCACGAAAATGAACCATGAATAAACAAGTTGGATTGGTAATAAGTATCTTACTCAGTCACTGCTTTTCTTTTAGTATATTTATTCTTTTACTACTACATATAATAAGATACAAATTCATTTATATAAACACTGATTTTTTTTCAGTTTCAGGATTCCTGAACTAGACATTTTCCCCCAACAATGTATTAATATTATATATACTCTAACCATAAGACAAATTCCACCTATCCCAGGAAGACAGATAAAAGCTGTAATTTCACTTTCGGTCAAACAGAAAGGAGTCAATTTTGTGGTTTATGAAGGCAGCAAAACTAACTGGAAAATTAAAGTTATTATAACATTATGGTAGTTATAACTAAGTACATATTTTAGGAGCCCTTTCATCTTTTATCCTTGAAACATGTATATGAACAGTCTTGTGTTTAAGATTGCGACCAAAAGCAATTGGTGGGGGTTTTATTTTTCTAAATTTAGGACCCTCTGTGTCCTCAACAAACATATCAATTTTTCACTGAGGTTCAGCTAGTGCCTAAAAATTCTGCTAAAATTAAATGTTGATATGGCAGGGTTCACACATAATTTTTTTTAAAAAAAATTGGCCTTGGTGAAATGTAACTTTGTCTCAAAGTATAATGTACGAATATATGTGAAGAACAGAAGAACCCTGGCTTCTAGTTCGAGACATTCCTTTATTACCTATTCCATTCAAAATGTTTCCTGTCTGCTGTGTGCCAAGGCACTCTGTTGGTTGATATCCTAGACTTAATACATATTTTCTCGCAAATGCAGTCACATGCACACATTTAGCAGTATTTTCCTAAGTGTGTAATTTAACTCTTAGGAAGTGAATGGTATAAACACTTTGAGCACAACCATGCACGTATATACAACCACGGCATACATTCTTGAAATTACCTATGACAACCCCATCAGCAGACAAACTAAATGGCATGAATGTGCTAGCTTCAGTGCTACTAGAAGACTTTTCACTGAGCAACTTACAAGGTGACCAGCCTGCATGTCATTCCATGACTGGTTCCATGAATTTTGCAGAAAATAACCCAGGCTGAACTACGCCGCGTCCTACTCCACTCACAAAACAAAAACTAAAGCAATCCCTCCAAACCAGACACGATTTTCCAGGAGCTCCTTAAAACAACTCTGCCCAATAAAGCAAAAGCTGGAAGCAATTACCCAGAATTTAGTAAATCCCAATCTAATTTAGTTGTGTCTCATGTGCCATGTCTATACCACCTTTGTCATGATTTTCATTTGCCTAACATGTCATCTAGTTTCAGACAATGGCTAAAAATGTAGCAGGATGCCTTCAACCAAGTGCTCCTGTAGTCATGGTTTCTACTAGGTTTCCCTGGAATATTAAAATGCCTCTTTGGAACAATGGGAATTATGTAGCATGTTGGATGGTATTCAGTCCTAGGAGTACACAGAGCATTTACCATCCCTTCTCTTTTCCTTGCTACAAAAGGCTTCCTGTACTGTTATCCAGATAATAGTACAGTTTGATCTGCCAAATCTCATCCTATTTCTGTTTCATAGAGTATCACTGTTTATACTTGGGACAATTAAATATACAAATAGAATTATTAACTCAAGGACTCCGTGCCTGAGAATATTCTGTTTGAGAGAACGGCTCACAGAGGTGAACACAGAGTATTTATACAATTTTTGTTTGAATATTTATATTTTGCAAATTAAGTCACCACTGCAGGCTATCCTTGAGAGAAATACTGGTATACAGATACAAATATTACCCTTAACCAGTTCAGGCCCTGATACTGGTACCTTCATCACACACAGACACCCAATCCAACTTTCCCTAACTACCACATACATCATGTAAATGTTAATTGCCTATAAAGCTGAACAATGCCACATTAGAAAATTTAATTAGGTATAGTTTAAGTGCTGTTTACCTGCTGCTTGATTAAAATATAATCGAGCGCATTTTTCCAATCATTTTTATTAGTTTATTTTCATACCCATCTACTGCTAAACCAGTTAACATATGTTAAAGTACAGTCAGTCTAAATTATTACAGCAAAAGTAGTCTATAGGTGGAAAGGCTGACATACAAATAATGGTTCTGGACTAAAATACATTGGCTGTATAGAGTTACTCAAAAAAATCCAAAACTAAACAAAACAACAGAATCAACCTGAACTCAAGTTAGAACAGTAATCTCCCAACGAGTGCTGTCAAGCTGAAGAATAAACACAAGTGTTTGCTCACCATACCAATTTTCTAAGAGTTGTCTCTACCTTTCCACCCTGTGCTAACTCCTAGAAATATGGCAGAATGTCCCAAAGCTTCCTGTAGGTTCAGACAAAAAAAAACCTGCTCTTTGAATATTGACAAACTGATCATTGTTTTCTTAATTATTAAAAAGGACATACCATTAATGCTATGGATATGTTCATTAATTATAGCAATACTTGGTTATGGACTTTATGATATAATCCAAACATGGTGCAAATAGAAGCTTTCTTCAACAACTTTAGATTCACAGAAAATTTACGGAGATAGTGGGGTGTGCTATGGTGTGTCTTCTGCTTCTACTTCTCCTGTTAAAATCTTCCATTTTCACTATCCCAGAAACAATGGTTTAAAACTATGAGCCAAACTACACACTTGATGTAGGCTCCAGAGTTTTCCATTAATACTATTATTCTAAAATTAAATCATTTTAGGATACCACATTACATTTATTTCTGATGTCTTTCTTAGTACTTGGGTACTAGACACAGTTTGGACCCATATTCATCAGTTATTCTATAGGCTTTCTTTTTTATTATTGTAATTGATAGAGGGTTACAGTTATATTTGTCAGATAGAAGGCACATTACTTCACACACATTGATACCCCTTCTCATGTTTTTGTCTCCATTTTCCTCCCTCCACTCCCTCCCCTCATCTTGTTTTTCCCTATCCCTTTCCTATTCTTTCAAATAAATGAACATATGTACAATATACCAGATAACAAGATAAGATACTTTTACAATATGAGAATAACCAAGGGATAACAAAAGAGATGAGAAATAATGTACATTAAGAAAAACATTCACTCATTATATAGCTCTTATTTCCATATCCTGGAGGTCCTTTCATTTAGCCTCATCCTATATAGTTTTATGTATCTAGGTTTTGAGCTATTATAATCCTCTGCTAGGAGAGTCCAAGTTATGTACTAATTATTACAAATAAGGAAAACCATTGAGCCTATATTCCTTTGGGTCTGGTTTACTTCACTTAATATGATTTTTTCCAAGTCTTTCCATTTCCTTACAAATGGGGCAATGTCATTCTTTCTGACAGTAGCATAGAGTTCCATTGTGTATAAATAGCACATCTTCTTGATTCAAATATTTTTCTCTGCTCTCATTCTCAGAGCTTTGAATAAGTGGAAATAGGTTCAGTGAAATGCTGCAACAGGAGGAAAGCATGTGTCTTAGCTCTTCTTCCTTCCTGCTTTACCTCATACGGCTCATCACTGAAATCCAACACAGCCAACTCTGAAACCCAGACAGCCTGACAGTCATTCCCAGATGCAGTACAAAGCCTGCATCTAACTGCAGCGGTGAGGACTGACAATTCAATTCCAGTTTAAAATCTGATGAGGGAGACTGTTGTCCTGTTCCTGGCTATTAAAACAGATAGAAGCATGGAAAGTATGATCTTGTTACAGCCACTGGATGACTCAGCTGGATTTGGATGTTCAGTTTCTAAGGGCAGCTCAATACACCTTGAAGGCCCCATTACAAAGCAAGGTGACAAAAGACTACTCAGTTTGCCTTGGGCTACAAATTGCAGCCCTTTAAGCTTTCTGGGTAATCTGAAGCAATCTATACATACACACTGTGTGTGTGTTTGTGTGTGTGTGTGTGTGTGCGTGCGCACACACGCGTGTGTGTAAAAGAAAAACTATAAATGTAAGCTTTCATAAAACTAGCTATAATTTATGACAGGCTCTAGAAAAATATCAAAGCCATGAACAGGATGTAAAGCATGTGTTTTAAAAATATATGCATTGTTCTTCAGTACCACAAATACATAGCATCCTGGTTTTTCTGATATGGCATACCTATTATTATATTTATGGCTATTAAAACATAATAAAATATGAAAGCAGAGCCAAGCTTCTTTTTCTTGCCTATAAGCTTTCTCCTTTGCTTCTGCCTGACCAGTGAGTCCCAAATAAAAATTAGGGCTGGGTGTCTGTCCTAATGGTAGAGTGCTTGCCTAGCATACATCAAGACCCAGGTTCAATTCCTTGTTACCATATACACAGAAAAAGCCAAAAGTGGTGCTGTGGCTCAAGCCGTAGATCTGTAGCCTTGAGAAAGCCCAAGGACTGTGCTCAGGGCCCCGAGAGTGGCAAACACATGCAAACACACACACACACACACACACACACACACACACTAATAATAATCTTAATGTTTTTGAAGAGGAATGAAGTCTAAAGATCAAAAGGATTTAAAATCAAGTAAAATAAATATTAAGTGAATTGCATTTATTATTTGATTTAGGAAAAGACATTGTATTTTTAACATTATTTCATTTTATTTATTAAAATGTCATTTATTTTCTCCAATGTTTTGTGGTAGATATTTTCACTCAAATTTTGGAGAGAGATTCCCTGCCTCCATCAGAAAGAATGATATTGCTCCATTCATAAGGAAATACAAAGATTTGAGAAAATTACATGAAGTAAGTAGGCTGCATGGCTTCTCTCACTCGTAGTAATTGGAATGTGCCTATACGTCCACAATAATAAAAAAAGGTTGCTAAAAGAGAAGAAATTATCCTTACACATGATACACTAAACAGGACTCTAAACATTCACACAGTGAGATCAGAGGAGGACATGTTCAGGAGAGGATCGCAAGGGCTCAATAGCTATGTGCACGATCATACAAAATGATGTTTATCGAAATGAACTCCAAGATATGGAAACAAGAGGCATTTAACTATTATATTTTTATGGGTTTTTAACCCTTTATCACTGTTTTATAAGAGTTAGGTTTTATTAGATATAGTTAGGATCTCTTGATGATAAAGTGTTGAGAAAAGGTAGCTATGTGGATCTCTGTATCTTCTGGAAGAAGGGTTTCTTCAGTCTTTGAAAGACTATAGACCTTCGAAAAAGGGATATTAACTAGCAGACCAAGCATTTCACAATCAGTTACTATTAACTGATCCTGGATTAATAGCAGAAAATAAAATAATTTATATATATAGAATCCCAAAGCTGAAAGTTTTCACAGCAAAGACAGAAACTACATCCACAATTAATAATGATACACTGAAATTGATGTACTAGCAATATTAGCAGACTTGTAAGAGATCATAAAGGAAGATGTAACAGGGAATTAGGGAAAACAAGGAAATGAATCAGTGGATATTGATTGGGCTAATTATGGATAGCTAATAAGGAATCATCAACACTAAATTGGAGCTCCAAATATTAATAGATACTAGATAGCTACAAAAATAACATTGAGTAGATTTTCAACTTTAGGATAGTTTTGATATTTATGGATAACTGGGTAAGCAGGCTATCAAATATATACAAATTGAGCAGTACAAATGTGAGCAAACTTTTGAAAATTCTATGGGGAAAGAGAACATTGAGGCAAATGCTAAAAATGATAACATAAAGGTTAGAATTGTTATTGCTTCTCTTCCTTCTGTGTATTTGGCACCAAGGAATCAAATCCAGGGCTTCTTGGGTGGTAGGCAAGTACTCTACCACAAGGCCACATTCCTGGCCCCCACATGTTTCTCTTCCTTTTTTATTTTTTGCTTCTTACATTTTCTAAGTTTCCTACAATGAATATATTTTAGTAGAAATGCATAATACATTTGATTTAATAGTCAAATAACTAGCCAATGTCTTTCCCACAAAACAAATCAATTTGTAATTTATCCAAATGGAAGAAGCTAAACTTCCTTACATAATTAAGATTTATTTCCAAATGGGCATCATGAACTTAGTACCTCATACCAATAAGCCTTGTGGACTAGAATTTCTACTTGGTATTTCCTCCCTCATGCTAGCAGTGTCATCTTGCCTTTGTTAAACTCTTCTCCCATAATTTTAAAATCCACTTGATTTTTTTTTAGATGTGAACACATTGTTTTGCTCTATTTTGTCAGCTATTTGGTAGAAGATCAAGAAATGTCTTTAACTTAAATAATACAACTCTCCTACCAAGAAATAGGAACCTTATATATACATGTATACTTTGTCTTGTCATAAATCCCTAGTAGTATAAAGAAGAAAAATAAGCAAGTAATCTCAGTGGCCTGTAATTGGACAAGCTCCAGGAAAACAAAGGATAAAGAAAGAAAACAGTCACTTAGGTAAAGTGCACACAAAAGAAAGGCCTTGAAGTAGGATATGCTTGAACACAGCCTGTAAGTGTGAACTTGAAGATCTGATAAAAGAAATATCATATTTCTTGTCAGTCTGTCTTGGAGAATTGAAACCCAAATTGTTCCATGTAATTATGGTCACAATACCCAGATCCGTTTTTCACCACGGTCCATGGTTTTGATGACTACCTACATTACTCACACAACTTAAGCTGTGCCTACCAGGAAAGGAAGAAGCACAGTTTAAATTAGTATTATTATTTGGGAAGTCAGGATTATTAAACACCAAGGAAATCCAGGAGAAAAGCCAAAATCTCTACAGAAGTCTTCCCATGCCTTAAGGGAAGCTTGTCTGAACTGAACAAAGAGAAAAAAGAATTACTTTATTTTTTACTTATTAAGTGACCTGAAGAGCCTGGGGAAAAGGTGAGTGCTTTTCAGTAGCTGAGCACAGAACACCAGATTAGAGCATTTACAACCTGGTTCTCAGTGGCCAGAATCTCATGGAACCTGTGTGACAGACATAATGTGGTTGCAGACATGAGGTCAGGATACCAAAAGCTGAGTCAGTGAAAGAGAATATTAGCTGGGAGAGGCAAGTGAGACTTGTGCCAAGAGCCAGCCATTGTGTGAATTTTTCCCAGTATATGTTAAAAAACAGTAGAATTGTCTCGGGTTTGTTAATTTCATACTGAAACAGTGAAGACAGGAATACAAGGCTTTGTATATTTTTTTCTGTTTTCATTATCGTATTTCTTTTCTATTTCAGGTGAATGGAATATGCATACCATTTCAGATGTTTTCCCAAATTCCAGATTCATTATGATATTCATTATTATTATTTTTTCTATATGTAAAACCTGAAATTGTGCTTATTTTCAAGATAGTCTCAAGAGGGAATATTGTCTATGTTAAACTTTTAATAATTTGTATTGTAACCCAAGCCTTCTCCTGGGTCTTAACAGTATAATACTCAAAAACAATTCTAAACTTTTATTTTCTCATTAATAAATCTGTGTAAAAGCAAAGTAGGCTTAATTTTGGAGGTTTTGAATCACTGAGTCATTATTGCAATAGTTATTTAGTCATATGATGAAATTTTCTGATAAAGTTAATAAACGAGCACTACTTGTAATCCATTTAATTTTTAAAATATAATCATAAATTACATGGTTTGATAATGTAAAACAAAATGATAACTACATATATATAGATATATCATATCTGAATATGAGTATGGACTGGTAAAGAAGCAAAACACAAAATTCAATTTTAAAATCTGAGAAATAGAGTATATATATGCATATGAGATGGGTATTAATGATCAATTCATTTATTTCTCCGAGATATTTACTGAACAGTTTAGGCATTAGCCTAGATAGTAGGAATGAAATAGGGAACACTGAATTGAAGCAGCTACCCTCTTAGAGCTTACTCTTTGATTATCAGGATATCCTACATTTAGGTTTCAATACTAAAATTTTTCTTATTATTAATACTAAAGAATTTCATATAGAGATTACAGGGTAATAGAAAGTGCATGAGGCTTTGTCTCTAATATAATCTTCATGTGTTTGTGCTTCCACCCCCTATTTCTGGGTCATTAATACACTATATTTTTTGGTAGATGACCTTTAACATTGATTGAAGTTATAAAATATTCTGTAATTTTGTGTTTCCTGCTGGGAGGAAAATATGTTTTTACTCATGTTTACTGTGCTTGCAATTAGAAAGTTCTTAACAATCAAAAAATAAAAGCAACTCTGACTAATTGCAATCATGCACAAAGTGACAAAGATATTGCAGTACTTTAAAAATACATAAGGGAAGCCTTGATGGACAACTCTGGGCAAAGTTCATAGGAAACATCAACCACACTGATTACAACCGTTGTGAAGGGCTGTCAGAAACAGCAAGCAAATTACAGAGAGAAGGCTCCACAGATCCCTTCCTGAAAATCACTACTATTGTCATGGTGTTAACTGGGTAATTTTCCAGTACAAGGGGCAAACATGCTTTTAAATAACATAATCAGTTGGAGGTGCATGTTGAAAATGTACCTTGTAAAACAGTTAATTCTGAGGTGATTATATTGAACAAAAATAAGCATAAACAAAACTCACACTACTAAACGGGAAGCAGCAGGCTGGGGGAGTGGAAGGTTTTCTTCCAGGCTACCGAGACTGTGGTCTGGGTGTCTGGGTGTGTTCTAATTGGAGCTCCCTGCACTCTAGAAGGCTAGAAGTCTCGAATCTATCCCCTCCTAACAGATGGGCACTTGAGGGTCTTCCTGCTGGCTTCCCAGCGGACACTTACATCTGATTGCAGTGAGAGGGTCTCATGTGGTAGGAATGAGGCCTCTTTCCAAGTCCAGCCTCTGCTGACCGCAGTGTATTCTGTGTCTGTAGCATGATTGACTGGGTCTTGGCCTCTGTCTGATTCTCCCAGGGGCTGGAGTTGGTAGCCTCTGGGTATGGTTGGAGGGCTACAGATGAACCCTGAAGATCTCTTAAATGCTAGTATTTTGGGGAAGATCCATCGAGATGCAGAGTTGATCATTTAGATGGACAGACTTGAAGCTCAAGTTTGTTGACACATTTAGAGACTTCTGTTCCAGGGATAGCAGACATTCATGAGAACCCTTGTGTACCCCCAAGAAAGAGTTCCTGATCTCAGGAAACCCACCCAGGCCAATGGAGCATTGCTTCAGACCTGGAAATGTCCCTTGTCTGAGCTTTCCCGAGCCTGGCTGCCCTTGGTCCAAGTAGCATGGTTTGGGGTCTTGAGAACCTTTCTCCTGATTGTCATTGCCTGGGTTCCACCTGTATTCACCTCTTTGGGCTTCCTCCTCTGGTAGCATTCTAGGCTGACCACCTTCCCTCCTTTCTCTCCAAACTGACTGCTGGACATGTGATGATGTATGTGTTTAGATTGGAAACACTCAGGTCCACCCGAGGTGTCTATAGGAGGCATAAGCCTGAGGCTCCTCCCCCAAGCACGGAAACGTCAGTGTCTCACTTACCTCCTCCCTGTAACTCTAGGAGAGCACTTGCTATTCTCACTGTGAGGTGTGTCTCTCACCTTATAAATATCTATCTGTTAACACTTATGGGTTGGCTTATTCATTTGTTTCTATTACATCCTATGATGCTTTTATTTACTTTATGCTCCTTATTGAGTTTCTTCCTGGGCCATGGTGGTTTTCTTAATAAATAAACTACTTAATAAACTAAGTGTATCTAATCAATCTTGTCCCCAGCCCAAAGCCTGAAACTTTGGTGATCAGTACAATATCTGTTCAGTACACAGAAAGTTTAGCGCTGACAGAGTATCCACAGGAACATGTGTGAGCCCTCAGTATTGACTCTGGAATCATCCTTGCTTGTGGGGTTTCCAGGAAGTGTCTCCTCTGATGGGTCAGTGGACAGTGGGCACTCTGGGCTGGCATGGAAGCTCATAGCACACTCGAATCACCCACGCATTCACAGGCAAGAGGACATGTGGTGAAATTTCAAGACTGAAGATTTAAAATAGACTCATAGGAATCTCCTCCTCCTCCTCCTCCTCTTCCTCCTCCTCCTCCTCCTCTTCCTCCTCCTCCTCCTCCTCCTCCTCATATAATGAATCAACCTTTGCAACTCCATCTTGCAGGATGTCATGGAGGTGAATAGTTGGGAATGACTAAGGAGTGGGTTGGAAAGCTGTGTGGATAAGAATAGCATCTGTTACATGTGGAGGAGCTACTTTACCCCCGGAAATCCATTTCAGAACTGTTAGGTAAAATCTCACCAGCATCCACCATGGAAAAAAATCACAGAACTATTAGAACAGAAAAGATAAAGGTCCATGAGTGGGGGGTGTAATGCTATCATTTGGCTGGCCAGAGAGAAATTGTAGCCAAGGCAGTCTAGTGCCAAAAGGGCCCCTGTTCAAATGCTCCCTGAACGCTAGAATCTTGATTGATTGATTTTTTTTTCTGTTTCTAGGTTTTGACCTCAGGGCCTGGGCACTTTCCCTGAGCTATCTATCTATCTATCTATCTATCTATCTATCTATCTATCTATCTATCTATCTATCTATCATCATCTATCTATCATCTATCTATCATCTATCTATCTATCTATCTATCTATCTATCTATCTATCTATCTATCTATCTATCTATCTACCTGTCTGTCTATCTATCTATCTATCTATCTCTCAAGGTTAGCTCTCTACCACTCGAGCCACAACTTTTTGAGAATTTATTGGAGACACGAATCCTGCAGACTTTCCTTTAAGGCTGACGTGGATCCATGGTCCTCAGATCTCAGCCTCCACAGTACCCAGGACCACAGGTGCACAGCAGCTTCTGTAATTTTGTGTATATTTTCATCTATACTTCCATTTATCCACCAATCACTCATTCATGGGCATATCTGTCCAGTTATTTATCTACCAGTCCACCTGTCCATCCATTTGTCCATCTATCCATCTATCTTCTGGACCATTGTTACACATTCCCATGTTCAGTCCATCCATCACTCATGAACACATCTCTGCATCCAAGCAGAGTATGGGGACAGATACAGAGGCACGATGGTACTCCACATATGTGTTCTCGGAAATTCCCAGTCCAGTGAAGGAGACCAAACAGAGGACAGGTGATTATCATCATGACGACAAGGTACATTATCACATGACTACAGAGGACCTTCTTGGTGCCTTGAAAACTCTCACTTCAGCATTAAAGGTCTCTCTTTCCCTGGGCGGTTCATAGGACAGCTACTGCTCTATGCCATTAGCTGTGTTAGCCCACTTATAAGTATTTCGTTTAAAACAAAACAAAACAACAACACCAAGTATTAACTACATCAAAGGGTAAGTTTACTTAGTATAAGCTAATTTATAATTCTGGAACTGTAAACTTGAGAACCCTGATCCCGGAAGGCTTGGGCAATGAATGTCAGTATAGACATAGACTCCTTCTGTTTTAGGGGAGATAACTCCGGGTAATGGGCTGAGATGGCAAGGGTGACAGATCTGACCCCTCCTCTGCAGACAGCGCCGCTCTCCCTGGGCATGCTTGAGTGTGTGGAGAGGGCGGTGGTGGTGGTGGTTCTACTGGGTAGTTGGTCAGCATGTCCACCCTCTGGGGTCCCCATGGGTGGTGGGTTCTGTAAGAGTGGAACTCCTGTGATTCCTGCTGGCCTGGCACCTGTGTAGCTTTTGGGAGCCAGTTCTCCTTTGTCTCCATTGTCTAATGAAGAGAATTGCCATCATTGACAGATCTCATCTCAGGTTGAGTGAAGGAAATTCCAGATAGACTAATTTCTCCCTCCTTCCTTTCTTCCCTCCCCCACCTTCTTCCTTCCTCCCTTCCTTCCTCATTCTCTCTCTCCCTCCCTCCCTCTCTGCCTCTCTACTCCCTTTCTCCTTTCCTTTACCCCACTTCCTTTCCAGTATAGTGAATGAACCTTGAGATTACTAGGCAAGCGCTCTATCCCTTGAGCCACATACCCAGTCCTTTTGCTTTTAATTTGTTTTGAAGATAAGTTCTTATTTTTCATGGGCTATCTATGGCCCATGTTGTATTTTTTTTAGTACTATCACCAACTGAATAGCTCTGATGTGGCATCTGCCACCATGTCCAACTCTTTATGACGTGTGTGTGTGTGTGTGTGTGTGTGTGTGTGTGTGTGTGTGTGTGTGTTGGTCCTGGGGCTTGAAGTCAGAACCTGGGTACTGTCCCTGAGCTGTTTTATTTAAGGCTAGTGCTCTACCACTTGAGTTATGCTCCACTTCCAGCTTTTGGGTATATAATTGGAGACAAGAGTCTCACAGACTTTCCTGAACTAGCTTTGATCCACAAACCTCAGCTCTCAGCTTCCTGAGTAGCTGGGATTATAGACGTGAGGCATTAGATCCTAGCTGTTTGTTTTTTTAAAAAAATATATTTAAAACAGGTTTTCCTATGTTGCTGATGCTGACCTGGAACTTACTACGTGTAGTTTAGGCTGGCCTTGAACTTAAGGACCTCCTGCTACAGCCTCCCATGGGCTGGAATTATAAGTGTGTACTACCATGCCAGCTCTGGATTGGAGTTTTGTGCATCTACTTCCTAGCTTTCGGCTCTCTAAAGTATCTTTTACATTATCGGGCCAGGGAGGAGTGTGGAGAGTGGGGTGGCATGTGCTTGTGGACCCTTGATAAATGTTTGGTGACCATAATTGGATCATGACAATTTGTTCCCACAACATTTATTTTCCACGTTTTTCTTGAAAGTCGTATCTGTCTTCCATTCTTTTTGCTCTACTCAAGACAGTGATTCCAATTCCAATGGAAACTGTGATCCAGAGAGGCAATTCATTGTTGAAAACAGGGAAGATGTATTGGAGCTAGGCAGACTGGGTTTTCTGAAGTTCTGGCTTTTGTACACTCAAAGCTTTGGTGAATCTGGCTGAGCTTTAAACTTCTTGGCTTAAATTCCTGTGTCTGTAGAATTCATTCCCCTTCCTCCTACTATCTTGTAATGAGCACCTACTATATGCCAATCAATCAGAGGCATCTTTGATGGGGAAAAATAAAGTGGAGTTAGGGGAGCAGGGAGATGGGAGGTCCCTTTGATAAGGAGGGATTTGTGAGGTCTGGAGTGGGTGGAAAGGTAAAGCCCTGGACTTTAAGGGAAGAGCATTCAGGAAGAAGGAACAGTCAGTTGGAGACTCTGAGCAGGGAGTGTATATTTGGCATGATCAAGAAATACCTGGCATTCAGTCAGTGAAGGCCTCAAGTGGCTATTAGAGAGGAAATTAGATTTGACTCCACATTGGAAGCTAGGGGAGCATTCTGAGCCTATCTGCTACAGGAGATAGGAAAGGAAGGAGACCTCAAGAACACCATTGAAGCAATGTAGATGGACACAGCAGGGGCTTTGACTTAGGAGGCAAAGTGGGGAACCCTGACATGTGAATAGACATTGGATATATGTGGAAGACTGAGTGGAAAGAGCATTCAAAGATGGTGTGCCACCACTTTTGGCCTGAGCAAGAAGAAGGGTGTGCTGGTGTGCTGTGAGGCAGAGGAGTGTGGGTAGGATTGCAGAGACATGGGAATAAAGAGTTGGGTCTTTGGTTGAATTTGAGGTGGCCCCGCAGATCCTGTTGTTAGATGTGGAGTTAGCCTACTGGAGAGGAGCTGGGGTAGCCAGATCTCTTGGTGGATTTGGAAGAGGCAGGTGGATCTGCCACTTGGGATATTACTGTGACTATTTTGACCTTTGATGTTCCGATTTGAAAGTCTACTGGATGATCAGGGACATTTTTGACATGTTTACCTATCATCAGAAGTGAGGTGCTTACAGGGAACCGGTCCCTGGGTTCCTTATGATCAGACATAATGGTGGATGTCCTGGGGCCCTGACCACTGTCTGGATTGAGGGGGAAAGATGAGGGGGATCCAGGTGGTCCGCTAATGAGTGCCTCATACTCAGTCTCTTGTTAAACCCAAGCTCTCCACACACAAGCGTGCACAGGAATATGAAGCATTCCCAGATGTAAATACAGGTCAAGTGGTCCCTAGACTACAGCTTCTCCTCTTGTTGGGGGGCCTCAAGGCTCAGGCTGTGCTGGGCAGCTGAGTCTTCTGTAGTCAGCTGAAGACTGAGGCGCAGAAGAGGTCCTGGCTTCGAGGCCTGGACACAGGTCCCCAGTGCTATATCCTTGCTGAATATAAAATCCCACCACCTTTGCAGAATGCAGGGGTACCACTGTGGAAGGATTTGTCTTCAGCTCTATTATCCCAGGTGCATTACAGGTGCAGGCAGGAGAATGCACAAGCCTGGCTGTACACACCTCACTGTGGGCCCAAGCGAAAGCCCCCACCCACTTAGACCTAAGGGCTTTTTAGTTAAGTTCTGCCTCCTTGCTCAGACTCCATGAAAGTCCAACTCCAACCCCACCACCTCCAGTCCCATGGAAAGGTTGCTACCCCTGGCTGCTCTTCAATGAACAGTCCTCACCTGTTGAGAATCCAATCCAGCCTATTCCTTTTCCTTTTCCTTTTTCCTCCTAATAATTGCCATCCCACACTCTTTCTCCCACACTGTCTCTCTCTGTGTCTGTCTCTGTCTGTCTGTCTGTCTGTCTGTCTGTCTGTCTGTCTCTCTCTCTCTCTCTCTCTCTCTCTCTCTCTCTCTCTCTCTCTCTCTCTCTCTCAATGAATGAGTAAAGGCTGATCATTAGGGGCTTTTTAATTTGTTATGTATTTTCCTAAAATGCTTTACTGATAAGGTGCGTTTTTGGCCCCAATCAAAAATTTGCCCAATTATGTGCTGGATGTCTATCTCAAGCAATGATGATGATGATGAAAAGACCAGGAAATCTCTTCATGCCCATGTTCATTCTTGATGTGTCTCATTTCATTGCTGTGAGAAGGAGGCTGGCTAAAATAGAATGACTTACCTAGGTTTTCAGATGTTCATGGGAGACGTGACAGCTGAAGACAGCTCCCTCATAGCATTTGTGATTTATTTAGTGAATGAGAAGTCTTTTACCATCAAGTAAGGGTTGGAATTTTATGTGAAAGGCAAATATTACTAAATAGCCAAAGCATGTCTGTGTGTTAGTTTCCACATATATTCTGTAGTTTAAGGTGAATAACTCATGAAGTACCAATCCTATTATGAATCAGAGAGGCTGGACAGACAGATGAAGCAAGGAGGGGAGAGAGGAAGCAGAAATGTAGATGAATGATCAGCTCAATTTCCTTCATAGCAAGGGAAACGGAACATCAGGAAACCCACGAAAACAGTGTAAACAGTGCTTTAGGGTCATAGGAAAAGAACTCCTTGTGAATCTTACATAAGCTTTTATTTAGCACAGGTAATCATTTCATTGGAGGGCGTGGCCTCATTTCTAGGAAATACCCCCTTACATATGTAGTATATGTAGTGTTCGTTTTCTGGGTATTATAGCAATTTGGGAAGAAAAAGTCTCTTTAGGAACTTCCATAGTATTTGACTGTGCATAATTTAATGGTTCATGTTGATAATGAGGAGCAGAATACACATACATTGACAGACGAGAGCCATTTGTTGTCAGATACTCAAATGTAGACAGATTTGTGTAGAAAGCTGTACAGAGACTAAGTACCATGTTTGTGGGAACCCTTTGGAAGGAAAGGGAAGTGAAATTTTTCTGTGCCATTCCGTGTTTTCACAAATTGGGTAAAGAATTGAGGCTCCTTTAAGGAGAGGGAATTCTCAATGTCCTGGTGAACAATGAAGTGTTCTCTGTTTCTGGCCTGCCACCCATTGGTCCAATCTGAGAGTAAGTCAGTAAAGACATCTAGGATTACTGAAGGTAATGAGGGAATAGAAGGAACAGAGGAAGCAGAATATTAGCTATGATCTCAGGTTGAGTTCCCTTGAAGAGTATTGTATTGAAATTCATACAAGATGTCAAGAGGTACTATGGTAGGGGTACTGGGAAAAATTCTTCTACCTTGCATGAAACCGGTCCATATTTAATTTCCTGAACAGATTCAACTGTATTTCTGTGGTAAAATAAAAATACTGCTTTTCATTTGGTTCTGGTCTCTTAGTTCACACCGGAGTACCAGAGCAAAGGGCTAGAAGGAACAGAGGAGCTGGAGATGGAGCTGTAGCTAAAGTGGCAGAACCTGTTCCTAGGATGAACGCAGTTATGGTTTTAGTACCGAGCCTGCAGAAAAAGTTTGATTTCCTCTACAGTTTCCAACTCAATTTTCTGTGTCTTTTTTTTTACTTACATTTTAGGGATGACACAACCTTAACCGCCATTGCGGTTTGTGACTCGAGCATTAACATTTGGTGAGTTATCTGTCATCTGAATGTAAATTCATTTGTGGTATGAGTTTAGTACACAGTCTATATGACAGCTGATCGTTGTCTTCATTATTCCTCCTCCTGTATTGAAACTAAATAGAAAATGACAGCATCTGGCAGCAGATACTTGGTCATGGTCTACTGTGAATTCAAACATAGCAACCGTATCTTTCTTTACCTATTTTCTACCTTATTTACTTATTGCCTACATGCAACTTTTACTGAGCCAATGGAGGTAAGAATCACAGTCAGGCACAGTGAGGTGGTCTCCGTGTTTCTGAGGTGAAAGAGCTGGTGGGCCTCTTTCATTCTCCAGAAATCTGATACTTGGACAGGCCCACTGACAGTTATGATGAGAGTCCAGCTTCTAGGCTGTTGTTCCTTGTCCTTTGGTGAGAAGCAGTTAAGAATACAGCCAAGTATGTGAAAAGAAGGAGGGAGAAGAGCAGACTTAGAAAGCTGAAAATCAGATTGTATAGTGGATTGATTTCTTCTGAAGTGAGTTACATGTACAAATGAACTAACGCATACCAATAAACAGTGTTTTAGGTTTACTAAGAGAGAAAAATTATTTGACCATGCATAAAAGCTTTCTTTTGTAGAGGTAAAAATATAAGTTCCTGCAAAATGAATTTCCTTTCTAGGGAAAAAAATGGAAATACCTTGTTCCTTTAGCTAAATATGTAAAAGTTTTGATTTCTACAAATTTGTCAGTGTTAGATTAACTTACTACCTTGAGTAAAAAAGTAAAACTATGATTGCACATGGTATTTGACTGTATATAATTGAATTCTCTTTAGCTTGGATAAGAATGACCCAACAGAATTTGGGACAGAAGAATTCAAGCAAAGGTCAGATATCTATAAATAGAAAAACATACATAAATATATATGTTATGAAACAGACTGATCATTTCTGGGTAGTTTCCAAATATTGTCAGTGAACCTTCTGTCTGTCATATTACTCCTTTTCATTTTGATGAGTAATTGAGAAATGAGTTGCACAAAATGTTTTGCTATTTTAGGTAGCAGTGAAGGAAAACTCCTAACCCCCCCCCACATTGCCAGTGTATGAGATCCTACTACAACTGGTTGTGTTCCTTTGGTTTGGTGGCAATGACATACAATCCTTTGCATTTATTTCGTGCCATAACAGTTTCTTCACAGGTGAAGAAATACAAGTGTCAGATCAAAGTGACTACAAGTTTGTTCGGGCCTTTCCATATTGTATTGGCTATGTCCAGTTCTTTGATGGGTATACTCTTTCTCTATATCTATTCTTTTCATTGTGAACTTCATGCCAACTTTTCAAAACTGTGGTTCTAAGGTTTGTGACACTGTGAATACTTTATGGACACCATTTATATTGTATAGACAGATGACTCCACGGCGTTATGACAAGCTCCTTACTGCTCACACCTGTGAATACAGGGTTCGTGAATAAATTTATGTTTGCAATGAAAGAGCTAGGAGACTAAGAGAGAGAGTGTGTGTCCACATGTGTGCTTTAGGTAAAGGGGCTCCAAATCAGGTTTCCAGGATTAATCTGTTTTCTTGCTTATCATTGGGCCTCTGCTTCTTGATCCACACATGAAGTGCACCCTTTTGTTGATTCAGTGGAGATGTACTTCTGTAGAAAGGAATACCCTGGATGGCTTTCTATTGCTATCCTCTCTTATTTGCCCCGTCTGTAAACCAAAGGTCTGCACATCTATCTAAAATTCTGTTGAAAGCCTAATGGGAAGGGTCATTGATCAGGCAAGCCTAGGCATGAAGGATCAACATGCCATGAACATGGGAGTAGCAAGGACAGTGCTCTGAGTTCTGACCTCAGGAAAAGAAGGGTTGACAGAGACAGAAGACCTAGACACATAGTACATTTGACAGACCACCTGTGTAGAAAAACAAGGCCACAGTTTTCTAATCGAGTAGTGTTAGAACATTGTATCATTTCCTCCCACATTTTCCCACTTAATTTTTTTATATTTTGATATGTCCACAACAAGGACAGCAACTTAACAACTGTTATTGTTCCTTCAAATGAAGACATAAGTAGTGTGCGAGCTGATTTTTTTTTTTGGTCGTGACAAGGTATAGAGGGTTTACACTTACATTCGTCAGGTAATAGGAAGATTACTTGTCACAAACTGATTCCTCTTTTTCATATTTTTTCCCATTTCTTTTCCCCACCCCCTCCCAATCATCTTGTCTTCCCTCCTTTCCTTTCCTATTTCAAATAACCAAATAAGAACATATACAATATACTAGATAATAAAGTCAGATACAGTCCCAATAGGAAATTAACCATAAAGAGGAAAAAGGAAAAGAGAAATTACATAGTACCTTAAAAACAACAATCACACAAAATAAAGCTCTTGGTTCCATTTTTAAAGTTCCTTTCATTTAGTGTAAATTGATTTTTTTGTCATCAAGTGATAAATCAGAATTGGACAGTGGTGACTTTTCAGGATACAGAGGACTACCTATGAATATCATATGTAATCCAGAAGTGTTTTGAAACTAAGCAGGATATGAAGAGCAGATCAAAAGAGAGTGGTTCATGGAGTGCTGTGATGTCAAGAACTAGCACCTAGAATCCCTAGGTGCCTGTCAGCTACTCACAATGAGCCAAGGTCGCAGGGAATCCTTTTCTGAAACAAAAAGGTACTCTCATTTGTCTGTAGTTCCCAGGAGGTAAGACACTGATAAAACACCAGCACAATGCAAGGGACATTTCACAATCCCTCTACCCACACTGGCAATGCCTTATCTCTGACTACTATTCCATCTTACACATCTGGAATATCAGCTTTACTACCACATCAAAGTTAGTGTGTTTTGCAATAGTATCAATTTTTTCCCATTTCCTTTAAGTAAGTGAAACTTTCTTTCTTGGTTTATCAGTCCTCTGATTGATCAATTACTTATCAGTTAACTTTCATATCTAATATAATCTCTAATACCTTTAGTATTTTTGTAGCTCTATGTCCTTAAATAAGATACACTGCTGCTGTCATTCTGGCCACTCAGCAGGCAGAGATCTGAGGATCACAGTTCAAAACCGGCCCTGGCCTGTGAGACTCTGTGAGTCTCTTACCTCCAATTAACCACTAGCAAAACCATAAGTGGTGCTGTGACTCTAGGGACAGGGTAGTAGTAGTCTTGAGCTGAAGAGCTCACGGAAAGAGCCGAGGGCTAATGTTGAAGCCACATGAATTGAAAAAAGTAAGATACACTTTTGATTTCAATTTTGTTTTTCGATTTCTTCAGACTAGGTTAGTAGCTCAGCATCTGATCTTCTGGTAGAATATATATTCTTCAGCTAAAAGATGAAATGTTTTCAAGTGTCTTCTAAACAAATTTGGACTGTAGTAAACTTTGAAGTTTTTTATTAATATTTTTTGTCTAACTGATCTTTCCTTACTAGCAATGGATAGAATGCATCTAATGTCATTCAAGTGTATGTCTCCTTGAAGATTTCATGCTGTTGGTTTTATAGAAGAGCAGTTTCCTGCACTATATACCTATATTGTTACAATGACTATTCATGGTTGTTGTTTTTTTGTCGGTCCTGGGGCTTGAACTCAAGGCCTGGGCAATGTGCTTGGACTTTCTCAAGGCTAGAGCTCTTCCACTGGAACCATAACACCATTTCTGGCTTTTTTCTATGTACATGGTACAGAGGAATCGAAACCGAGTCTTTCTGCATGCTTGGCCAGCACTCTAACACTAGGCTAACCTCCCTTCCCCCCCCTTTTAATACATTTATTTGAAATAGAGAAGAGGAGGGGGAAAACAAGATGGGGTTTCTATTTTTGTTAGTTTTATATATTTTAACCTGAGTTCTCCATAAAGAAAGTCTAGAGACAAGAACTTATGACTAATTTCCTTCTTTGGGAATAACACCTCAGAAAAGCAGAAATCAGGAGATATATATGCTGCCATGGTTGTTTATTTGATATAGTTCACAAAATTTCCTGCCAGTCTTGATACTTTTCCACTGTTTACTGTGCTTTTCTTTTAACTGTGTAACAAGAATTTTCTGTCATTGCTTACATTTGATTGTTTTCCAGAAATAAATTCCTCCATTCCATACTCACTCATGAAATGCGTGTTTAGTGGGCAGTGTATCATTGAGTCAAGGTTAAATTCATTATATTTAAACCATTAAAACCATTGGCATCTTTCATTAAAGAGAATAGTCCGTATCACCCAAATTCTGCTTGATCATAAGGGACATATTGCTCACATTTCTTTTTCTTTACTGTATCCTTGTTTCTTTCCTCCTTTGTTGTTTGGAGAAAGTGTAGAGAAAGTTTTATTCTTTTCTTCTTTGTGTATCTGACCTATCAATTTACTCTTTACTACTGGCAGTAGTTAACTTAATGAGCAACAGGAAGCATAAGGTTAAAAGACTTAATAATCAGTAAAATCTGTGTGGGTGCAGAATTTACACTCTAACTTTCCAAGTGATACATGCCTTCATGTGCATATATGGTAATACTAAGAAACTGTTGTTAAGTGAGGGACAGTTCCACTATTAGTAATCATTAACAACATACTTTCATTCGAATCAAACTGATGACCTAGCTTCATTTATCTACTGATTTTAATTACTTATATGTATACTGAAGTATGAAGTATCAGCGTTATAGCAGTAGAGAAAATTGATCACTTCATGTATAAAGTACGTAGCTATTTGACTGAAAATGTGCCTTATGACGAGATTTTCTTATCCTGGAAGAAGTGTCTGTAGAATGTTATGTGGGATCTAGCATTGAAATGTGAGTTCAAATCTAGGAAGACTCTCTAAATATATATATATATATATATGTATATATATATACATATATATCCACACATATTTCTAAAGGCAGCATGAAGGAAAGAAATATATTTGTGCGTACACCAACAGATGTCAAAATGTGAAATAAGCAACTAAGACACAGGCATGACAGCCCAGCTACTGAGAGACAAATGCACATCTCTCTTCCTTCTTTATAACAACTAGGGTAAGAGAGGAATAGGTCATGAGGAGAATTTGTTCTAGTCATTATGTCAGCTACACTTCCCAAGATGTTACAAATGCAGTCAACCAAAGGATAGAATCCTTTCTGGAACAAAGCAGTGGCATTCTAAATAGGAATATCGGCAGGAAACCCTATGAGATTCTTATCCAGTTTACTTCCCGAAAGCCAGAAGTATGGCTCAAGTGGTAGAGTATTCATCTTAATAGAGAAAGCTATAGTAGAACACCCAGGCCCTAAGAGGAAACCCAATAGTACCTGCAGAGAAACATAATAAGAAAGAGAAAACACCTCCCTAGCAAAGACAGTCACATGCTTGATGTGAATGGATGGAAAGAGATATTCCAAGAATGGCACCCAAAAGGAAGCAAATGTAAATGTACTCCTATCTGGCAAAGAAAACTTGAAAGTATTACAACATGAAAGTCATTTCATTTTGCTAAAGACACTGTAATGATTAACAACAAAAAGGCAACTAATCCTCAATGCACCCAATTTGACACAACAGACATCGCTGAACATAACTGAGTTGATGGATCCCAACCATGTTAGATCCTTTCCAAAGAATCCGCAAGAAACCAGATTTAACTGAAGACCCAGAGCCAAAGGTAGCACATATCTGCAGAATATTCCATCCAGCAGTCCCAGAATAAGTATCATCCAGGCAACCCCAAGCTTTTCCCAAAGGAAATAATATTTAGAGCATAGAGGCAGCATTATTCTCTTTTTTCTTTTCCTTTCTCTAATACTCCTCCGTAGTAATTATTCAAAGAGGTTTCTTGGCAGAGTCTAAAGGAAGTCTTAACAGGACATATAAGAAAAGATAATATTACCATGTGCTATCATACTATGGTGGAATTCAACTAGAAATAGACATGGAAGTAAACAATAGAAAAAATTAAAATACATAGAAAATCATTGGAGCCTCTGACTATATATTTTGGTTTCATTCTTTAGCGATATTTTATCTGATACCTCAACTGAACTTGATAAAGGAACCAACAATGAAGGGTAAGGTCCAAATAAACATACAATGTCACCCATGTGTATTTATGCATATTTACATGTATGTAAGTACAGTCATCCATGAAAGGACAGTCACAGAAAAGAAAGTAATTGAGATTAGGGACCTGTAAGTATAGATGACAATTGAAGGTCTTTGATATTTTTCTCATTTACTTTGGCCATAATATCAGTAGTTCCTTTCTAAAATGTTAGCTATTTCTAAGAAGAAATATCAAGAATGTTTCTTGTTCTTAATCTATTTTAATGGCCAAAAACAATTTAATGTTTTGCTGCAAGATTTAGCAGGTTAAGAAACTTCTTTCTATTGAATTTGTTTTCTCTAGCTAGAGGATGGTTATCTCCCTCTCCCTCTCTTTCTTCCTCCCTCTCTCCCTCCCTCCATTCCTCCAGAATGAATGAGTAAAGGCTGGTCATTACTGGGTTTTAATTTAATATGTATTATCCAAAAATGCCTTACTTCTAAGTGCACGTTCAGGCCTAAACAAAAATTTACACAGTTATGTGCTGGATGTCTATTTCAAGAGATGGTGATGAAAAGACCAGAGAATCTTTTCATGCCGTATTCATCCCTGATGTGTCTCCTTCAATTGCTGTGGGAAGGAGACTGGTTAAAATATAATGACTAGGATATCAGATGTTCATGGGAGACGTGACAGCTGAAGAAACCTCCCTCATACCATTTGTGATTTATTTAGGGGATGAGAAGGCTTTTACCATCAAGTGAGGGTTAGAATTTTATGTGAATGTGAAATACTACTAAACAGTAAAAGCATGTCTGTGCGGTCATTCCAACATATATTCTGGATATTAATGCGAATAACTCATGAAATACAAATCCTTTTTATCACTCAGAGAGGCTGGATGGATAGAGAACAATAGTGCCAGCATGGAGGGAAGAGAGAAAGCAGAAATGTAGGTGGTAGATCAGCTTGATTAATTCCATAGCAAGGGAAATGGAAGATAAGGAAACCCATAAAAACAGTGCTACCGGTGGTTTAGGAAAAGAATTTGTCAGTCTTGCATGAGTGGTTGTTTAGCACAGGTGAACATTTCATTGACGTGAGAGGCCATATTTTTAGGAAAGCACACGAAATACCCCCTTGCATATACAGTATATGTAGAGTTAGTTTTCAGGCAGTTATAGCTATTTGGGGAGAAAAAGTAGGTTTTGGAATTCTCACAGTATTTGACTGTGTGCAATTTAATTATTGATGTTGATAATAACTAGCAGGATGCACATGGATGCACACAAGACAGTCCTAAGTGGTCAGATACCCAAATGTCGACAGACTTGTGTAGAGAGCTGTACAGAGACTAAGCACCATGTTTGTGGGAACCATTTGGAAGGTCAGGGAAGTGCAATTTTTTGTGCCATTCTTTCTTTTTGCAAATTGGGTGAAGGATTGAGACTCCAGAGGAGAGGGAGTTCTCTCTGTCCTGGTTAGCAGTGGAGAGTTCTCTGCTTCTGGCCTGCCACCCATTGGTACTCTCTGCAAGTAAGTCAGTAAAGACATCCACGATTGTTGAAAATAAGAAGGGAATAGAAGGAACAGAGGAAGCAGAATATTGGCTGTGACCTCCGGGTTGAGCTCCCTTGAATTGCATTGCATTGAAAGTCATACAAGATGGCATTAGTTACTGTGGTAGGGGGAACAATTCTTCTATCTTGTGTGAAAACTTTAGTTTTCTAAGTTCCATGTTTAAGTTCCTGAAGAGATTCAAATCCACTCTATTGTAAAATGGAAATACTGCTTTTCATTTAAGTACAGGTCTCCTACTTCACACCATAGTACCAGAGCAAATATCTAGAGGGAACAGAAGAGCTGGAGATGGCGATGTAGCTCAAGTGGCAGAGCATGTTCCTCAGATGAACACAGTTATGGTTTTAGTACACAGCCTTGTAGAAACAGTTTGGTTTCTTCTAAATGTTCCAACTGATTTTCTTTTTTTTTATTTTCTTTTTTTTATTGTAATTAGTAAAAGGGTTACATGATATTTGCCAGATAGAAGGTGCGTTAATTCACATACATTGATACCCTTTCACATGTCTTGGTAGCCATTTCCCTCCCCCCCACACCCCCTACCCGTCTTGGTTTTCTCCCCTTCCCTATCAAATTTCAAATATCCAAATACAAATAAATTCAATATATTAGATAACAAAGTGAGATACTATACCAATATAAGATAACAAGGGACAGCAAAGGAGATGAGAGACAACATAGTACATTAAAGGACAGCAATCATTCATTATATGGCTTTTGTTTCACTATCCTGGAGGTCCTTTTAATTAGCTTCACATTATATGTCCTTATGTATCAAGATTTTGCTCTATTGCAAATCTCTGCTAGTAGAGCCCAAGGTTTCTACTGATTATGACGAATGAGGGAAACCATTGAGCCTATGTTCCTTTGAGTCTGGCTTACTTCACTTAATATGATTTTTTCTAAGTCTTTGCATTTCCTAACAAATGGGGCGATGTCATTCTTTCTGACAGCAGCATAGAATTCCATTGTGTACAAATACCACAACTGGTTGATCCACTCATCAACTGAGGGAAATCTAGGTTGGTTCTATATCTTTGCTATGGTGAATAGTGCTGCAATGAACATTGTTGTGCTAGTGGGTTTAGTATGTCCTTGTTTCTGGATGGTTGGGTAAATGCCAAGTAGTGGAATTGCTGGGTCATAGGGGAGTTCTATGTTTAGCCTTTTGAGGCACTGCCACACTGCTTTCCATAGTGGTTGGACGAGTTTGCACTCCCACCAACAGTGTAGTAGTGATCCCTCCTGGCCACATCCCCTCCAGCATCTGTTGTCATTCGTTTTCCTGATCCTGGCCATTCTAGCTGGAGTGAGGTGGAATCTTAGAGTTGTTTTGATTTGCATTTCTTTTATGACCAGAGATGTTGAGCATTTCTTCATGTGTCTATAGGCCATTTTTGTTTCTTCTTCAGAGAAGACTCTCTGTAAGTCTTTGGCCCATTTTTTAATGGGATGGTTGTTACTTTGGAGGTTAGTTTTGGAGTGATTCAATTTTTTGAGTTGTTGATATATTTTAGATATGAGGCCTTTGTCCGTTGTTTGGTTGGTGAAGTTCTTCTCCCACTCTGTAGGCTTCCTGATTAGTTTACTAGCTATGTCCTTTGCCATACAAAAGCTCTGCAGTTTAATGCAGTCCCACTTATCCAGCCTTTCTCTGATTTGTTGTGATTCTTGGTCTTTATTAAGAAAGTTTCGACCTGTGCCAGGGCGGCCTAGTGTATCTCCTATTCCTTCCTATAGAGTTTTCAGTGTGTCAGCTTTTACCTCCATGTCTTTGATCCATTTGGAGTTAATTCTAGTGCAAGGTGTCAAAGAAGGATCCAGCTTTAGTTTTCTGCAGGTGCTTAACCAGTTCTGCCAGCACAACTTGTTGAAGAGGCTGTCTTTCTTCCATTCTATTTTTTTGGCTCTCTTGTCAAAGATTAGGTGGCCATAGGTCTGTGGTTTAATATCTGGGTCCTCAGTTCTATTCCATTTGTCTTCAGGCCTGTTCTTGTGCCAGTACCAAGCTGTTTTGAGGATTATAGCTCTGTAATAGAGTCTAAAGTTTGGAATTGAAATTCCTCCAGCGCTGTTCTTTCTGCTAAGAAGTGTTTTTGCTATACGGGGTCTTTTATTATTCCATATGAAATTTTGGATTGCCTCTTCTATTTCTTTAAAGAATGACATTGGTACGTTGATGGGTATTGCATTGAATTTGTAGATAGCTCTTGGCAAGATTGTCATTTTCACAATGTTGATTCTTCCAATCCAGGAGCATGGGAGGTTTTTCCATTTCCTTAGTTCTGCTTTAATTTCCTTTTTTAGGGTTTTGAAGTTTTCGTCAAAAAGGTCCTTTACATTCTTAGTTAAGCTAATTCCTAGGTACTTTATTTTCTTTGAGGCTATTGTGAAAGGAGTTTCTTTCCTGATTATTGCCTCGTTCCTCTCACTGTTGGCATAAAGGAAGGCTGTTGATTTTTGAGGGTTGATTTTATAGTCTGCTACTCTTCCAAAGCTTTGGATCAGCTCAAGGAGCTTGGGAGTAGAGTCTATAGGATTCTTTAAATACAGAATCATGTCATCTGCAAAGAGGGATAGTTTTATTTCCTCTTTCCCTACTTGGATCCCCTTTATGCTTGCTTCTTGCCTTATTGCACTGGCTAGGAATTCTAGTACTATGTTAAAGAGGAGTGGAGAGAGTGGGCATCCTTGTCTCGTTCCTGATTTTAGAGGGAATGGCTTTAGATTTTCACCATTAAGTGTAATACTAGCAGTAGGTTTCTCATACACAGCCTTTATTACATTGAGGAATGTTCCATGGATTCCTAGTTTCTCCAGAGCTTTTAACATGAAGGGGTGTTGGATCTTGTCAAATGCCTTTTCCGCGTCTATTGAGACAATCATTGTGATTTTTGTCTTTGCTCCTGTTGATGTGTTGAATTATATTGATTTGCGTATGTTGAACCAGCTTTGCCTCCCTGTGATGAATCCAGTTTGATCATAGTGTATAATTTTTTTGATGAGTTGTTGTAGACGGTTGGCCAGTATTTTGTTGAGAAGTTTTGAATCGATGTTCATCAAAGATATAGGTCTATAGTTCTCTTTCTTTGATGGATCTCTGTCTGGTTTGGGGATGAGGGTTATACTGGCTTCATAGAATGAGTTTGGTAAGCAACCTTCATTTTCAATTTTGTTGAAGAGCTTGAGGAGTATTGGTGTGAGCTCTACTTTGAAGACCTTATAGAATTCAGCTGTGAATCCATCTGGCCCTGGGCTTTTCTTAGGTGGAAGTTCTCTAATTGCCATTTCTATTTCAGAGCTTGAAATAGGCCTGTTGTGTTGGCTTAGTTCTCCTTGGTTCAGTGTGGGCATGTTAATATTGGCTAGGAATTCATCCATTTCATCTAGTTTCTCAAATTTGTTGGCATAAAGGTTTGAGAAGTATTCCCTCATGATATTCTGGATCTTGGTAATTTCTGTCGTGATATTACCATTTTCATCTGCGATTTTGTTTATTTCTATATTCTCTCTTCTTTTTTTGGTAAGATTTGCTAAGGGCTTGTCAATTTTGTTAATTCTTTCAAAGAACCAACTCCTTGTTTTGTTGATTCTTTCTATAGTTTTTTTGGATTCCAAATCATTTAATTCTGCTTTGATTTTAATTATTTGCTTTCTTCTACTGGGATTAGGGTTGGTTTGTTGCTCTTTTTCCAGGATCTTAAGGTGGGACATTAACTTGTTGGTTTGCAATTTTTCCAACTTGTTGTAGGCACTCAGCGCTATAAATTTTCCTCTGAGTACGGCCTTTGCTGTGTCCCAAAGGAGTTGGTATTTTGTGTGCTCCTTACTGTTAAATTTCATAAACTGTTGGATTTCTGTTCTGATCTCTTCAATGACCCATTGGTGGTTCAACAATGTGTTGTTCAGTCTCCATGAGTTACAGGGTTTTCGTTGGTGGAGGTGTGTGTTCAGTTCAAGTTTGATGCCTTTGTGGTCTGAGAGTGTGCATGGAATAATTTCTGTGTTTCTGAATCTGTCCAGGTTTGTTTTATGGCCTAAGATGTGATCTATTTTGGAAAATGTTCCATGTGCTGCTGAGAAAAACGTATATTGTGTTGTTGCTGGGTGGAATATTCTGCAGATGTCTGTTAGATCTAGTTGGTCTATAAAGCTGTTCAGTTCTAAGGTTTCTCTGTTGAGTTTTTGCCTTGTTGATCTGTCCATAGGTGAGAGTGGTGTGTTAAAGTCACTGACAATCACTGTATTTCGATCTATGTATGATTTCAGTGTTAGTAAAGTTTGCTTGATGAAGTTCGGAGCTCCGGGATTGGGTGTGTAAATATTTAGGATCGTTATGTCTTCCTGGAGGAAAGATCCCTTTATTAGTATGTAGTAACCTTCTTTGTCTTTTCTTACTAATTTTGGTTTGAAGTCTATTTTATCTGATATGAGGATGGCAACTCCAGCCTGTTTATGGGGGCCGTTAGCTTGATAGAGTTTATTCCAACCTCTCACTTTCAAAAGATGATTGTTTTTTTGAGTAAGATGTGTCTCTTGAAGACAGCAGAACGATGGCTCTTGCTTTTTGATCCAACTAGACAGCCTATGCAGTTTAATTGGAGAGTTGAGTCCATTGATATTGAGAGTTAGGATTGAGAGATATTTATTAGATCCTACCATTTTTAAAAGCTCTTATTTGGGCCTGTGTCTTGACAGTTCTTGTGGTCCTTAGGTGGTATGCTGTTTAGGTGCCATTTCTTTCCCTATATTGCCTTTATTTTGGTTTTCTATGTATAGAACATCTTTCAGAATTCTCTGTAGTGTTGGTTTTGTTGCAACATATTGTTGCAGCTTTTCCCTGGAATGGAATGTTTTTATTGTTCCCTCAGTTATGAATGAAAGCTTAGCTGGGTACAGTATTTTTGGTTGGTAGTTGTTTGACTTAAGGGCGTGACATATATGCTTCCAGTCACTTCTTGCTTGCATGGTCTCTGCTGAGTAATCTGGGGTGATTCTGATTGGTTTTCCTTTATAGGTTACTGAACCCTTTTCCCTGGCTGCCTTTAGGATCCTTTTTTTGGTTTCTACTGATCCAGTTCGGATTACGATGTGGCGGTGAGATGTTCTTTTCTGGTCAGGTCTGTTTGGGGTTCTAAAAGCTTCTTGTATCTGGATGGGCCTGCCCTTCTGGATATTTGGGAAATTCTCTGAGATGATTCCCTGAAGTATATTTCCAATGCCATTGACCTCTTTCTCCAGACCCTCCTCAATACCAATTAGCCTTAAATTAGGCTTCCTAATTGCATCTGGGACCTCCTGAAGCGCTCTCTCATTTTTCCTAGATTTGGATTGACTCATTTTCTGTTCTTTCTCTATAATAACTAAATTATCTTCAGCCCCGGAAATTCTCTCCTCTGCATTGTCTAACCTGCTATCAAAGCTATCTACTTTATTTTTCATCTCCCTTGCTACTAATTGCTCATTTTTGATGCCTTGCATCTCTTCTTTTATATCATGTATGGATTTCTTCAGCTCCTTGATTTCCATTTGAGTGGTTAGCTCAGTAGCTTTATTTTCTTTGAACATTTGCTGGAGTTCGGTCACCTTTTTATTTGTGGATTCTATGAATTCATCCATCTTTCTTTGAACAGCCTTTATTATGGCTTCCTTTATGGCTTCTTCTTTTTCACTTATCACCTTGTTTATGGTTTCCTCTTTTTCAGCTATGGCTTCCTCCCTTATCTCTTTCTTTATATTTTCACATTTTTCATTAATGATGTTTATCAATTGCATTTGTTCAGCACTTGGAAGACTCTCCTCTAGGTTTGCCAGTGACTGTTCCATTGGGTGGGGGAGGTGGGAGATGTTGTTTCTTGATTTGACATTTTTCTTGAGTTTCTTGTTCTGCCCATTTGAAAATGGGAGCAAGATTAATACTAAACACGATTATAGTTTTTCAGATATAACCAACCTAGACCTCTGTAGCTGGCAGACTCTAGATGTTCACAAGTTTTGATTGGTGTTATCACTCTTTCTTTTTGTGCAGTTACTGACTAGTCTAATTATTCACTGATAAGCGATTTATATCCCAAACAATAAGCCTCTCAATCCAATCTCTATTGTCTTTAAGTCCCTCTGAGTCTAGAGAATAATTAAACACCTAGATATACAATGTTGCTCAAAAGCCATCAAGTGTAGATCCATGCAGTATAAGGGTTGAAAGAGGAGCAGAGGTCCAGAGATAGAAAAATAGAATGAGAGAGGTCAGGGGGTAAGTAGGTAGAGTATTTGGAAAGTATTAGAGTAAAACTTATGTGTTGCTGCCCGACTAGCTCTTAGCCCAACCAGTGGCCTCAATGTGGACCATGGGATGGATCTGCGAGCTTCTGTCTGAGCGCAGTTGTCGGATGTTTTCCTGTGCTGCTTCCAGGGGCAGCGTCAAGCCAAGGGTCTGGGGATTGAGAGTTTCAGGCCCTCTCTGCAGGACCAGCAGGAGGCCCCTCTGTTCCCAGGGGCGGGGCCCAGCTGGGGGCGTGGGCTCCAAGGGCGGAGCCGCGCCTTTTTGGTTCTCAGAAGGGGAGCTTGGCTGCTGGTTGGCCTTCAGATCCCTGCTGTGTTTCCACTGCTTTGTCAGAGTCTGTGACAGTTGGGGCGGCCCTAGGTAGTGTCTTGCTCAGGGTTTCCAGCTGGAGGATGCCCCGCTCGAGAATTGAGGGGGGGCAGATGCTGGCTCCTATTTACCCGCACCCCCTACCCACTTTTGTAAGCCAGGGTCTCAAAGCCCTCCACTCTCCAGATCCAGTGGCCTGGGTGAGGAGCCTGGTGGGCGGGTGGGAGCTGGGACAGCTCTGCCTCCCCTGGTGGGGTGCTGATTCTTAGGGTCCGCCCGCTTGTCAGTCTCCAGTCAGAGGGCTGGGGGTTGAGCCCGTTGGGCAGGTGGGAGTTAGGGCAGCCCCGCCTCCCTTGGTGGGGTCCTGGGACTTATGGGTAGCCCGCCTGTCAATCTCCAGTCAATGGCCCGAGGGAGGAGGCTGTTGAGGGGAGGGACAGGATTCTAAATTCCTTGCCCCCCTGCTCCTGCCAGTCTTTCTCGGGCGGGGTGTTGGGGTCTGAGTTAAGTTCTATTGCTTGGCACCAGCTCTGCTTTCCCGATCTGTTTGGGGACGCGCTGTATTACTCACGCCTCTGCGGGTGTTCCACGGTGGTGGGGAGTCTTTCACTCCCCTCGGGTCTCCACCGCCGCCTGTGTTCTGCATCTGGGTCCCGCTGCTTGCTGTCTGGTTCCGCCTCTGGGTTCCGCTGCTTCCGCCCTTCGCTGGCCAGGTTCTGTGCTGGTTTCTGCAGCCGTTGGGCTCTCAGCCTGGCGCCCTCCACTGCCGCCGCTTTTCGTGGATTAGAGCCCGTGCCCGCCCCCGCTTTCCCCGCGTGGAGCCGGTGCCAGCTCAAGCCGCTTTTCGCAGCTTGGTCTGGTACCAGCACCCGCTTATCGCGGCTTTCCATGGTTTTGGGCGAGAGGTGGGGGAGGGGTCCTCGCGTTCCGAATTCTTTGAGAAACTTGGATGTGAGCTTTATCTGGATTTCTTTTCCGGTTTGAGTCCTTCTCCGTTGCTTTTTGAGTTTGTTGTCGTGGATTTCTTTAGAAAGTTGGCTCGTGGGACTCCCTGGTTCTCTCTTTTTGTTAGAGAAAGCTAAGCAGCGTCCCTATTGTCTCGGAGCCATCTTCCTTCTTCCAACTGATTTTCTGTGGCTGATTTTATATTATTTTATTTTTTAGAGATGACACAGCATTAACTGCCATTGCAGTTTGTGACCCAAGCATTAACATTTGGTGAGTTGAATTTTCTGTCATCTGAGTGTAAATTCACTTCTAGGGTGAGGTTAGTACCCAATCTATATGACAGCTGATCAGTGTCCTCATGTATCCTTCTCTTGTATTGAAACTAAATTGAAAATGATAGCATCAGGCAGCAGATACTTGGTCATGGTATACTGTGAAGTAAAACATAGTAACCGTATCCTTATTTACCTATTCTCTACCTTATTTACCTATTTCCTACATGCAACTTGTACTGAGACAATGGAGGAGAGAGTCCCAGTCAGGAACAATGAGGTGGTCTCAGTGTTTCTGAGGTGAAAATGTTGGTGGGCCTCTTTCCTTCTCTAGAAATCTGGTACTTAGTAGACAGGCTCATTTTCAGGTATGATGAGAGTCCAGCTTTTAAGGCTGTAGTTTCTTGTCTTTTGGTGAGAAGCAGTTAAGAAATCAGCCAAGTTAGTGACAGGAAGGAGAGAGAAGAGCAGACTTAGAAAGCTGAAAATCAGATTGTATAATGGATTGAGTTCTTCTGAAGTGAGTTGCATGTACAATTAAACTACATGATACCAATAATCAGTGTGTTAGGTTTAGTAAGAGAGGAAAATTCTTTGACCGTCCATAAAAGCTTTCTTTTGAAGTGATAAATATGTAAAAGTTTCCATTTCTACAAATTTGTTAGTGTTAGGTTAACTTACTACCTTAAGTAAAAAAGTAAAACTATGTTTGCACTTGGTATTTGACTGTATATAATTTAATGCTCTTTAGCTTGGATAAAAATGATCCAGCAGAATTTGGGACAGAAGAATTCAAGCAAAGGTCAGATATAGACATATAAATCAACGTGTATAAGTATATGTTAGGAAACATATTGATCATTTCGGGGAAATTTCCAAGTATTGGCAGTGTATCTTCTGTCTGTCATATTATTCCTTTTTCATTTTGATGAATAAATGAGAAATGAGTTGCACAAAAGTGTTTTGCTATTGTAGGGAGCAGTGTATTAGGTTTACTAAGAGAGAAAAATTCTTTGACCATGCATAAAAGATTTCTTTTGAAATGATAAAATGTAACTCCCCTACCCCAAATTAAATTCCTTTGTTCATTTAGCTAAATATGTAAAAATTGTGATTTCTACAAATTTGTTAGTCTTAGATTAACTTACTACACTGAGTGAAAACGTAAAACTATGATTGCACATGGTATTTGATTATCTATAATTTAATTCTCTTTAGCTTGGATAAAAATGACCCACCAGATCTTGGGACGGAAGAATTCAAGCAAAGGTCAGATATCTACAAGTAGATAAACATACATAAATATAAATGTTATGAAACAGATTGATCATTTCTGGGTAGTTTCCAAATATTGTCAGTGTACCTTCTGTCTGTCAGATTGCCCCTTTTCCATTTTGATGAGTAAATGAGAAATGAGTTGCACAAAAGTGTTTTGCTATTGTAGGGAGCAGTGAAGGGAAACGCCTAAAACCCCCCACATTGCCAGTGTATGAGATCCTACTACAACTGGTTGTGTTCCTTTGGTTTGATGGCAAAGACACAGAATCCTATGCATTTATTTCCTGCCATAACAATTTCTTCACAGGTAAAGAAATACAAGTGTCAGATCGAAGTGGCTACATGTTTGTTCGGTCCTTTCCATATTCTGTTGGCTCTGTCCAGTTCTTTGATGGTTATAGACTTTCTGTAGGCCTAGATCTTAAATTATACATATTATTTTCATTGTGCATTGATGCCAACTTTTCAAAACTGTGGTTGTAAGGTTTGTGACAGTGCGAGTACTTTATGGGCACCATTTCTATTAGATAGACAGATGGCTCCACAGCATTATGTCAAGCTCCTTACTGCTCACATCTGTGAATACAAGGTTTGTGAATAAATTTATGTTTACAATGAAAGAGGTAGGAGACAGAGAGAGAGAGATCGATCATGTCCACACGTGTGTGGCAGAGTGGCAATATTCTGATACTATGGCTTCAAGTCAGGGCTCCAGGAATATTTTACTTTCTTGTTTATTACTGTATCTCTTCTTCCTCATTCACACATGCAATGCATTTTGCTCATTCAGTGGAGATGGACTTCTGCCAGAAGGAATACTCTGGAAGGCTTCATATTGCTATCCTCTGCTGTTCACTCCACTGTAGACAGAATCACACCTGTGAACCCAAGTCTACACATCCATCTACCATTCTGGTGAAATCCTAAGGGGAAGTGTCATTGAACAGGCAAGCCTAAGTAGGAGGGATCACCATGCCATCACTACAGGAGTTGCAAGGACAGGGCTCTGAGTTCAGAGTTCAATACTGGAGAGAAGTTTTGGCAGAGACAGAGGAGATAGAGGCATAGTACATTTGACAGAGCATCTGTGTAGCATGCACAAGCTATAGTTTTCTAACCTAATATTGTTATAAATACAACATTCCTTCCCACATTGTCCTACTTAGTTTTTATATGTTTCAATTTGTCCTCAGCAAAGACAGCAACTTAACCACGGTTGTTGTTCATTCAAACGAAGACATCAGTACTGAGTGAGTTAATTTTTTTTATTTGGGGGATCATGTATAGAGTGCTTACACTTATTTTCCCCAGATAGTAGATGAATTTCTTCTCACACATTGATACGCCTATTTATGTTTTCATCCCATGTGGCAAGGGACCTGGGAATCCTTTGCTGAAACCAAAAAGTAAGCCTAGCACCAGTAGCTAAGAGGTGATCCTTCCTTCTTTTGAATGCTTAAACCCTGAAAGGCCCACATTCATACTGAGGGGGAGCCTTACTTCTAGACTGCTTTTTCTTATTCCTATCTGAAGAGCCGGAGCAGCAGCAGGGAATATTAGATGATAATTAGATGATATGTAAGTCTTGAGTTCTTCTGAAGTGAGTTGAATGTGAACAAGAAGTCATTATCTATTAGAGTAGGTAGATTTGTTGGGTTATGGTATACTTTTCTTTCTCCCCGTCTCTCACTTTTTATTTTTCATTTTTTATTTTGGTAATTCATTGGCTTGAACTGGGTGCTGTCCCTAAGTTCTTTAGCTCAGGGCTATTAGTGCTCTACCGCTTGTGCCACAGCGCCACCTTGGGTTTTCTGGTGGTAAATTGGACAAAAGAGTCATGGAATTTCATGGCTGGGTTGGCTTTGAACCATGGTGCTCAGATCTCAGCCCCTGAGAGATTTGTGGCTCACTTTCTTTTCTAATACCATTGAAGCATTGGAGAAAGACTCAGTCATGACAATATGCTTCAAGTACATTGTTAACATTAGTAACATATTCCTCTAGAAAACATGACGTTTCCAACTTGTGAGTCTGTAATTGATTGGACCAAAGGAGCAGATCCTATGTGCAGAAAAGCAAAAGAAACAAAAATAGAGGCTACTGAGTCTGCACAGAACTGCATGTATAAGATCAAGATCATGCATGCATCCCTGATAGTTCAGAGCCCTGCCATTGTGAAATTAGTGTCTACAATGGCACTGTGTCTTGCTCTGCCACCATGCAAGACTTGTTCTTATCCAAGTCTGTTACACACTGAAAAGGCTCGACCTCGTGCCGCACATAATATTAGAGCAAGGTAGATATTTATAATGATGGCAATAAAAAGTTGGCACAAGGAGTGGAGAACCTGGAACTTAACTAGGAAGAAAGAGGAAATTTGAACTGAGAAAACAGAGGGCCATTAGGGAGAAAACACAAAAAGCTAAGAGCACTGCTTTCACTTAGTTGTAAGTCATGCACATAAAGATTTTGTTCTATCTAATTGCCTCAGATTAAATTTTTCCCTTCCCCTAATACTCACACTTATTTGCATGGAAAAGTGGTTGATAAGTTTCAAAGTGATGGACTGACATGGGAATAAATGTTCAATAGAGGGACTACACAAAAGTTCCTTGCTCCAAGTCACTCTGATGATTTCCCCAGCATGTGAATGGAGGACACTGAAGTTTTCAGATCAGAAATGAGTCTGTAGCTACTTTTTCTCATCTAACTTCAGTTACTTGGAAAAACTGGAGGTTTTGATTAGATGTGAAGAAGGTCATGGATAGTCGATGAGCCCGCCTTCCCCTTAGTGATTTGAGGTCAAATTTCTTTGGTGGCTTGGTGAGTAATGTGGTTGTTTTCTCTTTTGGAGATGACCTTGCACCTGTCCTCCTTAATGACACACTGAACTAGAAGCACACTCACTCCCAGAATGCCAGTCATGCTAACTGTCATTTTTGTGTCATCAAGTGTATTTCTTCATGGTCTGAAACTGTAAGGTTGCATTTATTTCAAATCAACGTGAGAAGAGAACCAGTTATAGGGAAAATAGTGCATGAATGTAGGACCTGCATCAGAATTTGACCCAGAATTTGAACTCTTCCGTATTCATGTGATATGTGACCATAGGTGTTTTTGTTACTTTAGCACAACTGCACATGGTCCTTGTCCAGCACCTGATGATGGCAATGTGACAGAAAGGTAAGATATAAACCAAGACAAGTGTAGAGGTGGAAGTTTATGTTCATATTATATATATATATATATATGTACAGACACATGTACTCATAAGTATGCACATACACATGGCTGGAGCTGAGCACTTGGACACAAAGAAACACCAACACCATGAAAGGACTGGTGGCAGGCATGATGCAGCACATGGCAGAAAGTAAAGATCCTGTGTTGGAACACCAGTGATGCTAGGAAAATGAAAGAAGCATACATCAGGAAGGGTCAGCCTGTCACACATGCCTCTCACATGGCTGTGTGGTGAGTGGAAGTTGGATGTGATCTCATTTAGAAGCCTGCTTGGGAAGGCACTTATCTCAAGCCGTATCATTTTTATTCTAATTAAATGGTGACCGAATTCACTTATCTTCTGATTTTAGCTACTAATATGTTTGGTGTCATATGAAGTAGCAATATGACATGAGCAGTGAAAATCGATTGGTTCATATGTAATCAGTTTTTTGACTGAAAATTTATGCTAAAGAAAGAATCCTTTGTGGAGCAAAGTCGAGGATCACACATAAGCTCTTCTTTAACCAGTCCTAGGTCATCTTGTGAGCCTGTCCGCCTAATTCCACATTATGGTGAGATTTTTATGAATATGACGATACTTTTTCTTCCTATGGCATTTTGTCATCAGAGTCATGTAGTTTGGTTTCTCTTCAGATTGTATAAATCTTTCACTTTTAATAAAGATACTTTTATAATACTATTTTCTGAGGTCCTCATTGCTAGCCTATAAAGTCCTATTGTAGTAAAAATAAGAAGTTCAACAATACATCTTTCGGCATTTTGCTGCTGTTGTTAATCCATCGTCTCAAGGTACTCTGAGCTCTCCTGGAATGATCTTTCTTGTCCTGCGTTCAGTGTGCATTGATTACAGGCATGCAGAACTATAACCAGGTTGAAATCTTCTGTCTTCACAGGCCTGATATGATCAATTAGAATCATTTTCTAGAACAGATGACATGGTAGATTGCTACGTGTAAAGTTTAGAAGATCAGCTTGCTAGTTTGCCGGGGCCAACCGGCAGCAAACCAGGGTTCGCAGATTGGGGTTCCTGAAATAGGGGACAAGGACTAGGAAGAAAAAGAAGAGAGACAGACACACCGGGTCCAGGATGTCCGCAGTCCAGGCAAAAACTGCCGAGACTGCCGCGTTTATTTTCCACTCCCCCTTCTTCCCTCCTCCTCTCCCAGGGAACCTCCAGGTGTTACATTCATATGGTAATTCTCAGGTCATTTACATAGAATAGGGCCAGAAAGCAATAAGACAATATAGCCATCATCTGATGCAAGTCAAGGTACAGTTTGATTCCACTCTGGCTCCCAACATGTCCCCCGTTTTTTATTTTAAAAGAAACACAAGTGCAATTTTTACTCTTTTCTATACCCCTAATTTATCCTGTCATATTTTCCAAAAATGACTTTGGTCCCTTGGTCCAATGGGGATTTGATGGGCGGAGATTCAACTTCCGTGACTTCTTCAAGCTGACTCAGGGGCGCCGTCTCCACGCTTGACCAGGGACCTTAAGAAGCCCAGCCTGTTTTATCAAGGGGTTGCAAGGATTAGACACCAGGAACAACAATCTACTCCAAACTAGAAATCATACTTGACATTCAACAACTGCACAAACCATCCTTGGCCACAACAGCGCAGCCTACCTAGCACCCATTTGCAAAGGCTTTTTCTTGATTGTCTGGGGAACTAAATTTCTGCAACCTTAACAATGCTTCAGTTGTCAGATCTAAACAGATTAATAGAGACACAAGCCTCAGATCCACAAACTTTTCCTGAATTTGTGGCTGGTGTCAAAAATAAAAAATAAAAATTTTACTCAATTAGGACTTTAAACTACCCGCTATCACAGAAGATTGACAAGTTCCTGCCCAGTTATGAAAGGCACGGGCATTAGTAAGGCATGCTTACAAACTATTCTATGACCTCCCGGCTCTGATTAATTTGAATGGCCAAGCACAAGTGACTCTGAGATCTGACACCATCTCTGCCATCCAAGCAGAGGCTTTCCTGTCCCAGTAGTGTCTCTCCACACAGGGATAAACATCCCATTGGCATTTCACTTTGTTGATTGCTGGATTTGAACTCAGGGTCTGGGCGCTGTCTCTCAGCTCTCCAGCTCAAGGCTAGCACCCTGCCACTGTGAGTCCCGACCTTGGTGCTTGAGTGCTTCCCCCCAGCTTTTCAGCTCAGAGCTAGCACTCTGCCACTTCGAGCTCCAAAGCAACTCTGTCCCAGCATCCTGCTGGCAGATTAGACACCACAGTCTCACAGGGACTTTGCTTTGCCCAGGCAGGCTCAAAACTGTGGCTTTCAGATCAATGAGTCCTACAAAAGGCCACTTTACTCCAATTAGAAGCAACAAGGTGGTCAATACAGAAATAGTCTGTAAGCATGAGCTTACCTAGAACCTGGTAAAAGCCAAAGTTACATCTGAAAAAGGATTGCTGTCCTTCTCCATGGGCTAGCTGGAAGTTGCTATAAGGTAACTTACAAGAGCAAGCTGAAATAGCAATTAAGCAATTACTTTGGTAATCCTAATTTTCCTTTTTTCTCTTTCTTTAAACATTTAAGACAACTTCACTTTCAAATATTGTTTAGAAACCCATTTCCAATGTTCTTAACAACTTTTACTGATACTGGCTTAAACAATTAACACCTTAGCCTTTATTTGCAATTGAAAAACCTTTAAGGGCACAAAGAACTCCTTCTGCCTTCAGGCCCCCTAAGGCTCAAGGCACTCCTCTTGCCTTTTAGAAAAAAGGGCTCTTTTGCAGTTTAGATTACTGTCTAGAACTCCAACAACAGTTTAAACTCAAATAACAGTTTTTCCCTAATTCAAGAACTATAGACATCAGTGCACCAAAAGTCTAAGTCTGGACTTAGTTTCCTCTCCTTTTTTTTAAAATACACCCAATAGCATGGAGATAAACCTTTAAACATTCATTTAAAATACTAATCACATTATCCACATTTTACCATCAGATTTCTAGTGTCAGTTTGCAAGAAAGGACAGGCAAAATTTCTGACGTTAATGAACAATTTTACATTTAAATTTCTAATACATGTTTCCAAACTTTAACTTAAAGTAATAAATCCCAAATTCCCTAACACCGCTGTGCTGAACAGGATACAATGTTTACAATGTAAACAGCTGTATGTATTGCAATACCAGATCTTTTAAAATGCAGATTTCAGGATCTTTAGAAAAAAATTTTTTACCAGTTTTTCTTTAAAACAATGCAATAATACTTTTAAGACATAGGAAACATTCAAGCATAATAATTTTCTTGAAGTTTAGACTTAGATTTACCCAATTGCCTTTGTTTCAAATGAGTTCAACCATTGTTTTATACAGCATGCTGACAATTTAACCTTGAACATGTTCACTCACTCATTCACACACATTCATACTCAAAGATCATAAAGTGCGCAAAATTAATATTGGCCGTTCGTTTTCCGGAAGTTTGTGTCAAGAGAGTTTTGCCAATTTTACTCTTATAGATGAGACCAGGTTCAAAACAAAACTTTTTGCAAGGCAACTTAGCTGGAATTTATTTTTCCAGGGCTTGTTACAACTGCAGACATGGGGGAGCGGCCATGCTAGGCCCAGAAATGTTCAAATAAATAACAAGGATGTGTGCTTGAGTATGCACAAAAAAACCATAAGGATCCATACTTAGAAATGGTACCAATTTTTAAAGACAAAACTGGACAAGGAAAAATATGTAACACGAACAAGACAGAGAAACGGAGACTTTTAAATAATCAGACATTGACATATAACAAGAAAATTGGACTCAATCAGATACACTTAACACAAAAAACATGAGCTCAAATGAATGTTTTCACCAAACAGTTATTTTTAGATTTAGACATGTCTTGCTGGTGGGACTCTCACGTATGCCTTGTTATCGACAAGAAACTCAGAAGGGGAGGGGGGGTCAAGGCGTCCCTTGACCACCCAGGCCTCTGTTTTAGGCCCACAGTGCACCATTTCAAACAAACAAACAAAAATAAAATAAAATAAAATAAAATAAAATAAAATAAAACGCAGACATACAAGGGGGTCGGCCGAATTCTGCTTACCTCTGGAGGCCTTTGCTTTTCACCTGGGCATCTTTTACAAAAAAGGTTATTAAGAAGAGGGCTGGTAAAGACAAAATAATGTCACATGTTAAATTGTGTAGAGTCAATAAATATGTTAAAAGGTCCCTACATAATAGTAAAAGGAGGAGAAACACAGCTCATATGAATGTGTGGAACAAGTGGATCAGTAGCAGTCCCGATTGACATGCACAAATAACTCAGGTCCTTCCCACGTCTCAGGATGCACCACTGGAGGGTTGGGGGTGTAGGCCCAGTGAGTCGCTGCTTGGATGGCCACTGTCACTCTCCAAGATCCGAACGCAGCGTTCAGGCAGCCAGCGGGCGTCATTTTCTCCTTGTGAAAAAACACATACATGCCCTCGACCCCAGGTTAGAACAGGATCGGGTCCATGCCAAGCACCAGTTAGGGGATCCTTCCACTTTACTAAGGCAAAAGCATGCTGCTCTCTTTTTTCCCAGAATCGCTGAGCAGCAGATAAATTATTTGAATCCAAATTCAAAAAATTTAAAACAAATAAAGCATGATTAAGTATATTCACAGGGGTAGCGGGATATGACTCTCCTTTCTGTATTTTAGCAATTTGATGTTTTAATAATCCATTAGCTCTCTCCACAATGCCTTGACCTTGAGGATTGTAAGGAATGCCTGTAATATGAGTGATATTATAGGAATGGCAGAAGGATTGAAATGCTCGGCTTGCATAGCCAGGGCCATTATCTGTTTTTATTTGCGAGGGAATCCCCATCTCAGCAAAGCATCGAATGCAGTGAGAGATACAATGTTTAGTGGCTTCCCCAGCAAGGGGGGTGGCCAAGATAAAATTAGAATAAGTATCTACAGTAACATGAACATATTTTAATCGGCCAAATGATGGAACATGTGTGACATCCATCTGCCAAATGTGATTAGAAAGCAGTCCTCGTGGATTTATACCTAAATGGGGGGCTGGTGAAAAAGGGACACAGTTGGAGCAAGTCTTAACTATTTGACGTGCCGCTTCTCTAGATAATTTGAACTGTCGGCGCAAGGCTCGACTGTTTTGATGATGGATGGCATGTGACTGCTTAGCAAGTTCAACCTGAGTTAAGTAAACTCTGGTGGCGGAGTCAGTAACTGCATTGCCCTCACTTAACGGGCCAGGAAGATTAGTGTGAGCTCGAACAAAGCCAAAAAAACAGGGGTGGTTGCGAGAACAAAGCAAAGTTTGTACTTGGCGAAATTGGGTCTGAATATTGGAGTTAGTAGTTCCAATAAAGGGAACAGTTTCTATGACTTGAAGAGCACGAATTACATATTGACTGTCTGAGTATAAGTTAAAGGGCTCGTCTTGTAACAGGACGAGTGCTTGTAAAACAGCCTCTAATTCCACCTCTTGGGCGGAGGAAAAACCCGTAACCCAAGACTGAGTTTTCCCATTAATGGTCAAAGCAGCCTTTCCATTAGAGGATCCATCTGTAAATACCAAAGCAGCAGAAGATAAAGGCGAGGCCTGTACTATGGAAGGAAATAGAAACGTATGACACGCAGCAAATTGTAGAAGTTTGTTAGACGGGTAGTGATGCAAAATTTTCCCCGTATAATTGGCCCAAGCAATGGCCCAAGAATCGCAATGGGCGAATAGCCAATCTTGTTGTTGTAGATTATATGGGACACAGATAAAATGAGGTTCCTGACCTAAATATTTACAGGAATCCACTCGGCACATATGTATCAAATTAGCTACCAATTCGTAGTAGGGGGTCAGCACTTTGCCGGGTGTTGATGGTAGATAAAGCCATAAAAGTGGGCCATCCTGCCACAATACAGCAGTTGGGGAGTGAGAAGTAGCTAAAATATAAACTCCCCATGGTTTAGAATAGTCACAATAGGTCACTTGTTGCTGGGAAATTGCCTTTTCTACAATTTGGATGGCCCTCCTGGCGTCAGGATTTAATTCACGCAAGGATGTAGGGTTGGTATCTCCTTTAAAGAGATCAAAAAGGGGTTTTAACTCTCCTGTGGAGAGCTTTTGATATGGCCGAAGCCAATTTATATCTCCTAAGAATTGCTGAAAATCATGAAGAGTTCTTAAGTGGGAAGTTTTTAATTGTATTTTTTGGCTTTTAAAATAGTGTGGGCCTAATATATGGCCTAGATATGTAAAAGGGGGGTGTTCCTGAACCTTTTCAGCTGCTATTATAAGGCCAAAGAGGCTCAGATCTTGCTTTAGTTGTCCAAAGGCTTGTCGTACGACGATAGGGTCAGAACAAGCCAACAAGATGTCATCCATATAATGAACAATATAAACAGAAGAAAATTTTTCACGAGTGGAAGAAATGGCTCTAGCTACAAAACTTTGACATAAAGTTGGGCTATTTGCCATGCCCTGTGGGAGCACAAGCCAGTGATATCGCTTCATGGGTTCTTTGAAATTAACAGAGGGGACGCTGAAGGCAAAGCGCTTACAGTCTTGAGGCGCCAGGGGTATAGTATAGAAACAATCCTTCAAATCTATAATAATCTTATAAGTATCCTTTGGGATTGCCATGGGTGAAGGCAAGCCAGGCTGTAGGGCCCCCATCAGTTCCATTGTCGCGTTAACCTTTCTCAAATCCTGTAACAGCCTCCATTTACCTGACTTTTTCTTTATAACAAAAATTGGAGAATTCCATGGAGAGTTAGAAGGGGCCACATGTCCCAAGTCCAGCTGTTCCTGTACCAGCTACTGAGCTGCAATGATCTTTTCTAGAGAAAGAGGCCACTGTTCAACCCATACCGGTTGTTCAGAGAGCCAATTTATGGGATCAGCATGAGGGGGAGGGCAAACGACAGCTCCCGTCAAGGGATACCCCAATCCTTGTCTCGTAGGGTGAGACTGGGGTTGGAGTGGCTCTAGCTCCCCCTGTGCTGCTCGGCCTAGTCCCCTAAAGGGGAGGAGGCCTTGATCAAGTAACTGCTTAGTGACCGCAGCACTAGGACTAAACATATACACTCCCATTTTTTCCATGATATCACGACCCCATAAATTAATTGGCAGATGATCCAAGACAAATGGCTGAAAATGACCAGAGTGCCCTTCCTCATCTCTCCAAACAAGGATTGCACTGCTCTGCTGTGGGTCAGTTGCTTGCCCAACCCCCTGTAGGGAAGTCATAGAGGTTGTCAGGGGCCATTGGGCTGGCCAATGTTTTTTAGATATCACAGACACATCTGCTCCAGTGTCTAATATTCCTTTAAAGGGCTTTTCTTGTATAAATATAGTCATCTCAGGCCTCTCTTGTTTTATGCTTTGTATCCAATAGATATCAGAAGATCTAAATCCTCTCTGTCCACATGGGGAATTAGCAGTCTCCCCGGGAGGTAAAGGCACAAGTATTAATTGTGCTAATTTTTGACCGGCTGGGATCGATACCACGTGTTTCAGGGCAGAGGCCATAACTTTGATTTCTCCAGTAAAATCCTGGTCAATTTTGCCAGGTGTAATCTGTATCCCTTTAAGGGCTGAGCTACTTCGCCCTAACAGCAATCCAGCCACTCCCGGGGGAAGGGGGCCGAAGACCCCCGTGGGGAGAGCTTGTGTCCCCATCTCTGGGGTCAATACTGAGCAGATGGAGGAACAGAGGTCCAATCCTGCACTTCCTGGGGTGGCACGGAGGAGGCCGGAGACTGATCTTGGGGGGTTGTTAGAAGATGCACTTGTGGCCGAGAAGAGGGAGGGACTGCCCCATGGTTTTGCGGGGCCAGGGGCTGGCCCCTTCTCCAGTTTCCCAAATACGGGCGGCCATTGCGATTTGTTGCTGACTTGCAATCTTTAGCCCAGTGCTTCCCTTTACCACAGCGTGGACATGTGCCAGGTGATTTTTCTCTCTTTTGCCTGGCCTGGCGTGGGCATTGCGTCATCCAATGTCCTATTTGTCCACAAGAAAAGCAACGCCCTGGGGGTCTAGCATCCCGAGAATGCCGCTGACCTCTATATTTTAGAGACTCACTAACAGTCTTTCCTTGAGGAGCGGCGGCTAAAGTAAGGCCTTGTACATGGGAGGGTCCAATATCAGCACACAGTGAAATAAAGTCCGTGATTCCTCCCTTATTCCTATGGGGTCTGATAGCCGCCTGACAGGCGGCGTTGGCATTTTCATAGGCTATGTGTCTAACTATACTCTCCCTTGCATTCTCATCTTGTACTAGGCAGTCTGCAGTCTCCATTAATCGAGACAAAAATTCTAGATAAGGTTCATTCAGTCCCTGTTTAACTTCTACTAGATTTTTTGTACGATTGGAATTGCGTAACTTTTTCCAAGCCTCTCTCGCCGCAGCATTTATTTGTAAATAGGCCTCCTTTGCATAACCCAATTGATCTTCGGTGTTTTTATAGGTTCCCTCTCCTAACAACTGATCAACAGTGTAAGGCAGGTTCTTAGACCTATTTGTTTCAATTTTAGCCCGACACTGTGCAGTGAACTCTGTCTCCCATAATAAGTACTCTCCTGCACTAAGGCATGCTCTGGCAAGCCGCTTCCAGTCATTTGGGCATGCAATACCAGCACACGTGGCCTCCAATATTACTTGAGTAAAAGGGGCAGTTGGCCCATATTGGGAGCAGGCATTTTTTAAATCCTGTAATAGTTTAACAGGAACAGGTTGATGGTATACTTGTTCATCATGATCAACTAAACTAGGGAAGCATCGAGGCCCTGAAATACCTTCCCTCTCTCTAGCAGCCTGGGTCAGGTTTAATTGCGATGCACTGTGCCTGGTTGTAGTGCCTGTTAAAAGGGACTTGTTGCTAGGGCCTTTAGGCTTGCCTAAAGGTTGAGAAAGGGATTGAGGCTGTAAGGCTGCAGCCGGAGGCGGTGGGTGTGAGGGGTAAGGTTTAGAATCAGACACCATAGTGGCCTGAGGGTCATATTTCTTTCCTACTTCTGGGGGGGCTCTCTGCTCTGTCCCCATTTTCGATAGAAGATGTAGCATTTCTTCTAACTTCTTCTCTATCGTAGCCACCCGGCCCTCCAATGACTCACCATAACTTTCCTCCTTGGTATTCAGACCTGAATTCTGATATTCAATATCTACTGGTTGTTGTTCCCTTTGCAAGATCTCACTTAGACTCTCTTGGGCTGCGGCATATGGCTCAGCCTCAGGTTCTTCAGAAGGGTCCTTTAACTCATAAAGTTCCCTTAATTCAAGATTAAGTTCAGCATCTTCATGTAGAGGATCTATGTATTTACTTACTAAATTCCATACAGTAGTAGCCTCTACTGGGGTCTTTTCGGGGCCATATACATCATAATAATCTTGAATTCTTTTTCCTATCTGCTGCCAGGCTTTTTGGAACTCCTCCTCTATAGACCTCGGGCATGCCTCCTCGAGAAACTGTAGGAAGCTCTGAAGCACCCCTTTTTCCACCCACGTTCCGTGGGCTTCAAATAGGCCTGTTAAGATCGGTAGAAATAACCCATGACTATTAGCTTGACCCATAATTTTTACTCCTGACTATACTCTCTTAATAGTCCTACGATATGTTACTCACCGCAGGGAGGGGTCCTTCACCTTCGTCCCAGATTTTCAGGGTCCCTGTTCGGGCGCCAGATGCCTGGGCCAACCGGCAGCAAACCAGGGTTCGCAGATTGGGGTTCCTGAAATAGGGGACAAGGACTAGGAAGAAAAAGAAGAGAGACAGACACACCGGGTCCAGGATGTCCGCAGTCCAGGCAAAAACTGCCGAGACTGCCGCGTTTATTTTCCACTCCCCCTTCTTCCCTCCTCCTCTCCCAGGGAACCTCCAGGTGTTACATTCACATGGTAATTCTCAGGTCATTTACATAGAATAGGGCCAGAAAGCAATAAGACAATATAGCCATCATCTGATGCAAGTCAAGGTACAGTTTGATTCCACTCTGGCTCCCAACACTAGTTAAACATTAATTATAACTAACTTGACCCAAACTGACATGGTTTCTTTTGCATTCCTTTTTATTCTTTAGCAAAACTGAAGTAGAAACCAAAAGAGTACCTACAAGTGGATTACCAATTAAAATGTAAGATAGAAAGTACAGTGTGTGTGTGTGTGTGTGTGTGTGTGTGTGTGTGTGTGTGTGTGTTTAAAGAAGCAAACACGGAGATCACTGCATTGGCATCCAGTGTCCATAGATTTCTTTCAACACTGTTCTTAAAGTCTTCTCACAATTAAGATTTTTTAAAGAATTATTCTTTATTTTTCAAAGAATTTTATTTTGAAAAGGTATACAGACTTGTTTATTTGCCTCATATTCAGAACAAAAAGAGCCAGGGCCCCACCCACTGATGCTGGCTGAGATGGAAGTGTAGCATTCCTGCCATTCTTACTGGCCCACAGCAATGGGAGAAAAGCCTGCTGTCAGGAGCAATAGCTCCTTAGTGTTCTGAGGCATGTAGTGGCATAGGCTTTCTCATGTTTTCTGGGGTTCTGTGTCTTCACACTTGGTTATTTTTAAATTAGCTGCACTGCTCCAGAAGCAATCAGAGGAACAATACTGGATCAAGTGTTGGGAGTCCTCATCCAATCCATCTGCTCATCTGATTCGGGTTCTACCAAACAATGTTATTGCTGTTCTTTTACTCTCAGAAACACATATGAGTCTGGATCTAGTTTGGTATCTGCCCTCTAGAGGTTCACCTTCTGTAAGTTGGGAGGCATATGCTTTAAGGTGACATTTTTAAGATAAATGTCCTTGTGAGCCATGTGCTCTTTGGTGAAGGGAAATTCCTCTGGAGAAAGGCTGCAAGGTTCCCCTTCAGGATTCTGTCTTCTCCTTCTCTAGAATGTGAGGGAAAAACTTCTCTATCATTGTGAGTCAATACTGCAAGCAGCTGCTAAGGACATAATGGATTCTCTCCATCTCCATTTGACGTATACTAACCTTCAGATCTCCCTTTTTGGCTCTTTTGAGATTTTCTTCCATGTGATCCAGCTGTTCTGTGACGCATTCTACAATTTCACACTTGCTTTCCAGAAGTTCAGGAGCAAAGTTTGCATCCTCCAGGCCTGCTCCAGCCTTTCCATGAGCTCTGCAAGAGTTAGGACCACCTCCTCACTGAGTCTTGCCCTATGAAATCCAGTTCCTCTGTCATCTTCTCTGAAACCAGGAACCTCACCTCCCACCATCCAACTCCCGCACTCCTGCACCAAGATTTTGTTTTTCACTTTAGACTCTAGATATATTTATGGCTATTTTCCCCACATATTTATATATCTTAGTTTACTCTAGAAGATGACAAGACAGCTTCCCCCCAGTAAAACCCTGTCCTAGGTAAATTTGCTTTACTTAGGTAGCAAGGGGATAACATTAAACATGGAAGCTTTAATTTGTGGCACTGAATGATGGCCTAAACAGGGCACCCTTCAGAAGGTACAATTAATGACCCACCTAGCTTTTCAGCAATACAAGCATGTTGAGGTCTTCCAGCCCATTTGCTTGACATTCGTGCTTTATGCCTTGAAGCTTCTTTGTAATGGCATGGAGTTCACACAGATCATTTGACTTTTTTTGCTCCCACAAAAATATCAACTCTTTTAGAATTTGTGGTTTCAAAGCTTGCATCATACAAAGCATAGTGACAACCTGTTTCAAGAAGCACTCCCCCAAAATGCTTGAAAGGATCAGTTATGGTAACACCAACATCTCCATCCAAAATTACTTTGCCTTCTTCAACAATGATGTAAGTTTTGTCTGCAATGAGACAAAAAAGGACAACCTTCTTCCTTTTCTTGCTTTATTCTGGTGTGGAGAATTTTTAAACTTCCATGTCATAGAAAATGTGACACACTTCAGCATCTTGCACTCTAGAGGCCATCTTGGCTGGGGTGGTCACAGGGACTGGAAGGGCCGGGAAGGGAGACGGCCAGTGTCTAGACTTCAGAGCATTTTCCTCACTGAAGCGGGACAGACTATTCCTCTGTCTTTGGTTTGAGATAGGATATATGTAGCAAGTCATTTAAGTGTCTAGCATGGGCAAGTTCTTGGGTCCAATCCCCATTACAATGCAAGAGAAAGACAATTGGACAAAGGGAAGACATAAAGGATGAAGACACAGAAGAAAAAGAGTAGGGGGAGAAAGTGGCAGGAAGAGGAGAAGAAGGGGGAGGAGGAAAGGGGGGAGTGATTTTCTTATTGAGGGAATCATCATTCCTACATTTGTCACTTAGATACTTCATGTGGACTCTCTCAGGGAGATTAAAGTTCTCTTAAGTTTTACAAAGCAGTAGTGATTTAATTATTTTATTTGGAGGTAATAGGATGTAGGAGGCTCCACTGTTTTCTGAAGACTCTTTAGCAGAAAACAATGAAACTAAAATCCTAGAAGTATTCATTATCCTGCCAGAGTGCTTCTGCTATGGTGCTTCTACCAAGTGAAGTGAGGGCCACAATTCTAATCCCAAGGATCAAGCTCCTGCCTCAGGACTATGGTTTCTGAATCCTATCTGAGACAGAAGCTTCAAGATGATGCTGAAGAATGGATGAGATGAAGGAATCAGCAAACTGGGTGGATTGAAAAGACAAATCAATGTTGTCACTGACATTTGATTTGATTGTGAATGCCACAGCTCAAGTCTTGAGTCATCTCACTTTACAGTTAATATATTTCATTAAAAAATTATCAAGTATCACTGGGTGCCATTGGCTGACCCCTGCAATCCTAGCTATTCAGGAGGCTGAGATTTGAGGACTGCAGTTCAAAGTCACCAAAGCACAAAACTCCAGGAGACTCTAATTAATCATCAAAAAACTGGAAGTGCAGCTATGGCTCCAGGAGCATAGCACAAGCTTTGAGGTGAAGACTTCTGGGAGAGCAGCCAAGCCCTGAGTATAAGACTCTGGACCAATGCCCAGCGCATTCTCCCCAAAAATCAAGTATCAAGCCAGGTGAAGGAAAAAGAAAGAAAGAAAAAAGACAGACAGAGAGAGACAGATAGAGACAGACAGAGAGACAGAGACAGAGAGATGGGGAAAGGGAGGGAAGAAGGAAGGATGGAAGGAAGGGAGTGAAACTAAGAAAGAAAGGAAATAAAAGAAAAAATAAACAACTGGTCTGAGTGGGTGGTCTACTATTAGATTGCCTATCTAGCACACAGGAAACCCTAGGTTTGATTCCTAGGTACTACATGCACATAGAAAAACTCAGAAGTGCTGCTATAGTGGTAGGTTGTGGTAGAGTGATAGATTGCAACAGCTCAAGGACAGTGCCCACACCCTGAGTTCAAGACCCAGGACTAAAAGGACAAAACCATACACATAAGAAATGATTGGGGGAGCTCTGTTTAGTCTTTTGAAGAAATGCCATACTGCTTTCCATAGTGGTTGAAGGAATTTGAACTCCCACCAACAGTGGAGTAATGATCCCTCCTGTCCACATCCTCTCCAGCATCTGTTGTTATTAGATTTCTCTATCACGGCCATTCTAACTGGAGTTGGTGGAACCTTAGAGTTGTTTTGATTTGCATTTCTTTTATGGCCAGAGATGTCGAGCATTTCTTCATGTGTCCATAGGCCATTCATATTTCTTCTTCAAAGAAGACTCTTAAGTCTTTGGTTCGTCTGTTTACTAGATGGTTGTTTCTTTGGAGATTAGTTTTGAAGTGATTCATTTTTTTTGAGCTGTTGATACATTTTAGATATGAGGCCTTTGTCGGTTGTATGGTTAGTGAAGATCTTCTCCCACTCTGTAGGTTGTCTAGTTAATTTTCTAGCTATGTCCTTTGCCATACAGAAGCTCTGCAGTTTAACGCAGTCCTACTTATCTAGACATAGAGCTCCCCTATGATCCAGCAATTCCACTACTTGGCATCTACCCAACCGTCCAGAAACAAGGACATACTAAAGCCACTAGCACAACGATGTTCATTGCAACACTAGTTACCATAGCAAAGAATGGAACCAACCCAGATGCCCCTCAGTTGATGAGTGGATCAACAAGATGTGGTATTTATACACAATGGAATTCTATGCTGCTGTCAGGAAGAACAACATCACCCCATTTGGAAGGAAACGGAAACACTTAGAAAAAAATCATATTAAGTGAAGTAAGTCAGACTCAGAGGAACATAGGCTCTATGGTGTCCCTCATTTGTCATAATCAGTAGAAACCTTGAGCTCCCCTAGCAGAGATATACAATAGAACAAAACCTAGATACATAAGTCCATGTCATATGACACTAAATGAAAGGACCTCCAGGATATAGAAACAAAAGCCATATAATGAGTGCTTGTTGTCCTTAATGTACTGTTATCTCTCATCTCTTTTGCTGTCCCTTGGTTATCTCATATTGTTACAGTATTTCACCTTGTTATCTAATATATTGTATATACATATATTTGGTTATTTGAAAACAGATAGGGAAGGGGGGGAAAACAAGATAATGTTCCGGGGGGAGGGGAGGGAATTGGGGACCAAGACATGAGAAAGGGTATCAATGTATGTGAAGTGATGCACCTTCAATCTGGTGAATATAATGTAACCCTTCTCTTAATTACAAAAAATATATGGGAAAAAAGAAATGATTGTATTACTGCATGCTATCATCCCATGATGGAATTCCAGTAGAAATAGACAGCTAGATAAACTACAGAATATATTGAAATACATAGAAGTAAAACAAAACATTTTTGAAGGGTTGGTTGATGGTTATTGGAGAAATATGGGGGGATATGTAATCAAGTCTAGAAGATACCTGACAATGTGCTTTGTTTTCATCCTGTAGCGATATCTTGTCTGATACCACAACAAAACGTGATGAACTTAACAACAATGAAGGGTATGTTCTGAACATATATGCACCACTCACCTAGGTATACTTATAGATATTAACATGAATGTAGGTACAGACACACATGAAAGTATAGTCAAAGAATGGAAAGTGATTTAGATTAGAGAACTTTCTTGGAAGTATTGATGACAATACAGGATTTTTGATATTTTTCTAAGATGCATTGGATGTAATATCTGCAGCTACCTTTCTAAAACCTTAGCTGTCTTAAGAATAAATATCAAGAATTCTTCTTATTCCTAATGTATTGTGGTGGCCAAAGCCAATTCAGTGTTTTGATGGAAGCCCCAGTAAGAAACTACTCTGCAGGTGCTCCATTATCTCCAGCTAGAGGATACAACACCAGCATTGATCCTCCTCCTCCTACACCACCACCAACTCCTCCTCCTCCTCCTCCTTCTTCTTTCTCTTTCTCTCTCTCTCTTTCCCTCCCTCCCTCCCTCTCTCCCCCCTCTCTCTCTCCCCCTCCCTCCCTCCCCCTCTCTCCCCCCCTCCCTCCCCCCTCCCTTCCCCCCTCTCTCTCTCTCTCCCTCCCTCCCTCCCCCCCTCCTCTCTCTCTCTCTCTCTCTCTCTCTCTCTCTCTCTCTCTCTCTCTCTCTCTCTCTCTCTCTCTCTCTCTCTCAGAATGAGAAAAGACTAGTCCTTAGGGAAGTTTTAATTTGAAATATGTTTTCCTATAATGGCTCACCTCCAAGGTGTATTTCAAGGCTTAAACAAAATTCTGCCCAACTACGTGTCAGATGTCTATATCAAGAGATGATGACGAAGACAGGAGAATCTTTTTGGGCCTGTGTTTATCCCGATGTATCTCATTTCATTGCTCTGGGAATTGGGTTGGCCAATATATAATGACTTGACTAGGTTTCCAGTTGTTCATGGAGAACTGACAGCTGAGGACAGGCCCCTCATATTGTATGTGCTTAATTTAGTGGATGAAAAGTCTTTTACCATCAAGTCAGGGTTAGAATTTTATGTGAAAGGTAAATATTACACTAAAGATTCAAAACTTGGTGTATGGTATATGTATGTTTGTTTCCTCATATATTCTGGATGTGAAGGTGAAAAACTCATGAAACATAAATGTAAATATTTTAGTTGTTTATTAAAAGCATTTCATTATAAAACTGGTGTAGAATATCCCTTTAAATTGATATTATACAGGACTTTGGTTTTGTTTAATCTTGTACAATGCATGTACTTTTGTTTGGATTTGCACCAAAGTTTTGGTTCCTAAGACCAACAGATTACTATTTTCCTAAAAAGGTAACAAAGCCATATCAAGAGAGACAAAATGTGACTGATTTTATTTTTATTCACATTTTACAGCAACCACATGAAGAAAATTGCAAATAAAATTCTACTGTTTTTATCATTCAGGTGGGTAAGACTGTAGAAATACAAGCAATGAAGTATGTATATAAAATATAACATCAATATTTGAAGTGAAAAGAATCTAAGAAAGTCCAAACTGAGCAAAAAGAGTTTCTACTGTTAAGATGTTGAAAAATAATCCGTGTGTGCCTTCATACTATAATCCAATTGATCTTGGAAAATTGTCTTAAGGTGGTCTTATAACTCAGAAAAAAATGGCATTTAAGCAAGTCAATGTAATGACATATGGCTATGTGTTTTTCTACTCATGAAAGTAAGTAAATATAAGTTGGGTGCTGGTGGCTCACATCTCTAATCCTTGATGAAAGCTGAGGATTACCACTGGAAGGCAGCTTGGACAGGAAAGTTCTTGAGATTCTTATCTCAAATAAATGACCCAGAAAAAGCCAGAAGTGGCATTTTGGCTCAAGTGAGTTTGCTAGTCTTGAGCAAAAGAAGCTCAGGGACAGCACCTAGAGTACAAGGCTCAGGAATGGAAAAGGAAGAAGGAAAGACAGAAATACTGGAAGAATGAGAGGAGGGGTGTGAGGGAGAGGGAGAGGGAGATTGCAAGGGAGAGGCTGTGGGAGAGGGAGAGGGAGTGCAAGGAAGGAAGGAGGGAAGCAAGGAAGGAAGGAAAATAGGAAAGAAGGAAAGAGGGAAAAGTATGGAGGGAGTGAGGAAAGAAGGAAAGCAAAAATAAAGGAAAGAATAACAATGAAGTGTTAAACTTTTGGAAGTATAGGTTGTATTCTAATAACTCCCTTATTTATGTGATTCCTCCATTCTGGAAACATGTTCCTTAGGCTTCCACTCTACATATGAGAATAATTTTATACTGTGCCTTAGAGTACATAAAAATTAATAGTATTTTCATTTGAGTTTCAGTTTTAAAGACTTTGAAATCTTCTCAATTCATCGTCATAACGACATAAACAATACAATCAACCAATGGGTAGTTCGTTTAAAATATGTGACAGAAAGGCTTCAAAGCACTTAGAGTTCAATTCCATAAATATGTATGGAATTGAATTCTTTTTCATGTGTCCATAGCTGCGCAAGGAGTACCCCCAAATAAATAATCATATACATGTTAAAATCCTCAATAAAAATCTTAGGATCCAAGAGGGCATTAGTCGTTTTAGGGCCTCATGCTTCCTGGACAGGCATTTTACTGACTGAACTAGACTTCTAGCCCTTCCTACTTTCTTATTTCTGAGATAAGGTTTGGCTTTTTGCTCTGACTGACCTGGACTTCAGTAGGAAGACTGAAGTTGCCTGACTGAGCTGGCTGGGACAAGAGGCTCACATCATCACACCTAGCTTGTCTTGTTGAAGTGGGTTTGTGGAATTTCTTTGCTGGGGCTGGCCTTGACCTGGTATCCTCCTCAGTCTCATGAGTAGCTAATATCATAGCTATGAACCACCGCACACAGGCAGGTAGTCCTTCAAGTGCTTAGGTCAGTTATGCCTTCACTGAGCTTTAACTATTACAGTCTGACAAAGATTCAGATTGATGACTTTTTATGTGCTAAAAGAAACTGATAGATTCATCTTCAGAATTTCTCAATATTTAAAGAGTTTATACTGACAGACTGGTCATTTCATTTCCATTTTTGTTCTAGCTTGCAGTTATTGTGTGGTTTCTACATACCCTCCAGTATACTGTTTAGGAGGGAATGTTGTTCACTATTCAGTGCTTCTATTGCATAAAAAACTGAACAATGTTTTTAGATAGGAATGCACTAATTCTTCATACCACTGGCCACTATAATCTTAAATAATGTCTTTTTAGCATCTGACATATAGTTTTAGGAATTGTTGAAATGTGTTGCCAAACTCTCATTGTCTTTATTTATTTTAGGATTTTGGCAATACTACTGATTTTTGTCGATCTTGGTCTAATGGTAACAGATATTATAGTTACGATCAGCAAACTACATATTCCATTAGAGTACAGAACAATTTCCCTTATGATTGCTATATTTTTCCTTTTGGATGTTGTTCTACAAGTATTTGTGACAGGGTAAGTTTTATTCTCTCTGAAGCCTAAATCTGAAAACTCTACTGAGACTGGCTCCTCCAACAAGTAGCTCAGGCTCACTATTTCCCTTAACTGTGTGCTTGAAACTCCCATTTATCTCCTTGATTTACATAAAATAACATTTATTTGCCAGTCCTGGTGCTTGAACTCAGGGCCTGAGCGTTGTCCTTGGACATTTCTCAAGGCTAAAGAACTACCACTTGAGCCACAGCACCACTCCAAGTGTTTTTCTATATATGTGGTGCCAAGGAATTGCACCAGGGTCTTGGTGCATGATAGCAAACATTCTCCTAGGACAAACTCCCAGCCAAATTTTTTTCAGGATACTAAATTAATTAGAAGATCAATCCAAACAAATGTGTGCCTCTTGAAAAGCATTCTTGAAGCCAAGGCCCAAACCCAAATTTTCATTGAGTAGCTTTAATTAGTTTTATATTGCTTGAGACACTCTCATGGAGTAGTTTAGAAAAGTCTTTGAACAGATAAAGCTTAAAGGGATTTACCAAAAGGGACCAGGTAATTAATATGTCAATGTGTATGTTAAGAAGGAGAAGTTTGGTGGAATGCCTGCCAAGCATGCAGAAAGACCCAAGTTCAATTCCTCAGTTCCACATATAGAAAAAGCCAGATGTGGTGCTGTGGCACAAGTAGTAAAGCTCTAACCTTGAGAAAGTCCAAGGACAGTGTTCAGGCCCTGAGTTGAAGCATCAGGACTTGAGAAAAAAAGAAGAATCTGGGCCTAGTGTCTCATGCCTGTAATCCTAGCTACTCAGGAAACTGAGATCTGTGAATCACAGTTCCAAGCCAGCCCAGGTGCTAAAGTCTGTGAGATTCCTATCTCCAGTTAACTACTAGAAAACCAGAAGTGTTTCTCTGGCTCAAGTGTTGCATGGTATCTTTGAGCTAAATAGCTCAGGGACAGTACCCAGTCCCAGAGTTCAAGCCCCATGACTGTTAAAAAATAGAAGGAGAAGTATATACTTGAGGTCTATAGATCAATACTTTGATTCTGACTGGAATTTCAGGTAATGTTTGATAGTATGTGAAATACTAGATACTGCACTCTAAATAGTCCTGAGATCATTGAAAGGAAAAGTTTCAATGAAAGCATCTGCAGGTGATGTGGAGATTGCTTATCTCATTAGTGAAATGTAGCAAGAAAGAAATAGATTGCTTCCCTCTCCTGCTTGCTGGTTTTCTGAAAAGTAGGATGGGTGAGGCAAGCCTTGGGGATGGGCTGCTGGGCGAGTCAGGCACTGGGTTTCCTAGCCTCCCTTTCTCCAAGTCATTTCAGAAGGCAGTGTATGTTCTTTCCTGAGGACTTGTTCTCCTTCTTCTCTTGAGCTAAGCAGAGTTATTCACTGCCAGGTTAGTCTGATCCTGACAGACTGCCTCAGAGTGTGAAGATGCTTTTCCTGGAGGACTAGTGCTCACCTCTGCAGGAGTCAGTGGTGGAAAGGAGTCTGGTAGATGGATGTCTGTCTTTGTCCTTTTAAGGACACAGCAGCCCCTTGGGATTCCATTGTGGGTGCAAGGACAGATTATGAGGTCAGAAGCACAGTTCCTACCCATCTCATATGATACTCACATATTGATCTAGAGATAGTATGATGTACTGAAATTGTTGCTCAACAGAACTGTACACTTGCACTTGTCTTCTTCCAACTCCATTGGAGAAGGCAGTGCATGCCTCTTGTCCAATGGCTAGGGTAGATGGCTTATTCATTAAGCTTTGATTGTCATCAGGTATGCAAGTATGTAATAATACAAATTTACTACTTGAATACCTTCCACCAGTATTATGTTTTCTCTTTCCCAAATCCAGTCCATCCATTTCATAGAATCTATTACAATAACAATTTTAATGAAGTTGAGTCAAGTACTTTTTGCTCTAAAGATTTTCCTCTATCCTCTTAAAGAAGATAACCATTTTTTTTACTTTCTCTTACAGGAAAAAGCATTATTTTTCAGATTTCCTCAATATTACAGATGCTGCCATCACTATAATTATTTTATTTATGGACATCACATACATATTCTTTAATGCTACATTTTTTAAAGATATCCAAATGTAGGAAACCCATGACTTAACTGTTACACTTTTCTTTCATTTGTTCCTTAATTTGTACTTATTCTTGTCTTAAATTGTGTATATTGAACTGATTTCTGTTTAAGTTCTGAACCTGATACATTTTTTGAAAATAAAATATTAGCGATGATGACATGGATTGAGTGGTAGAGGCCTACTTAGCAAGTGTAAGAAGCTGATTTCAAGGGACTGTAACACAAAAATGGAAGAACAAATGAAGGGAAAATGATACATTTTCATACCCTTGAGATCTAAAAAAAGACAGCATTTAAGGCCAGTTAAAGGTGTCTTCACTAAAGTACTTCCATTGGATATAGGAACTGGAACATCATTTTGAAATCCCCCTTGATGATCTACTAATCTGCTTTTCCTAATATTGCAAGTGTATTGACTTGAACATGTATGAAGTTTCAGTGACTCTAGTTATACTTCTCTAAAAAAATAGCCGATGGAAACCAGGAAATCCCGTATATGGCAACCCAGATAATGGATTTTTGCAATGGCAGTTTGGTAAAATGAAGAATGTTAAGGCAAAGTTAAAGCAGTAAGGGATTACTAAGTAATATGTGTATGGGTGTGGCTGTCTGTCTGTATCTGTGTCTGTGTCTGCCTCTGTCTCTATCTCCCTTTCCCTAAATGAGATAGAAAAATAGCAATGTACATTGGAGGGCTAATGTTAGGAGGCTTTTAGCTATATTCATTAGAAATCAAAGAAATAGATTTTTTCTTACCAAAGTTTCTGAGAGGTCCAGTGTGATCCCCAAGTAAATATTGCTTTCGCTAGGGTTTGGATCTTGAAAATAACCTCAATCCATATGGTCCTTCAATGGGCAACCTCAACACCACTTGAGACCTTGGTAGCAGGACAACACTTGAGGTAGCAGCTACAGCAGCTGAATCAAGATGGATCGGAGTCAGAGTCGTGGTCATGGCCAGAGGTAGCATGAAGGATGATAAGGACAAGAAAAGGAAATATGAAGTACCTGTACCAACTAGAGTGGAGAAATAGAAGAAGAAAACGAAGTGACCAGATGCTCCCAGCAAACTGCCACTGGTGACACCCTATACTCAGTGTCGCTTGAAATAACTGAAGTTAGAGATAATTAAAGATTATCTTCTCATGGAAGAAGAATTTCTTAGAAATCAGGAACAAGTGAAGCTATTTGAAGCAAAGCAATAGGAGGAAAGATGGAAGGTGGATGACCTGGGGGGGGGACCCTGATGTCAGTAGGCACCTTGGAAGAGGATCACTGATGACATTTGTGCCATGGTGTCCACATCTGTGGGCTCTGAGCACTGTGTCATCATCATTTCCATCCTGGAAAAGAACCTGCTGGAACCAGGCTGCTCAGTCCTGCTCAACCACAAAGTGCATGCGGTGATAGAGATGCTAATGGATGACACGGTCCCCCTGGTCACAGTGATGAAGGTGGAGAGGCTCCCCAGGAGACATATGCAGATATGGGTGGCTTAGACAACCAAATCCAGTATATTAAGGAATCTGAGGAATTGCCGCTCACTCATCCTGAATATTATGAAGAGATTGGTATAAAACACCCATCATTCTCTATAGGCCACCTGGCACAGGTAAAACTGTGGGCTAAAGCAGTAGGAAATGAAACATTGGCCACTTTCTTGAGAGTGGTGGGCTCACAACTTATTCAAAAGCACCTAGGCAATGGGCCCCTACTTGTATGGGAATTGTTTGGAGTTGCAGAAGAACACGAACCATCCATTGTGTTTATTGATTAAATTGATGTCATTGGCACCAGAATGTAAGATTTGGACTCTGGAGGTGAGAGAGAAGTTCAGTGAACCATGTTGGTGCTGTTAAGCCACTTGAATCGTTTTGATTCAAGGGGGGATGTGAAAGTGATCATGGCCCCAAACCAGATAGAAACTTTGGATCCAGCACTGATCAGACTGGGCTTCATTGACAGAAAGTTTGAGTTCCCCCTGCCAGATGAGAAAAAAAATGAGCTCACCTTCCACATTCATAAAAGCATGACTGTCCTGGCAGACAACGTGATTCTAGATGACTTGATCAGGGCAAAGATGATCTCTCTGGGGCCAACAATAAGGCAATCTGTACGGAAGCTGGGCTGATGGCCTTGAGGGAATGCAGAATTAAAGTAACAAATGTAGACTTCAAAAAATCTAAAGAAAACCTTGTTTATTCAAAACAAGAAGGCACACCTGAGGGGCTCTATCTCTAGGAACCACAACTGCCTCAGGAAAGTGATGGGAGTTTTCCTGGCTCTCCATTGGGAAGCCATTAGTGCCTGCTCAGTGGAAACCATGGGTCAGATGATTTTACTAAAAATTCCCCTTTGTCTTAGGAAATGTGGCTTGTAGGTCTCACATCTGGCAATCTCTGTTGTCTATGCTGTGCAGCACTCTGCTTCCCAATAAAGTGCGTTTTTCAGAAAGAAAGATAGAAAGAAAGAAAGGAAGAAAGAAAGGAGGAAGGAAGAAGGAAGGAAGGAAGGAAGGAAGGAAGGAAGGAAGGAAGGAAGGAAGGAAGGAAGGACGGAAGGAAGGAAGAAGGAAGGAAGGACGGACGGATGGACAGAAAGGAAGAAAGGAAGGAAGAAAAGAAGAAAGAAAGAAAGGAAGAAAGAAAGAAAGAGAGAGAAAGAGAGAGAGAAAGAAGAAAGAAAGAAAGAAAGAAAGAAAGAAAGAAAGAAAGAAGGAAAGAAATAAAGAAGGAAAGAGAGAAAGAAAAGATGAAAGAAAGAACACATTAGCCTCCACCCTAGACCACTGAATTGGAAACTCTGGGATCTGTAAACCATGGTTGAAGCAGTTCTGCCAAATGAATCTTGTTGGACATGACCACATCTTTGTGTTTCTGAATGGAGGAGAAACACCAGCCAGTATGGTTGGGAAGTATTGCAACCTGTTCCCTGCCTGATATGCATGTACTAGCTGTAGGGAGCCTCTGTTACTAAAAGGAATAACACCAATGTACAAACAAAGTCCATTTGGGGGGAAGATGAAAACTAAAATAGTCTATAAATCTGAATGAACTCGTTACTGTTTGTCCAGACAGTAATTTCTCAATCTTAGCATTACTGATATTTTGAGAAGATAATTATTACTTGGGTAGGGAAGAGAGGACAAAAACATCCTATCATTCTTCCTAGATTCATACTTATTGTAGGGTGTTTAGTAGCAGTCCTAGATGTGATTAGCACCTGCATCCATTTGGTTGTGACCACCAAGTATGTCCATATGTTACCCAGTGTCCTCTGGGATGAGGGGTATAGCTGACTGTTAGAGCACTAGAGCAGAACGTGGAGGCCATGGGGGTGGTGCAGAGCAATGTAACATATGTTCACAGATTTAAACGTATGTATTGATGAACTCTTCTCTTTCTGAACTAAAAGTATGTATCTATAAATTTTTAGAATGATTGTATTCTTTCAGCTTCTGAGGCTGATAACACTTATGAGGATCTTTCACCTTGCAACTCAGAAAAGACATCTAGAAAAATTAATCAGAAGACTGGTAAGTGGGCAGGACATGTTTGCTTCCCATCCTGGTAAAAGTTTTAGGTAGCAATATCAAATTCTTTGTGGTTGACTTCTGTTTTACAGCTTCATCATTTTTGTTCCTCCCAGGTGTCTGGCAATAAGAGACAATATGCCAAGGATGGATTTGACCTAGATTTAACTTACATCACTGCTTTGTGAAACTTAACTGTTGATTGACTTCTCTTAATTATAGTACTGTTTTTTGAAACTTGTCATGTGATTGACTTATGTTTAATCCACATTTTCCTTTGAAGTAAGAATATTCCCTTTGATTTTCCCAGACCACAATGTTTTTTATCTAAGGCACATTGCTTTATGCTTTTTGTTTTTGATTTGTTACTACGTTGGCTTCTTTGGTGGTTCTGGGAAAAGAACTCAGTCTCTTGCTTGCTTGGGAGGCTCTCTTACTTCTGCCACACCACTAGCACTTTTTATGTAATTGTTATTTTCAAGGTAGGCTCTTGCTTTCTGTCCCAGCTTTTCTGAGCTACAGTTCTTCTACTTGTACGCCATTGTACCAAGCCATTTATTGAGATGAAGTCTTTCCATGTTCCTCAGATCTTTGCCTCCTGAATAGCTGATTTCCAAGATTGAGCCAAAAATGCCTAGCTTTTTTGCTTTCTCTCTTTTCTTTTTTGTTTCTCTTCTTTCTTCCTTTCTCTGTCTCGCTTACCTTCTCTTCTTTCTTCTTTCCTTCCTTCCTTTCCATACTCTCAAAGTATTTTTCTCAATGATTTCATAGGCTACTGTGTTATGGTAATAGATTGGTAGATTACATCTGGGCACAGGTAATCTCATTCATTTCAAACCAAGACTCCCTGGTGGTTAGACAGTAAATATGGTGCAATTTCAAGTGGCTCCATGAAAATTTCACTTATTATTTATTCAGTTTTGTTAGCTATCTAAGCATCCAAGAGAAAGAGACCTTAATCTTCTAAAATCCCAGAGAACAAGTTCATTATCCATGCGGTCAGGTTTACTAAGGGAAGAGGGCTTCAAACACTAAGTTCCTGTTGAGCCTAAGGATATTATGATATTGCATAGCTTATTTATTTACTTTTGTATTGTATTGTCAGTCCTGGGGCTTGAACTCAGAACTTGATAACTGTCCTTGAGCTTCTTTTGCTCAAGGCTAGCACTTTACCAGTACAGCCACACTGCCACTTCTGGTGTTTTCTGTTTATGTTGTCCTGAGGAATCCAACTCAGAGTGTTTTTGCATGCAAGTCAAATGCTCTGCCACAAAATCACCTCCTTAGACCTCTATTGCTTCATCTTAATGCATCATCTTGGTTATGTCACTATCATATCAACTCTTCTTGTACTCTGAGAAAAGAACCTGGATAGATGTACAAATAATTTTTGTTATTATTGTTGTTCCCATCTGTACTGACTTTCCTAATAGGGATTCTTTTGCTTTCCAGACCGTCTTGTCGCCATGTCATTTCCATCCTCTGGGATACATACGTTCTATAGGAATCCAATGCAGGTAAGCATATTTGTGCAGCACAGAGTGAACTCTATAGACTCAAGAGCTTAGTGTTGACCCAGGCAAAGCAGTGTTCTACCATTTTATTCTTTCTGGTATCAACTTGCTTTTGTTTATGCGAAGCCCTGGAGGTCCTACTGATTAGTAAGAGCACCCATTTATTTATCTCAAGATAGAGTAGTTTGAACATTTGGATGGGGCTTAATGAAGTGGTTCCAATGATTAGGTACAGGACTGGCTACTTCACTGGGCTGATCTGGGCATCTCTGATCAGTTCCTGCTCCTCTGAGGACTAGCTAATCTGAATTGGCTTTTCTGATTGCCTCTCTGTTATTATATCTCTTCTCCCAGGCAGCTAGATCTTGGGGACCATTGAGATGGCCTTAGGAACAGCAAGCAAATGGATGTAATTACATTAAGACTAAGTCTTCAAGTGAGTGTGAGTGGCCTTGAATTCATTAGCTAAGACAAAAATGAATTACAAAAGCAGTCTGGATTCAAGGATTAGAAAATAGGCTCCATCACAGGAGGAGAGGAATTGTGTCCCCATATGTAGTCTTTTAGAGAGAAGAAAGCCATGTCTAAAAATATATATGTTCTTTCACATAGATTCCCTGATAATTAAATAAGGGAAATCCCACTTTTGGCTCTGTAAGTGACTAAGTTAATTTGAAGCCCCTTGAAGCTCCTTACTAAGAAAGTACATAAAATTTTGGGTTAGGGATATATGTACGTATGTATTCACATACAGTGAATTCCTATAGTAATTCCTACTGTTTTTCTTTAATGAAATATAATTGGAGATCTGTGTATGGGTTCATATATAATGTATTTACATTCAGTGGTCAATGACAGGAAATGCTCTGATGGGTGATCACTCAGTGTGTGAACATCAGTGAATGTACTTGAAGTAAGTTCCTGGAATTCTCAGCAGCTTTATCCCATAAGAGTACTGTTGTGTAAGCTGGGCATCAGTTATCCAAACTGAGTTATCCAAGCGAGTAAGTCCTAGTAGGAGAGTGCTTTCCTAGTATGCATGAAGCCCTGGCTTCCATTCTTTGGTATCACATTCACAGAAAACGCCAGAAGTGGTGCTGTAGCACAAGTGGTAGAGCCCTAGCCTTGAGAAAATCCAAGGAGAGTACCTGGCACTGAATTCAAGCCCCAGGTAAAAAAAATAGTGTAAGAGAAAATGTAGAACCTCACTCATCATCAGAAAAATGCAGGTGGAAACCACAATGTGATAGCACTGCAACATTCCACAAGCATGACAATTATTGAATAGTTAAGAGGTAACACATGCTAGTAAACTGTGGAGAAAGATGGCCCATGGCAAGCTATTGATGGGGATATCAATTAGCATAGACATTCAAGAAAACAGTGTGAAGATTCTCAAACAAATCACACTTCAATGATCCTGGGATCCAATCATACCTCGAGTGGGTGTTGATGGGACTTAAAGAGATCATTATGTGGCAGAGACATATGTACCCCTGGTTAAAAGCTCACTGCTCAGCAGTGAATAGCCAAGAGATGAAATCCACCTCTTAAGTTTCCATTCTAAAGTGAACGTTGTGGCACTACATGATAGTGCATTGTTTACTCCTGCAAACAACTGTCTTTGTCAATAACACAAAAGGAGAAGTTATATGTTGATAAAATAAGCCAAATGGCAAGTATGGAATATGTGAAATAAAAAAGCATTGATCTCAATGAAGATGAGCCTAGACTAGTGAATATCAGAAACTTGGGTGAGTCAGAAGGAGGAAGGTTTGGACAAAGGTTGATCAATGAGCAAGAGATTATAATGACATAAGAGGTAACTTTTCGCTGAGCTGTTGCACAGTAGATTGGTTACACACAACAGCATTGTGTTATATATTATTAAAGAAGAAAGGATTTTAAAGTTTCACTATGATGTTATCTAATGCTTGACATAATAGTTGTATTTAACCTGATTTATGCACATATATGTATGTGTTTTTGTATGTGTATACGCATATACATGTGTGTGTCTCAAAATCTCATGTGATATTTAGTAATATGCATGATATTTATTCTTCCGTATGTATCAATAAAGAACAATAGGGTACCACATACCTAGAAAAAAGCCGGAAGTGGTGCTGAAGTGGTAGAGCTCTAGCCTTGAGAAAGTCCTAGGACAGTGCTTAGGTCCTGAGCTCAATCCCAGGACTGGCAAAAAACAACAACAACAAAAATACAATTGGTGTTTAACTGAAAAACTATCATTATATAATGCATGCTTATATAAATAAATCTTTACGGATGCAGACTCCACATTGCCCTCATCTTACATTTGTCTATTAACGCAATTATGTATGAGGGCATGCAATGAACACCACTATCAAATTGTTGACAATGTTCTGGCATTTATAATCACTTTTCAAACACTGAAAGTGTTCTTTTGATTTTTGATTGCCATAGATCAGTTTTCATGTTTCTTGAGTTTCTCATAGTAGAAACATATGGTAGCTCTTTTGTAACTGAGTTTCTACCAGCAAAAGAAATTCTAGTTTTGTGCCCTGGTTGTTCTTTTAAAAATAGGATTAATATTTATGGATCTTTGGAAAATGCACGCACAGAAAGTATAGTGTTATATACTGCTCCAAAGTGTCATGAAATGCATTATATTCTGCAAATCCATTTGGTAGAAAGGAAAACATGCAACTATGACAAAATAAAGCTGGAGGAAGAGATGTAAATTTGGCAGCTGGAAGTTTTTGAGTGGACATTTTATAGCCCATATGACTTTAAATATTTGAGTTTGAAAACAATGAGGGTAAACATTGTACTTTGTGTTGATCTGTACCTCATAAACATAACACTGAACAAACTTAATTCCTGAGGAGGCTAAGCAGGTCATATGCTCCTGCTTGTCCTTCAAAGGGAAGAAGGTTTCAGCATTGTATTTTGAACAACACTGAATATAGAAAGAAAAGGGTCAGAGTGCAGGTGCGTGGGACACAGCCACAGTTACTGGAGAAACAAACACAGTGAGGAAGCATCAACAAGTCTGGCCACTTCTGTATGCAGTCAGGCCATGTCCCTTTGCCCCTAAGTCAAGTAAAAGCTACTTTTGCTGGAAAATACAATGTGTTCTTGATCTTAGCCATGCTCTCTTGCAGTCATTTCATAGATATCTAGGGATCCAGGAAGAACAGGATTTATAAAACTGCAAAAGGCAGACTGCTTTCCAAACACAATGCCTTTTGTTGTCATCTTGAAGAGAAAAATCCAGAACTATAAACACTGGCCAGGCCTCCAGAGACAAAGGCTAAGGGCAGGTCATTCAGACTGAGACTTGGACAGATTTAACATGCCTACCTTAATGCCGCTAGCACCTTCCTGTTTAAGATGAGGGTCTATCTGGAGATAGACAAGAATTAGAAGGCATGAATGCTTGGCTGCTTTGTCCTTCAGAACAAGGGGGGAGCTAGTGTATACTCTTAGGTCAAAAGAAGCATTTCGCAGACTTGAAGAAGAAGAAAATCAGAAGATTAAAGCTGTGACAAAAGCGTTTTCAAAAGTAGACAGCATGTTTTACTAGTATCTTTAAGTAGTTGTACAAAGGAGCCGCCTTCAACAATATAGTTTATGAATGTATTTATCTTTTTTAGGAAGTGGCTCGTTTCTTCAACACCAGACATCCTGAGCATTATTTTGTATACAACCTTTGTAGTATGCATATCACTTTAATATATTTGCTACTGTAGATATGTAAGAAAGTCACCTTGGGTATCTTTCATTTAATTGTAAATATTACGTAGTAAGAAGTCAGATCAGAAATCTCTGTAATGCGCTGGTGCTCTGTGAGCTTGGCAGCACAACATTCCCTAAGAAAGAGATGGGCCAGTGAGACCGAAGAGGCAGACTTACAGAGGAAGTGCTCAGGAAAGATCTGCTCGTGCTCTTATGCTCAATCAGCTCTTCCTGCCTTTCATGCCAGATTGTATCACAGACAATTCAGCAAGTATGTTCCATGATCCACCAGAAAGGGTTGGTGATGAGAACAAGGCGCGTGATGAGAAACGACAAAAGAAAACAGAAGAAAGAGAAGAATGTGCCCCCAGTTTCTCTGCTGTGTCTGTCTTCAGTTTTTCTCCTGTCTAGACTTTAACACCTGTCTAGATTTTTTATGGTGGTGTGGGGTTTTTGTTGTACTTTATTTAGGGTTAATGTATAGAGGGGTTACAGTTAGATTTTTTTAGGTAATGGTTACATTTCTTCTCAAACCGTGATACCCCTTCTCATGTTTTTGTCTCCCTTTCACTGTCCCCTGATTTCCCAATCATGATTTTTATGTAAATTTTTATTGCATTTTATTGTCAGAATAAACATTTAATGATATTTTCAGGGACTGAGCATTTAGACAGCACCATTAACCTCTGCTTAGTGGTACCTATGTAGTATGATAGAATAAGCAGTCTAGAAGATAGAATAAGCAGAATGCAGGATGATAGGATATGCAGTCTAGAAGATCGAATAATCACTCTGTTAGAAGGTTAAAGGTAAGGAATATAAAGCATGAGCTGATTTTAGATTACTTGGGATGAAAAAGTCTTTAAGGACAAGAATCTGTCCCTAACGTCCTTCATGTCTCTTTGGCTCTTTGGTCCACTGGTCTACCTGTGTTCCTCTCAGGACCTTTGTGCTGGTGATGTTAAAAATCCTTTTAGAACAATGGAAAGGAGATAAGAATTCCTAAGAGAAATTTTAAACTTCGTTCCTAACTTTCATGTCAGTAGGCATACAGCTCTGATACATATCTCATTTCTTTCAGGCGAACGGTCTTATGACCCCAAGTATTTTCATCACCGTGTGCATAGAATAATGATAGATGATCACAATGTCCCCACTCTTGAGTAAATCTGATGCCACACTGATGTTCAGAAAAGCACTAAATTCACTGGGCTTGGAATTTGGGAATGAATTTTAATTAACTAAAAATTTTTGTTAAACCAGAGAGATGGTTTCCTTCTCTAAAGAAGTCATTGCCTGGTTATCCAAGGATCCTCACAACATCATCATAATTCACTGCAAAGGTGGAAAAGGTAATGATGCTTTCCTTTCTGTCTCCTTTGTAAAAAGATAGTTGAGAATAAATATTGACGGGCAGTAGGAAGATACCTACTGCTACTCCTCAGATAGATTCAGCATTGCTAACATATTAATATTGTGTTTAAAGGATGAAAGAAGCAAAGAATACTAAAAGGAAAATAGAGAAGGGGAGGGAAGAATAAAGGAAAAAGTAATGTAAAGAAGGGAGGACAATGAGCTACTTCTCTTAATTGCTGATTATATGGGTTTCTTCCATTTTGGTTTACCCATGTATACCTGCCTCCCCCAAACAGTGTTCAACTTCAGGATGGTATTGCATTTGTATCTCATTTGCAGTGATGCCTTTTTCTTCTTTAGCTGACAATGCTGCACTTATGTATCATGTAAATGTAATACTTTCCTATTTATATACAATGTGGAATGCTGAATGAAGCTAGTTAACAAATGCATTCTCACCTTGGGCTTTTAAGATGCTCTTCCCTGTTACCTAGTGACATTGAGAATTGTTTCATAAATCTGTTGGCCACTTTAAGGTTTCGTTTTCAGAAATGTCTTTCCAAGTACTGTGTCCTACCACACTGCCTTTTGATTCTTGGGAGTGTGGGGTGATTTTGTATTGTTTCTTGGCATTAATATGGTCGGAACCCAAGGCCTCACACGTCCTGGTGCCCTTTACTACTGGAGCCACTTACATTCCTCATACCTGTTTGCTTTAGTCATTATTCACATTGGTTCTCACTTTTCATCCTGAATACAGAAAGGACTAGACTGTGACCCTCTTTAACTTTTTCACACACTTGAGTTCATGGATACATACTGTGATGCTCTACTTTTTACTTGAGAAGAATTCTTGTATAGATTTGGGCTTGTCTTGAATGACAAACCTCCCCATTGTCTATATCTAAATAGCTAGTAATACAGCCACTATGGCTGGCTTTGTGTTTTATGAGCATTTGTTTGGTTTTGATTGAGTCAGGATTTCCCTATATAGTCTCAAGCTTGTTATCTTCCTGCCCTTGCCTCTGTGTGCTGAATGGCAGAAATGGCCACCATACCTCCCTCTTTGTCCTGCTTTAGGAAAGGTTAATGTATTGTCTTGCTATTTGTGTTGTTTCTTAACCCATTTTGGAGATTCTCTGGTTCCATAGCGTATACCTCTTTGCTCAGCTGATTATCTACTTTATTTTTAAAAATTTAGTGTATAGAGGGGTTACAGTTATATTTGCCAGATAGAAAGTGCCAAACTTCTCACACATCTATATTCCGTCTCATGTTTTTGTCCCCATTTCCCTCTGCCCAACCCCTCCCCTGATTTTTCTCCTATATCAAATACACAAGTAACATCTAGATAATATACCAGGTAACAAAGTGGGATACTGTAACAATATGAGATTAACCAAAGGGCAACACAAGAGTAGAGAGAAGAACATAATACATTACAATAACAGTCACTTATAATTAAGCTCTTGCTTCCATGTCCTAGTAGTCCATTAATTTGGCCTCATCCTATATGGCATTATGTGTGTAGGATTTGAGCTACTGTATTTCTCAGCTAGGGGCATCCTAGATGTGTACTAATTATTACAAATGGGAATCCATTGAGCCTATGTTTCTTTCAGTACTTCACTTAATATGATTTTTTCCAAGTTTTTCCATTTCCTTACAAATCGTGTAATGTCGTTCTTTCTGATGGCGGCATAGAATTCCACTGTGTATAAATACCACATCTTGGTGTTTCAATCATCTACTGAGGAGCATATGGGTTGGTTGCATACCTTTGCTATGGTAAATATTGTGGCAATGAACATTGTTGTGCTAGTGGCTTTAGTATGTCCTTGTTTCTGGACTATTAGGTAAATGCCAAGTCGTGGAATTGCTGGGTCATGGGGTGATCTATGTTTAGCCTTTTGAGGAACTGCCACACTGCTTTCCATAGTGGTTGAACGAGTTTGTACTCCCACCAACAGTGTAGTAATGATCCCTTCTGGCCACATCCCAGCCAGCATCTGTAGTTATTGCATTTCTTGATCATGGCCATTCTAACTGGAGTGTGGTGGAATCTCAAAGTTGTTTTGATTTGCATTTCTTTTATGGTTAGAGAGGTTGAGCATTTCTTCATGTGTCTATAGGCCATTCTTATTTCTTCTTCAGAGAAGACTCTAAGTCTTGGCCAATCTTTTTATAGGATGGTTATTTCTTTGGAGCTTAATTTTGGAATGATTCTTTTTTTTTAGCTTAGGTATATTTTAGATATGAGGCCTTTGTCTGTTGTATGATTAGTGAAGATCTTCTCTTACTCTGTGAGCTTTCTATTTAACCTGCTACCTATGTCCTTTGACCTACAGAAGCTCTACAATTTAATGCATTCCCCTCTGTCCTAACTATACTTAATTTTTTGTGCTTGTTTGGTCTTTATTAAGAAAGTTTCGACCTGTGCCAGGGGGACTTAGTGTATCTCCCATTCCTTCTTGTAAAGTTTTTAAGACCCATTTGGAACTAATCCTAGTGTAGGGTGACATAGAAGGTACCAACTTTAATTTTCTGGAGGTGCTTAACCAGTTCTGCCAGCATCACTTGTTGAAGAGGCTGTCTTTCTTCCATTCTATTTTTTGGGCTCCCTTAACAAAGATTAAGTGGCCATAGGTTTGTGCGTTGATTTTTGGGCCTTCAATTTGATTCCATTGGTCCTCTGCCCTATTCTTGTGCCTGTACCAAGTTGTTTTGATTACTATAACTTTGTAATAGAGTCTGAAATTTGATATTGATATTCCTTCAGAGTTGCTCTTTCTGCTATATAGGGTCTTTTATAATTCCATATGATATTGTGGATTTCTTCTTCAATTTCATTAAAGAATGATATTGGGCTATTGATGATTATTGCATTGAATTTGTACATAGCCCTTGGCAGGATTGCCATTTTCATGTTGTGAATTCTTCCAATTCAGGAGCATGGGAAGTTTATCCATTTCTTCAGATCTGCTTAAATTTCATTATTCAGGTTTTTAAAGTTTCCATCATAAATGTCCTTTACATTCTTAGTTAATTAATTCCTATGTATTTTATTTTCCTTTAGGCTATTGCAAAAGGAGTTGCTTTCCTGATTGCTGCCCCAATACCCTCATTGCTGGTATACAGGAAGGCTGTTAATTTTTGAGGGTTAATTTTATACCCTGCTACCTTGCCAAAGTTTCAAATCAGCTCAAGCAACTTGCAAGTAGAATCTATAGATTTCTTTAAATAAAGAATCATGTCATTTGCAAAGAGGGAAAGTTTCACTTCCTCTTTCCCTGTTTGGATCCCCTTTCTACTTGCTTCTTTTCTTATTGCTCTGGCTAGGAATTCTATACTATGTTAAAGAGAAGTGGAGAGAGTCAGCATCCTTGTCTCATTCCTGAATTTAGTGGAAATGGCTTTAGCTTTTCACCACTAAGTATAATGCTAGCTGTGGGTTTGTCATACACAGCCTTTATTATACTGAGGAATGTTCCATGTATTCCTAGTTTCTCCAGAGCTTCTAGCATAAAGGGGTGTTGGATCTTGTCAAATGCCTTTTCTGCATCTGTTGAGACAATCATGGAATTCTTGCCCTTGCTCCTGTTGATGTGTTGAATTATAGGAATTTACTTGCGTCTATTGAACCAGGTTTGCACCCCTGTGCTGAATCCTGTTTGAGCATAGTGTATAAATTTTTTTCGTAGTGTATAATTTTTTGAGGAGTTGCTGAAGATGGTTGGCCAGTATTTTGTTGACCAGTTTTGCATCAATATTCATCAAAGAGATGAGTCTTTCTTTGATGAGTCCCTATCTGGTTTTGGGATGAGGGTTAGGGTGGCTTTGTACAATGAGTTTGGCAGAAGAGTGTTCACTTTCAATTTCATTGAAGAGCTTGAGGAGTATTGGTGTGAGCTCTGTTCTGATGGCCTCATAGAATTCAGCTGTGAATTCATCTGGCCCTGGGCTTTTCTTGGATGGGAGGTCTCTTATTGCCATTTCTATTTCGGGACTTGACATAGGTCTGTTTATTTGGACTAGGTCTTCTTGGTTCAGCTTGGGTATGCTAATATTGGCTAGAAATTCATTCATCTCTTCTAGATCCTCAAATTTGTTGGCATAAAGTTAGAAGTGTATTCCGTTAGGATGTTCTGTACCTTGGTAATTTCTGCTGTGGTATTTGCATTCTTGTCTATGATTTAGTTTAATTTTGTTTTGTTTTGTTTTGTATTTTGGGGGCCTCAAATCTAAACTATATCAGCAGCTCAAAAAATTGAATGACTGCAAAACTAATCTCCAAATTAACAACCATCCCATTAAAAGATGGGCCAAAGACTTACAGAGAGTCTTCTCTGAAGAAGAAATAACAATGGCCTATAGACACATGAAGAAATGCTCAATATCTCTGGTCATAAAAGAAATGCAAATCAAAACAATTCTAAAATTCTACCTCACTCTAGTTACAATGGCCAGGATCAAGAAATCTAATAACAACCGATGCTGGAGGGGATGTGGCCAGGAGGGATCACTACTACACTGTTATTGGGAGTGCAAACTTGTTCAACCACTATGGAAAGCAGTTTGGCAGCTCCTCAAAAGACTAAACATAGATCACCCCATGATCCAGCAATTCCACCACTTGGCATTTATCCAATTGTCCAGAAACAAGGACATACTAAATCCACGAACCCAACAATGTTCATCGCAGCACTATTTACCATAGCAGAGATATGGAACCAAATCAGATGTCCCTCAGTTGATGAGTGGATCAACAAGATGATTTGGTGTTTATACACAATGGAATTCTATGCTGAGGTCAGAAATAATGACATTGTCCCACTTGTAAGGTAATGGAAAGACTTAGAAAAAATCATATTAAGTGAAGTAAGCCAGACTCAAAGGAACATATGCTCAATGGTTTCCCTCATTTGTCATAATCAGTAGAAACCTTGGGCTCTCCTAGCAGAGATTTACAATAGAACAAAATCTAGTAAGCACCTCCAGGATGTAGAAACAAAAGCCATATAATGAGTGATTGTTGTCCTTAATGTACCATGTTATGTCTCATCTCTTTTGCTGTCCCTTGGTTATCTCATATTATTACAATATTTCACCTTGTTATCTGATATATTTTATATATACTTAACTGGTCATTTGAAATTGGATAGGGAAGGGAGGAAATCAAGATGAAGTAATGCACTTTTTATCTGATAAATATAATCTAATCCTTCTATCAATTACAATACGGAAAAAAGAATCCTGTCATCTGCAAAGAGAGAAAGTTTCACTTCCTCCTTCCCTATTTCAACTTCCTTTATGTTTGGCTCTTGCCTTATTGCTCTGGCTAGGAATTCTAATACTGTATTGAACAGGAGTGGAGCAAGTGGGCATCCTTGTATCATTCCTGATTTCAGAGGAAATGGATTTACCTTTTCTCCATTTACTTTTATGCTAGTTTGTAGGGTGGTCGTGTAAGATTATACTGAGGAATGTTCCATGATTCCTACTTTCTCCAGAACTTTTTGCATCAAGGGGTGTTGGATCTTGTTAAATGCCTACATCTATTTAGATGAGCATGTGATTGTTGTCCTTGCTACTTTTGATGTGATGAATTATATTAACCCACTAGCATATATTGAACCAGCTTTGGATCCCAGTGATCAGTCCTGTTTGATCACAGTGCATAATTTTTTGATGAGTTGTTGAAGTTGATTGGCCAATATTTTGTTGAGCCGTTTTGCATCAATATTTATTAAAGAATTGGGTCTCTGGTTCTCTTTCTTTGATGAGTTCCTGTCTCATTTTGACATGAGGGTTAAACTGGTTTCATAGAATGGGTTTGGTAGAGAGCCTTCACTTTTAACTTCATTGAAGATTTTGGGGAGTATTGGTGTGAGCTCTTCTTTGAAGGCCTTATAGATTTCAGCTATGAATCCTTCAGGTTCTGGGCTTTTCTTGGATGAGCGGTCTCTTATTGCTTTTTCTATTTCATTATTTGAAGTGGGTCTGTTTAGTAGATTTAGATCTTCATGGTTCAGTCTGGTTATTTCAATATTTGCTGGAAATTCGTCCATCTCTTCTAGATTTTCAAATTTGTTGGCATGAAGATTTGACAAGTAATCCCTTGGGATGCTCTGGATATTGGTAATTTCTGTTGTTGTATTGCCCTTCTTGTCTATAATTTTGTTTATTTAGGTGTTCTCCCTTCATTTTTTGATCTGATTTGGTAAGGGTCTCTCAGTTTTGTTAATTTTTTCCAAGAACCAACTCCTTGTTTGTGGATTCTGGGGTTTTTTGGATTCTTAATTCATTTGATTCTGCTTTACTTTTAATAATTTGTTTCCTTCTACTAGATTTTGGTTGGGTTTGGTACTCTTTATCCAGCATTTTAAGTTGTACCATTAAATTGTTGGTTTGAGATTTTTCTGTAGTAAAATGTATGAAACACACACACACACACACAGCACACACACACAGATCTCACCACATCCAACGTCACAAACAAGATATTCTATAAAATGGGAGGTTACCTTGTAACTTATAAGACCTATAAAACTTACAAAGTAAGTCTATGATTAGTGTTTTGAAGAAGACCCTCCATACTGATTTCTCTAGTGGATAGACTAATTTCAAACCAACCAACAGTATACTAATATAGTTCATTCTCACCTTTCTGCTCCATACTTGCCAGCCTTTGCTGTTGTTTTTTTATGACTTCCATTTTGCCTTGGTGTGATGAAATCAGCACAGATTCTATTTGTATTTTCTTTATGGTTAAAGAAGTTGAACATTTCTTTAGGTATCAATTAGCCATTTGCATATCTTCTGAGAACCAGACCTCAACATGAATGACTTCTCACTTGGCATTTAAGATACTTTGTTTTTGCCTATGTGAAAGTTTCACCCAGGCACTGGTAACCCATGCTACTCAGGAATGTGAGATTTGTGGCAACCCAGGCAAAAAAATCCCTAAGATGGTTGTCTCTGTTTAACAAACAAAAGGCTAGAAGTAGAGATAATATGACTGAATTGGTAGAGTACATTCTCTTGATCAAAAGAAGCCAAAGGAGTTCATGAGTTGAAGCTCCCAAGACATATACTCACGATGAGATCTATCCTCACTGGGAAGGCACGTCCTCAGTCCAAAATATGTGACTCAAATTGGCAAGCTGGAAAAGGCAAAGGCTAAGGAATTGGCTACTAAGCTGGGTTAGATGTGCAATGTTGATTTCTCTGTACATGAAGATAATAAATCTGTTCTTCCTCCACTGGAAAAAAATGTTTAAAGAATAGATGAAAAATGTGTACTTTTCAGGTGAAAGGGTATGTTAAAAATTAGATTATAAGGATGAATATAGAAAGAGAAAAGAACATATTTTCAAACTTAAATTTTGTAGGACAGAACTAAGATATAAGTAGAAGGTAACAGAAGAGACTTAGAGGATGAGTGATTTGAAGCAGGAAGAAGTCAAGGATTTGCTATAATTGTCAAAGTATTTGCTACAAAACACTATCACACACACACACACACACACACACACACACACACACACACAGGCAGAGGCAAAGAGAGAGGGAGAAGAGAGAAAAGCAGGCATGTAAGCTGAGGTAGAAAGTGAGCAATAACACTACAGCAAAATACTTAGAATTACATAATCTGAGGAATAAGAATATGCGTATTCATTATGCTTGTCTCTCTATATTCTTATGTTTGCAAATGTTCACAATACAATTCAAATAATACAATTACGTAGGGACTACAGTTCTAGTTGGTAATGTGGGTTCCTGCTTGCATTTGCACTCAGCACCTGGCACGTGCTTGGCCAGCATTCTCCCACTTCAGGTATATGCTCAGATCTGTTTTTCTTCAATGCTTTTTGTAGATAAAGTATCCTACATTTTCCTGAGCTGGCATCAGTCTGAAACCCATTTCTATATCTCCCACACAATGAGGGCTGTAGATGTGAAGCACCCGGCCCATCTTGCTGGTTGAGAATGGGGTCCTGCTTATTTTGCCTAAGCTGGTTGGAATCACAACCATCCTGATCTTCCCACCTGGGAATCTGGAATTATACAGGAGGACCAGCGTTCTTTTCATTACATTAATGAAAAATAAAGTCTTAATATTTCTCAATTGGAAATTTTGAGACAGCAGCACTTCAGAAGAAACAGTACCAATACCAAATGAGTATTTGTGAGTGTATTTTTACACTGGAACAAAGGTTTCTTGAACTCATTTCTGCTCTTTTCTAGGACGAACAGGAACAATGATATCGATTCTACTTCTTGCCACTGGCACATTTTTAACCGCAAAGGTAGGAAAAAGGTTTTGATACTTAGTCTTTTATATGTATTGAATTTGCTAGTTCTGAAGCATTCATGGTAAAATATTAAGGAAATGCTTAGCTCATGGTGATTAAGTGAAAGTGAAAGCCTGGATTAATGCAGCCTTGTTTAATATGCAGTTACTTACTGGACTTGTGCCCTTGTATTCTTGTTCTGGGCCAAGCCTATAGTGAGAGCAGTACGACACAAATGCAAAGGAATGTCCAAATTCAGAATCACTAAGAAGAACAGCATTTTAAGGTATATTTTTTACCATCTATAAGTAGTTGCCATTCAAAAAAGTAGTCTGAGAATTCAGTTCATTGTGAGTAAGGTCACTCGTTCATCATTCTCCTCCCTCCATCTCAACCCACTACTTCCTTCCTACCATTTCTTTAATGTTGTAGGATATACACGTGACTTTGTAATTCCGTATTTAAGAAATAAGAATCAACGTTTTCTAAAAAGCTGTATCCTCATTAACTGACTTATGTAATTGTAGCCTCCCTGTACAACACCTTTATAATGAGTTTTAAAAATATTTTTTATTGTAATTAATAGGAGGGTTACATTACTTTCGCCAGATAGAAGGTGCATTACTTCACATACATTGATACCCTTTCTCAAGTCTTGGTCCCCATTTCCCTCCCCCCACTCCCACCCTCATCTTGTTTTTGCCCCTTTCCTATCCAATTTCAAATAACCAAATACGCATATATACAATATATCAGATAACAAAGTGAAATACTATAAAAATATGAGATAACTAAGGGACAGCAAAAGAAATGGGAGATAACATAGTATATTAAGGACAACAATCACTCATTTTATGGCTTTTGTTTCTATTTCCTATAGGTCCTTTCATTTAGCGACATACTGTATGTCCTTATGTATCTAGGTTTTGCTCTATTGCAAATCGCTGCTAGGAGAGCCCAAGGTTTCTACTGATTATGACAAATAGGTGAAACCATTGAGTATATATTCCTTTGAGTCTGACTTACTTCACTTAATATGATTTTTTTTCTAAGTCTTTCCATTTCCTTCCAAATGGAGTGATGTCATTTTTTCTGACAGCAGCATAGAATTCCATTGTGTAAAAATACCACATCTTGTTGATCCACTCATCAATCGAAGGGTATCAGAGTTGGTTCCATATCTTTGCTATGGTAAATAGTGCTGCAGTGAACATCGTTGTGCTAGTGGCTTTAGTATGTCCTTGTTTCTGGACGGTTGGGTAAATGCCAAGTAGTGGAATTGCTGGGTCATAGGGGAACTTTATGTTTAGTCTTTTGAGGAGCTGCCATAATGCTTGAATGAGTTTGCACTCCCACCAACTGTGTAATAATGATCCCTCCTGGCCACATCCCCTCCAGCATCTTAATAATATATATATATATATATATATATATATATATATATATATATATATATATAAAGAAATTAGGCACAATAAAAATGTGTGATGGAAAAATATAGTCTTTTCAATAATTGGTATTAGGACTTCCATATGTAGAAAATTAAAATTGGATCCTTGTTTATCACCATGCACCAATATCAACTCAAATGAATTTAAAGACCTCAAAGTCAGGCCTGAAACACTGAAACTATTGCAAGTTGGATTAGGAGAAATATTAGAACTGATAGGCATAGGCAGGAACTTTTTGGAAATAGTGGCAAGGCCACAGAAAGTAGGAGAGACTTGACAAATGTGATTATATCAAAATAAAAATTTTCTGCACAGCAAAGAACATAGGTGCTAAACTAAAAAGACAGCCAACAGACTGGTAGATCTTTACCAACAATATATCTGACAAAGTCCTAATATCCAAAATATACAAGAAGCTCAAAAATTAACATCTCCCCAAAACTAATGAGCTAATCAGTAATTTGGCAAAGGAGCTAGAAAGACCTTTCAAAAAAATAATAAAGTAATTTTTAAAAGAATCAAAGGAAAGGTGGGCATTGTAGACTTGTGCCTCTAATCTTAGCCACTTAAAAAGCTAGGAACTAAGAAAGTTCATAAGTAGCTCTGTCCAAAGAGGACAGATAAGCACTGTGATTGTATTAACCCCTTTTCTGTAGGACAGCCTGGAGTACTTCGGGGAGCGCAGAACTGACAGAAATGTGAGCAGTCAGTTTCAAGGAGTAGAAACTCCTTCCCAAGTAAGTTTCTCTTGTCACAAAGTTATTTATGGAGATATGTTAGTGGCACATTTAGCCTGGTCGCATCTATAACCCTTCTTTAACAATCAATGATGGCAGAGGACTTGTGACTACTAACCATTTCCTGATCTTTGGAGGCCCACATCTGTAGCCTCATAGGCTACTTGGCTTGGTTCTCTGCTGGGGCCTACCGGCAGCAAATTGGGGTTCTGTGGGGAGCCGGAGCAGCCGAGACGGCGCCTGTCCCCTGTCTCGCTCATTGTATACAAACTTCTTAGTTCTCCTTATCTGGTGTGTGAGTGCGGAGCCTTTGCTCGTTCCAGTCTGCGCGTATGACGTCAGAGGCCTGACCAATCCCGAGTTCTAAAATGACCCTAGCAACAGAGCAGCCAGTGGAAAAAGTCCCGCGTTCTTTGATTGTTTATAAGCAGCTGCATTTCCCTGCCCCGCGCCACTCTGCTTCAGCTCTCCCTTTAAACGAGTTGCTCTTCATTAAAAGCGTGATCCAAGAAGGATCCTCGGGTGGTGTCCGTTCTTCCCTGCTGGTCAGGGGTGCCGGGCGCCGCAACTGGTGCCGAAAACCCGGGACCTGCAGAGGGGCCAAAGAGGATCCAGAACTTGACACATGAAGAGGACTCCTTCTAGGTATGTTGTTCTGAGAAGTTCCTGTCTGGGTCCTTGTTATCCTTCTTCCTCTGTGGTTTGTGTTAACTCGGTCTTTAAACATCAGTATGGGTAACTCTTCAGGAAGTGTGTGCCGTATAAGGGACTTCTGTGCCCCCTTACAGGCCCTTCTTAAACAGCGTGGGCTGAGAATTTCCCGCGGCACAATACATAGAGTGTTAACAGATATTGAGATACACGCCCCATGGTTTGCGGAGTCTGGAGATCTCTCACTGGCCTGTTGGGATATATTAGGCCAGGACCTGGATAGAGCTCTAGAAAAGGGAGGGGTCTCCCGCGCCACGTTGCCCATGTGGAGAATGGTACGCGCTTGTTTGGAGGAGGGCAGAAATACTGATATTATTAAAGAAGGGAGGAAGGTATTAATTAAGCACCAGGATAGTCTCTCGGAGTCATCGTACAAGGAAGGAGGGACCACCAAGAGTGGGGTAAAATGTAAGAGAAAACAAAAGAATGGAATTGAGGGACTGCAGCCCTCACAAAGTACAGTGCAGGAGGAGGAGAGAAGAGAAAAGAAAAAACAGGAGGGACCAAGGAGCTCCCTCTATCAGGATGCAGGAGAGTCAGATCAAAGCACAGAAAATGAGGGGGATGGGCTCCCGGAGGAGCTAAGTTCAAATGAAGAGGAGGAGCTAGAGGAACAGGCTGCCGCGTATGGGGCTGACAGATACAGCCCCAGGGGAGAATTTGGTGCAGACAATGGCCAGGCCCGACCTGCCCCCTCTGCCCCACCCCCCTATGTCCCAAAGGGAAGTTCCTTTATCAAAGCCCGCACCTGGTCTCGGTTGGCCTCTGCTTTTCCTGTTTTTGAAAATCCCATTACGGGACAGAGACTTTTTGAGCCAGTCTCTTATAAAACTTTAAAAGATCTTATGGCCTCCGCCAGTTCAACACCCATACCCTGGTTAACAAATAAAGCGGTGTGGGTGCCTCAGTGGCCCCTGTCCCAAGAAAAACTGGAGGCTATAACTCAACTGGTACAGGAACAACTAAGGTTTGGACATGTGGAGCCTTCTGTTTCTCCATGGAATACCCCTATTTTTGTTATTAAAAAGGCCTCAGGCAAGTGGAGACTATTACATGATCTCAGAGCCATTAATGCTCAAATGCAAATATTAGGGTCAGTCCAACGCGGCCTCCCACTGCTTTCTGCTTTGCCCCAAAAGTGGCCCATTATATCTATTGATATTAAGGACTGTTTCTTTTCTATTCCTTTGCATCCCAGGGATAGAGAACGTTTTGCCTTTACCCTGCCTTCTGTTAATCATGAACAACCTGATGCACGATTTCAGTGGAGGGTTCTTCCACAAGGAATGGCTAATAGCCCTACAATATGCCAACTATATGTTGACACAGTTCTTTTCCCTGTGAGACAGCAATTTCCCATTGTTAGAATTCTTCACTATATGGATGATATTCTAATAGCTGCCCCAGAGCAGACTATACTTTTTCAAGTATTTAGTAAATTATCTAAGCTCCTTGCAAAGGCAGGCTTAAACTTGGCACCAGAAAAGGTGCAATTTTCAGAAAAGGTTCAGTTTTTAGGTTCCATAATTTCTCCCATAGCTGTGACACCCCAAAAGGTCGTCTTGAAAACAAAGCATTTGCATACCCTTCATGATTTTCAAAAATTAATGGGGGACGTAAATTGGGTCCGAAATTTTCTTAATGTCCCTCGCTCTGAATTGTTGCCCCTCTTTTCCTTATTGGAGGGAGACCCGGATGTTACCTCACCTAGAAAATTGACTGTTCAGGCTAAGAGTTCCATTCAGCGTCTTGAACAGGCCATAGAAAATGCACAACTCTTGCGTGTAAATCCATCAGCGCCAATCTTACTGTGTATATTTAAAACAAAAAATTATCCTACAGGAGTATTATGGCAAGAAGGCCCATTGTTATGGTTGCACGGAAATTCTTATGGCTTAAAAACTATTCAGTATTTTCCAGAATTAGTTGCTTTGTTAGCTCTTACAGGTTGCAAGGCGTGTTTGACTCACTTTGCAAAATTTCCTGACAAATTAATTATTCCTTATACCGGGCAGCAAGTACAAATATTGGCTGCCTCTGTTGACTGGTGGGCAGTTTTGGTGTGCTCCTTTCCAAATATAATTGACAATCATTATCCCAAACATCCACTGCTGAATTTTGTGTGTGAAGATTGGGTGTATTTCCCCAAAGTTACAAAAAAACTGCCTCTGAGTAATGCCCTAATTATATTTACAGATGGGTCAAAAACAGGCCGAGGTGCCTATGTAGTTCAAGGAAAAGAGCCAGTAACTTTAAATTTTCAACCAGAAACTCCACAAGTAGTTGAATGTCTAACAGTTTTAGAAGTATTCAGGAAATTTCCTGAGCCTTTTAACCTATATTCTGATTCACAATATGTAGTTAATGCAGTGGCATCCCTGGAAGTCGCAGCCTCCATAAAAGGTAGCAGTACAGTTTCAAATATATTATCCCAACTTCAGAGTTTAATTTTACAAAGGAAAAATCCTTTTTTCATTGGTCATATTCGGGCACATACTGGCTTGCCTGGTCCCATGTCAGAGGCCAATGCCTTAGTGGATTTGACTGCCAGAGCCCTGGTGGGCCTTTCCCATAATTCTGTTCAATTAGCACGAGATTTTCATCAACTTTATCATGTTTCTGCAAAAACCCTTCGTTATAAGTTTTCCATTTCACGCCAACAGGCTAGAGAAATTGTTAAAGCTTGTCAATCCTGTGTAGTATATCACCCCTCTTTCATAATTGGAGTTAATCCTAGAGGCCTTTGCTCTAATGCCTTATGGCAAATGGATGTTACTCATGTGCCTGAGTTTGGCAGGACAAAATATGTTCATGTTTCAGTGGACACTTTCTCTGGCATATTGCATGCCACGGCCCTTACAGGGGAAAGGGTGTCCCATGTTAAAGTTCATTGCTTGGAAGCCTGGGCAGCATGGGGAAAACCATTAAAATTGAAAACAGATAATGGCCCTGCTTATGCCTCTGCCGGATTTCGCTCTTTTTGCACTCAAATGCAGGTAGTTCATTCTACTGGCCTCCCTTACAATCCCCAGGGTCAGGGAATTGTTGAACGCGCCAATAGAACACTTAAACAACTTTTATTTAAACAAAAGGAGGGAATAGGCCGAGATGCCTCCCCCAGAGAAAGGCTGGCCATTGCACTGTTTACCTTAAATTATGTAACAGTGGATGACAATGGACAATCAGCTGCTGATCGGCATGCTGGAAAAATGGCAATACCACCCACACAAAAAGTAATGTGGAAAAATGTTATCGATAACAAATGGTATGGACCAGATCCTGTAATTCAGAGATCCAGGGGAGCTGTTTGTGTTTTTCCACAGGGACAGGAATCCCCCCACTGGGTGCCGCAGCGCCTCGTAAGGATATTGGAGGAAAATCAAACGCCTAAAGAGGATGATGTGAAACAAAATCCTGGGAATAACCCTGTTAATAATTCTTCTGCTGCCACGACTTTGGATGAAGAGACAGAAGGGAAAAAGCAACAAGGAAAAGACGATGTGGGCAGTGATGAAGACCTTTCCATTACCAATGCCTGTGACTAATGCTTCTTCCATTTTCCCCTTTGTGCCACCAATTCTTCCTTGCAACTTCCCTAGGACTGCAAGGTTCCCTATGCCTTACCCTGTAAAAAAATCTGTCCTTCTGTGTTAGGCTGGTTTCTCAAAAATTGGGTCGCTCTGATTATTTTAAATTGTTCTGCCATAGAGTGTAAATTGAGTCAATGCTGGAGCCGTTGCCTACATTTGTTCCAGTTCCTGTGAATGTTTGTTGCAGTTTGTTTTGGGTTTTGTGTCTTTGGCCTTTGGTTGCTCTGCTGAATGAGGTCTCGCAATAAGAGAGAGAGAGCAATGCTTGTTCATGCACTCACTGCCTTGGAGCAGGGACACTCCCCCAAAATTTGGCTTGCAGCTTTAAAGGCCAACTAAAACTGCCCTGTACTGCCTTTGCACCCTCAAGACCTTAGTCTATTGCACGAGGAATAGGAGTATAGGCAGCCAAGAGTTGTGAAATGATGGACAGAGTACCACTCCTGACCCTAACAGGTCAGGGAGAGCATGTGCGTCAGCATATGGGTCTGCGCCCCTAGCCCATCTCCACAAAGGGAAAAGAGGACCTGGAGGGGAGGGATCCAGGGTTGGCCGCCTGGGTCACTCCTCTAGAGTAGGACCTCAAGTTTTACTTTGGAGGACAGCACCTCTACTCTCTTCACAACAGGTATGTTGGCCTGCTGCGTTAAAACAGAAAGGGGGAGATGTGGGGAGCCGGAGCAGCCGAGACGGCGCCTGTCCCCTGTCTCGCTCATTGTATACAAACTTCTTAGTTCTCCTTATCTGGTGTGTGAGTGCGGAGCCTTTGCTCGTTCCAGTCTGCGCGTATGACGTCAGAGGCCTGACCAATCCCGAGTTCTAAAATGACCCTAGCAACAGAGCAGCCAATGGAAAAAGTCCCGCGTTCTTTGATTGTTTATAAGCAGCTGCATTTCCCTGCCCCGCGCCCCTCTGCTTCAGCTCTCCCTTTAAACGAGTTGCTCTTCATTAAAAGCGTGATCCAAGAAGGATCCTCGGGTGGTGTCCGTTCTTCCCTGCTGGTCAGGGGTGCCGGGCGCGCCGCAGGGTTCCTGAAATATGGGGCAGGGACTGGAAAAAATAGAAGAGAGACAAACACATGGGGTTGGTAGGTCTGCAGCCCAGGTAAAGACTGCAGCCCCGTTTATCCTCAACTCAAGGCTTATATCCCTTCTTGAAACCAGGGAACTTCCAGGTGTTACATTCATATGATAAATCTCGGGTCATTTAAACAGAATAAGGCCAGAAAACCATAAGACAATAAAGCAATTGTCTGATGCAAATCAAGGTACAGTTTGATTCCACTCTGGCTCCCAATAGTTCTCAACAGAGCATCACACATTCCACTTCTTATTCTTTATTCCCTACAGCTTCTGGAATTGAGTCCCCTCCCAAAAAGGAAGGTCAAATATCTGAGGTTTTCTGATGCCTGAAGATGATCTCTGGCTAGTAGAGGATCTACTAGCCATTGGTTTCCCTAGAAAGAGAGATTGGATCCTTCACCAGTTTTTGCTAAGGCAATGAGCAATTCAAGGTCTTTAGAACACTGCCAGGATGGTTTTGTGATGACCCCAGTGTAGGGGAAAGAAGAGTGCAGAGAAGAGAAAGAATGAGAGATCCTCAGACCAAGAATGAGAGATAAAGACACACAGAGATAATGGGAGTATGAAAGAAGAAAACAGAATGAACTGGGAAAATAAGTATTTTACGAATCTTGTTCCAGCAGACGTTATCATAATACTTTCATGCCATATTCTTAACATTGTTTAAACTATCCACTGTTGTCCTATTTTCCTCTGATAATACTTTTTTATGAAAATATGAAAAATCCCAATTATATTGGATTGGAGTGTTGGTCACTATAAAAAAAAATAACTGACCAAAGAACTTAAATTGGGGAAAGATTCATTTGGGCTCACAGTTTCAGGATTTACTTTAAGGCCACTTGATCCCATTGCTTTGGGCCTACACTGACACTGAACAATCATGTCAAGGAGGCGGGTATCGTGGAGAAGGATTGCTCACCTCAAGGTTCCCAGGGAGCTGAGGAGAAGGAAGGGTTTGTGACATGATCCATCCTTCCAGTGACTTCTTTGGTTTCATGAGGCCCCAACTCCTAACATTTTCCCCACCTCCTACTAATGCTTTAAATTTAGGAAGCCCTCAACAAATGGATCTGTGGATAAAGTCAAAAGCCTCATAATATAATTACTTCCCCATACCCACCTCTGAACGCTGCTGGTATACTGGGGATCAAGCCTTCCACCTATGATCCTTTTAAGTGCACATTTCATATCCAAATTTTAACACACAAAGATGGAACCATACAGTGTATCCTGCAATCATCATCCCAACCTACAGTCATGCTTTGTTTATTCCTTCCCCACTCTTCTCAAACCCTGGGTCTCCCTTCCTACTCTTCTTTCCTCAACCAGGATTACTTTGAAGGAAATTCTATTCATCAGGTCCTTTTACCTCACAAGAAGTTTGGCATGACACCCAACATATGTACTCTTAAAAAAAATCCAACAACTGCAAAGCATCTACCCGACACTGATGACTGGCACCTGTCTGTATTTCTAGATACAGGCTGACATTTGAGAATGGTGTTTCAAAGCCAGCCCTGGCAGGAAATCCTTTCATTCTTAGTTCTAATGAAGAACCAAAACAGCCTGAGTTGGAGATGCGAAGTGGTACAGCACTGCCCTATTGCATCTTGCATTGCCCTATTGCATTTTCAGGCATCTTTCTCACTATTGCCTTTTCATTGTTTGCCCATCCTGGGGCTTAAACTCAGTGGCCTGCTGCTCAGTAGGCTTGAACTCTTCATAAGTGGCACTTTATCAGGTGAGCTAGATCTCTAGCTCAACTTCTGGATAAGTATATAGAGATGGATTATCTCAAAGTTTTCAGCCCTGGCTGGCATTATTCTTCAGTCCTCTCAGCTTCTGCCTCCTGAGTAGCTTGGATTACAGACATCAGCCACTCACATGCAGTACAAGTGCTTTTGCTAATTGGAAATGTGGCAGTTCACTTTCTGAACTCTTCTCAGTTGGTTCATCATCAGACATCTGGAGTTTCTCAAAGAGAATTCTAAGAAATCCTGTTTGAGCAACTTGCTAGGTGCCAAAGAGTATTGAAAGGTTCCCTTACAAAAAAAAAACATATTGGAGAAAAAGGCAGATAAAGAATCTCTTCTCTGTAGAGGACCCCTCACTAAGGGTACAGAATCATCTAGTGCAGCTATGTGGAGATGTCATTCCTCCTGATGAGGAACTATCTCCCAAACCATAGTCCTTTCTCTAGTGCATGACAACAGATTTTGTCATCGCTGTTTCAGTACCTTCACTGTTCTCATGGTCATAAGCAAGCCTAGAAGCAAGGGATTGTTCTTTTCATGTTACTGTCTGCAAGTCTCAGCTGGGCTCTTTTTCCACAATGAGGAAAATACATAAGAATGTTGATAATGTAAGGGCTCATTCTGAATGTTGTCTTCCTTTCTTACTGCTGTTCACAAGCTGAAAAAGAGAAGGAGATTAGGATACTGACTTTACATCTGGCATTCCCACTAAAGTGGAGGCTTTTGTTGCTTTACAGAGTCGCTATGTCCACTACTTTGACATCTTGAAGAATGTGTTGAACTGGGAAATGCCAGTGAAAAAACCTCTTAAAATTGTGAAGTTTGTGATTTACTCCATCCAAGGTAAGTGCTTTAGAAAGGAAGGAGAAGACAAAGAGGATGTGCGATCCACTATTTGGGAGGGTTTTGCTTATGTTATGCAAATGATCCCACATCACAGCTAAGGGTCAATGCATGTGACCTTCTCCCTCTTGGAGCTGCCATGTCAGCTCTCTTTAGATGCCTCTCTTATCCCTTACCCATTTCCACTTGAGGGGAGGTTCTACCCCTTGTGTTCTGTTCTCGATGTTCTTGTCTCAACCTAGTATAGATTTTTTTCATAGGAGAAGAGAAGATTAAAGAACCCAGTAGAGTCCTTCTTTCTCAGACTCATTTCTCCTTCATGGTTCATTTCAGCATTGCTGGCCCTGCCTCATTTTCTTGGCCAGTCCTTCCAGCGGCCCTTTCTTCTCAGAACTATAGTCTTTTCTCTCTTTCCTCCTCCTCTAAGCATCTCCTCACTATCTTCTCCATCAGGATGCCTTATTTTATTTGTTACCACCTTTGGCCAGGTCATATGCTAGCAGTCAGCTGGGGTTGTGAGCAGAAAAGACAAATAAGTGCTTAGATTTTAAAAATCCAACTACAATGCAGGGCTTCTTAAGGCTCTTTACCTAAAAGCCTCCTTACTGAGAAGGCTGACATGTAGAGGACCACAGTTTGAAGCCATCCCAAGCCACTCTGAGTCTCCAATTGCAACCAAAAAAAGTAAAATGGGGGCATGCCTCAAGTGATAGAGTGTCAGCTAGACAAGCTGAGCAGGTTCAAGACCCAGACTTCAAACTCTGCTACTTGCAATTACAAAAGTTAGACTCTGTTGCAGGCCAGGTTTAGGTAGTACAGACAAGGTTCCTAGAGGGCAGCACTTGGATTCCCCTGATCACCCTTGTTTGACACTCACACCTGAATCTCCATGGACATAGAACAGGTTTGGAGAACTTGTTCTTCTACTAGACTCCTCTAGCAACTGCCAAGTTGGTGCTGTTTCCAAGAAATGAGACTGTCTAGTTTAGACTTCCCAATATTGCTGGAAAGACTGGCACAGACTACCCAGTTCTCCAAAGTTTTCCCCTGGGTTCTCCATCTCAGTCTTCCCACAACTGGGGCTACAGGCTTGGGCCGCTCTACTCTTTTCCTAGATGAAGTCTCTCTTTACCCAGGCTGGCCTAGAAAAATAGTGAAAGAGGTTATTTATTTAGAGCTAGAAACCTAAACATGTAGAAGAAGGTGAGACAGAGAATTTTCACTTCATTTTGTCTGTATTTTGTCGGTGGGTGCATGGGGGGATCATGGGTTTCCAGCCCAACCTGTGAGTTGTACCTGAACTCTTCAGCTCAAGGCTACGACCCTACCCCTGTTCCTGGGTGTTGTCCCTGAGCTCTGCAGTACCCTTGAGCCAAGCCCCACTTCCTGTTTTCTGGAGGTTAGATGGAGATAAGAGTCTCAGGTCCTTTTGTGCCCAGGCTGGCTTTGAACCTTGATCCTCAGATCTCAGACACTAAGGAGCTATGGTTACTATGGAAGCCACTGAGCCCAGCTTTGTCTGTATTTTTCAAGGATGAAATTCCTTTGTGTGATGTAAATTGTTTAAATGTGAGGAAAATAAAGGCTTAGCACATTGTACTTGTGCATTTCAGTGGCTTATTGCTAGAGGATATCAGTAGAAAGCAGTTGGACAACTGGAACAAGGGAGAGGAGAGTGCAGCAAAAGCCATGTTTCCATCAGAAATCTTTCTGATGATAGTGTTTGATCCATGAAATTAAGAGACACCAAAACAAGGCAAGATGAAAACTCAATCAGACATGCTTCATGTTAATGTGAAATAGGCAAGGTTGAAAGGAAAAACTTCATTGTGGACTCTGAAACCAGATCTTGGAGGAAAGGATAAAGGAAGACGGGCCATTTGAACTGAGGAAAAGGTCACACACCCTGGGGTCACGTTGGTTATCCTAGCTACTTAGGAGGCTGAGAACTGAGTATTGTGGTTTGAAGCCAACCCAGATAGAAAACACTTATCCCCAATTAATTATAAATATTCCAAAGTGAAAGAGTATCCCATCCAGCGGGACATCAACTAGGGCCAAGAACCTAGAGGGAGGAATGAAAGGGACAGGCGACATGAAGAAGGCAGCAAGCCAAGCATCCTGATCAAGCTGCCAATTTTATTTTTCACACAAGGGTTTATATGCCTCTTCAGGAGAGGGATGGGGTATAGAAACTGCTCGGGGGAGGGGGTCCGGTAGTAGGATGTTTGCTTGGGGTAGAGGCCAGGTAGTAGGATGTTTGCATATCAACGCAAGCAGGCATGTGTTGCTTAGTGACCTACTTACAAGATGTAAGCACATTCTTACAGTAAGAATTCAGGGAGGGGGAGAATGTCCCCGATCTCCTCCCGTCATCTTGAAATAAGTGAGGGGCAAGGATTTAGGCAATATCTGAATTATGGTAGGCATTAACCTGAGAGGGGGGACAGAGGCCCTGATTCCTAGAATGGAGGCCATGTTGAGGAAGAAGCAAGACCCACTGGCTCATGTATCTGTCTATCTGCTGAGGCCAAGCATCTATTTGCAGGGGAATGGTTTTCATAGATGCCAACCTCCATGCTATTGGGCGTGTCCCTCAGGAGACCCCGAGACTGATGGCTGTTTAGGCTGTCTCCTCGCAGTCTTAGCTGCACCTCATGCAAATGCTTACACCTGTCAACGGTAGATGCATATCCCTCGGGTGGGGATTACGGTTCCTCTGGGGGCCCCATAGTCCTCATACTCATTTAGCATCTCCCTCATCTAGGCTGTTCAGCACTGGATGGAAAATTCACCCATCCAGAGTCACCATAATGGCTGGAACCAACTAGGGGACTTTGAGTTTAGCACAGAATGTCCTATCACCAAGAGTTTTTGGTTCCAGTCCTCTCAGGAAACGGCTGTGGGGTGGTGGTAGAATCAGGCAGAACAGAATATGTGGCAGCAGTTTCATCTCTCAGTAACTCCAATGGAATGTCACACCTCCTGCTGGGTTGCCTGCAAATTTCTGCACAAACTGGTTAAAGAAGCTAAACCTAAGGCCTGACTTTGGTGAATTTTCCCAATGATTCCCTGGTTGCTTTTCCTGAGCACACTCATTTTGTCAGGCTGACAACCCATTAGTTTTTTTTTAACCTTTTCTTTTTTTTACAAAAGAATTTATTAACGTTGATTTTTACATCATATTTTAAATGACAAGTTCAACATACAAGTGTTCAAGGAGGCAATCTCTATTTACAACCACTGGGACTTAGTATTTAGAACTTAATCACAATGAAGCTAAGGTTTGTATGTCATAGAAACACATTAATTTATGAAATAAAACATTATGTCTATAGAGTCATAGGTTTTTATGTCTATATAGAGGAGGAATTTAGATTAATGTGGAGAGAATAGGGGAATGCAGCCATAATATTTAACAACATATATCCTATGAACCTAGGGAAATGGAGAAGATAGGATAGGGGTTGATATATCCATCAAGATACATTGTACTTATAAACTGATTGGTTAATGTAAACCCATTTGCATAACCACCTAAGATACTAAAAGTATAAGTTAAAATGGCATAGAACTATTTCTCTCTAATGTACACAAACAGGATTGTTTGGGTATACCTGACCAATATTATCCTTGATATTGATTTATAAATTTGACTTAGAGAAAATTAAATTCAGATTATTATTATAGAACTCTAAAGGTAGCATTTCATAAGCAAGAAATTCTGGAAGCTCCCAATGTTTTTCTTTCCTGGAATGGTGATGTAGTAAGAATTTATCTTGTAGAAGATTAAGATATAATGATTTTTCTCTTTCTTTGCAATATTGTGAACTGCTTTAAGAGGCAGAAACCATTTGTAAAGGACAAATTCTATGCAAGATCAAATGATTAACTAAACCCACAACCTTAGCTGGCCAATATTTTCTCTCTTTATTCTCCATTGAGTTAACTGGCAAGACATTTTGCTCTGTACTCTAACAAACATATACGTTTTCTTTTTCACTTTTATGCAGGAGTAGAAGAAGGTAATGGAGCAGACCTGAAAATTGAAATAATAATGCAGCACAAGACTGTATTTACTTGTACTCGCCAAACCTGCACGGTGAGCCAAAGCTCATAAATGAGAATTCTCATGTTTGTTTCAATGCTCCCAGTCAAGTGGCATGATGGTCTTCCCCAAAGTAACACTCACCAAAAAGAGACATCTCTTGCCCTCTGTCACCATTCCAGTTGGCATTGCTTAGTTCAGATGCAAAGCAGAGCCTTGTTCCAAACAGTTTCTGAAAGACATTGTCAAACTGTGCTTCAGTTTACTGGTGCTTCGAATTCACTTGTGCCCATAAATGCTAAGAATGTCCCCAGGAATTACTCGAGGCTTTAAATGCATACATCATGTCAGTATTTGCCATATGATCTTCCTTTTGATCATTTTGATCATGTATTACAAAGCTATGATTCTCAAATGCAGTGTTCTTGAAGGTCACCTTGGCACTTGTGGAAGTGGAAAGTCATAGGTTCAAAGAGTGATGCAGAATCTGTCCACTCAGCAATGGGCTCAGTGACTGTCATTGAGATGTTTTGTTGGCTGTCACCTTGAGATCAGTAGAGACAGCATAGGGACTGAGGAGATGCCTCTTTACCCACAGCCATTTCTGAAATGTTCAAGAAATTCTCAAGACTGTGCACCTTTTCTAGGAGAAATTGGCAAATTTCCTTTTTAATCCCAAAGGAAGCTTTCAGAATGATTCCCAGGTTCCTGTTGTAACTTCTGTACATGCACACAAGTGTAGTGTGTTGTGAGGTTATGTAATATATTTGAATTTAATCTCTAATCTATGAGTTATCAAAACAGTGTAAAAAGTGACCATTTTCAAATCACTTTGTCACATAGGACACTGATCCCATCAATTCTTAGCCCATATTTATTCTTATTTTCCTGGATTTTAAGCTCTGAATACATAACAACCCTAGTGTAGCCAAGCTATTTCCATCAATATCTGGACCTACAAATTCCCATTAGAGAAGACTGACTCATCTGTTTGGCACATGGAATAAAATTCTCAGTTTCATTGATATTTTTGCTGGTTTCTCTTCTCAGGCCTATATTATTCCTCCTTTATTAAAATCCTCCAGTGACCAACTGAAATTCTACTTTCTAGAATATGCTTTGTTATTCAAACTTTCTGCTGTATACTGCCCTCTCATAGGACACACTTGCACACTTCCTTATAAAGCTTGAAAACAATATATTATTTTCATATTGTTCTGTATGTAGAAAACTTCCTGAAAACTTGAAAAGCATGTGAGAGTCTTCTGTGGGTATGTTTCTTGAAGCCTAGCATAGCTTTCTTCTTATTCTATGATGGTATATGAATATCAGAGTAATACATGGGATGATTTCATAGTTGTTAATCCCCAAACTTGACCTGTTTGAGGTCATTCCATTCACTGGAATGGCTCATTGACTTCATCAGCAACATAATATTTGTCATGAAAGTGGGGTCAATTATTCATTGCTTCTTGAACATCAATATACTGTTTCAGACTGAAGTTAAAAGCGCATCCTTAAAAGAATATAAAAATTGGATGATTCACATAGAACAGTAATGTGTATTACATTAGAAACTCCTGGTCATATAGGATGAGACTAAATGAAAGGATCTCTAGGATATTGAAACAAGAGCTTTATCTTGTGTGATTGTGGCTCTTAATGCACTCCGTTATTCCTCTTCTGTTTAGTTTCCTTCTGGTTAATCTCATATTGTTACTGTATCTGACTTTGTGACCTGGTATATTGTATGTATGTTTATTTGATTATTTAAAATAGGAAAGAGAAGTGGGGAAACAATATGATTGGGAGAGGTGTTGGGGGAGGAAAATGGGGACAAAACCATGAGAGGTGGTATCAATGTGTGAGAAGTAAGACACCTACTATCTGGTGAATATAACTGTAATCCCTCTATACATTACAATAAACAAAAAGACACTTGTCAAAAATGAATACTTTGCTTCTCAAGTGCAGTCTTAAGATAGCTATCAAACATTTGGAGCCTAGTACCTTTACCACTTCAGAAAAAATTACTGCTATTTTGTATATGAAATTACCGAGCTATGAAATTATGAGTATATAATGGATTAAGGATGATTTCATGAGTGAAAAAGAATACTAATCGCTGGCAACACTTTGAGTTCCTAATTCCATGTGTTCATTAACAGGTTGTCCATGATATTGATACAAATAGAGCAATCTTTTTGGTGCCCAACTGTCCGGACTTATGTGATGATGTAAAAGTAAAATTTTCTTCTTCGGTGAGTCCTCAAGTATCCTGCATGATTGTATGCTCTTTTGTTTGGTCTGGGTTTGCGATTTCCTTTGCTGCAGTTCCCTACAATAGAAAGGACAGATAAAAATGCATGTCTCGGGAAGGGGAGGAAAACACAAAACAAAGTCATCAGGATTTCTTGTATATATTTAAAATATTTCTGATCACTTTCTTCTGAATTGTAAGCAACTGATACCTGTTACTTATCAAATGAGAAAAGGATGAAAGCAAAGATGCTAAAAAGAAACCGACATTGTTGACTTTCCATAAGAGTAATTACAGTTATCTTGTCTATCTTTTAAACACGCCATGATCAGTGTGTTTACCAAATGTGAGGGAGATTTTACTTTCCTGTCCATAATTATCTATTGACTTGCTATCATTAGTATGACTGTGTAATTTTAATGGATCAGCCGTACATGTCATGTCTGAGTGTCATATATGGCTATAATGATTTTCTATGAAATCATCTATTCCTACTCTGAGTAAGAACTTCCATGTGTTCTGTATGCCCTCCTTCATTACCTGCTTGCTCACTGCTGAGCAGTCTTAGGTACTGAGATGTGAATGTGAATGTTGAAGCAAGTGACCACCTGGGAAGTCTCTCCATTTCAATGTTTCCCCTTGGATAACAGAACCACTGTGAATTCTTGCTTAGCTAGTGTCTCTAAACAAACACTGTGGTTTTTCTTCCTGGTGCAGGGGGTCTTGATGAGAGCTAGTTTTGTGATTATTAAGGGTTAAGATGGGATGGCATGCTTGTGAAAAATGAGGAAATTATTGATTACTGGTTTGTTTTGTTTTTGGCCATACTTTGGTTTGGATTTTTGCTTGGTTTACTTGCTTGGCTAAACATCTATCACTCGAGTCATGCCTCCAGCCCTGTTTGTTTACTGGTTAACGTGGAAACAATATTTTACTTTTTGCCATGGCTGACTTTGATCCTCCAGATCTCAGCTTCTTGTGTAGCTAGCCATCACCAATATTGATGCCTAATTATTCAAACTAGCTGTCAGTTATGGAAATAGATGTGAGTTCTATGTCTTTGGGCTGACTCTCAAGGACTCTGTCTCTGGACAGGACCATACATTCCAGCTTTGTTGTGATGGAGCTCCAGGTGAAATGGCTGTGGATGCTGTACAGTGTGTCTTTCACAGGATGATTGTTTACCCTGGTGGGGAGTGGCTTCATGTCTAATTGTCCCACTGGTGACCATGGATCCTCCTCACAGGAAACTTGTTTGTACTGACAGATGACCTATAGCTGCTGTCTGACTTGTTGTGTTTTGACTTTCTACCAAATTAATCACTCTAGGAAAACCCTGAATAGAGCAGGTTGTATATGCTTATTACATAAGTCACCAACAAAGCATGAAAACACAACACAGTGAATAAGAGAAGCAGTTTATGACAGAGAAGGGAAAGGCAGCACATCTTTCAGGGCCAGTGGATGGAGGGGAGCCATCCGGGGGAAACTGATACCTGACAGTGGAGGGACACAAGGCAACCTTAGAAGCAAATAACATTCTCGTGGGGGCCAGGTGTGACCTTAGCAGGTTTTCCATGGGAGGTTTCATTGTGGTATCCATTTTATTATACAAATCACCTCTTTCTTTAATCATGTGTTTTTAGAAGCTTCCTAACTATTATGATGACTGTGCATTCTTCATGTGGTTCCATAAATCTCTCATAGAGAAAAACAGGTAAGGACAGATTGTAAGACAGATTGGCAATTCCTTTGTCTACTATACTAAGCTCATTTTCTACAAAAATAAATAATTGCTTAAGCAAACATTTCCTATCCCCTACCATAAGGCAATGTGTCAGTGAAGAGGCAATTACCCAGATCATAGTAATGATCAAGTTCTCTCACGAAGTGTACATCTACCCGGTTCCTGGAATATAGAAAGGTCTAGGTGGATGTCACTTTATTGGGTCATGATTGGTGGGATTAGTCTAGGGAGGTTTTAGCTGGCTTTCTTCTGCTGTAGGCACATTTCCATGTAGGACAGAAGTTTTAAGGCCTGAAAAGTATTAACAATTTCAAAAGCATTGTTTGGTTAACCTCCCCTTTGAAAAGGTTTCCTCGTGACTGAATGATGTATTATTGCTAAGAACCTACTACTTTATCTAGAAACTCATTCCTAAACCTACAAAGACTCAGTTTTCAGGAGTATTGACCTGTGGTGGTAAAAAGAAAAACACTTTCTAGATCATTCATATCAAGGCAGAAATGACTGTTGCCATGTCATCATAAAAGTGTGAGGATAGATATGAAGACCTTGGAGCTGGGGGAGGTGGCTCAGGCCTATTATCCTAGCTACTCAAGAGCCTGATCTGAAGATGAAGGCTCAAAGCCACCCTGGGCACTAAAGGACTTGAGACTCTTATCTCCAATTAACCTCTAGAAAAGGGAAATAGGGGTTGGGTTAAGGGTAGGGTGTTATTCTTGGGTTGTAGAGCTCAGGGACCACACTCAGGCCCCATGACCCACCAAGAGGGAGGAGAGAGAGAGAGAGAGAGAGAGAGAGAGAGAGAGAGAGAGAGAGAGAGAGAGAGAGAGAGAGAGAGAGAGAGGAGAATGAAGACCTTGGGCCATGAATTTGTCCTAGTGGTAGAGTGCTTGTCTAACATGCACAAAGACCCAGGTTTGATTCCTCGGTACCACATACATAGAAAAAGCCAGAAGTGGTGTTGGATAGTATTGGTTACATCCAGTGCCAGACTTCTCTTGAAATCTGAACTGGGCCTGATAATACCTCAAATCTATTAAGACAACAGCAAGAAAGCCTCATCTCTACAGAATTGTAACTCACATACAATTTGATTTTGGAAAGAGTAAACTCTGCATTTAAAGGAAAAATTCTATCAATTTTCCTACGTGTCCAGCTGTCTCTTGAGCAAAGTCCTCGACAAAGGCAGGGTGTTTACTTGTTGCTTCTTGTCAAACTGGTTCTTGCTAAAGGATAGCTTTGTCCTTTCCAGCACCATCACCTCATTGGAGATTATAAGAACATTGGATCCTCCTTTTTGTAGTCATTTCTGGAAAATTGGTATCATTTTTCCTTGCTTGATAAATCTTTTTTACACTGATGAGATTGTGGCTTAGACAAAAACATCATTTCACAGATTCAGGGCGATATATCTGGGCACTGGTGGCTCAGTGACCTGTCATTCTAGCTACACAGGAGGCTGAGATCTGAGGAACACAGTTTGAAGCTAGCCTGGGCAGGCATGTCTATGTCACACTTATCTCCAATGAGTCCTTGAAACATCAGAAATGCAACTGGAGCTCAAGTAAGAGAGGGTCAGCTTGAGCAGAGAAAGTTTATTGAGAACTCAAGGTCGTGAGTAGAAACCCCACTATTGACATTAACGAAAACAAAGACAAATACAAAAAAAAACCCAGGACACTATTTGATTACTAGGTTTCATTATACACCCAATTATGTCTTGGTAATTATTGTGACAGTCCTGGGGCTTGAACTCATGTCTTCTGCACTGTTCTTTGGCCTTCTCAAGGCTAGAGTCCTACCACTTGATCCACAGCACCACTGTCAGCTTTTCCTATGTATGTGGTACTGAGTCATTGAACCTGGGTCTTCATGCATGCTAGGCAAGCACTCTTACACTAGGCCAAACTCCCAGCCCCTTGGTAACTTTTGTCAATTATAAACACTTAGAATATATGTTTGTTTGTTTATTTGAAGTAGGGAAAGGGGGGAAACAACATGATTGGAAGGGGGTGGGTGGAGGGAAACAGGGAGAAACACATGAGAAGGTGTATTAATGTGTGAGAAGACCTGCACCTCCTACTACCTGACAAATGAAATTTAAAAAGTTTTACAAAACACTTAGATAATATGCTCAAAGTGGGTGTCAGTAATTCTCTAACAGTCACGTTGTGACTGATCAATTTGTTTCTGAAGATTAAGGTCTTTTATGTCATTCCAAAGAGGCAGAATGGGCTAAGTAGTGAAGACAAGTAGGACTTAAATCCTGGTTGCAGCCAGCAAGTCTCTGTGTAAACAAGGGTGTGCTATTGGATGACTCTTCTGTTTTGGTTTTATTGTTCTTTTTTAATGTCAGGAGAATGTAAAGATGGATTACAGTTATATTCGTCAGGTAGTAGGTGCATTTCTTCTCATATAATTGTACCCCTTCTCATGCTTTTGTCCCCTCCTCCACCTCCCAGTCCTCTCTTTTCCCCCCTTCCCTTCCCTGTTTCAAATAAACAAATAAATGTGTATACAATATACCAGGTAGTAAGTCACACACAGTAACAACATGAGAAAAACCATAAGGGCAAAAAAACCAGAAGAGAAATAACATAGTACATTAAGACCTACAATCACATACTGTAAGCCCTAAAAGAAAATGTAATGACTTTTTTTCCTGTCCTTAGACTTTATTTAACACGAGCTGACCTGGACAATCCACATAAAGAAAAGACATGGAACATATATCGTCCAGACTTTGCTGTAGATATATTCTTTGAAGAAGTCTTTCAGTGACAAACACACTATATACCCATCACTGTTTAACTTTTCTGTATGTTTATTAAATAAATTATATATTGGTAATAGTAACCTCTCTTCAGAGTGTGTATGTTTCTATGAACTCATCAATGCATGTATACATATGTACATACATCATAATCTTGAATTGGCTAGTTTATGAATTTACCAATTGTATGTCTCCACAACTACTGGCCTTCTTCTCTCAACTCATTTTCTTTCTTCCCTTTGTATCCATTTTTCAGAATTGCTGGAGTGGTGGCTCACTCCTGTAATCCTAGCTACACAAGAGGATGAGATCTGAGGATCTGGGTTCAAAGCCAGCCAGGGTAGTAAAGACCATGAGACTCTTATCTCCAATTAACCACTAGGAAAACCGGAAGTGGCCCCTGGCTCAAGGGCCAGGGCAATAGCCTTGAGCTGAAGAGCAAAGGGATAGTGCCCAGGCCCAGTGTTCAAACCCCATGACCAGCAGAAAAATAAAAAAGTACTGCTAGAAAATATGCATATAATTTATATCATTCTACCTCTAATAGTCTATAGTGAAAATAATTTATTTCCAATACACTATGTTACAAGCTCTTTAAATTTTAAAAAGAGTTTTCAGGTAAGATAGGTATTTAGAACTACTTATGTTCCAGCAGTAACCCTCTTGGGAATTTATCCAAAAGACTGAAAGTCAGTATACAATATATATATATATATATATATATATATATATATATATATATATATATATATATATATATATATACCTCCATGTTCATTGATGCACTAATTACTATGCAATCATGTTATGGAAACAGCTCAGATGCCCTACATCAGATTGATCCAGAGAGAGAGGAAGGGTGAGGAATTTTATATCAAAATGGACCTAGGTAACTTGAGAAATGGAAAAGATTGGGAGAAATTGGGAAAAATGATTGAAGGCGTGGCATGGATCAACATGCATTGCACTCAGAAAGTGACATGTTCAATTGAAACCACTAATTAAATATTATGTACTAATTAAATGCAATGCAGAAAAGATTTTCCAAAGATGCTTCAACTGGGAGACAATGCCTCATGCCTGTAATTCTAGCTACTCAGAAGGCTAAGATTTGAGGATCACAGTTCAAAGACTGCCTGGTCAGGAATGTATGTGATTCAGATGTCCAGTTAATCACGTCCCCCAAAAAGTAAGAAGTGGATTAAGTGGTAGAACACTACACTAGAGCCAAAAAGCTCATGACAGTGCCCCCTTCCTGAGTTCAAGCACATAATGGGCACATACCCAGGTACATTCCCGCATGTATGGGCTCTCCCCCTCTCTCTCCCTCCCTCTCTCTCCCTCCCTCTCTCTCTCTCTCTCTCTGTCTCCCTCTCTCTCTCTCTCTCTCTCTCCCTCTCTCTCTCTCTCTCTTTTGCTCTCTCTCTCTCACACACACACATACATACATATGCACACGTGCACACACAAATTTTAAAAAGGAAAATAGACTTTTCAATATCATAGAAGAGCAAAGTTATTAGTATACTTTGGTAGCTACTTTAGAGAGTTATTCATGATAATTCTAAAAATAGTAACATTTATGGAGCCCAATCATAATAAATCACACTGCCTAGAAGCTCTTCAATAGTAAATTCATTTAGTCCTCATAATTCAAGTACTATCATTACTTCTATTTTCTTGGGAAATTAGAAGTTTGGACAATGAGATATATCAAAAAATTAGTAAAGTAGCAAATTCAGGATTTACACCCAACATAGTAATCTAATACCTTGGATAGCACGCCAGTAAGGGAATAGCTTTCTCTATTTTTTCTTATTCACTTGGTATCATAATGATGGACAGCTGTAGAGCAAAAACCAAGAGAATCAAACAGGCAAATCAGAAATGATATTATTGAATTTTTCACATAAAATTCCACTAGAAATGTCTTCCTCCATTTCTGCTAAGTATCTTAAGAAATTGTGTGTGTGTGCGTGTGTGTGTGTGTGTGTGTGTGTGTGTGTGTGTGTTTAAATTTGTCTTCTGTTGCTAACTGCAGAAAGGAACTTAAATGACATAATTAAATAAAAACATACTTTTATTTCTAAATTGTTGTCATGGACTACAGTATAAAATTAAAATTGTGGGCTGGGAAGGTGGCTTAGTTGTAGATTGCTTGCCTAGCATGTAAAGCCCTGGGTTGGAATTCCCAGTATCACACATACATGCAAAAAGCTGGGAAGTTGCAGAGAGCTAACCTTGAGTAAAAAGAAGCTCAGAGACAGTACTCAGGCACTAAGTTCAAGCCCCAGGACTGGCAAAAAAACATTATTTATTTATTCATTGATTTACTTTTGTCTTCCTGCCTCAGGTTTATTGGTAGAATTGACACAGGCCACACCCCACCCTCTAGATGGCAGCCAGGGAGCCACAGCAGTTCACCTGTCATCACACTGGCAGACAAAGGTCTTCTCTGTGGGGCCTTCACAGAGCCCTCCAGCTTAGAGGCTGAAGGCCGCGCACGCTTAGGAGGCTGTGGCCTGAGCACCCTTAGGAGCTGGGGCCTGGGCCTTAGCTGGCATTGCAGCTGGAGTCTGGGCCTTGGATTGTGCCCTAGCCAAGGCCTGGGCCCTGGCCTTGGGCCAGGTGAGCCTAAGACCTTTGGAAATGTAGGAATGGATGCAATTCCCAAGCTTGGGGTGGGCGATGTAGGCAAGTTGCTGGAGCTTGCTGGTAGCCTGCTGTGGAACTTGTGTTTGTTGCTTTGGGCTTCTCAGGGTCTGATGGCCTTGGGCCACGTTCTCATGGCCTTGGCATCGTTGGCCTTCATCTTCTTAAAGCCCTTCTTGTTGTGCTTCTTAGCAACACGCATGTTCCTCAGGAACTTGGGGTCCTCCCCTTCAGAGATGCATATGTTTGTTATCTGGGTGTCCTGATGCCATTTCTGTGCCATTTCCTGGACTGTTGTGTGCAGTGTGGTTCTTGGACTCGGCCATGTCTATCTGAACCGCTAACCCGCCGGCGCTGATGCACCTGGACTCAGGAGGGAAAATTTGTTGTTTAAAATTAAATTTTCTACAAGTTTCTCGTTAGGTGAAAAGACAAAAATAGTAATTTATACAGCAGCCCAAAGAACTGAGGTGAGGGACACGAGAATATATCATGATTCCTGGCAGCTGCTCAGCGGGCTCAGCTATGAAGACCACAGTGGATAGCCAGCCCGAAGAGACGACCCTGAGAGCCTGACTGCCAATAAACCATGAAAGGGCGATAGGAAAGCTGTGACTCACGTCGTACAGCACCAGCATTGAACAAAAACAGCTAAAGGAAAATACATTCATCCAGTACCAGCACAAACACACACAAAAACTTAAAATTTACAATATACCTGGAAGTAAACTAGGGTGGAGGTTAATAGCCTGTGATCTGGAACTAGACTGCCATGTTTGATCTCAGTCTTCCCTGCTGGCCTCTCTCAGTCAAATTCACTGGGCCCCTACTACTCCTATTAACAGTTGACAGTAACAGATCCTATTCCATTTGCAAGGCCCTTGAAACTGTTGGCTCGAGCAAGTGCTCGTTATGTTAACTGCTGTTCCTATTTGCACAGTATACTTAGACACAAGTGAAGCTATTAGATAGCAAGATACTCTAGGTTTATGGCTACAGTCTAGACTGTAGACCAAACCTAAATTAATTCTGTTGAAAATTGAATTGTTCATTCTGAAGACACGGTCCAGATTTCAGGGTCTCCTCCAAGGAGCTGAATCCAATGTAAGAGCACAAGAGTCCTTATTGCAAGCTCGAGCCTGGACTCAAGACCGACACTGACACAGCAGGTCTGAATTGAGAGTCCTGACTTCCTGTTGTACACGGTTTCTATAGGGTTAGCTCACAGGGTTGATGTATTATTAATTGATTGGCTAGTGCTAGGGGATATGTGCCAAGCTACAGGGCAGCTGAAGGGCAGCTGGCCAGGGTATCTCAATGGTTATCACAGGATGTTTCGATGGTTATTTTATCCTGGGGCCTCAAATCACTGGGAGTAGGCTGTAATTTATTACTTTCTTTGAAACTGCTATCTCTGCTGGTTTAGAGTTAGTTCAGAGTGACCTTCCGGTGGGGCCTGCTAAAAAATACCTTTTTGCTGAAGTTCATACAACTTCAATATTAACTTAGGCTTCCCATTGGTACACTGACACAGCCTCTGCTTAGCAAGTGCTGGGTCTTAGGTTTGATCCCCAGCACCAGGCACACATACACACACAAATACTTCTTGGAAATGTCCTTTTCAGACAACCTTCCCATAAGTATCACGTTTAGACTCCTACTGGCCTTTGGTAAAGTCATGATTAGCATTTACTAACATCTGACCAAATCTGAGCCCCAGTACTTGGCACCTATAATCCTGGCTACTTAGTATGTGGAGCTGAGAGGATCAAGGTTCAAAGCCAATCAAGGCAGGGAAATCCATCAAACTTTTTTCTGCAGTAAACCACATAAAAAAAATCAAAAGTAGGGGGCCGGGAGTTTGGCCTAGTGGTTAAAGTGCTTGCCTAGCATGCATGAAGACCCGGGTTCGATTCCTCGGTACTACATATGTAGAAAAAAGCTGGAAGATGTGCTGAGGCTCAAGTGGTAGAGCTCTAGCCTTGAGAAAGTCCAAGGACAGTGCTCATGCCCTGAGCTCAAGCCCAGGACTGGCAAAAAAAAAATCAAAAGTAAACCTGTGCTTAAGTGATAGAGCATCAGCTTTGCACAAAATAGCTAAGCAACAGCACGCAATCCGTGAGTTCAAACCCAGTACCATCACAAACACACACACACACACACACACACACGCACTCTCGCACACAGGCACCACAAACCACCAGTTTATTCACACAAAATTGCATAGAATGCATGCAATTGATAGAATAGGATTTGATTCATGTGCTAATTCCAAGAACTAGACATACTTTGATTACTGTGCTGTTAACACAATCTTCTTGCATTACTCGTTACCCATTGTCCTGCCTGTCTGGCCAGCTGCAAAGAGCCAAAGTTGGCAGTGGGAAGGGGAGCTCCTGTCACAGGTACTGGGGTTGGAGAGAGGCCAAAGTCAGAGGAGCTGGATAGCAGGAGGACTAGTGGTAGGCAATTATAGCAGTGGGGAGTGTTGTGCTTTATTTAATTTTTGTTATGTTTTGGGGTGTGTGTGTGTGTGTGTGTGTGTGTGTGTGTGTGTGTGTGTGTGTTTGTATTTGCCTGTGAGACTGTCCTGGGACTTGAACTCAGGGCTCGGGCATTAAACTTATACTTTTTTTGGTTCAAGTTTTGTTCTTTGTGCCTAGAGCCACAAATCCACTTGTAGAGTTTTGGTTGTTTCTTGGAGATAAGAGTCTCACTAACTCAGTACCAGCTTTCAATCACAGTCCTCATATCTCAGCCTCCTCAGTAGCTAGGATTAGTGGCAAGAGACACAACGACCTGGCTGTCTGAAGTTTTAACAAGGACTACCTCGTGTAGTTTTCCTCAGAAAGACTACATGTGGCAACTGGGAAATCCATATTGGACATTTGGAAACTGAGGCTCAGAGGAGGGAAGTTCCAACCCAGGGGGCACTGCCACAGAGGCACTCACAGCTTTGCTTCTCTGAAGTCCTGTCTGTGGCTTCCTGACCAGGCTCTTGATTGAGCTATGGGTTTCTGTTGCTGCACACCCTCTTGTGGGGTGTCCCCTGAACACTGAGGACACTGGGGTGGGATCATCCTCTGGGATGTTCCTCATGAGCCCCACTGTGTGCAACGTCAGCCAGGGCTACCACCTTCTTCATGCCAGAAGTACCTACTCTCACGTGCAGTAGCCAAAATGTACTGTCTAGAAGCCCCCCCTGCTTCTGCAGTCAAGGCAGTCCGCTGTCCTGGCATCGGGTGAACACCACACATTAGCCTACATTCCTGGGGTGGCCACACAACAGCCCAGGGGAGAAAGAGGTGCTCTCCCTTCTGCTCATCCATGCTACACTGACAATATTTGCTCTCCTGGGTGCCAGGGATCAATAATCCTAACTACACAGGGGGCTGAGATCTGAGGATTGTGGTTGGAAGCCAATCCAGGTAGAAACACCAATCCATGAGACTTATATGTAATCAACCACAAAAAACCACATGTGGAACTGTGGCACACTCCCCTTGAAAGATAAAGCAAAAGAACAATGCCAAAGGCCTGAGTTCAAGCCTCAGCATTAGCAAAATCATAAATAGGGAGAGAGCAAGACAAGTACTATGTGTGTTGCCTATAATCCTAGCTACTTTTGCAACTTAACACCTTTGTATCTCAGCTCTATAAAAGCAATAAAAATTTTTATAAATGCTCTCTAAAAGGATGATGGAGATGAGGGTAGTGACAGGAGGCAGAGGTCAGCTGTGTGTGGGTCTGGCAGATCCCTGTGTGGTGCTCAGGTGCTGTGTTTTCTTTGCCCAAAGTAGAGGGGGACCCCCTTAGCGTAGGGCAAAATGCTAGGTATTGAAGGTCTGTCTTTGGAAGGTTCTAGAGACACTGCAGGGAGCATGTGTGTGATTCTTGGGATTGGATGTGGTGGCTGCTGTCCCTCTCTGTTCCAGAGCCTGTGGGCCAATAGCTGTCCTAGCCTCCATGTGCTCTCAGTTGTCCCCAGTGCCACTCAGTCACAAACTCTAAATCCAAGTGAACAGGGAACAGATTTACTAGATCCAAAGCAGATCTTGGTATGTAAGATGCAACCTTGTAGATGTTTTTGCCAGGCTTTGTGAATTCACTGAATGGCCTCCTATCTGGATCTGAACAATCACCTTTGGGCACCAGGAGGAAATAAAGACTCCCTGAGAAGCATCCTGTGTGGAAACAAACAGCAGTCTTAAGATGCATCTTAGCAGCTGAAAACCAATGGCCCAAATCTCAGGAGATAATTTGGTCCCTGTTTTGTTCCTGTAATCAAGTGATAACAACTTCTTTAGAATTCTTCTAGGGACAATGTCTGAGCTCACTAGTGGTCAACCAGGCCACCATGGGATTTCGGACTATTTTTTGTATGCAAGCTCTTCTCCCTGCCTTCCCCTAAGCCTCCCTATTTAACCTAAAATCCATATCTGTACCTCTGAAGACAGCTGAAGAAGTAGTGCTATCTTCCTAAGCCTGCTATAAACTAAATATCCTTTACCCACACTTCACCATATCACTTTATTTGGCTTCTCTAGGAGAGTGGCTGGACCTATTGTGGGTAGGACTCCTTGATTTGGTGGCTGGATTCTAAAGTCCCAGTTTCAGGAACAATAATGGTGCAGACAGTTTCAGACTGGGTTTCTGATTTCAAACCTGGGCCCATATGGTTCTTCCTCTCATTAACCAAGAAGATAACAAGGACTTTCAATTAGTCCAGCACAAGGTGGCTCACGCCTATAATTTAGCTACACAGGAAGCTGAGATGTGAGAATCAAGGTCCAGAGCCAGCCTGGGCAATCAAATCCAAGAGAACCTTATCTCCAGTCTTCCAGAAAAAAAGACAGAAGTGGAGCTTTGGCTTATAAGTTTTCTGCTTCAAGTAGAAATAGTTAAGGGAGAGCATAAGGCTCTGCTTAAAACCCTAGTACGAACACACACAGTCATGAACATATGCACATATGGAGGCACACACACACACACACACACACAGACACACACACACACGCACACACCACACACAAAGATTTCATAAAAAATAATAGCAAACTGATCACCAGGAAAAAGAGACGAGGCTGTTTTTTTTTTCCTTTCCTCTTTCTCTCTTTTTTCTCATATGTCAGCATGCTTGACCTCAAGGCCTGGGCCCTCTGTCTAAGCTTTTCATTCAAGGCAGGCATCCCACCACTTCGAGTCATAATGCTACTTCCAATTTTCCAGTGTTTAATTAGATGTTAGAAACTGAAAGGTTTTCCAGCTTGAGCAGACTTGGAACTGCAGTCCTCAGTCTCCTGTGCAGCTGAGATAACAGGCGTGAACTACTGGCCTCTCGCATTTTTTATTCCCCTTTCTTTTCATCCTGTGTTCTCATTCTATATCCTTGGAAGAATGTGGGGAGGAATGGTGGGAGAAATGCAGCAGTGGTATTCTCTGGATATTATATTGAAAATAATCTCTAAAACTTGTAGGTGGGAGCTGGGCACCAGTGGTTCTAAACTATAATCCTGGCTTCTCAGGAGGCTGAGATCTGAGGATCAGGATTCAAAGCCATCATTGGCAAGAAAGTCTGTGAACTCTTCTCTCCAATAACAATTCAGGAAAAGCTGGAAGTGATGCTGTGGCTCAAGTGTAGAATACTAGCCTTGAGCACAGAGAGGCTCAGGGACAAAGCTCAGATCCTGAGGGCAAGCCTCAGGACTGGCAAAAACCAAAAACTTGTGGGTGGGGATAGAGGAAAAAACTAGGAGATAGTGAGGAAATGGATGCCACTGTTTCAACATCAATATACACATGACCTGACTGTTGACATAATCCCTCTGCATATCATCTTTCTATAATCAGTAAGAAAAATGAAAGAATGTAAATTGAATTTTAAAAATTTATAGCTGTTCAATTGCCTATAACGTGTAGCTCTATGACCTCTCTGCATTCCCTCCCCCATCACTCAGCTTCCTTCAGTAGAAGTGGGTTTTCTTTTCCCTTCCCCCTCCAGAGCTTTAAAATCTGCCAGAATCCTTGGGCCCCATTGTTTCTAGTCCAAGTCTCTGTCTCCTGAGAGGCCTGGGTCTGGCTAGCTCAGAGATACTTGTGCTCACAAATGGCTCTGGGCCAGAGCACCCAGAGGTCCCTGGGCCAACCTATTTTTGTTTATTAACCCAGGGAAGCTGTGTTAAATGTTTGTGGTTATGGTCTTGTGGTCTAGGTCTCTCCTAGGCCCTGGATTGGAGGAGGGCTCTCTGAGCACCGAGCAACAGGGAAAGTTGGGAGCATCTGAAGCTAAGAAATAATGGGTAAGGTACCATCTTCTCAACACCATACCCTAAAGCTACTACAAGCAAACTGGACTACTAGTGGCTGAGCAGTAAAGGAAGGAACCCAGAGACAACAGTAAGGTAGATATTACAGGCAATTAAAAGGCTGTTTTGTATTCTATTTTATTTTTTGCCCAAGGCCTAGTATTTGAACTCAGGGCCTCATGTTCTCCCTTACCTATTTACACTCAAGGCTGCCACTCTACACCCTGACCCACAGCAATTTCCTGCTTTGTTTCTGGTCAATTGGATATCAGAGTCTCAGAGGCTTTTTTGTTTGGCCTGCCTCAAATTGCAATCCCAATCTTCAGCCTACTGAGTAGCTAGCCTACTGAGTAGGCACGAGCAACCATCTTCTGATGATTTTCTGTTTTTGTTTCTTTTTTTTTTCATGGGCCTTTCTCTTGAGAAGGGGACATAATTCACCAACAGTTTATTGATTTAACATAGCTTAGCAGAATTAACCCAGTTCCTGTGTTCTAGTCCTAACTTGCCTAATTCTAGCCTGCCTATCCAGTGCACATGCTGGACCCACCACTCTGACATCTCTTAGTTTCTAAGTCAAACAGGGCCTGCCAGTCAGTTGGTAGATGCAGTTCCCAGTCCTGTCATGGTGTGAGCTCTGGGGCCCCATCAGTCCTCATCAGTCCTCTCGGCTCAAGAGTAGCTCCTGTAGAGCAAAGATCCTCAAACCACAGTCTTGGTTAAGGCCAGAAGAATTGCTGACCCTCATTTTTGGTCTTTTGGTTATATTGGGCATTGGCTGTTCCTCTCTGGCCCAAGCTCCTTCTTGTTTATTTTGCTTGGTTAGGGCCCAGAAAAGTCTCTTTTCAATTAGTTGTGCCCAGGGGTGTGCTGGGTTCTTACCTTTTCTCCTATGGCAAGGTGTCTGGTTCTTAGCCATTTGCAATTACTCTATCCCATGTGCCTGGATGCTGGCCATTTCCATCGTTACTGCCACATGCCCTGTTCTAGTGGTTTTATCTCTTCTGGCCATATGCCTTTAGATACAAGTTCGCATTAACAATATACTTCTAGAAGTAGGTTAGCTCTATTTCATCCCATTGTTTTTCATTCTAATCATATTCATTATATTAGTATTTTCACATCATATTCATCTAGTATTTTCATAATATATTCATTATTCTAGTATTTTCCCATCATATTCATTATGTTAGTATTTTCACATTATTACCCCCTGTTCTACCTTCATATTTTTATGGTCAAAACAGCCTTGAACTCAAGGCCTGGACCCTGTCCCTGAGCTTTTTCAAACAAGGCTAGTGCTGTACCACTTTCTGTCACAGCACCACTCACTGTTTTCTGATAGGTAATCGGAGAGATGAGTTTTTATTGATATAATTACCAAGGTTGACTTGGAATTCCAGTGTTCAGATCTCAGCTTTTCAAGAAGCAAGGATTACAGGTGCATTTGCTGCCTGTTTATTAATTATAAGCTTCAGACATCCAAGCCTATACATCTGGTATTTTAGCCTTTTTCTAGGGGAAAACTAGGTCTCACCTGGGGACATGAATGAGCACATGGCCAAAATCGTGCAGAAGTCCAAGGTGACCAGAGGGGTCCAAATTGGTCCTCTATGCAGTGGAGGTGCCGTGATCCCTGGGCCACATGTTCTGGACATCTGAGACATCACAGGAATCCAGCATGCTCCTGGCCACTGTGTGTGTGTGTGTGTGTGTGTGTGTGTGTGTGTGTGTGTGTGTGTGTGTGTGGTTATTGGTCCTTAAACTCAGGGCCTGTGACCTAGTCTTTGGAGAAAAATTAAGAAAGATGAGCAAGCAAGAAGGAAGGAAAGCAGGCAAGCGGGTGCTCAGGTGGTAGAGCAGTACCATGGCTACCACTGCCCCCACTCCGGGGCCAGGGCCAGGGGGACCCATGTGGGGTTCTGCACCTCACATAGGACAAGGAAGGCCATAGGCCTGAGGGGCCCTGAGGAACTGAACTTTGCCTGGTCCTACCATGTGTGGAAGGGAGTAGCGTGACTGGGAAGACAGGACATTCTCCCAAAGCTCCCAAGCGCATCCCCTATCCAAAGAGCAGAGCAAGGAGGTTTCCAGTCAAGGAACCCAAGGCCTCATATCCCACCCTCCCCTGTTTACCAATTTATGCCTAGCATATGTGGACTCAAATGTGTTCAGAAAAGGGCTTGGCATTGAGGTAGAAATACACGAAGACACCACAGGAAACTACCTGTTATTCACACATACTGCAGGTGAGTGATAACCTTACAAAACAGAGGACATCAGAAAGGTTTTCCGTAAGCAGGGGAGAATTAACCCTCAATAAACCCTGTCCTGAAATAGCTACCAATTTATAAAAACAAGAGAAAGAGATCCGGAAGTTTGGCCTAGTGGTAGAGTGCTTGCCCGCCACGCACAAAACACAAAAACAAAAACAAAAAAACGAAACAGCAAAGCCAAACAAAATAAACAAACACAAATCCTAAGAGTAGGAATCAATTTGTTTATAAGTGACTAAAATGTTTCCACAATTAGAGCTAAAAGGAGCAAATTATGTAGTACTCATATAAATGATATAAATCATAGAGAAGGTTGATAAGAATTACTAAAGTTACCCATGTGTTAACCTCCTGGTGAAATGGCTCAGGGACAGTGCCAAGGCCCTGCCTTCATCCCAGGACTGCACCAAAATACAAGTGAGAATATAAAGATTGTATCCAAAGTCCATGAAGATGGCAAGGACTGTTTCTCTGGACAATGCTGAGTCACAGCAGAGGCCTCTTGCTCTTTTTCTGAAATATTTCAGCATGAAAGGAGATTTGGGTAAAGCAGCCTCTTTCTCCATCTCCTTTCTTTTCTCCTCTTCTCCTCCCATTCCTCTTCCTCCTTCTGCTTTCTCCATCCTTCTCTCTAATTATTTATCATAGCATCAATTTAGGGCCTGGGCCTTTTGTTTGGCTTTTTCACTCAATATTGGTTGTCCACCCCTTGAGGACCCTCCTCAATTCTGTTTTTTTGTACTTGGATTCAGGAATCTGCTACCTTTTTCTGCTGAGGTTGGCTTTGAACTACTATCCTCAGAACTCAGTCTCCAGAGTATTTAGGATTACAGTTGTGAGGCTCTACAACACTATAAATGATTGTGTTTTATAATTAACTGAGAGCTAATTATAGTGCTACTTTGTCCAAAAATGATCATAAACTATTACTCGCCATCATTAACCCAAAGAATGTGTCTGATCTCATTTGTTTGAAATAGAAAAATAAAATCACATTCTGAATTTTGAGGATAATTTGCTTTTAGCCTTTAGGTTCAAAACTACTAGCTGTGTGCTAGTAGGTCAGGCTTGTTACCCTAGCTACTCAGGAAACAGATCTGTGCACCAATGGTTCAAAGCCATAAGGGCAAGAAAGTCTGAGAGATTCTTATCTGCAAGTAACTCTCTAAGAGCTGGATGTGGAACAATGGCTAATGTGAGCATGTACTAGGCTTGTGCAAAAAGCTCATGGACAATGCCCAGGGCCTGAGTTCAAGTCTCAGCACTGGCACACATGCACAAGTATTAGTACAGGATAAATAGATGATAGGCAGTCACTAGTTTATTGGAATTGGCTAGGTAAATCTGTGAAAGCTTTTTAGTGCTTGATAAATATCTTACTAGGTCAACACATGTTTTTCCAATGCTAGATGTTTTGAGTCCATTTTCCACTCATGAAACAAATACCTGAGAATGAAGTTCTAAATCAGAATGGTTCATTAGCAGGGCATTATTGGCTTGTAATTATAGCTGCCCAGAAGGCTGAGAACTGAGGATTGCAGTGCAAATTGAACTTGGCTTGCAAAGGGTATGAAGCTCTTATCTTCAGTTAACAAGAAGATGGAAAGAACCAAAAAGACAGAAATCCTGGCCAAGTTTGAGAGATCAGTGCTGCAGCTGCAAGAGCTATTTCGTGGCAGCCAGCTGGTTTTCACCCATCTTCTTCCAGATGGTTTAGCAGAGTTCGGCTGGCTCTTGCTCCACTGACCTTCCCTCAGAGCTCAGTGAGGATGCCCCTAGCAGCTGGGCTGGCAGCCTGCAGGTGGACTGCAGTCCATCCAAGCCCCGCCCCGCGGCCCCACCCACCCGCGCTTAGACACGCCCCTCCTGCCCAGAGGACCATGGGAGCTGCTTGCCTGGAATCCCTGTGGAAAGCACAGTTGGAGGCCAACAGACAGGGGCTCTTGGTAGACCTACTAAAGGAGCATTTGGAGTTTGCTCGTACATTGACTTTATCTTAAAATAGGTACTGCAGTTATAATTTAGATGTTTATTTATATATAGTTTACTTATCATTAAGAAGTTGTTCATTTATTTCGTGGGGAGTGGGTCCTGAACTGGGTTGGGGAAAGGTCTGGGTTTTCTTGTGCACGGTTAGTGCTGTACCATTTGAGCCACACTACTTATGGCTTTCTGGTGGTAAATTGGAGATAAGAGTCTCCTGGACTTCCCAGTCTAGGTTAGCTCCAAACGGTCATCCTGAGATCTCAGCCTGCTGAGTAGCTATGGTGAAAGATGTTTGCCACTAACAACCAACTAAAAGTTTTCTTAATAATAATATTGTCATTTTTCATATATTCCAGTTTCACTCAATAACTTACAAAAAGTTGTTAGGACTTACAGAGAATATTGAATTGACAATTGTAAGTTAACTTGATGAAGAGGTCACCACTGAAATTTATATATCACCTTTTTCTCCCATAAAAGTTTAAAATTGCTGGATAAGATGAAAATTTAGGGCTGGGAGTTTGGCCTAGTGGTAGAGTGCTTGCCTAGCATGCATGAAGACCCGGGTTCAATTCCTCAGTACCACATACATAGAAAAAAGCCGGAAGTGATGCTGAGGCCCAAGTGGTAGAGCTTTAGCCTTGAGAAAGTCTAAGAACAGTGCTCAGACCCTCAGCTCAAGCCCAGGAATGGCAAAAAAAAGATGAAAATTTATCCAAGTTTTCAAGATAGTCAAGCCTTGTTTGTTACAGTTTTAGGTACATAATATTAACGTTTGCAACTAAGCTCTGTACTTGGGCACCTCATTCCTGTAATTCTAGCTAGTCAGTAGACTAAGAGCTGAGGATGGTGATTGGAAGCCAGGCCACGCAGGAACGTCCATAGTTAACCAGTGAAAAGTGAAAAGTGGAGGAGAGTGGCTCAAATGGTACAGCACAACCTTTAAGTTAAAAGCTACAAGGCAGACTTAGAGACTGAGGTTGTGTCTGTGCCAGTACAGTCCCCAAAAAGGCCACCATAAAATACAAATTGTGTGGCATCTGCTTACTATAGGAATGTCACACTCATGATCCTTCTGCCTCCAGAGTAGCTGAGATTAAAAGCATGTACCATCACACTCAGTTTCTCCTTCTTGTCCTTCTTCCATTTACTGTGCTGTTCTTTTGGGACAAGTCTGAGACAAGGAGAGCCTAGTTGGCCTTGAATTCCAGATCTTTCTGTCTCAGCCCTCTGGGAGCTGTTATTACACATAAGCTTCACCATAAGTGACATATTATTGTTTCCTACCATAGTATAGTTTTTGCATTTTTAGGAACACTGCAGAACGCACCATTTCATGTAAAATTTGTTTCGTTCTGAGATACTTACATTTATTACATAAACACTCTGCATTATTTTCTTGGTTTTTATTGTTTTCCTTGTTACACTTAGTGAAGTTTGAACTCAGAGGCTTGTGCTTGCCAGGTAGTTTGGGGTTGATTTTATTTTAACTATTGAGCCATACCCCTTGTTAGCTTTGTGCTTGTGATTGTCTGAATAGGGCCTTCCTTTACCTCAGGCTGTCCTGGACCTCTATCCCCTTATTTATGCTTCTCACAGAACTGGGATGACAGCATGAATCACCATGTCCAGCTTTTTATTGTTGAGATGAGCTATTGTGAGTACTTGGCTTAGTCTGGCCCTGGACAATGGTATTATCAATTCCAGCCTCCTGAGTCACTAGAATTAGAGGTGTGAGCCACTGAGCCTGGGCTACACACTCTATGGAAGTCTTTCTTCAGATACATTTATTTCTCTCAGGGAAATATCTGGAATATAAGTGCTAGCTCATAAAACATAAATGTAAATTTTATGAAAATGTCAGATTTTCATATTAAGTGAAGTAAGCCAGACTCAAAGGAACTTAGGCTCAATGGTTTCCCTCATTCGTCATAATCAGTACAAACCTTGGGCTCTACTAGCAGAGATCTGCAATAGAGCAAAATCTTGATACATAAGCCCATATAATGTGAAGCTAATTGAAAAGACCTCCAGGATATTGAAACAAAAGCCATATAATGAATGATTGTTGTCCTAATGTACTATGTTGTCTCTCATCTCCTTTGCTGTCCCTTGGTTATCTCATATTGCTATAGTATCTCACTTTGTTATCTGATATATTGAATTTATTTGTATTTGGATATTTGAAATTTGATAGGGAAGGGGGGAAAACCAAGACGGGTGGGGGGTGTGGGGGGGAGGGAAATGGCTACCAAGACATGTGAAAGGGTATCAATGTATGTGAATTAATGCACCTTCTATCTGGCAAATATCATGTAACCCTTTTACTAATTAGAGTAAAAAAAAAAGAAAATTTCAGATTTTTTCCCCAACATTGTATCCAAAATAATGTAGAAGTGTTAAAATTGCTCTGTATCCTTGATGATCCCATGTGTTTTGGGCTTCTTAAATTTAATTTCTCAGGCTAAAAGTGTAGTGATTTTGGCCTTTCATTTTAATTGTTGATGAGGTACATTTATTCTACACTTCCTCCGGGGCTTCATCAAAATTTAAGTCATATGAAGCCCTGTATATATAGTAATTATATTATGAATACACATGAATATATTATGAATACATGGAGCTATTGGGCTAGTAGTTTGTTCATAAAATCTGAAACGAAAAAGTATGAAATATTCAGAACTGGTACATCCAGAGAGCAGAATGCTTTCCTAGGTAGGAGCAGGGAATTAGTCTGTCCAAAAGATTGTAAATTATATAGTATTTTAATTAAGGATTACTCCTTGACAACAGCATGTAGCTTCATCATTTACATAGTGTGTATGAAGCCTTTGCATTCAGGTTTCTGCGTCAAATTAAAGACAAAAAGAAAAATAGCATTTTTATACCAATAATACATTTGCATTGTCATTTTTTCCACAGGTGCAGATGGTGCATAAAATGCCCTTGGCACCAGAGATGTAATCACACCATCTAATATATTTATGAACATTACTGGGACTATGATACTGAGGTAAAAATCTCAGTCTAGTTGGTTTTTTTTTCTGTGTTAATCTTTTGCTCAGTGGCAAGACATATGTATAAAGATTTTCTTTGAGCTAGGCACCAGGGACTCATGCCTGGAATCCTAGCTACTCAGGAAGCTGAGATCTGAGGATCAGATTGAAGCCAGTAGTGGCAGCAAAGAATCAGAAGTGGAGCTATGACTCAAGTGGTAGAACGGTAGCCTTGATTGTAAAAAGGGAAAGGATAACATTTAGGCCCTATGTTTAAGCTTACTGTGTTAGAAAACAAGAGCAGGCAAGTTTGCATTTCAATGTAATCTGCTTTTTCGCCTTTCTTAAGTAAGCAGATTTAAAAACATAGAAAAGTGTTATTAGTGAAGAGACTAATTTGCAGCAGTGCTATTAATTGGAACAAAAGGAAAGATCATGAGAAAGAACATGTATAGGAATTTAGGGTTATGTGCTTTCTTCAGCAATAGATATTTGAATATCATAAGTAAAGGATTGTGATTAGCTGAAGATACCTGGGGTCAAGTATTTATTTTTTCTTTTAATTGTTACACAGCATTTCACAGAAAAATTCTGAAGCAATGAATAGTGATGAATAAAAGATAAAAACTAGTCATAGAAACTGTCACCATACAAAAAGTTTCAAAATTATCTCCTAGACTTCCATAACAAGTTAGATTGCTGATGTCTTTGAATATTAATATGTTCAGATAATTCCTCCCTGAATACAAGACCTATGTGCAGACATGATTATACAATCTATCATCTATAAGTCTGTCTTTTCTATCTGTCATTTATGTACTTCCTGGTATAGGAATTGGGGCTTGAACTCATGACTTGTCCTTCTGTTTTGCTTTTATTCCCAATAAATTCCTGGTTGAACTATGCACCCTAGCTATCACTCTGTGTGTCAGGAAGTTGTGACTGGACATGGGTGTTTGGATTCCTGGTCAATGGCTCTACATCCTAAAAAGACATACTGGCCATACAAGTCGTGTATCAGCCCCTGTATTCATGATCTTTCATGTCATATACATGTTTCTCACATTTTCCTGTCCCATTCCTGCTAAGAGAGGAAGTTCAAGCATCTTGTCAGAATGTGATCTCCACATCTCCCACTGGCTCATTGTTCATCCCATTATTCTGCAGACTCCTTGCTTAGTTCTTTTGAAGAAGTGTGCTGCTCAGTCCTCTGAGGCTGAAGAGCTAAGGATACAAACTCCAGTGAAGGCACGAGGGCAAGGTAAGTAGTCCAATTTACTTCTAAAAAGTCATTTAACTGAAATTTTCTCAACAGATACTGTTATGTTAAATGGTCAATCAAAATGATAGCTAATAAAGGTAAGCTTAGAAGTAGATCCACAGAATAATTAAAGTAGTACACTGCATTTGCCTTTTTCATTACAGGTCAAAAGTGACCTTGTGAATTGATAATTTTTTAAGTCATCAAGCTCTCTGAATAGGATCAGTGGAGCAAGCCACAGAATGGGGCTTCGTAATGAGTTTCACTATCCACTACTGCTCCTGGCCCTACTGTTTACTTTTTTTTTGCCAGTGCTGGGCTTGAGCTCAGGGCCTAAGCACTGTCCTTGGATTTTCTCAAGGCTAGAACTCTACCACTTGAGTCTCAGCACCATTTCTGGCTTTGATCTATGTATGTGTTATTGAGGAATCGAACCAGGGTCTTCACGCAAGCTAGGCAAGCACTCTACCACTATGCCAAACTCCTGCCCCCCCTACTGTTTCTTTTTATCCTGTTGCTTCACTTGCACCCAATAAATTAGCCACCAAAATGGTTCCATGCACTTATCTTGGGTAAGCTTCTGTATATATTCAAGTGATGAAGATCTGGGTCACTGAAGTAATTCCTGCTAGGCCCGGGAGCATGGCCTAGTGGTAGCCTCTTGCCTTGCTTGCATGAGGTCTTGGGTTCGATTCCACAGGACCCCATACACAAAAAATGCTGGAAGTGGTGCTGTGGCTCAAGTGGTATTGCTCTAGCCTCGAGAAAGCCAAAGGTCAGTGTTCAAGCCCTGAATTCAAGTCCCAGGACTTTTGCTTCTTTAAGGATCAAATTTTCTTTTGCTCTAAATACCATGATTTATCTGATTTTAGTAGGTGAGACTGATAAAAGATAATGGTTTTCTCGGCAGGACATGACTCAGTCTAATGCAGCAGAAGGACAAGACATGTGTGAGAGAACATAACCTTTGGTATGTTCATTATTTACATTCTATCTTCTCCTATAAGGGGTCTTTGTATTTTCAATAATATAGCCAAAGGAATTTATATCCCAGGTTACTCTAAACAATCAGTGGGACAAAGCATTAAGTGCTCTATAATTCATTTCATAAGTATGAATATTGGGATATTTCTTAGAAATGTCAATATCTTATATTCAATATGATACTTGGAGTTACACTCAAAATGGATGATTATGATTTGTGCTTCTGATAATAAATATGCCTCATGTAGATGGGCACGGTGTCTCATGCCTATAATCCTAACTGAGGCTGAGATATGAGGATCAGGATTCAAAGCCAGCCCTGGCCCTAATGTCCATAAGACACTGATCCCCAATTAACCACCAGAAAAATGGAGGTGGTGCTGTGGTTCAAGGGGTAGGGCAGTAGCCTTGGGCTGAGGAGCTCAAGGAAACACCCAGGCCCAGAATTCAGGTCCTACATCCAAGAAAAATAAAAAAATAAGTAAATATGCCTCATGTGATAAAAGTTTAAATCCCAATCGAAGACTAAGCATTCTGAATTGTGAATCCTATTTTGTTACTAACTCTTAGCTTCTTTCGAATTTGATAATTCTCAGAGGTTTCAAATTCATAATTTCATATTAAAATCATTAGTGCCAAAGATTTGGGCAGAAATATATCGTGTGCTGTGCTGTGAACTTCAGTATGTGGATTGAGCAAGTGAAGAATCTGACCTAATCTAACTAGTTGTGTCAGAGAGGTGTTTGAGAAGGGTGTTTAATATCACAAAAAGCAGAATATTTCATTTTAATGAATTGGATCAGAAAATGAAATGTTTATTGGCTAATTTAAATATAGCTCAGCATAGATTCACATTGGATATTTTGCTGTGAATACACACAGATTAAAGAACCAATATGCGTGATAACCAAATGGAAGAAAGCCCAGGAACCCATATATACAATAGGAACTTAGGAATCATGGCTTCATGCCATGTTAAAATTGTGTTATATATTCAAAACTGAATCAGTTTCCCTTTCCGAATATTAACCTATGGAGACACCATCGGTGAACAAACTACGCATGTTTGCATTGTATTGACATGATGGACAAGGTATCTGTCAGCAAAGAATTTTAGCTCTAGCACCCCTTCCAATGAAGATGTTGAGAAAGATTTAAATCTCCTTTGTTCCTGAGATGGAAGCCAGAAGGAGGAAAAGTCCCTATTCAGACAACGGATTTCCTAATGAGACCTTGATCCTCCATGGAAAGAAAGCTGAGAAACAAGTGAATCTCTAGGAGGATCATTGTCCAGGGAGACAAGCAGAGCATGCCTAGGTTCATCATTTTACCCTGACAGTCAAGGGTTGAGCAGTTCTCAGCTAGAAAGATACCCATTATCCTGGTGTTTACGTTGTAATCAATTGGAAAGAAATTTTGCCAGAAGTCCAGTTCTCATTTTTCACACTTAACAAATAACTGTTCTTATGCCAGACTCAAAGGAACATAGGCTCAATGGTTTTCCTCATTTGTCATAATCATTAGAAACCTTGGGCTCCCCTAGCAGAGATTTACAACAGAACAAACCGAGATACATAAGGCCATATAGTATGACACTAAATGAAAGGACCTCCTGGATATAGAAACAAAAGCCATATAATGAGTGATTGATATCCTTAACGTGCTATGTTATCTCTCATCTCTTATGCTGTTCCAGGCTTATCTCATATTGTTACAGTTTTTCAGCTTGTTGTCTGATATATTGTACATATGCTTATTTGGTTATTTGAAATAGGGTAGGGAAGGGGGAAAAACAAGATGAGGGGCGGAGCGGAGGGAGGGAAATGGGGACCAAGACATAAAAAAGGGTATCAATGTTTGTGAAGTAATGCACCTTCTATCTGGTGAATATAATGTAACATTTCTAATAATTACAATAAAAATATATGAAAAAAAGAAATAGCTCTTCTTACCAGATACTTTTCCTTTAGATAATCAAGAGCCTGGGATTTGGTAGGTCCATGTTCAAAGCCAACCCATCATGAAAGTCTGGGAGACTCCCTGTTCACAATAAGTAGCATTAAAGGAGGCAGGCAGTGTGCCTTATGAGATGAGGTCGAAGCCAGACATGGTGTAGAAAGTTGAGCAAGAGTTAAGAGAAGCCCTAAGTTTAAAAGTTGACATGCTCAGAATCTGAAATCGAGAGAGAGAGGGGGAGAGAGAGAGGGGGAGAGAGAGAGAGAGAGAGAGAGAGAGAGAGAGAGAGAGAGAGAGAGAGAGAGAGAGAGAGAGAGAGAGAGAGCGCACGCACAAGCAGTAAGAAATTGTCCTTTTAATTTCTTTAAGCTTATTATACCTTTTTTCTTCCTAAGGGAAAGTTTACATTGTGGTAAAACTTTCAGTATTTAAAACTAACACACTGACTAAAATTCCATTGAGTTTTCTTGTCAGTGAAAGCTTTTTCTTAATGCATAGATCAATATGCTCTTGTGTCCTTGTGCATCTAGGAAAATACTCTTTCTTTTTCTATTGCTGTTGATCCTAGGCCTTTAATTGAGGGCCTGGGCACTGAGATGTTTTTCTTTTTTTTCTTCTTTCTTTTTTCTGTGCCAGTTCCAAGGCTTGTACTCATAACTGTGGCCCCGAGCTCAGGCCCCAGGACTTACAAAAAAAAAAAAAAAGAAAGAAAGAAGGAAAAAACAAAAGAAAGAGGCATTGTCCCTGCGTTTTCACAGGCTAGTGCTCTACCACTTAAGGCTCAGCACCACTTTCAGCTTTTTCTATGTATGTGGTACCTAGGAATTGAACCCAGGGTTTCGTGCATGCTAGGCAAACACTCTACCACTAGGCCATGCTTCCGGCCCACTGAGGTGTTTTTACTCTTGGTTACCACTCACCCATTTGAGCCACAGCTCTACTACTGAATATTTGAAGGTTTATTAGAGATAAGTCTGTTAGACTTTGATTCCTAAGCAGATTTCAAATATGGATTGTGAGATCTCAGCCTCCTGAGAAATTAAGATTACAGATGAAAGCTAGTAGAGCCCAGCTGACCATTACCTTTTCTTTTGCTTAATTCAGTATTAGGATCCTTCTTATCATACAAATATCATCTTTTGATACATAAGCAAATTCTCTCCTGGAAAGTGTTTCTGTATTTTATTACTATCCTAGTGAAAATATTAGTACTTTAAAAAATATGTATTTGATACCCCATCCTCCATAGCTTATGGGATGTGCAAGGTTGCTTTCTGTGTTCTTGAGTTAATTGCTTGCTGAAATATTCTCACCAGCCGTACTTGTGTATATCTGTAAGGTTTTTCTATAGTCACATGCTTGAATGACATGAACAATGACCTGACAACAACCATGGCCGCAACAACAGTGGTTTCACATGAAAATCAGAAGAAAAGAGCTCAGTGATAAAGACACTGAAAACAACAAAGTTAATTTTTTACGAATTCAAACATTTTTACTTAATTAATTTTGAATACCAATTAAGGAATGGTAGCCATGAATTATAGCTGAAATAGGATCTTTACATCTTTATCTTATGTATTTGCTTTTTAATTTTTCCTCTAACCTTTAAGAAGAAGAAAGAACTCCAGGTCTGGTAATGAATAATTATCTCATTTGTATATTTGATGTATGGGATTGAATGTATTTTCTGAAATACATATACATTTTGAAATACTGTTATTTAATTTATAGATCACACATCAAATAAATGGAGCAGATGATTCTAATGTCTTCTCTCAGTTGTCTGAATTGGTCTCAGAAGAGTCTGCCTTGCCTCATGATGAGCATTTCTCCATGTAAAATACCACTGAATACCTCTAAGTTCTTTTTGTCTTCCCCCAGTTCTGGGGCTTGAACTGAGACTCAAACTGTGACCCTGAGCCTTCTTTGCTCAAAGATAGGGATCTACCCCTTGAGGCACAGCCCATAGCTGTCTTTCTCTGAGTATTTTACAGGAGATGAGAGTCTTATGGACCTTCCTGCAGCAGCACCCTTCTCTGTGCTCTCCCATTCTCACTGAGGATCATACCGCTTCCACCTACAATACTGCAAGAACCATAGGTGCCTTTCACATTCACGACAACTCCAGAGACCATGGTCAGTTTTGTAAATGCTAATCCCATATTTAGTGTACACCAGATCTTTTCAAGCAACATGGCCACAATGTTATAGCTCTCACTATCTGTAATCTCAGTGTGTCTGTGGCTAAGACCAGATTTGAAGTTCCAGACCAGCTGGAACTACATAGTGGGAACCTCTGTCAAAAATTAGCAGGCGTGGGCAGGAGTGGAAGAAAGGAAAGGTACAAAGAAGGGAAGTTCAAAAAGCTTTGTAAGTTCTCATTGCCTTTAGCCATTAATTGAAGCTTCCTTTCTGTTTTCACAAGCACACTGTAGGGTAAGATTTGTTGTGTGTTTTAGCATTCTAGTTTGTCCATGCCTTGAATGCACATTGGTGTCCTTTTACTATAAAACTGAAGACTGCTGATGTTTGCTGTCCTTCAAGGGGTGATTTGTGATTGTGTATATTCTTTGGAGATCTGCCTTTCCATACTTTCCATCTACAAGAGTTCAGATTACCATAAATCTAATAACTTTCTTTTTAGAGTGGATACTTTCTGGCATTAACAAGATCAGTGTGTGTGTGTGTGTGTGTGTGTGTGTGTATAGATGTGTGTAGTAATGCTTGAAATCCAATCCAAGAATCTTGCCTGTTTTTTACTTATGGCGGGCTCTGTTCCACTTGAGCCTGCACTTTCTGGGTTTTGGATGGCCCATTGAAGATAAAGGTCTCCTATATTTGCCTGCCCCTGGTAGCTATGAACCAACATCCTCTGAGCCTTCTGAGTAAATAGGATTATTAGTGATCAACTACTGGCATCCATATCTATTGGCATATGACTTTGATCTTTATTCACTTATAAGAAATGTCAGAGGAAATCAAATGACATCATTAGGATTACTCTGAGAAAACACTGATGTTTAACACATGGGTTAACATTCGCTGTGCTCATCAACCTTCTGTATGATTTCAATCTTTTATATCTGTAATGAGCAATTAGATTTCTTGAGCCCTGTTTTTGGCAATGATGAGGTCACTTACAAAAAAGTTGGTTCTTCCTCTCTTGGTTTTATAAATTGTAGGATATTTCAGGACAGGATTTATTGAGGGTTAATTTTGCCCTGCTGAGGCAAGGCATTTCTGATGTCCTCTGCTCTGTAATGACATCAATTCCTGGCAGAGTGTGAACAATAGGTAGTTTCCTGTCATCTCTTCATGTGTTTTATTCCTCAATGTCAGGCCCCTTTCTGAACACACGTGATCCATTGCTCTGTTACATATGCAAGGGGGTCCTGTGTAGCTCTCCTGGATTTCCCTCATATCTCTCTGTACTCTCCAGTGCGCTGTCATGTGACAGTCAAGCTCCTAGCTTCCTTCAGCCTGTTTTCCTCACCATTGCATCTTGGGAACTTGGAGTATGCACCACCTAGCTTTCTTCTTTTTGTGCCTTGGTCTGTACCCCTCTCACAGAAGGGCCTGGGCACTGGGAACATTTTCTTCACTGTCTCTCAAGGACACCCATCTATAATAGTTTAGCAGTGCATTCACTGACTTCATTCTCTCAAATATGTTGTCTTCAAAGTGCTTTAGTGTGGTTTGCTTGAATACTTTTGGATTGGCTTCATAGAGAACCACAGCTCAGTACAGCTTACTGCACCTTAGGTAGAAACAGACTGCCATGAAGCATCAGTAAATATTGTAGATTGATTGGATACATATCAGCTCATAGTCTCTCTTCCTGTTTCCTTTTTAGGAAAGCTAGTTTCTTCTGGAAAGTACTTCTGTGCCTAGTGAAGGTCAATTCCTAGTGCAAGGAGAAAATGCATCTACTGAAGCGACAGTGGTCATTTTTCTGCCTTTCCACTGCCCTAGGCTCTAAGCTAACCCAGAACAGGGATGTAACTCATTTATCTGCAAAGCTTCATGCAGTGGTTTCATGGAGTAGAGTCTTTTTATGCACTTGGACAGAAGAGTGAATGAGAAAATATGGATACATGTGTTCCTTTATGGTTAAAAAACTGAGATAGCCTTTTTACTGTTTTTTTTTCAGGTTGTCTATTTCACCCAGAATGCACTTCATTTATGTAATGATCTTCACAACTTTAAAAAAAGACAATGGAAAATACATATGAGAATATATTTGGAAAATACGTGCAAATGCCAAGAAAAGGAACAAGAAAAAAGCAAAGAACGTATTATCACAACTACAGTGTGAAGAGCAAAAAGGAGAATTTTGTCTTTTTGAGGATGTGCCAGTCTATATGGAAAATCTTGAACAGCATTTAGATCTATACATACAACTTCATAGCTTTCTGACTCCCCTCTCAGGTGCTTAAAGGTGTGTTTTTATAGTGTTCACAGTTGGGGATAAGTTATTTTACCAATGATACCTGTAATAATTAAAGGCAAATTTCTTAAATCACAATTATAATGACTTCCTAAAATTAGAATATACTGAGATCTCATTGTAAGGCAAAATTTTTGAATATAGTATTTGTTGATGCTGCCAGGAATAATATTTTCTATATGATAATTTTATATGTTCCTATTCACTTACTTTCAATAACTACTTCTATGTATAGTATTGTAAAATTTAACATGTGTAGTTAACAAATTTTTTGATCAATACCTGCAAAATACTCATAAAAATTTGTTTGTTCACAATTCCTCAGCATTCAGCCATGTTGTCATACTTTTCCATTATTGCTGACAGTAAATGCATGCAAAGGCATTTTTCATTTATTCGTTAGTCCTGGTCCTCAGAAATTCAAGTTCCTTAGGCATACTTTATTGACTAACGAAATGCTGGTATTTGTCCTTGGCAACCTTCACAGGACTGTGGACAGAATGAAGGAGGCCACTGAAGGAATTTCCTTGGTGACTGCACACTCTCAGTCTCTTGCACATACTCCTGTCACAAGGCCTAGCATCAAGGGCTCTTCTATGAAAAGACTTCCACATGATGCAGAATTGAAGGGAAGTTTCCCTCCTAGAGAAAACCATGTGACTTCTTCATCAAATGCATACACTTCAGTTAAGAGCCTGGACCAGTACCTGAGCAGGGTCAGTTGCATTTCAATATGTTCCACTGGTTTGCAAAGTTTGAATGATTACGCTTCAGTTTTGACATCCTGACTTGTTTGACTACCTTGTGCTCAGTTAATATTGCTATCATTCAGTGTAGCTTGTTTTATTTTGTGGATCCTGGGGCTTTAAATCTGGGCCTGGGCTCTTTCCCTGAGCTGTTCTGCTCAAGGCTAGGGCTCTAACACAGGGAGTCTTCCAGACTGTTGTGATGAATTGGCATTGAACTTGGACCTTCCAGTTCCCAGCCTCTTGATTAACAAAAGTATAAATTGTGTTTGATAGGAAGATATTTCTTTATTCTGGTGGTAGGGCTTGAATTCTGGACGTAGATGCTGTCCCTGAGCTCTTTAGCTCAAGGCTAGTGCTCTACCACTTGAACCACAGCACGACTCCCAGAAGATATTTCTTTATTATTATTATTATTATTATTATTATTATTATTATTATTATTATTATTATATTGTAATGTATAGAAGGATTACAGTTACATTCACCAGATAGTATGTGTGTTACTCAGAAAATATTTCTTAAATGTGAGAAATATTTCCTTCTGCCATCATTCCTTTCCTATTCATTATGACAACATAGATGCCAAGGAAATGGGTATCTTTCTAGCTGCCTCCTGCTCATTCCCTGACTGTAAGGATAAAATGATGAACCTAGGCACTCTCTGCTCTGCATCCCTGGAGGCATGTCTGTCAGTATTCTTTCTCTGGAGGAGCCATATCTCAATATGAATGTTTCCTCCTACTGGTATTCCTTTCAGCCACCAAGAAAAATCCTTCTCAATTCCTACATTGAAGGGGTTCTGGAGACAATTCTTTGCTGATACAACACTACAATGTAAATATGCATCCTGTTTGTTCACTGATTAACTTTTTCTCCAGCGGTAAATTTTCAGAAGGAGAAATTGATTCAGTGTCTATACATAGCAAATATACAATGTAACACAATTTTATACATAATTTTATAAATAACAGAATTTTAACATGGCATAAATTACCAATTCCTATGTTCCTACAGGATATGTGGATTAATGGTTTCCTTCAACTTCGTTATAGTCTCTACAGGGACTTTTATCTGTGTATACTCACAGCAGAATGTCCAATGTAAATCTATGCTAAGCTGTATTTACATCAGTCTATAAACACTTGATTGTATTTTTTTGATTCCACTCATTAAAATGAAAGATTGTTTGTTTTGCAATATTAAACACCCTTTCAATTATCTCCTTCAGACACAAGAAGTTAGGTTATGTCAGACTCTTATCTCCCTCAATCTATACACTGAAGGTAACACTTGGACACTACATGGTATATTTACACCCTTATCTTGGGCATTAATGATATTAGTATGAAATTATGAAGTTGGAGCCTTTAGAATTATTTTCATTTGGTAAGAAGCTAAGGGTTAAAAACAAAATAGGATTCTTAATTCCTACTGCTCTGTAAGGCTGATTTGGATTTAAACTTTTATCATGTGAGGCATATCACAAGCACAAATCATAATCACATTTTGAGTATAAATCCAAAGAAGAACACAAAAACATGAAACGTCCATATAAAATGTTAATTTGAAAAAAATGAAAAAATGTATGTGCAGAAAGACTTAGAGAAGAATGGTTAACACAGGTGCAGTGACTTACATCTATAATCCCAGCTACACAGGAAGCTGAGAAGTGAGTATGGTAGTCCAAGAACATCACAGCAAAATATCACAAGTTTCAGCTCAATAAAAAGCTGGATGCTGTGGCTCAAGTCTGTCATGTGGGCTCTGCGAGAAGCCCAGGGGGCCCATGCCAGGTTCTGAGCCTCCTGTGGGACATGGAAGGCTGTGGGCCTTGAGGGGCCCTGAGGAACTAGACTTGGCCTGATCCTACCAGGCGCTGAAGTGAGCAGCATGGCAGAAAGGTGCTGCATCCTCCTGAAGCTCCCAAGTGCATCCACTACCCAGAGAGCAGAGCAAGGAGGTTTCCAGTCAAGGAACCCAAGGCCTTGTCACCCACTGTCCCCTATGCAGAGTGGGCATGCCCGAGAGTGTGGGGGCGGAGCCCAGAGGAAGGGGGCGGGGACAGCACAGCCCCAATGCCAGGGCCTCTGGCCAGTCAGCTAAGGTCTAGGGCTTCCTCACTGAGGGCTCAGCATAGGATGGGAGAACTAGATCCTGCCAACCACTGGATGTCATCTGGAAGAGAGGAGACAAGTCGAGTCGCTTCCTGTAAATTATCCAGAGCTGCAGCACTCCCCTCTCAAACTCTGTTTTCGTGTGTGTGTGCGTGTGTGTCCTAAGGCTTGAACTCTGTCCCTGAGCTTCCTTTTTTTTTTTTTGGTCAAGACTGGCTTTAAAACACAATCCTCAAATCTCAAGCCCTAAACTAGCTCAGATTTCAGGCACTGGGAACTGGATGTTTGAATTTTTAACAGACTACTTCACCTAGTCGTCCTTCTAAAGACTTCAAACCGGGAACTGGGATATCCATATTGCACATTTGGAAACTGAGGCACAGAGAAAAGAAGTAACAATTCAGGTGGCAGGGATTAACAGCGTTGCTTCCTATTAAGCTTCCTGGTCTCTGTGGCTTTCTGAAGGGTCTGACCCAGCTCCTGATTGGTCTATGGGCTTCTGTTCCTGCACCCCCTTTATAGGAAACACTGTGGACACTGGGATGGGATCGTTCTCTGTGTGGTTGTCATGGGCACTGTAGTGTGCTGAACACCATCCGGGGCCTCCATCTTCATGTAAGAAGCACCTACCTTAGGTGTGGCAGCCAAAGTGTTCCCAGATATGGCCCCGCAGGCCCTTCTGCATTACAGGTAATCACATTCTGGTGCCCTGGCATCAGGTGATCACCACCTATGAGCCAACCTTCCTGTGTTGGTACACCAAGACCCAGAGGAGAAAGATTCCTCCATGCCCATCCATGCTTCTGAGATAAGATTTGTGCTCTAGAGTGCCAAGTGTCAGTAATCCTAGCTACTTAGAATGCTGATATCTGAGGACAGCCAGAAAGAAAAGAGCATAGGACCAAAATATCCAAAACCCAGAAGTGGAGCTGTGACACAAGGAGTAAAGCACTATCCTTGATAACAAAAACTAAGGGACAATGCCAAAGGCTGATTTCAAATACAAATATGAGCACAAACAATAAATGGAGAGAGAAAGGGCAGACTGACACTGTCTAAAAAGAAGTGAACCTGTGACAGCTGGGCACTAGTGGCGAATGCCTGTCATCCTTGTACTCGGGAGGCGGAAATTGAGGATCACAGTTCAAAGCCAGCCCAATTAGTAAAGTCCATGAGACTCATCTCCAACGAACGACCGGAAAATCAGAAATGGTGCTGTGGCTCAAAGTGGTAAAATGTTTGAGCAAAAGAGCACAAAGGCAGTGCCCAAGCCCCCTGACTAGTAAAAGTTTGAAAAGAAAAATAAATGCATTCATTATCTGACTTTCGTAGCTGTAACCTTGTGTATATCACCTTTATAATAACAATAACAAATAAAACTTAAAAATAACCAAATAAATGAAATTTCCTCCCTGAAAGGATTACTGCCTAATACATCATCACAGAAGAGGGCCTGACAGGAGGCAAAGGGCAGCTGGTTGACCTGCAGGGTCACTGTTCAGTGCTCTGGTTCCTGCTCTGCCTCATGACAAAAAACCCAAATAAACAAAAAAACAAGAGGAGGATTTACAGGGAATGACAAGGAGTGAATTCTTCCCCATATTGTTTATGTCCACATGGTTTCTCACCATCATGTATAGTTTGATTCGCAAGGCACTTAGACCAGAGACACTATTCACACAATGTTTATGCAAATAGGTTTTTCTCTTTAGTGTGAATTCTTTCATGTCTCTAATGGTGAGAGAGTTGTGTGAAGAAAATCCCACTCTGCTTACACATATAGGGTTTTTTGTCTGAGTTCTCTCATGTTTTTGAAGGTAGCAGGGATGAATAAATATTATTCCACACTGCTTACATCCTTAGGATTTCTCTCCAGTGTGAGATTTTTCATGTCTTCAAAGATAACCAGAAATAATGTTTTCCCACATCACTCACATTGAAGGGTTTCTCTCTAGTGTTACTACTTTATTGTGCCTCAAGTTAACAAGACAAAGAGAATGTTTTTCCACATTGCATATATCTACAGAGTTTCTCTCTGGTGTACATTCTTTCCTGTCTTTTAAGGAAATGGGGAAGAATGAAGGTTTTCCCACATTGCTTACATCCATAGAGCTTCTCTCCAGTGTAAGTTCATTAAAGGACCCTGGAAAAGTGGAATGTTTTTTCATATTGTTTACATTCCTAGGATTTCTCTCCAGTGTGAATTCTTTCCTGGGCTTTTAAGGTAAGTAGAGGAAGGGTAGGCTTTCTCACATTGGTTATAACCATTGTGTTTCTCTGCAAGATGAGTTACTTTATGCCCTTGAAGGATACTGGAAACTTCTCTATCTCCCTCTCTTTCTCCTTCTCTTTCTCCCTCTCTCTCTCCCTCTCTTCCTCTCTCTTTCTCTCTGTCTCTCCCTCTCCGCTACCTCTAACTAACTATTCCCTGAAAAGAACCAAGAGAAAAATAGAGTAAGAGATTTATAATGTTCAAATGAACCCCTTTGAGAATCCAAAAGGAATTGTGGACTGGATCATTAGTCTTTACATTTGACAGCAGAGAGCCTATCAATGCCATTTCTTTTTTGTGAGATTGTCTTATTTTCTGACTGTTATAGTAGACCTTGTTCATTATCTCCTTTAGAGCATTTTTAATACTTGACTATCAGATCTGAGTGTTTTACAAATATTGCTTTCATCAAGTCTTTGCTTCTTCTACAGTTTTCCTTTTCTTTGATCCGCTCCTTTTGAATTGCTATGATAAGTTTTTCTCATGCCTAAATTCAAGGCAAGTATGATAGAATGATGTAGCTCTTTATATTGACAAAGAAGTTTAATATGATTTAGTTGTTTATATCACTTGGGCCAGCTACTTGTCACACATAACATTTCAGTTCAAAACTTTAACTAAAGAAAAAGGATGAAAGGTGTGATTTTTAAACCATTTTTTTAAAACATGGGTCAATTTCAGAAAGTTCATGATGATGAATTAGACATGTTATATGTAGAGAAAGATGATAATGTATTGAAGAAAAGAGTCCCATGAACTGTTTTTCCTTACAATTCTGTCTTCCTTAGATTTGGCTTCAGACAAAATGACTTGAGATTGCTAATATTACTTGTTACCACTGCAGCAACCCTTCATTTTGGAAACAAGCTTCTGAATGTGTTATAATTTGAGGTTCAACTGCCTTTCACAAATATCCTCACACATCTGTTGGAGCAAGTATTGTAACACATTTGAATTTCAAAGTTTTTGAGACTTGATTCTTTTCTACTTAAAAGGAAGAAAATTTGGGCCGGGAGTTTGGCCTAGTGGTTGAGTGCTTGCCTAGCATGCACAAAAACCTGGGTCGATTCCTCGGTACCACATACATAGAAAAAAGCTGAAAGTGGTGCTGAGGCTCAAGTGGTAGAGCTCTAGCCTTGAGAAAGTTCAAGGACAGTGCCCAGGCCCTCAACTCAAGCCCCCCCAAAAAAGGCAAAAAAAAGGAAGAAAATTTGAGGCAAATAAAAAGAGTGATACTCTTGCACTTTAGTGGGTTTCAAAATGGAGTCAGGAATCAGAAATATCACTATAATATAGATTCAGCTTATGATCAGTAAACTGTAAAATATTATCCTAAACTACCATATACCCAATTCATTACTATGATATGACTTTAGTTCCTTTTTTGTATAAAAAGTACAATATTCATATGAAACAGGATAAATAAAGAAAACTGAAATGTGCTTATTGATGGTAGTGCTTTTAGATATTCATTTCATGTAAAAATGTCTCTGAAATGTAGCATTAATTACTAGAATGTTCTCTTGGCTCCCATCATCTCTATTTCCTCTCCTCTTATCCTATGTTGCTCTGCTCTTTTGCTTTTGGAAGAAGTATTTTCTATTCTGACATGTCTGGAATCACATAAATGGAAACAATCTGTGGTTACTTTTGGCATTTCCTTCCCACTATATTCACCCAGTGAACTTCACGTGCAGTACTATCAATCATGAATAAAAATAATTTTCCTATTTTGGAGTAGTTTGGGGGAGAATGGCAAAATTTTATTTTCTAGCATTGCCCTCATATCTGCCATGCAAGTGGCTCACACCTGTAATCCTCGCTACTCAAGAAGTTGAGATCTGAGGATCATGGTTCAAAGCCAGTTTGGACAGAAAAAATACCCATGAAATACTGATCTCCAATTAATCACTCAAAAAGGGGAAGTGGCACTGTAGCTCAAGTGGCAGAGTACTATCCTCAAACACAAAGAGGCACAGCACCTCGGCCCTGAGTTCAAGCCCCACAACTGACAAAAAAAAAGATGCAGGCATAAGATGATTGGTAACAGAAAATTGTTGAAAATGAGGAAAATAATATAATGAAACTATAGCTAGTGTATTTTCAGTGGACTCTGTTTCCAATGAGGTTCTGGATTTGATGTTCTTTTAACCGTTATTTGGCCTTCCACAGGTAAATTTCTTTACAGACACAAGCTGGTGTATTTCAGGTGGAAAGCTGCAGTGCCTCTTGGGTTCCAGATACAAGCATTGTGAACAGTTGTCTGGAGGAATTATGATGGAGATGCAGTCAATGAAATGGAAAACCAACTAGATGAGAAGACTACAGGTCTCATGACCACTACAGAAGAGATTTCCATCCTAAACTAGAGAGCACACTCTTAGGTTAGGTCCCAGTAGTCTTTTATGCTGTGACTCAACAAAGGACTTCACTGAGAGGAGCAGTTTGGGACTTATCTTTACAATGTCTTTGATGGTTACCTGCATGCTCATTGCTGGCTACATCTTTGATATTAAAATTTAACTCTTAGGTTAATGGAGCTGCGCTGCACTTTGTTCTTTACTTTCTTGGGTAAACCAATATGTATTAGAAATATGCAGTGATTATACCTGAAATGTGTCTTAGCTGGGCACTGGTAGCTCACACCTCTCATCCTAGCTCCTCAGGAGGCTGAGATCTGATGATTGCAGTTCAAAGCCAACCTGGGAAGGAAACTCCATGAGATTCTCACTCCAGTAAACTACTCAAAAATCCTGAAGCGGTACTATGACTCAAGTGGTAGAGTGCTCACCTTGAGCAAAAGAAGTTAAGGGACAGCACCCAGGCCCAAATTTTAAGCCCTAGGATCAGCCAAAAAAAAAAAAAGCTTACACCGATCACCCCTCATACCATAGAGACTTAGGTGATTCATGATTATACATGTAGTACCAGCCTCAGCTCCAGTTTGCACCCAGGTGATGTCTAAACCCAGCCCCTCTTCTTCCTGATGACAACCCAGAGGCTCCCATTCATGACAGTCCAGCCCTGCTAGACCTTAGCCAGCCGACTCACCCTGGCCTGCAAGAACCACATGGCCATGTGTGGATGTCAGCCTCTACAGGGACGGGAGCTGTGGTACAGAATGGAAACTGTGTGGCAAGAGCAGCTGTGACTACCCAGGACAAATTTTACCCCAGGGTACCTCCTCAGCCATTATACCACCTTACCTAACAACTGAGAATGACTTCAAACTAAACCAATGCTTCCATTAGTTACCACTAAGGGGGGGATGAACTATCTAACCCAGTCCTGGCCTCTGGCCACCCGGAGTTAAAGCACACCTCTTGCTGGTTCCTCATTGCCCCAGTTGTCTGCTTAATTGGTCAGAAGTTAGCCTCGCTGCCAATTAAGCTTTGCTGACTTTCAAAACCCAGCTCAACTTCCCTTCCTGGTTGAGAGAATCTTTTTGGAAATAGCCAGCTCTAGGCCCACTGTCTTCAATAAAAGACCTTCAAGTTTCTCTGTACATGGCACTCCTCTGTTTTGACTCATGGGGATACAAGAGGAACTGAAGAAGCCTCAAAAAAGGAGCCTGTGTGTTCCCAGAGGCTGAAGTTGTTGTCTTGTTCTTCACAGGATAGAAACAGGGATGCACTCTACACAGTGTCTGGCTGAGATCACCAGAGAGAAAGCATCAGGGAGATAGAAGGTTGGGCCTTCCAGGGAGATTTGAGCTATGATCACAGCTAGGTCTGTTTAACTCTAGGCTCTGGGGTTTGCATCAAAAACAGTATTCTGAGGACTGGTGGCTCAAGCCTGTAATTCTGGCTTCTCAGAAGGATGTGATCTGAAGATCACAGTTCAAAACAGCAAAGGGCTGCTTCCTAAAAGCAGAAATGAAACAAACCTAGACTCCCACCACCTCCAACCTCAACTACAGTTGAGAAATCAGTGGTCACTGGGCTACGATCATCAAACTCTGGGATTTATCCAATAGACTCACCAATTTACAACAATGTTAAGTGTTTTATTTGGTACATAGTTGTAAATAGTTGTGGCCTACTGTATAAATAGCATATCCATCAGTACAAACCCCCAATTTTTTCTATTATCTGTATTGATATGTATAATTATTGTAACCAGAGTTCCCCCACACACTAGAGAACAAGAACTGTTGAGTCCATCTACCCAACTGTCCCATCATAACTGCTCACCATATTCTTTCCTCAAAAGAGTAGGAGATAAATCTGAAAAGTCAAGATAAACTAAACTGAACTTGTTGGATGCTGGCGGTTCACACCTGTAATCATAGCTACTCAGGAGGCTGAGATCTAAGGATCAAGGTTCAAAGCTAGCCCAGGCAGGAAAGTCCATGAGATTCTTACTTCCTATTAAACCCATCAGAAAACTGGAAGTGGCATTGTGGTAGAGAGCTAGCCTTGAGCTGAAGAGCTCAGGGACAAAACCAGGTCCAAGCCCAGAGTTCAAGCCCCATGACCAACCAAAAAATAAATAAGCCCCCCAAAGCCCCCCAAAACTTAACTGAACTTGATAGGCTTGAAGTTTTAGTTGTTGTTTGGTTTTGTAGTTATTTGGGATTAATTAGAATTGTATTCTTGAAAACTATAGACTTAAACTATCATCTGTGCTTCCAGAGGAAAAAATGATAATGCCAGTCCCAACTTTTTTTTTGCCAGTCCCAGTGCTTAAACTTAGGGCTTGGGAAAAACTGGAAGTGGTGCTGTGGCTCAAAGCAGAGAACTATCCTTGAGAGAAAAGAGCTCAGGAACCATGGCCAGGCCCAGAGTTCAAGCCCCACCAACCACCACCACCAACAAAAACAATGTTCCTCTCTTCTATTAATAACCCAACATTATCTTATCTCACTTTTCTCCACCTATTCCCAAACATATCTACCACCTCTGACCATCTTTCTACTGAGGAGTAAGAGCAGCAATAACAAGAAGTAGAAATTAAAAGTCTTTTGTTGTGTAACCAGCATGATAATGGAAGCTTTATTGAGCATAACGAAAGTGTTATTGGAATCTATCAAAACAGACATATTGTAAAACCTTTAGGAACTCTAGGCTCACTACATTGAAATTTCTGATTCTGATGTGAAAGGCCAATTTGGTTTTGCCCAGGTATCTAGAAGTTGGCCAGGTTCTTGTGCTGTACCAGGCATTCAGATCTCAGTTTGGGACATTCCTGTGTACTCATGAACACCTTCTTCTTTGCCTTTCACAGCATCCTTTGGGCAAACAGTTTCTTTTTGTCACATTTTACATGAGGCTCTGTGATATTCCTTTGCTTTTTTCTTAAAGATTTCTGGCATCACAGCAATCTTTTACTTCTCTTGGGCATTCTTCTTGTTTCCAGGAACAAAGGAGGACTGTAGTTTAAAATATTTAAAACAGATGAATTAACTCTGAACTTTAAACCCATTTGTGTGTGCGTGTGTGCGTATCTGTGCGTGTATGTGTGTGAGATAGACACACACACACACACACACACACACACACAGAGAGAGAGAGAGAGAGAGAGAGAGAGAGAGAGAGAGAGAGAGAGAGAGAGAGAGAGAGAGAGAGAGAGATTCTAAAAGAGTATTGAACTCTTCCTAGATCAGGACTCGTGAAATCTGATATTTCAAAGAATAAGAAAATCAAAGACTCAATCACATTAAGTGAAGTAATCCAGGCCCAAAGGAATCTATAGGCTCAATGGTTTCCCTCATTTGTAATAATTAGTACACATCTAGGACTCTCCTAGCAGATGATTACAATAGTGTAAAACCTAGGTACCTAAAGTCATATAGGATGAGACTAAATGAAAGGATCTCTAGGATATGGAAACAAGAGCTTTATCTTGTGTGACTGTTGTTCTTAATGTACTATTTCTCTTTTCTTTTTTGCCCTTTGGTTAATCTCATATTGTTACTGTATCTGACTTCATTGCCTGGTATATTATATATATGTTTATTTGTTTATTTGAAATAGGAAAGGGAAGAGGGAAAACAAGATGATGGGGAGGGGGTGGGGAGAGGGAAATGGAAACAAAAACACAAGAAGGGGTATCAATGTGTGAGAAGTAATGCACCTACTAACTGATGAATGTAACTGTAACCCTTCTATACATTATCCCAACAATAAAAGAATATCAAAGACTCAAAGTCAAAAGTCAAATTCCACACAGCATAATCATGCATACATGATATCCGTTAGATTCTATGGAAACATTCTATGATTTCTATACCATTAAAAATCAGCAAAAACCTACTTGCCTCCAACTATGTAAATTATTTTCCCCTACATCTTGCTTGGGTCAATGTATTCATTTTTCATACTCAATCATCATTTTCTTGAAAAATAATTCTCTAATCTTTCTGCTAAGTGCTAAGGAGAATGTTCCACATTTGTGTTAAGCCTAACAATGGGGAAGTAGAAAGCTTTTGTGTGCTCCTCATTTGTGCCAGATGAGTCCAGTAAATGACTGTGTATCATGAATACCTGGAGCCTCGTTTTTTTTTAGATGAAAAACTCTGAAACAAAACAAAATAAACACTATCCAGCTAGGATATCATGAATTATATATTAAAACATGTTTGGGCATCTTTCATTTTTTTCCTTCTATAAGCCTATTTGGGCAGGAGCTGAACAGGAAGATGTGGCTGAATTTCATTTTTAACCCAGACCTGTGTGACTTCTCTGTGTGTTCAACATCTAGAGTATCCCATCAGAGCTCTGAGCCAAGGCTCACTGATGTAAATGGCTAAACAGCTGGGTCACATGACATATTTGTCTATGTGTTCCAATAAATATTTTGCTTCTGTAATTTTTAATCTTGGTCTAGAAATATTCAAACAGTGGATAAATAGCAAAACTGTCATCAATGTACTCTCACACACTCAGCAGTGACTGGCATGTGTCACAGTTTACACATTTCCAGGGGTGCACACACGGGGACTTACCGGGTCTGTATCATAAGGTGGGATGAAATGGTTACATGACACCTATAGATGAGAGGAGGACAGTAAGCGCAGAATCTGAATAGGAGAAACAAATTGATAATTTAAGCTCGCCATCCCTAACATAGAAGTTATTTATTACTACTCACTTATCCATCAGGCATTCTAGTGATGGTATGACTGAGAATTTAAAGACAAAGAATAGAGCTCACAAGTGTGGCACAGGAAGTTGGAAACAGAGTATAGTAAAATTCACTTATTTCCTTAAAATTCAATGGAAATACATCATCACTTCCAAAAGAATGAGAATAATAAATGTTATTTAGGAAAACTTGTTCTTGTCAAGAACATTGTAATTATGAAATTTTGTAGCTGGGTGCCATAGCTCACTCCTGCAATCCTACTTACTCAGGAGGCTGAGATCTGAGGATTGCAGTTCAAAGCCACCTGGGCACTAAAGTTTGTGAGTTGTTCATTTCCAATTAACCACCAGAAAACTGGAAGTAGCACTGTGACTTGGGGATATGGCAGTAGCCTTGAGCTAAAGAGCTCAGGGACTACGCCCAGGCCTAGATATCAAGTCCCACAACTGACAACAACAAAAAATGTAGGTCAACAAATGACACAATTTTATCCATGAAACAAAGTTCAGTTTTTAAGTTTACAGGTCTAGAAAATTCTCTGCTGACATTGTAAGCATATGAGTTCAAGAGTGGATGGTAAGCTTGAGATGGTGCAGGACAATCAGGTTCTGTGAGGTGAAATCACGCAGGTAGTAAGCATGGTCAGTGATGTGTCTAGACAGCAGTGTTCATTTCCAAACCAATTCAGATGCAGCTTCCACAGAAAGTTAAAATGCCAATTTCCATATCCTTATGGAGGCAAGTTACACAAAACATATCTTTACTCACTGTACCTTTGTGCTTATATTAGTACTCTTCAAAAGAGTTAAAACACAGAAGCAAAACAGGTATCTGTTCATCAAGGAGCACATGCATAAATACAATATGTGGCCAAAACAGAGAATCATTCAGCTATAAAGAATGAAATAATATCATTTGCAGGAAAATAGAAGTAGAGCTTATCATGTTAAGCCAAATGTACCAGACTGAGAGAATCAAATGTCACTGGTTCTCTCTATCTTGTAAATCTAGACTTTAAAGATGAATAATAGGAATGTACAAGAGGAACTTTTGGGGGAAGGGACAGCAGTGGGAGTGAGGACATGACAGAAGAAGGTATGGGACATGTATGAAATGCTCTTAAGTATACTATTTGATAACTATGAATGAAACCAGAACAACTATTGAAATTATTCTGAGAGTGGAGAGCACAGGTATGGAGGATATTGGAAGCACCACTGTAAACAACAAAGACATACCAACAACAACAAAATAACTGTAGAGATTCAGCATGAGAGCTTGAAGTTTTAAAAAATGCCCAGATCTCCAATTCTATTATGAACACTGAATGGTAGCAATATTAACTGAACACAAAGCAGTCAAACAAGTCAGGATTTCAAAAACTGAAGAACAATCATTCAAATACTGCAAGCCAGTGGAACATATTGAAATGCAACTGACCCTGCTCAGGTACTGGTCCAGGCTCTCAACTGAAGTGTATGCATTTGAGGAAGAAGTCACATGGTTTTCTCGAGGAGGGAAACTTCCCTTCAATTCTGCATCATGTGGAAAGTTTTCCATAAAAGAGCCCTCGCTGCTAGGCCTTGTGACAGGAGTATGGGCAAGAGACTGAGTGTGTGCTATCACCAAGGAAATACCTTCAATGGCCTCCTTCATGCTGTCCACAGTCCTGTGAAGTTTGCCAAGGACAAATACCAGCATTTCGTTAGTCAATAAAGAACGCCTAAGGAACAATTTCCTTTTAGCAAATCAACTTAAAAGGTTCTAGATAATATTCCCAAAAACTAGAAAACATTCAGTCTCATCATCTATCTATATACTATGAGCGGAAACAAGCATTTGTCACTGAATTATAATTCAGTCACAACCTCTGGAACGAATAAGAGCTGAATGCAGGATCAGAAATCATTTTAAAAGCTCTTGAGCAGTTTCTTCCTTTTATTTATCTTCAATGAGGCCTGACAGGACTTGCCCCTTCTGTCTTCCACTTGCCATCACACTGAACAAGGAAATATTTTAACCCCTTCTTCATTTCTCCTTTCAGTGCAGTAGAGAAACACCAAAGGCATTTTTTCCATTTTCCCAAGATTAAATGATTATTTAAAAGGCATGCCACACTGTATAGAAATCAACATTCTCTCCCATAATTCTGTGCATCTGGGACTATAGAAATGTCACTGTCCCTGCCTCACATCTTCAAATTAACATTCTCAGGTCATAATAATAAGAGTTCCCACAGGAGACCTTCCAGAAAAACAAGCTATTTCCTTGGCTCATATTTCCCTGTTTTTGCAGCATGTACCAGCAATCTATCCAGGAAGTATACAGTGGGGAGTAAAGAGGGGATCCACCAGCAAGCCTGCAGTTGTTGACAGCCATAAGATTAGATACAAGCATAAAGGGATAGGTCAACATATGGCAAAGAATGCTGTGACAGCTTGGGAATCACTTTTCATTTCATTCATGGTAGAAACCCCACTGTCCAGTGCATAGGTGTTCACGAGGTAGGCCAGGGAGTTACAGAACCACAGAGAAATGATGTCACCTAGGCAGTGAGGAATGAGACCCGAAAAGAATCCCAGCAAGCCCTCTTCCCGAAAGATAGTTATTATGGAGTCACAAAGTCCACAGTATTTGGATTCTCTGCCAATGGATTGTATCATACATCTCAGAGTGATCACGTGGAGGGGATGTGTAATGAGGGTAGCAGCACAATGAGCCATCATCTCTCGAGGTGTCTCTTTGATAACTTGGTCAAAGGAACATGAGGCTTCTCTATGGAAACTTCCAGTTCCTGTGTCTACGGACCACAGTTCCAAGGGCTCCTGAACACAGTCTTGGAGTTAAGCCTGTGAACAAGCCATGTTTCCTGTCGATGCTTCCAATGTGCTGAGCATAACAAAAGAGACCAGGAAGCTGACGTACTTGCTGCCCAAAAATATTTTGTCCTATTGTTGGAAGAAGAGGCACATATCCCACCCAGATGAGTGACACTAAAGGCATTTTATCTCCAGCCTCCCTCAAGTGGCCACACACAAAAATGCAGCCGCGGAATTGACCAATTCCAGTCTTAGTTTAGAAGACTAACCCTAGTGTCTGTCACCTTGGAGTTAATAGTATTTTTCTGCTACATCCCCATGAGAAATAATTAGGGTAGAATCTTGCAAAAAAAAACCCAGTTGTATTCAGCATTTCTATTTATATCAAATCTGCAAAGGAATTTTACAACAACGTATCTTTCTTAATTACTAGCATTGAATATGTAGCAGATAATTTAAGAGAATAAATTCATCATATAAGAGAGTTAAGTGGGAAAATCCATATAAAGAAAATAATAGTACCCATTTTTGAGTAACATTTTACAAGTTAATTTACTAAGAATTATATTCCAAAGTCATAGTACTTATGTCTCATAGCCTACTAATGTCATCAACCATTTCTCTAGAGACACAGTCACTGACCTTGGATTATGTTCTGTCATTCTCAGTTTATTACTTACTTGCTGAGTTCATAATGTTGAGTCTCTCTATGGGTTATTCTCTCTACACAGAACTCCTTGGAATGTTGAATCTCTATTTTGTGCATCTCTTGTCCTTGTTTTAGTGGAGAAACTTGAGATTCCAACATTTTAAGCCTGCATTCAATCTGATTTTCTATTAAATTTTCTGAACCCTTTTGAACATGCCCTTGGCTCTAAATCAAATTAAAATACATATTTAAGCATTACAGCATTGGCCATGCAAAGCCCAGAACTTCATGAAAACAGCTACTGTAACAATGATTTCAATGGCTCACTTCTGTAAGCCCAGACAATCAGGAGGCTGAGTTCTGAGGAGCATGCGTGGAAAGCCATCCCAAGCAGAGGAATCGTCTGGCTTTGCTCATCACTTCCACTTACAAACAGTGGCCACACCTTTCCCTTGTGCGTCTGGCCACTCCTATTGAACTTGCAGCAATCTCTGACATTTGGTCCCACCCCTTCCGGTTTCCATAGCCTTTCAAGGCTAAACTCATTTCCCTCATGTACATTTCCAGCCCTTACCTATTTAAGGAGATCATTTATACTTCTATGGTATTTGTTCCTGCCATTGTACTTGTAGACAGACCTACAAAAACCTTTACATGCCGAGGTCCCTTCTGTAGATGGTGTCACATGTTGCTTGTTCATTCTAACTCATGTTGCTGTGAGCAGTGATTTTCTGGTCTCCTGTGTAGGAGGACAAACTTCCTGAAGATGCTGAATATCATTCTTTGTCTGGCTTTCACCCACAATCTCTGACTTTTTTTTATAGGACTTGCACCTATTCTGTTTGGTGAGCAGTTTTCTAGAGACCTATTTTTGCCATGGTCTTGTTCTAAAGCTTCTTTCAGACATATATTCAACCGCATTATTTGCAGGGTTGGATATCTAGAGCCTATTCTTGATTGGTTTTTCCATGTTAACCCAGTGCCTGTGAAAAAAATTCACCCAGAATCCCTGGCTAATGGGCTCTGACATGAGCACCTCTGGAGGAGTTAGGGATACAGCTGGATAGATCTCAGATTGAACTTTTGAATCTTAGAAGAGATCAAAGTGGCTAATAAACCTAGGCCACATGTCTACTTCACATCTTTGGGAATTACCAAAAACAAATCCCTTATTATTTTTGAACATGACTAGTAGAACTACACGTTTTGTAACTTTCAATTCCTTAATACACTTCTCTAAGAACCTGATGTATCTGATGTAACCTGGCAGTCTCTTTCATGGAGGACACTTTTTTATTCTTTTTTCCTTTCTTCTTTCTTTTTTTTTGTTGGTCACGGGACGTGAACTCTGGGCTTGGGCGGTGTCCCTGAGCTCCTCAGCTCAAGGCTATGGCAAACTTCCAGCTTTCTAGTGGTTAGTTGGAGATAAGACTCTCACAGACTTTTGTGCCAGGGCTGGCTTTGAACCTTGATCGAGTAGCTAGGATTACAGGAGTGAACCATCAGTGCCTGGTTTGGAGAACCTTTTATCAGTGTATTTTCCTGTCCTGTGTATCAAAGTATGCCACTTAAATGGTACTAATTCATATGTTTTAGTGTTTCTTCAGCCTTCAGAGAGATCAGTCATCACAAATGTCTACGTGTATAATGGAACTGCATGCAAACAGCTACTATATCCAGAATCAGTTCCTGGAGACAACTACCTCACTACTCGCATCGAGTCCTCCCCATGCCATCTTGTGTTCTTGATCATTACAGGAGCAAGCATGGGTGACGGGAGACACTTTCTCCTGCTAAATTCTTATGTAGCTTTCAGTTCTCTCCATACATCGGCATCTTGAATGATTCAAAAATTTCTACTGAGATGAGCTATTTAAGAAAGACCTGGAAAGTCTGATGAACCAAGTGAAATAGTTTCTTCATGTTTTAGTTTTTAATATTCAGTTTTAATTGATATTAGAAAGGGGAAGTACAGAATGCTTGGCATTACATAAGTAAGGTAATGAGTACATTTCTTCTTGGACAATGTCACTCCTTCCCGTTCCCACCCACAAGTTGTACAACTCATTTTCAACATACAATCTACTGAGTACCACTGCTACATTTGTTCACTCTTTGTTCCCCATCTTTATGTTCTCCTTTACCCCCACAAAGACAGATAAATCAACAGACAAAAAAAGGAAACAAAAACAACAACAAAGAATAAAACCTGGGAATACTTTTTAAGCAACAATGCTTAAACAATGCTAAGTAGCTGAGATTTTAGACATGAGATTATGAACTTGATTATGAGCATGCCCAGTTTGTTTTGAGATAGGGAAATGTTAATTCCCTATGCACCCACAGCCACCTACAGAAGCTGTCCTCACTTTGGCTCCCATGGGCTGAGTTCATGTAGGTATGTAGCATCATGCTCAGCTAGGTTTTCTTTTCAGATGCCAGAGAGAAAAACATTCTAGAGGGAAAAGTGTTCCCTAGGGACATTCCTTCATGAGAAATTCAGATTACAAATGATTCCTCTGCAAAACATCACTGAAATAATAGATTATAAAGACAAACTCAGGACTCTAGTACAAGTTTGTTTTTTACTTAAATTTCTTGTAATATCAAAAACTGTACGTTGTAAATGTACTAAACTACGGGGAGGGTCAGGAGATCTGGAGGGAACAACTTGTGAGAAAATGAAGGAGAGAGTAACACTGTTCAAAAACAAATGTATTCATCACCTGATTTATGTAACTGTAACTCATCTGTACATCATCTTTACAATAAATTTATTTTTTTAATTTAAAAATACTCTCTGATACTGATATTACACCAAGTTCTAGATGGCAAAATTTAACCATTGATAACATTAAGTGAGCATAAAAGTTTCATTTACAATGATCTAGTTTCCTTGGCATCTTATTACAAACTTCATCAACTTTTTTGAATTCAAGTACCATCAAGTCAACACAACAGCTGTAAAGAGGATGAAGCACCAATGTGAATACAAGAAATACTGCACCAGTGGCTCATGCCTCTAATCCTAGCTTCTCAGGAGGCTGAGATCTTAGGAACAAGGTTCAGAGCCAGCCCTGGCAAAAAGTCCTGTGAGACTCTTATCTTCAGTTAACCAGTAAAAAAACGGAATTGGCACTATGGCTCAAAGGGTAGAGCTGTAGCTTTGAGCTGGATATGGACGGTGGCCAGGCCCAGAGTTCAAGCCCCACAACCAATGAGAAAAGAAATACGGCCATCAATAACCTTTGTCAAATTGACTTAAACATTCTTTACTCTGACAATGGAAAAAGAAGTCTTCCTCTTTAGTGTGGTAGACTTTGGGAAGAGACTCACCAAAGGAGAGCTTGCCAGTTTTGCCCTTTGTCTTTTCAGCTTTTGTTGAAGTCTTTCAAATTTTCTTTGTTTTCTTTTCTATGGTAGCTTTCAATAGGAAATTTTGAAGTACAAGCCTACGAGGCAGGTTTTAAAATTATTTCCACGTATCCAGTTTTAAATGTTTCATATAATTTTAAACAAGGTTCTAAATAAGTGATTATAGAAATTCTGAAATGCCTCAAAAGATTTTAGTAATCATACTTTTGTTTCATATAAAATGTGCAAAATTAGGATTAACTTGAGATGTTATACACATATCATGTTTCTCTTCTTGTTCTGTTGTGGATCCAATAAAAGCCCCCATTCAGCCAACCATCTTCCCAACCACTGAACTACTTCCCAAACCCCTGGATATGCATTTTAGGAACTCAGAATGCAGGTTCCTTAGCTTCACACAGATGTATGTAATTTATGCTGCTTCAATTTATACTTTTGCATTTCATCTTCCATTTCCTTTGCCTTTGGTACAGCTTCTGTGCATCCTTCCTCCTTTCCTTCTTGCAACTAAAAGAGATGAAAAACATTTTAGCAACATTCTGGTACACTTTTGTACACCAACTGTTTTCGTGCTGGCATGTTTCAAGCATTGTGAGACCCCTTCATCCCCATGCTGTTCTGGTCCACTTTAGGGCTCATACTGTGTACTTCGCTAAGGCAGTTTCAAGGAATTCACATGGTCCACAGAGCCTACAATTATACTGGCTAGCCTTGTACAGACATAATTATGACCCTGTTCTAGAACTTTTGTAGTTTAAAAATGTTTTGAGTGTGTATTAGAACAATGGGTTTCTTTGCACATATTTTCTGTTAATCATATCTTCTATTAGCTTCTCCTATTACTCTCTACATGATCCCAGTCCTCCTCCTTTAAGAGATTCTCCTTTTACTTCTTGCTCAAACATTATTTTTAAGGTTTGTTTTTTTTATCAGACATTCTAATTGGCAAAATGGGGAAGTGTTTGTGGAAAACATTTATATTTGGAATTTAAAGCACTAACACATTGTATAGAATATGAAACTTTCACATATACAAATATGCAGAACTAGGCTACGCTTGGGATGGAATAGCATGTTATTCTGTAATAAATGGGCTTTGCATCTCAGAGTGTGAGTGGTAGCATGTTCATAGTTTGCACAGTGCCTGCCTCTGAACCACCCTCCTCAGCTAATTAGTATGTGTTATCATGCAAGGTAATGCCTGTGTCTTCAATTCTCCATTGGTGCCATGAAAATCAGAACAGTATAGAATTCACTGGCTTTGGAAATGTTAAGCTAGGAAACATCCAGAAAGGGCCAGTAGCACAGAGAACTGTCTGCATTTGCATATGATCACATTTTATATTCTGATAACATGCCATCCTTTAGGAAGTGGCATGTGGGTGGGAGAAGTCTTCAGGAGACCAATCCTTCTTCACAGCAGTAACAGTGACAGAAAGTGGAAAGCACAAGGTTTCAGAATCAATCCCCATGGCTAAAGCAAGTATCTACAGGTGCCATAGGCAGCAGTGGTTTTAGGCACAGGAAGCAAGAGATAGATGTCTTGTTCTCAGTGCTATTCAGGGGGTCATGATCATGCAGCAGAAAGCACAATGGCACTTCTCCATTGGACGGCAAGTAATGGAGCTGACAATCAGAGGCAGGGGAAAGCCATGCACCTGAAATGCTGAACTCTACTCTAAAGTCAAGATTCCCCTCAAAGCAATTCATTCTAAGACAGGGCTCATGACGGGCAACTTTAGCAAGCACTCAGATGCAAAGGTGCAAAGTAAAATGGGACCTAGCAGAAAATGGAGAGGCAGTCCTTTTTTTTTTTTTTTGGCAGTTCTTTCTGTAGGTGAGATGATATGGTAATATCTAGTAAAGGAAACAAGCTCTCTATTTACCACTGTGAGAAAACCATGGGCATTTATTTAAAAAGCTACCTTAGTACAGTTACAGTATAGGTACCCTGTACTACCTTATGTGGTTTTGATATATAATTGCTTAAGAGTTATTGCTTAAAAACCTTGGTATGTCAATTTTTTGAGAATAAATAATTCCATTATTAACAATTCCTTAATAATGACAACTGTTCAGTAAAAGTATGTTTTTTTTGTCAGTTGTGGGACTTGAACTCTAGGCCTGGGTGTTGTCCCTGAGCTCTTTGGCTCAAGGCTACTCTTCTACCTCTGGACCTGGGCTCTGTCCCTAGCTCTTCAGCTCAAGACTACTGCCCTACCCCTTGAACCACAGTGCTATATCCGGTTTTCTGGTGGTTAATTGGAGATAATAGTCTCATGGTCTTTAGTTCCCAGGCTGAGTTTAAACTGCGATCCTCAGATCTCAGCCTCCTGAGTAGGATTACAGGTGTGAGCCACTGAGCCCAGCTAACATAAATATTCTTTTAAAAAGAAATCCAATAGCATAATGTAGATATTTTATCAACTACTTATAGATTTTATGTATGCTTAACATTTCAGGCCTTTTATTCTAGGTGTAAAATGAGAGAACAATTAATGTGATATATTTGCAATTCCGGGGAAATTCATAAATCATTTCTTTACAAGTTATCTTGAAATACTGAACCAAATGAATATGGAGTCGGGGATGAGAATGAGGTTTTGTGGAAGGGACTCAGCTTGAGGGTTTGTTGTGACACATCACTGTTCCCAAAAGCTCTCTGACTGAAATAGGACGTTATGTGAGGTAGAGGCTGGCTCTTCTCAAAGGAAGGAAATGACTTTTACAGTAGGGTTTCATCCCAGCTCCCTGTTCTCTTATCTACAAGTGAAGGAAGAAATTAACGTCCACATCCACACATCAAAACTTAGAATAACAAGTGGTTGATTTCAAGAGTTTTGATACAAAAGATAAAATACCCATTTTCTTCTTGGAAAATATTTACAAATTTCTCTTTTCTCTTTGGATTTTTTTTTGAGCTTTGAACTTGGGGCCTGAGCACTGTCTCTGAGCTCTTTTGCTCTCTACACTTTGAGCCACAACTCCATTTCTAGTTTTGAGTCATTAATTAGAGATGAGTATAACGGGGACTTTTCTGTCAGGCTGACGTTAAACTACGATCCTCAAATCTCAGTCTTCTGAGTAGCTAAGATTTCAGCCATGAGCCACTTGTGCCTGGCTGTCTTTGGATTTTGGCAATAGCAGTATTTTGAACATAGCCTGTGACTTGCTGGGCAAGGGAACCCTGGATGGCTTTCCCCCTCCCCCTTCCCCCACAAAAATCTCTTGTTTGGCTGAGGCCACTGGGAATGTCATCCTGTCATTGTTGCACTATACCTCATGTGATGAGACCAACAATTGCATACACACATGCAATTCCATAACACACAGAGCTGGTTCTTAAAATGTGTCCATCTGCACAATCATACAATATTTAGAAATGACTAAAAAGCATACCTCAGAATTCAGTTTTTGTTGCTCCATTTGTATCTCCTTGGGCAGGCAAAGACAATTTGATGAGATTTCAGTTTCTAGTCTTCTGTCTTTTGCTAGTTTGGAAAGTTCCCTCTTGATTTCTTTTTGTTCCTCTGAAAGCTAGAAATACATTTTCTTAATTTTTTGGTGTCATACTATAACTGGGAGGAGCACATCTTAAATTTGAAACAGTGCTTATTTTAATTCACCATTTTGTTGCTTGTAATGTGGCTCAAATTCAAAGCCTCTTAATTGCTAGGTAATTGCTCCACCATTTGAGCCACATCTCTACTTTTAAGCTATTTTGTTTTTTTTTGGGGGGGGGCACGGCTGGGGCCATGATATTCCTACTGATATTTCCTGTGTTGCTTACATTAAAGGAAAGCTTCACCAGGCCCCAGTTATTTCCTGGGATTGGGGCTTCCTGATTTTTACCAGGCTGTGATTTATTCATCTCTGCTTTCTGACTAACAGAAATTACAAGTATTAACCTGCGCATCTGACAATTTAAGGTCCTTTATCCAATATACTTTACATAGACTTTAATTTCTCCTATGACAAAATGTTGACAACAACCAAAAATAATTCTTTAATACGGTCAGAGATGAGATTCTACTGTGAAACATAATCACCTCACAAAATATTTGACTAGTGTAATTATACTTTCAAAGCTTTAACATTAAAATACCTATATTCATATTTATTCCAGTGATTAAAATCAATATGCCTTCTACTCCTTCCTTTAGAACATATACACTGAAGGAGGGAAATATAAGTCTAAGTGAAATGAACTCCAGGATATGGAAAAAAGAGATATGTCCTTGTGGTTGATGCCTTTAATGTATTATGTGAAGGTGTTTCTTTACTCTGCTTTTTTATTTTTATTGTTCTAATTTTTTCTTTTTTCCCTTATTGTTTATCACCTGTTGTTGCTGTCTCTGACTTTGGTACCTGATGTATTATACATATATTTATTTATTTATTTGAATCAGGGAAGAAAAGGGGAAAAGCAAGATGCTGAGACAAAGGCCAAAGGATGAAGCAGTGTAAAAGGAATATTCACAAGAAAATACGTTGCAAATGAACTTTACAACTTGGGATGTGGTGGAGGTATGGGAAGTGGGAGAAAAACATGGGAAGAGGGAAAATGTTCAAGAGGTAATGTACTCACTACCTTACAAATCTAACCACAACCTCTCTATACATCACCCTGATAATAAAATGAAAAAGAAAGAAAGAACATAGAACACGAGGGTCTGCCACAGGAGCTCACACTAGGTATGTAAGAGGTAGACTTTGGAAGGAGGTGTAGGAGGGAATGTGATGAGTCTCCCTTATCACCCAGCAAGCCAGGCATGTTGGAATGTACTCGAGATCCCAGTACATGATAGGCAAGGATAAGAAGGACCATAGTCTGTGGCCATCTCTGTGCAAAATGGATACCAAGAGAAAAGCAACTAAATCACATAAAGGACTGGCAGCTAGGCAGTGTGGATCGTCCTGCAATCTTAGCAATTCATGTAGATGAAACCTGAAGATTATAGTTCAAAGCCAGCCATAGCATAGAAGTCTGTGAGATATTTCTCTCCAATTACACACACACACACACACACACACACACACACACACACACACACACACACACCCCTCACCAGAGATGGAGCTGTAGCTCAGTGATAAAGTGCTAGATTTGAGCAAAAAGATCAGGGACAGTGAATAGGCTTTGAGTTCAAGCCTCAGGACAATCACACAAAAAACAAAAGAAAGGATTGGTAATGTGACTGAAGCAGTGGAGTACTTCTCCAACAAATTCGAACTCTAAATTCAATTTCAGTTGCTCAAAAAAAGAGGGGAGGGGCCAGGAGTTTGGCCTAGTGGTAGAGTGGTTGCCTAGCATCCACAAAGACCTAGGTTCGATTCCTCGGTACCACATACATAGAAGAAAGCCAGAAGTAGTGCAAAAAAAAAAGAGGGAAAAGGAAGGGAAGAAGAAAAAAGAAAGGAGGGAAAGTAAGGAGAGGGGAGCAGAGGATGAAAAAGGAAAGAAAGAAAAAAGAAAGAAGGAAAGAAGGAAGGAAAGAAGGAAGGGATAATATATACTAAACATATGTTAGATGTTAAGAATTAGTCCCAATTATTTGTTTTAAATATCATTATTTCTAGAAGGAGACACACTGTGTCCTGCCTAAGTGAAACAATAACAAATCACATAAACAGAGCTTTGGTCAAACACAGGCCAGGCATACAAAGGTGGACCCACAGGATAGCAAGTCTACTGATGAAGCAGGTGTGTTAAGTGTGTGGAAGTGCATCCTTCTGATGGTTTTGCAGTGATGAAATTGCCTAATTATGCAGTTCCTTGTGCAGGTGCCTGCTGAATATACTAAATCAAAGGGATACAAAAATAATATTGGCAATGAAATAAATGAAATAAACATAGCAATTGGATGTCTGTAGCAGATTTATTTACCTGAATCAAGGCATTTCGTAAAGTCTCTAATTCCATATCACATGAACAAGGTTGCTGATTGCCTTCTTTATTATCTTGTCTTTCCTTGTTTTGTTCAGATGAGCAATGTGCATTTGTCTTCTTTGTCATCTAGTCTTATGACATGAATACAGTTGTAAAATTTCTTTTGTTAGAAAATGTAAAGCTCATTGGCCGATATCTCTTCACATGTTACCATAACAAAACTTTTATGATCCCTTCCTTTCTAGCCTTATTTAGTATGTCACTTAAATCTCTTCCAAAAGCTACCACAGTAGAAAAGGAACAATTAAAGATAATTCTGTTACTTAGGAAGCTACTTTTACTAGCATAAAATATGAAAATGAAACTCTAATATTTTTCATAAGAGATGAAAGTCATTTTTATATAATCCTACTGTTCTCTCAACTAAACTAGGTAACACAATGTAGCTAATAAGTTTGAAAGTTAATGTGCACAAATGTGCATACATTTTCTACAAAAAAGTTTTATCTTTATACAATCTTTCCAATGATTCAAAGAATGACTTGCAGTGTAAGGTAGCCCCTTAAGATATTTTCACACAACATGTATCTACCCAGTACCAGAACCCCAAGCCAAGCTAAGTTTTCTAATATCTGCAACCACACTTCCATGTTTCCTTTATGTAACAGTGTCACTGATTAATATCAGTATGAATACTAGGAAGAACTTAAATGATAAACTTAAATAATACAATAGTTACTAAAATAAAACAGTAACTTTTCTAGCATAGATTAATTTTTAGATATGCATATATAATAGAGATAGTAGATAAAATAATTAAAGAATTCTTTTTTTTGCCAGTCCTGGGGCTTGAACTCAGGGCCTGGGCACTGTCCTTGGGCTTTTTCCTCAAGGCTAGCCCTCTACCTCTCAAGCGACAGCACCACTTCTGGTTTTTCTATATATATGGCACCGAAGAATCAAACCTAGGGCTTCCTGCATGCTAGACAAGTACTCTACCACTAAGTCACACTCCCGCCCACCCCAAAGAACTACTTTCTAATCAACTTTTTCTTTCATTGTTGTTGAGTGAGAATAAGTGACTGCTCCTGTCAGCCTCAGAGAAACAGAAGAATCTAACACAGTTGAAGCACTGGATTTAATCCCCAGAACCAGCTGTAGAAAAATAAATATATAATTTTTAAAAACATTTTACTGAGTAGAAATGACAATTGTTTATTGTAAGGAATTGTGAAAGAATAGAAACATTCTATGAGTATTTTTGAAATATTGATCAAAGTCTTTATCTACTCATATTTTACATAGGTAGACATATTTGCTACACATAACATTTATTGAAAGTAAATAATTAGAAATATATAAAATTACTTATATGAAGAATATTCTTCATCAGCATCAGTTTTAATTTAAAAAATTAGGGTTCAAAAAGAGTTTGCAGGCTGGGAGTGTGGCCTAGAGGTAGAGTATGGAAGTGGCCTAGCATGGAAGAAATCTTGGGTTTGATTTCACAGTTCCAAATGCACAGAAAAAATGTTGGAAGTGGTGCTGAGTGCTAGCCTTGAGAAAGTTCAGTGACAATGTCCAGGCCGAATTCAAGCTACAGGACTGGAAAAAAAAGTTTTTGCAATATACTGAGATGTCTGTTCTACTTTGTTTACATCATTAAAATTGAGGTTCAGGAAATATTCCTGGAGCAGGGAGTTTGGCCTAGTGGTAGAGTGCTTGCCTAGCATGCATGAACACCTGGGTTTGATTCCTCAGTGCCATATACATAGAAAAGCCAGAAGTGGTACTGTCGCTTGAGAGGTAGAGGGTAGCCTTGAGGAAAAAGCCCAAGGACAGTGTCCAGGCTCTGAATTCAAGTCCCAGGACTGGCAATAAAAATATTCCTTTAATTACTTCATGTATCAATGGTAAATAACTCATCAAAAAATATCAAGCACCACAAAACAAAACCCTGAAGAAAGTGAGAGGGAAGTCAGTCACAGCAAAAGTTCTTTTCTGTATGTATTTAAATGGAGCTCAAATGTTTCCACACAACTAGATACACACCTCCAATGACAAAATTCTCTTTCCTGTTCTTCTTCACACTGTAACTGTGATAATACTTTGCTTTCTGCTCGCTCCTTTTCCTGGCATTTCAATACATTTTCCAAACATATTCTTATATGTATTTTACGCTGTCTTTTTTTAAGTTGTGAAGGTATTTTATATGAGTGAATTGCATCCTGGGTCTGAAATAGCTGATCTGAAAGAAAACAGAAAAAATTCTTTGGGCACATAAAGGACCAGATGTACCCATAATCTCTCATTCTCACTCTGGACACTCTACCCCATATGAAACCACTGTACAAAGCTCTGCAGGTTACATCCCTGTTCTGGGTTAGCTTAGAGCCTAGGGCAGTGGAAAGGCAGAAAAATGACCACTGTCGATTAACTAGATGCATTTTCTCCTTGTTCTAGGAATTTATTAGGCACAGGAGTACTTTCCAGAAGAAAATAGCTACACTGATAATTAAACACTAAAAAGGAGACAGGACGAGAGACTATGAGCTGATATTTATCCAATCTACAATAGTTATTGATGCTTCATGGCAGTCTGTTTCTACCTAAGATGGAGTAAACTGTGTTGAGCTATGCTTCTGCCTGAAGCCAATCCAAAAATATTCAAGCAAACCACACTAAAGCACTTTGAAGACAACATATTTGAGAGAATGGAGTCAGTGAATGCACTGCTAAACTATTGCAGAGAGGTGTCCTTGAGAGACAGTGAAGAAAATATTCCCAGTGCCCAGGCCCTTCTGTGAGAGGGGTACAGACCAAGGCACAGAAAGAAGAGAGCTAGGTGGTGCATACTCCAGGTTCCCAAGATGCAATGGTGAGGAAAACAGGCTGAAGGAAGCTAGGAGGATGAGTGTCACGTGACAGCGCACTGGAGAGTTCAGAGAGGAACAAGGGGAATTCAGGAGAGCTACACAGGACCCCCTTGCATATGTAGCAGAGCAGTGGATCATGTGTGTTCAGAAAGGGGCCTGGCATTGAGGAATAAAACATATGAAGAGATGACAGGAAACTACCTATTGTTCACACACTGCCAGGAACTGATGTCTTTATAGAACAGAGGACATCAGAAAGGCCTTGCTTCAACAGGGCAGAATTAACCCTCAATAAATCTTGTCCTGAAATATCTTAACAATTTATGAAACCAAGACAGAAAGGACCAACTTTATCTGAAAGTGACTTGCTTCCAAAAATAGGGCTCAAGAAATCAAGTTGTACATTACAGAAATCATACAGAAGGTTGATGGGCATAACTAATCATGTATTAACCACCGTGATTACTCTGTAGTTTTCTCAGGAGTCCCAACTGATACATTTTATTCTGCACTTGGGAGAACTTAATAAAAGAAAGAAATCATATGCTGATAGATCTGGATGCTGTAGCTCAACCCTATAATCCTAGATACTCAGGAGGCTCACAGGATCAGGGTGGGCAAGTAAATAAATACAGGAGGCCCTTATCTTCAGTTAGTTAGCAAACCCCCAGAGGGTTGAGCCTAGACTCGAGTGGTACAGAACCAACCAAAAGCAAAATGCCAAGCATTTGAGCCTCAGACTTCCAGACTTTCTGCACATGTGCGTACACATGTGTACACACACACACACACACACACACACACACACACACATACAGTGATCATATTAAGAGCTTAAAAAATAAAGCCAAAAATGTATCCTCTCAAAAATGAAAGCTGTTAGAGTAACGGTGATCTGAACTCTTCAGGATGAGCTGTGGAAAGACAATTCACCAGAGATGATACACAAATAGAATTGGCCCTGGCAGGATAGCAACCATCAGCATGCATCTGTGATGCAATGAAAGGATTTGGATATGCAGCAGGGCAGGGACCAGCTAAAATGCTAAAACTCACAACCAATGTCACATTACAGTGTACTTGTAAAAACAGAGAAAAGGAAACCAGTAATGTTGATGTTAATAGCTAATGGCAATGAGAATTTACATAACTTTTGGAAATTTCCTTACTTTTATCTTTCCTTTCTGCCACTCACCTCCTCCCCACTTGTTTTGACACAGGGCCTCACTATGTAGTTCCAGCTGGTCTGAAACTTTAAATCCAGTCTTAGCCAGAGATGCACTGGGATTACAAATACATGTTGACGGGGCCAGGAGTTTGGCCTAGTGGTAGAGTGTTTGCCTTGCATGCATATAGACCCAGGTTCAATTCCTCGGTAACACATACATAGAAAAAAGCTGGAAGTGGTGCTGAGGCTCAAGTGGTAGAGCTCTAGCCTTGAGAAAGTCCAAGGACCGTGCTCAGGCCCTGAGCTCAAGCCCACGACTGGCCAAAAAACAAAACAAAACAAATACATGTCACCCTGCCTGGCTTTTTGAAAGCTCCCAATAAAGTCACAAAAGGAGCATGAAGAGATTTTGTGAGTGATGTTTATTCGCTCCTTTAGTGGCCATGAATAAACATATATGGAATACATTAGTGAAAAAATAAACTGTAAATTTCATATCATGTGTAGTTCATCAGGCATCAGTAACACCTAAAAAATCAAAAGAAAACTAAATGCTCTACTGCAAGAATACCCCTGTATGGATATGGGAAGGTACATGAGAAATCTAGAGAAATCTGTAGCAATGAGAAACAGTAGCTGGCTTTTGAACCAAGGCTTGAAAAGATCTGGTAGGCACTAAATATAGGATTAGCATTTACAGAGCTGACTAGGGTCTCCTAAATTGGGGTGAAAGTGAAAGGTACCTAAAGTTCCTGTAGTATTGTAGGTGTGACCCTCTGTGAGAATGGGAGAGCATAGAGGAGAAGCACAGTGAAAAGACACAGGAGGGATTTTCCACTGAGAGCGATGCAGTGGGAATCATCTCTCTATGGCAAAGTGTGTAGCCCTCATTCTACTTTAACCTGAGGCATATTTGTGACACTAATGCAATAACAACACATTGGTATTGTATAACAGTGATAAGCAGTGCGAGTGTAAGTAATCTAAAAGACCTTAGAAGCCAGGTGCCGGTGACTCACAACAACTGTATTCTAAGCTATCTGAGTTCTGAGGATTTTGGTTAAAGGCCAGTCAAGGCAGGAAGTTCCATAATGGTCTCATCTCAGAAAAAGAGTAATGGGGCTGGGGCTCAAGTAGTAGAGTCCTAGCCTTGAGCAAAAGAAGCTCAGAGACAGTACCCAAGCTGGGGTTCAAGTCCCAGGACTGGTTAAAAAAGGACCTTACAGGTATTCAGTGGCCCTACCTTCACCTTCCATTCTGTGTTGTTTACTTTGCATGGAGAAATGCTCATAATGAGGCAATGCAGACTCTTCTGGGACTGATTCAGACGACTTAGAGAAGACATTAGTGCCACCTGTTCCATTGATTTGGTCTGTGGTCTATAAAGTAAGTAACAGTATTTCAAAATGTGTATGTGTTTCTGAAAATACTTCTAATGCCATATATTGAATATACAAATATGGTAATTATTCATCTTTTTATATTTGCACTAAAGATCCTTCTGAAGTGAACTCATTTCATGTAAGGTTAGAGGAAAAATCAACAATCAAATATATAAGATAAAGATAAAAAGATACTATTTTAAGTATGAATACTAGCTATGATTTAATTACTTTTTCAATATTAAGGGTAAATGCTACCGTTCATTAAAAAGGACCCTGTTATTTGCAGTGGCTATTTCTTTCTGATTTGCATGTGAAACAACTGTTGTTGCTGCTGTGGTTGTCGTCAGGTCATTGATCATGTCATTCAAGCCTGTGACTATAGAAAAACCCAGCAGATGCACAGAACTATGGCTGGTGGGAGTATTTCAGCAAGCAACTAACTCAAGAACATAGACAGCAACCGTGCATATCCCATGAGCTTTGGAGGATAGGGTATCAAATACATAATTTTAAAAGTACTACTATTTTCACTGGGATAGAATTAAATATAAAAACACTTTCCAGGAGAAGAATAGCTTACATCTCAAAAGATGATATTTGTATAATAAAGAGAGATCCTAATACTGAATTAAGCAAAAGAAAAGGTAATGTCAGCTGTGCTCTAATGGCTCACAACTGTAATCCTAACTACTCAGGAGGCTGAGGTCAAAGAATCGCAGTTTGAAATAGCTTAGGCAGCAAAGTCTGTGAGACTCTTTCTCCAATGAACCACTAAAAATCCAGAAATAGAGCCTGGCTCAAGTGGGAGACTGCTAGTCTGGAGCAAAAAAAATACCCTCAGGGCAGGGGCCCTGAGATCACAACTCAGGATTAACATCAAAAGAAAAAAGAAGAGTATTGTCCTAGATACACAAAGACAGAAGTACAGAACCTGTATATTAAGGAAAAGCTTTCAGTGAGAAGAAAGCAGTAAATCACAGAGAGCTCAATGGAAATTTTGTTCTTTACATTACATTTAAATACTGAAAGTTTTATCACAATATACAACTCTTCCCTAGGAGGAAAAGTTATAATAAGTTTTAAGAATGAAAGCAATAGGACAGTTTTTGTTTCTTTGGTTTTCAGATTCAGCTGGTTCCAACCTTTACACTGAGGGCCCCTCTTACTCTTGTTCAGCTTTCTAGACCACTCGGGGAGTCTACCCCATGAGGTACACTGCCTGCCTCCTTTTTGGCTACTTATTGTTGACCAGGAGTCTCCCAGACTGTTGTGGGGGTTGGCTTTGAACCTGGACCTTCCAATTCCCAGCCTCTGTATCTGGTAAGAAGCTATTTCTTAAATGTGAAAAATGTGTCTTGTCTTTCTGCCATCATTCCTTTCTTATTCATTGTAACAATGTAGATGCCAGGATAATGAGTATCTCACTATCAACTGCTCAATCTATGACTGTAAGGATAAAATGATGAACCTAGGCATTCTCTGCTCTGTCTCCCTGGATAATGTATCCTAGATATTCATTTGTCTGATACAATGTCATATTAGGGAACCCATTGTCTGAATATAGAATTTTCTTCCTAATGGCTTCCATTTCTGCAAGCAAGAAAAATGAAATCCTTTTTAACATCTTCACTGAAAGGGATTCTAGAGATGAAAATTCTTTGCTGACAGATTCCTTCTCTCTCATGTAAATATTCATCCTGTTTGTTTCCTGTCTATCTCTCCAAAGGTAATTATTCAGAAAAGGAAATGGATTCAGTGTCTAACACATAACAATTTTTAATGTGCTATAAAAAAAAACCAAGCCCTAAGTTCCTGTAGGATGCATTGGCTAACGGTTTTCTTCAACTTGGTAATCTCTACGTCATTCATATGTGTATAACCATGGCAGATTACCCAATATCAACATATGCTAAGTTATCATTAAATCCATCTATAAATTTTTAGTTATATTTTCTGATTCCATTCATTAAAATAAAAAATTCTGGGCCGGGAGTTTGTCCTAGTGGTCGAGTGCTTGCCTAGCATGCACAAAGACCCGGGTTCGATTCCTCGGTACCACATACATAGAAAAAAGGCCAGAAGTGGTGCTGAGGCTAAAGTGGTAGAGCTCTAGCCTTGAGAAAGTCCAAGGACATTGCTCAGGCCCTGAGCTCAAGCCCAGGACTGGCAAAAAAAAATCTATTTGTGTTGTAATATTATAAACCCTTCCTTGTTAGTCATCTCCTTCAGATGCAATAATGTCTCAATATTCATACTTAGTAAAATAATTATAGAGCACTTGTTATTTTGAACTATTCATTGTTTAGAGTAGTCTGTGAGGTAAAGAAATTCCTTTGGTTATATTATTGAATAAATAAAATATACTTGTAGGAGAAGATAGCATGTAAATGATGAACATACCAAAGGCTGTTTACGTTCCCTGCCCTCACAACTCTCTTGCTCTTCTGCTGCAATAGACTGAGAGTCATGGCCTGCTGAGAAAACCATATTTTTCACCAGTCATCTACTGAAGTCAGATAAATGACAGTAAAAGAAAGAAGTCTATTCTTAAATTAGACATAACAAAAGTTTATCCTCAAGTGTTCAAAGTAACCCTGAGCAAAATACTTTTATTTCTCCCTTTAGGAATTACTTTAATGACCCAGATTTTCATCAATTGAATATATACTGAATATCATCTGAGAGGAAGACATGGAAACATTTCTGTGATTAATTTATTTGATACAAGTGAACCAACACATAAAGGCTAAAAATAAAATGTAAAAAAATAATAAAAAAGAGCAAATTCAAAGTGCATATTCTTTTATTTTTATTTTTATTTTATTGTCAGGGTAATGTATAGGGGATTATAGTTACACTTGTCAGGTAATGGGTACATTACTTCTTGCACATTGATAACCCTTCTCATGTTTGTCCCATTTCTCACCACGCACCCCTCCCAAATATACAAATAAATGTATATATAAAATACCAGGTAACAAAGCCAGATACAGTAACTACATGAGATTAACCAGAAGGGGAAAAAAGAAAAAAGAAATAACTGTACATTAAGAACCACAATCACCCTATTCTTATCTGCCTCATTTAAGTAATCTATCAGCAGCTCATTCCAATTGTTTTCACCTCAACAGCAAGTGTTTTCAAGAACTATTTCTTCTCTTATTTGGCAATCAGTTTTCCTCTTTTGTGACTTAATCTACTATTTGTAACACTCATTAAAGATGCCTTTTTTCCCTACTTGCCCAGATCGGGCATTCTTTGAAGTGAAGTTTACTTCTTTATCAAATTTGCACTGCATCTAAAACTTTCAGAATGAACAATATTTCCTTAGATGGTTTTTCACTTCCCTAGTGGCAAGGTGGTTCCTACTGTGTCACTTTCTCTGACAAGACCAGGGAGGAACGGCCTTGTGACCATGCACCTTTAGGATTGTGTTTCAGATCAGACTCTCCATTAATAATAGCTCTCGCAACTTTAAGCATCATTTCTGAGAGAGTGATTTATTATATTTCTTAAAAAAGATGCTGTTCTAGAAAGTGAATTGATATTTTCTCATAATTGTCCACTGTGACCTTCCTTTTCCAACAAAGTTCTTCATCTGCTCATTGCCATTTCTATATCCATACCTTATTTTCCTAAATCTAGTCTCTTGTCTAAGTGAGCTTATCACTTCTTCTCCCCTGTAAGTGATCCCATGACATTCCTATTGTATCAGAACACATTAAATTGAACCTCATTATGGAATCCAATTCTGTGGCATACTCTAATGAACCTATTCAAAGAACTTGATGATAAAAAATTGGTCAATTTACAAAGTGACTTTTGGCCTATAAGGAAAAAGGGGGACCAGGAGTTTGACCTAGTGGTAGAGTGCTTGCCTAGCATGCACAAAGACCCAGGTTTGATTCCTTGTTGCCACATACATAGGAAAATCCAGAAGTGGTGCTGTGGCTCAAATAGTAGAGCTCTAGCCTTGACAAAGCCCAATGACAGCGCTCAGGCCCTGAGCTTAAGTCCCAGTACGGGCAAAAAAAAAAAATGAAGTATGCCATTGTAATTGTTCCTTGGATCCACCTTTTAAATTTACCTTTGTTAGCTATCATTTTTATTGATTATGAAACATGGCAGCCAATATGTTACAAAGAAAATTTGTCAAATAAATTTTTAGAATTAAATTGGACTTCTTACCTAGAACTTGTGCCTTTACTGGACTTCGTGTTGTTAGATCTGCAGCCTCAGAGGATTGAGCAGCACCCTTCTTTAAAAGAACAAAGCAAGGAGTTTGCAGAATAATGGGATGAACAGTAAGCTGTGGGAAGATGTGGGAATCACATTCTGACGAGATGCTTGAACTTCCTCTTTTAGAAGGAGTGGAACAGGAAAATGTGAGAAGTATATATGTGAAACAAAAGCACATGAATACAGGGGCTCATATATGCCCTCTATATCCAGTATATCTTTTTAGGATGTGGAGGGCACTGACCAGTAATCCAAACATGTCCAGACATATTTTCCTGTGTACAGAATCATACTTAGGATGCTTATTTCATTGATAAAAAAGTGAGTCATTGAGAAAAAAAGCAAAGAAAGAGTCCAGATAATAGATAGATGATAGATAGATAGATAGATAGATAGATAGATAGATAGATAATGAGTATAAATCATATGTATTTGTATATAGGAAGGAATCAGCTGAACATATTAAAATTCAAAGGCATCAGGAAACCATATGGTTAAAGAAGGATATGAGTTAGTGCCTAATTGTTTGGATGCTGACAATTTGTATGACTTTAGATTTTTTTCCTTTATATTCATTTCTATTAATCTCTTCTAAGTTTTTAATAAAATGCTTGTGTAATAATTAAAAGGAAAAATAAGTACTTGGCATTTCTAACCCAGAGTCTACAACACTAGCCTTAGGTGTCTTTGGCTAATCTCAGTCTTTTAACTTAAGACATTCCAATGACTATAGGTAAAGAATGAAAGTATCTAATTCATAATAAATAAACATATATTTTCTCATGATTTTTCCTTTGGATGCAATTAGTATTATTGCCGAGAATTAGTTTCTTCACTAATAGAACTTTTCTAGATGTTTAAATCAGCTTAGTTAACTAAAGTCCAAAAAGCAGATAACTTGAAATACAAGATTGTCTTTTTTTTCACAGTACTGGGGCTTGAATGTAGAGTCTAAATGTTATGCATTCCCTTTTTCCAATCTAGGCTAACATCATACTACTTGACTATTAGCTCCACTTCTGACCCTTTGCTGCCACTACTGGCTTCAAACTGTGATCCTCAGATCTCAGCCTCTGGAGTAGCTAGGATCACAGGCATGAGTTTCTGGTGCCTGGCTCAAAATCTTTATGTTGCTGGGTACTGGCTGAGAGCTAGGATTGTGGTTCAAAGCCAGCCCAGCAAAAAAGTCCATGAGATTCTTATCTCCAATTAACTACCAGAAAACTAGGAGTGGTTCTGTGGCTCAAAGTGACAGAGCTGAAAAGCTGAGGAACCCATGACCCACAAAAAAGGAATATATGCATATGCATATGCCTTGCCACTGAGTAAAAGACAAAATTAAAAAAAATAAAACTGGACTTGCTGGGCACAGAGGCTCACACCTATAATCCTAGCTAATTAGGACGTAACCCTTCTATTAATTGTAATAAAAATATGAAAAAGAAAGAAAAAGACAACAATCATTCATTACATGGCTTTTGTTTCAATATCCTGGAGGTCCTTTCAATTAGCTTCACATTATATGGCCTTATGTATCAAGATTTTGCTCTATTGCTAGTAGAGCCCAAGGTTTCTACTGATTATGACGAATAAGGGAAACCATTGAGCTTAAGTTCCTTTGAGTCTAGCTTACTTCACTTAATATGATTTTTTCTAAGTCTTTCCATCTGCATTTCTGAAACTCTAACACCATACAGTCATTTCCTTCCTTCTGAAACATATCCCTTGAAGGAAGATGTATATCTTCCTTGCGCTGATATACACTTTCATAAAATTTAAGTAATGACAACTTATGTTTCACAGAATTTCCTAACAATCAATGTCAAATGTCAAATGGAAGGCTGGATTTATTGGTCTAAAAGCATTCTGCTCTAGAAAACTAAAAATGGACAAAAGTAAAAAAAAATTACTCCCGTGATGCCCAAATGCCGTGTTGATACATTGACCAGTTTCCTGAAAAACAGGGTATTTGACAACACAACAGTATTTATTTTATTTTTCACTTACATTTAAAGTAAGTAAACCTAGTGTCTACTCTCAAAATAGTCAAAGAATTATCATCCTAAAAGAACCCAGAACTTTATTGCAAATATCTTTTCTGAAATTCTCTAATTATTATACATTTGGAAGTGAGTACATAGCATTTTCAAGGCAATTATACACACTAAATGGTATGTAAAAATTAAGATTAAATAAACCTAACCCTACCTGTTGTTACTGTATGCATTTATTTGAAATAGGGAAGAAAGGGGGAAAAAGAAGATGACTTGGAGGGAGTTGGGGAGCAAAAGAGGGAGAAAAGCATGAGAAGAGGTATCAAAATTCAAAAAGTAATATACCCACTACCTGCCGGGCGTAACTGTAACCCCTCAATACATTACCCCACCCCAACCATTTTTTTTTAAGTCTACTCCTAAGGCAAAGTAAAGCCCCACCAAAGGTCTAAATCCAATCACCAAACACTTAGTTCTTAATCCAAGTATCTTATATACATTACACACATTCTTTAAAGAAAACTTCCACCTAAAATAAAGCCCAGATACAGAAAAGCACACATAAGAGGTATTCGGCTTAATGCATTACACAAAGGCCAACTCCACTGCACCACAACTAGGTTAAAAAACAAACGGTGGAAAAACAAAAACACCCTGCCACTTCAGAAACAAGATAGCAATCACAGCCTTCTCCTTCCTAACCTATCTTTTCATGAAATAAGTTTCCTGCAGACTTTTTTTTCTTAATGTAGTCTTGCCACCCAAGTTTGCATTTCAAGACAGCAAATATTTAACTTATAAAGGCATAATTTCATTGAAATTGTATCTCTTAACAGACAGATGTATATTCCTAGACAGCAAATCTTAACAATGCTTTTCAAAATGTTTTACTAGGCTTCTTTCTTAACTGGACTAATAAGGGATGTCCACGGAACTGATTGACTAGATTAAGTCCTAAATATATTTGTGTGGGTTTTTTTTTTCCTAGGGCTTGAATTCAGGGCAAGGTCTCACTTGGCTTTTTCACTCAAGACTAGTGTTCTACCTTTTGAACCATGCCTCCACTTCTTGCTTTTACTGGTTAACTGGAGATAAGAGTCTGCTCAGAATTTCCTGCCTTGGCTGGCTTTGAACTCTGATCCTCAGGTCTCATCCTTCTGACTAGCTAGGACCAAAGGCTTACACCACCAGTGCCCAATGTAAGAGCTAATTATATTTTTAAGGACAAAATTACTCATATAAAAAGTATGTATAACTTAAGATCCACAAAAATGAACCATGAATAAACAAGTTGGATTGGTAATAAGTATCTTATTCAGTCACTGCTTTTCTTTTAGTATATTTATTCTTTTACTACTACATATAATAAGATACAAATTCATTTATATAAACACTGATTTTTTTTTTCAGTTTCAGGATTCCTGAACTAGACATTTTCCCCCAACAATGTATTAATATTATATATACTCTAACCATAAGACAAATTCCACCTATCCCAGGAAGACAGATAAAAGCTGTAATTTCACTTTCGGTCAAACAGAAAGGAGTCAATTTTGTGGTTTATGAAGGCAGCAAAACTAACTGGAAAATTAAAGTTATTATAACATTACGGTAGTTATAACTAAGTACATATTTTACGAGCCCTTTCATCTTTTATCCTTGAAACATGTATATGAACAGTCTTGTGTTTAAGATTGCAACCAAAAGCAATTGGTTGGGGTTTTATTTTTTTTCTAAATTTAGGACCCTCTGTGTCCTCAACAAACATATCAATTTTTCACTGAGGTTCAGCTAGTGTCTAAAAATTCTGCTAAAACTAAATGTTGATATGGCAGGGTTCGCACATAATTTTTTTTTAAAAAAATTGGCCTTGGTGAAATGTAACTTTGTCTCAAAGTATAATGTACGAATATATGTGAAGAACAGAAGAACCCTGGCTTCTAGTTCAAGACATTCCTTTATTACCTATTCCATTCAAAATGTTTCCTGTCTGCTGTGTGCCAAGGCACTGTGTTGGTTGATATCCTAGATTTAATACGTATTTTCTCGCAAATGCAGTCACATGCACACATTTAGCAGTATTTTCCTAAGTGTGTAATTTAACTCTTAGGAAGCGAATGGTATACACACTCTGAGCACAACCATGCACGTATATACGACCACGGCATACATTCTTGAAATTACCTATGACAACCTCCCCCATCAGCAGACAAACTAAATGGCATGAATGTGCTAGCTTCAGTGCTACTAGAAGACTTTTCACTGAGCAACTTACAAGGTGACCAGCCTGCACGTCATTCCATGACTGGTTCCATGAATTTTGCAGAAAATAACCCAGGCTGAACTGCGCCGCGTCCCACTCCACTCACAAAACAAAAACTAAAGCAATTCCTCCAAACCAGACATGATTTTCCAGGAGCTCCTTAAAACAACTCTGCCCAATAAAGCAAAAGCTGGAAGCAATTACCAAGAAGAAAACACACACACACACACACACACACACACACACACACACACACACACACACATACACACACACTTTTAAAACAAAATTTCCTTGAGCCCATGTGGACCTAAACCGAACGCAAGGGGAGGCGGCGGAGAGGCCCGGTGCCGCAGGAGTGGCCACGGAAGGGTGGATCTCCCCACCCCCCAGGCAAAACAAAGGAAAACTTTACACAGGTTGCAGGTTTTCTATCCAACTCCCCCCCCCACCCCCGCTCGTCCCGCGCCCAGGTCCTCCCAGCCTGGCTCAGAGGCCGCCTGAGCCGGGCGGCCGGCGGACCTCTGTCCACTCTCCAGGGCAGAAAGGAGCCGCTCCCCGCGACCCCTGATCGGGCTCGGGGATCCGAATGAAGGCTCCACGCCCCCCCCACTCACACACACACATTTCCCACCCAACCTCCCTCCCCCACCCACACGCTCACCTCGTCGGGGGCGGGGTGGGCACACGGGACGCCCCGGAGGACGTGGGCAGGGACCAGGAAGCCCGGGGTGGGGTGGGGACCGCGGCCGCAGCGAGCAGGTAGCTCGGGCAGAAGACACACGCCCGCCGGGCCGGGGGAGGGGAGAAGTTTCTCCCCAACTTCCCAACTCCGGGCCGGTGGAGAGCTGCGATCCTGGAGTCGCCTTCCCGGAGCAGGGCGCACGGACCCAGCGCCGCCGGGAGCGGGGTCGGTAGTCCCCGCCCGCGGGGCCGCAATGGGGTCCTTACCTGCCCTCTGGCTGGGCTTGCACGGGTCGCTGTGGCCTTGGCTCTGGCACGAAGGAGAAGGGGCAGCAGGAGGATTGACGCCCGCCGAGGTCTCCTGATCTCCCTCCTCCACCCGGACCACATCCTAGGCGTGGGGGCGTGAGGCGCTGGGTGGCAGGCAGCAGGGAGGACTGCGGAGCCGGCCCTGGACGCCTGACTTCAGGAGGAGGGAATTCCCGGGCTCCCCCACCCCGCGACTCCCAAACCACGCCCCGTCCCCGTCCACGCCCCTTGCACCTTCCGCGGGGGCGGAGGCGGGGGCGGGGCGGGGGCGGGGCAGGCGGGGGCTGAGGCTACTTGGGCCTGGTGCCTGCTCACAGGGACTAGTGTGGCAAAACAAACTGGAAGTGAGTTTGGCCTAGTGGTTAAGGTGCTGGCCTAGAATGCATGAGGACCCGGGTTCGATTCCTCGGTACCACATACATAAAGGAAGATCAAACTACAATGCTTATAATAAGTAGCATGTTCAAAGTTGTTTCCTTTGTATATGTATGCATACTGAGTAATAACATAAAATAAAAATTTCCACCCTAGGTGACTGTCAGAAAGTTAGAAATCCAGTATACTAGCTGATGTGTAAATTTCCCCTTGTTAGTGAAATATAGTCAGTTATGTGTTCAATTTGTAAGTAGCAAATTCTGATCTGGACTTTCTAAAGATGCAGGTAACATTTGAACAGAGATGCCAGATGCTGTTCTGAGTTTCCTACATGTTAACTCAATCTTCATCACAAACATGAGGCAGAAAATTATGATGGTCCTATCCCGTAAGGAAAATGAGAAAAAAGAGAAGTTAACAGACAAAAATCCTAGCTGAGAGTGATTAAGCCCAAATAATTTAATTTAGAGCCAGCACTTACCTTACCTAGAGTTCTAGGAATAAATTTTTGAAGTTTAAAATTGGCCTGCAATGTTTCAGCTCTGCACTTATAAAATATGTATTCTTGCTTCTTGCATTCTTACCAAATGTTGCTTTGGTAGAAAATAAATCATATTAGGTAGAATATTGAAGGGGAAGTAGATATCCAGTTTAGCCCATCAGCTCTCTTACAGCTATTCTTCGTTGAAGTCAACTTTCAACTGAGTAGCAGAAAATTTTCATTTAAAAATAAATATATGGGCTCAAAGTATGGCCTAGTGGTAGAGTGCTTGCCTAGCCTGCATGAAGCCTTGGGTATGATTCCTCAGTACTACATATGCAGAAAAAACCTGAAGTGGGGCTGTGGTTCAAATGGTAGAGTCCTAGCCTTGAGAAAGTTCAGGGACAGTGTCCAGGCCCTGAGTTCAACCCCAGGACTGGCTAAATAAATAAATAAGCTGGGTGTTGGTGGTTCACACCTGTAATCCTAGTTACTCAGGAGGCTGAGATCTGAGGACTGTGGTTCGAAGCCAGCCCAAGCAGAAAAATCTATAAGATTCTTTTGTCCAATAAACTACCCAGAAAAAGGCAAAAGTGGTGCTGTAGTACAAGTAGAACTCTAGCTGTGAGCAGGGAGGCTCAGGGTCAGTGTTCAGGCCCTGAGTTCAAGCATTAGGACTGGCAAAATAGACAGATAGATAGAAAGATAGAACAAGACATCTCTCTGTATTAAGCAATCCTCCCTTAAGGAAAAATAAAACTTTCCTTCAGCAACATGAACATCTCCTTGGACTAGGGGTATGGAGGAAGAAAATACTCCAGATCCAATCCCCAGCAGCAGATAAAGAGCTGCTGTGGTGGCCCATGCCTGTAACTTTAGCACTAATGAAACTGAGGCAGAAAGACGGAATGACTGAGGCCAGCTTTGGCTACATAGTGAGAGCCTGACTTAAATAATAATAATAATAATATCCACTGTTTGTTCTCAAACCAGAGTTGTTCTAAGTTATTTCCAAAGAAGTCAAGGGACCACCACATGCCTGAGAAATGAAATGCTAAATTTACATGAATGGTGGAAGGCAACGCAAATGTCCTATGTTGGTCTATACCTTACTCTATCGTTGAATACACTCTGAAGCCTGTCTTCTTTTTGATGATGCATGAATTCATTGCTCTGTCCCTTATACTCTCTTCTAATGATTCAACTAACAAAAAATGTTGATGTAAGATTTACTCCTTTAAGCAGCTTCCATTCTCTTGGCCATAAAAATGTGAGGCTTGGATTGGTGGCTCACAACAATAATCCCTGTTGTGTGGGAGGCAGAAATCTGGAGTACTGCAGTTTGAGGCCAGCCTGGGCAAAATGTGAAATCTTATCTCAACTAATAAGACAGGTGTGGTGTCTTGTGCATGTAGAATCCCAGCTACGCAGGAGGCCAATAGTAGACAGATCAATGTCTAAGGCCCATCCTGAGCAAAAACTCAAGACCCTACCTGAAAAATAACTAAAAGCAGAAAAGGGTTAGAGGTGTAACTTAAATGATAGAGTGCCTCCTTAGCAAGCATGTTTAATACCCTAGTACCACAAAAATGAATTCAAAAACATGAAAATTGAATCCGTATTCTTTATTCAGACTTGACTGCCCTTTTCTTGGCAGTCCTGGGGCTTGAATTCAGGGCCTGAGCATTGTCCTTGGGCATTCTCAAGGCCAGTGCCCTACTACTTGAGCCACAAGCACCACATCTGGCTTTTTCTGTGTGGTACTGAGGAATCAAACCCAGGGCTTCATGCATGCTAGGCAAGCACTCTACCACTAAGCTACACTCCAGCCTTTGACTGCTTTTATACATTAAAGAATTTAAATTAGTTTTTACTATAGCCTCTGAGGTTATCCCTGTCTCCTTCATCTCTTTGTCATCTTCCTTATCTTGCGTATCTTCCTCTTCCTTGTTTTGTAAGTACTCTACAACTCAGTGTAATTTAATTTTATCTACCAAGATCCAGTCTCAATTATTACGGTCTCTCTGAGGCAAGCCTGGTGGGCGTCCTATTACCTAGCTCCTTATCATCACCACTCATACATATAACCAACACATTGCATGATTTTTTTTTCTTTTTTGATGCCAGTTTGGGGGCTTCAACTGAGGGCCTGCATTCTGTCTCTGAGCTTTTGTGCTCCAGGATAGTGCTCTAACCATTTGAGTCATGGCCTCCACTTCCAGTTTTTTGGGTTGGTTGTTAATTGAAGATAAAAGTCTCACAGACCTTCTTACCTAGGCTACCTTCAAATCATGTTCCTCAGATCTCAACCTCTTGATTAGAGTTACGGATGTGAGCCATCAGGACCTGCCTATATGCATTTTATAAGCTTTACCTTGCCTCAGTTATTTCAGTGCATGTAGGGTATTTATTTATTTATTTATTTATTTATTCTGTGAATGGATATATTTATTTTAATATATTTTTATTGTAATTAATAGAAGGGTTACATTATATTCACCAGATAGAAGGTGCATTACTTCACAAACATTGATACCCTTTCTCATGTCTTGGTCCCCAGTTCCCTCTCCCCACCCCCAACCCTCATTTTGTTTTACCCCCTTCCCTATCCTATTTCAAATAACCAAATATGCATATATACAATATATCAGACAATCAGGTGAAATACTGTAACAATATGAGTTAACCAAGAGACAGAAAAAGAGATGAGAGATAACATAGTACATTAAGGACAACAATCACTCATTATATGGCTTTTGTTTCTATATCCTGGAGGTTCTTTCATTTAGCATCATCTTATATGGCCTTATGTATCTAGGTTTTACTCTATTGTAAATCTCTGTTAGGTGAGCCCAAGGTTTCTACTGATAATGACAAATGAGACAAACCATTGAGCCTGTGTTCCTTTGGGTCTGGCTTACTTCACTTAATATGATTTTTTCAAAGTCTTTCCATTTCTTTACAAATGGGGCAATGTCGTTCTTTCTGACAGCAGGATAGGATACCGTTGTGTATAAATACCACATCTTGTTGATCCACTCATCAACTGAGGGACATGTGGACTGGTTCCATATCTTTGCTATGGTAAATAGTGCTGCAATGAATATTGTTGTGCTAGTGAATTTAGTATGTCCTTGTTTCTAGACAAGTGGGTAAATGCTGAGTAGTGGAATTTCTGGTTCATAGGGGAGCTCTATGTTTAGTCTTTTGAAGAATGCCATACTGCTTTCCATAGTGGTTGAAGGAGTTTGCACTCCCACCAACAGTGTAGTAGTGATCCCTTCTGGCCACATCCCCTCCAGCATCTATTGTTATTAGATTTCTTGATCCTGGCTATTCTAACTGGTGTGAGGTAGAATCTTAGAGTTGTTTTGATTTGCATTTCTTTTATGGCCAGAGATGTTGAGCATTTCTGTGTCTGTATGCCATGTAGGGTATTTATCTAGACATTTTCCTTATCTTTATAAAACATCTAGAGGATTGGGTCTAACTGCAGAGATTAGATATTTTGTTTTAACTTTTGATTTGGCCCAAATCTTGACTATTTAACTTATATTTAGAAGCCAAATATAATGTTTTACATCATTGCCTTTTTCAAATTAAAAAAATAAAGAAAACAAAAACCTCTGTGCTGGAGATGTGCTAGAGATTGAACCTAGGGCCTTTCATAAGTGAGTACATGCTGTACCTTGGAGATACATTTCTATCCTTATATTATTTTCTTTCTGATATGTAAGTCCAGCTGCTAATGCTGAATGGATCGGAAACAATGTAGCAATTCAACTGGAATTTGCAAGTTCATCCTGGAATTCAGAGGGTAATGGAGACCCCTGGCTGAAGTTTTTCTCCTTTTCTTTTACTTTTTTTCCATAATTCTTTCATTCTTTCCATTCTTCCATTATCATAAGGATAATGATCCTACCTCCCCATCGCCAAAGAACATTCGCAATACAGAAGAAAAGCACTTCTTAGAACATGAAATGAAAATGAAGTGGGGATACCAATTCACAGGTTTCTCCCAGGTATAAGAACACATTCCACAGAAATTACAGCCAACTAGGAATTAACACCTAACAGTAGGAAAAGTTTAGTGACTCAGCCACTAAGGCACTGATTTTTTATAGTTTACAAGTGCCAGGCAAATTGCTAGTACCATTAATTTCTAACACCAAGGAATTTAGGTAATTAATGAAATGAGAATTCTGTAAGTCAGAAACGCCTTGTTTGAGCCAGGCCCCAGGGGCTCATGCCTATCATCCTAGCCACTTGGGGGGCTTAGTCCTGGAGGGTTACAATTTGAAGCCAATCCAGGCAGGAAAATCCACGAAACTCTCTCTGCAATAATAATAATAATGAGGAGGAGGATGATGATGATGAGCCAGATTGGAGACAAAAGTCAATTGGGAAGGCCATGTACAAGGTGAACTAGAAGTGGAGCTGTGATTCAAGTGGTAGAGCTCCTGCCTTAAGTGAGAAAACTAAGTGATAGCCCTGAGTTCAAGCACTTGTGCACGCATGCGCACACACACACACACACACACACACGCACACACACATGCACACACACACACGCACACACACACACACACACACACACACACACACACACACACTGAGCTAAGAACAATAAGTTCCAGCCATGAAACCAGAAAAAAAAGTGGGGGAGGGTAAGAAAAATTTGTGACAAATATCTTTTAAAATTTATGCCAGCTAGAAAAAGTCTGAAATTCTAACATAAAGTTTCAAGGTGAGGAAAATGAAGATTAAGAACTAACCAAGGGCTGGGAGTTTGGCCTAGTGGTAGAGTGCTTGCCTAGCATGCACAAAGACCCAGGTTTGATTTGTTGGTACCACATACATAGAAAAAGCTGGAAGTGGTACTCCAGCTCAAGTGGTAATGTGCTAGCCTTGAGAAAGCCCAAGGACAGTGCTCAGGCCCTGAGTTCAAGCCTCAGGACTGGCAAAAAGAAAAGAAAAGAAAAGAAAGAATGTAACCAAGCCCAATTCTGGTAGCTCACATCTAATCCAACCTATTTGGAAGGCTGAGATCTGAAGATTGTGATTCATAGCTAACCCAGGCAGGAAAGTTCAGGAGACCCATATGTCCAGTTGATCACCAAAAAGCTGGAACTGGAGCTGTGGCTCAAGTGGTAGAATGCTAACCTTAAGCCAATAGCTAAGGGAGAGGGCACAGGTCCTGAATATTGGTACCAGCCCCAATATTGGTATATGTGTATGCATACACACACACATGCACACACATACCACACACACAATGTAATAGCTGGCTGCTGCTGCTTATGCCTGTGTTCTTAACTATTCAGGAAGCTGAGATTTGTCTGAGGATCCCAGTTCAAAGCTAATTGGGGAAAGAAATGTTTATTTTTATGCAGCAAAAAGCCAGAAGTGGAGTTTTGGCTCAAGAAGTAGAGCACCAGCCTTGAGTGAAGGAGCAAAAGGAGAGCACTTAGGCCTGGAGTTTAAGCACTAGTCCCATCTCAAAAGAAAAGAAAAGAAAAAAACCTTTTCTGGCCGCAATACATATAAATGGTTTTTCACAAGTATGGTAATATAGTCAGGTATAGGTAAAGGGGAAGTTTTTGTCTCTGAAATTCTAAGGAAAACATCAACATCAATAATAACAAAAAATCCCCAAAATCCCTAAATGAATACCAGGAAACAGAAGACAGTTGGGGGAGAAGAAGCAATAATAAGTGATAGGAAAACGAGCAGAGGCAGGCAGGGAAGCGTTCCATGGGAATAAAGGCAAACTTTTTTTTATTGTAATTAGTAAAAGGGTTACATGATATTTGCCAGATAGAAGGTGCATTAATTCACATACATTGATACCCTTTCACATATCTTGGTACCCGTTTCTCTCCCCCCCCACACTCCCCACCCATCTTGGTTTTCCCCCCTTCCCTATCAAATTTCAAATATCCAAATACAAATAAATTCAATATATCAGATAACAAAGTGAGATACTATACCAATATGAGATAACCAAGGGACAGCAAAGGAGATGAGAGACAACATAGTACATTAAGGACAACAATCATTCGTTATATGGCTTTTGTTTCACTATCCTGGAGGTCCTTTCAATTAGCTTCACATTATATGTCCTTATGTATCAAGATTTTGTTCTATTGCAAATCTCTGCTAGTAGAGCCCAAGGTTTCTACTGATTATGACGAATGAGGGAAACCATTGAGCCTAAGTTCCTTTGAGTCTGGCTTACTTCACTTAACATGATTTTTTCTAAGTCTTTCCATTTCCTATCAAATGGGGCGATGTCATTCTTTCTGACAGCAGCATAGAATTCCATTGTGTACAAATACCACAACATGTTGATCCACTCATCAACTGAGGGACATCTAGGTTGGTTCCATATCTTTGCTATGGTGAATAGTGCTGCAATGAACATTGTTGTGCTAGTGGGTTTAGTATGTCCTTGTTTCTGGGTGGTTGGGTAAATGCCAAGTAGTGGAATTGCTGGGTCATAGGGGAGTTCTATGTTTAGCCTTTTGAGGCACTGCCACACTGCTTTCCATAGTGGTTGAACGAGTTTGCACTCCCACCAACAGTGTAGTAGTGATCCCTCCTGGCCACATCCCCTCCAGCATCTGTTGTTATTCGTTTTCCTGATCCTGGCCATTCTAACTGGAGTGAGTTGGAATCTTAGGCAATGTTATTTCAGGGACAGATAACATAACCATTTTTTCTTCTGTCTTGTGAGTTTTATTATTCTAGTTATCTCACATAAGTAAAATTACCCAATATTGATCTCTGTGTGTATGAATGTAGTGTACCTTTATGTGTATGTATATATATATATATATATATATATGTATACACATATTAGGGCTTGAACTTAGGGCCTGACTTTTTCACTAAGGCTGGCACTCTACCACTTGAGCTATGCCTCCACTTCTGGCTTTTTAGTGTTTAATTGGAGATAAGAGTCTCACTGTCTAGACTGGCAGAGGAGGAAAGGGAAGTTCTGTAGTAGGAGGAAGGGCAGTGGGCAGACTGGATGCCAGATGGTTTCTGCTTTTGTTCTTGTTTGCCAGTCCTGGGCTTCAGCTCAGGGCATGAGCACTGTCCTTGGGCTTTCTCAAAGTCAGAGCTCTACCACTTGAGCCATAGCACCATTTCTGGCTTTTTTTTTCTATGTATGTGGGACTGAGGAATCGAACCTGTGTCTTCGTGCATGTTAGGCAAGCACTCAACCGCTAGGCCAAACTCCCGGCCCCAAAATGAGTCAACTTTTCTTTTCCTTTTTTTTTTGCCAGTTGTGGGCTTGAGCTCAGGGCCTGAGCACTGTCCTTGGACTTTCTCAAGGTTAGAATTCTACCACTTGAGCCTCAGCACCATTTCTGGCTTTTTTCTATGCATGTGGTACTGAGGAATCGAACTCGGGTCTTCATGCATGCTAGGCAAGCACTCTACCACTAGGCCAAACTCCTGGCCCCTACTTCTGGATTTTTGTCTGTGTATGTGATACTGGGGAATCAAACCTGGGTCTTTGTGCATGCTAGGCAAGCACTCTACCACTAGGCTAACCTACTGGCGCCCCATTTTTGCTTTCTAACGGAAGCTCCAGGAACAGTCACCAGTGGTCATATGGATTTTAACTAAGAAAACAGGCTTCGGGGCCAGCATTCCAGCTCTGTCATTTCTCAGCACTGATCTTTGAGGCCTCAGATTTTCATCTGCAAAATTGGGATTGTTTTCTTTTCCTACTCTTGTTGGACTGCAGTGAAAGTGACCTTGAGCTCCATTTTTTTTTAGAACAATAAAAGGCAGGCTACAAGGAAAACTAAGATGGGCTGATGGCTAGACTACCTCTGTGGTGAATAGATAAGAAATTTACTTGCCTGCAAAGGAGTGCTGAGCCATGCATGGCCAAGGGCTAACTTTGAAAACCAGTTAGATGCAGTTAGATTTCTATGGCAGCAGGAGAAGCTAAGGCAAGCTATTAGACAGAGAGGAAGTAGGGCAGAAAACCATATGGCCAGCCAAGTTCAAGTGTTCCCAGGACTGGGACTAAGTGTATGGACTGTAGTCCAGGGTGGAACTGGTAAAATAGGTGACAGGAAGAACACCAGCATCAACGAAGCTATGCGTGAAGTGACAAGGGCAGGCTTAGCAGCTACGAGTTATGGCCAGGCAGAGAGAAACCAGATGCATTGTTCTGGGACCCTTAGTTCAGTTTATTCCACACCCCCCACTACCTGGGAATCATGTGCTTCTCCAGTGGTTCCTCAGGGACAATTCTTACAATCAGAGTAACTCCACTGTCATTTGTCTAGAACAGAGGGGAGGAGTGCTCAGGTGGTGGAAGAAGTACATTCATTTGTAAAATTTCATTAGGTGAGAAAAGGTGTTTCATTGTTCACTATTTTCTTTTGGTTTAGAAACAAACCATTTGAAGGAGTGAACTTGAATTTGATAGTGAGAAGACTTATTTGGGTCTTGCAAAATAGTGTGTGTGTGTGTGTGTGTGTGTGTGTGTGTGTGTGTGTGTGTGTGTTGATACAAGGGCCTTGCAGTATCAATTGCTCGGCTTTTCTGCCCATGGCTGGGACTCTACCTCTTGAACCATACAGGCTATTTGTTAGTTAATTATAAAAGAGTCCCAAGGATGTTTTGCTCAGGTAGGCTTTGAACTCAGCTGTGTCTCCCCTCACTTCATGTATCTAGGAGTGCAGGTATGAGGCACTGACACCTGACTGATCCTGCAAAGTCTGGTCCTTCAAAATAGTGAGGTTTGGGCTAAGTCACTTGCCTTCTTGGGGGTCTCTGGACTGGATCTTTGGCTAACATCCATTCTTTCTGGCTTGCAAAGGGATGGAATCAGCAATTTCTCCATAAAGTGCCAGAAAGGTTTTTATATGCCACCTTGTCTTCTAAGTGTATAGTGCTATCAGGAGGCTCAGGCAGGGGGAAGGGCAGCTTTTTATCCATATCTGGGAAAATTCTTTCCAAGGACATGAGGCCCTGATCAGGGTAAGAGTACTCTATTGTTAGAATAAATTGAGGATGAATTAGATATGGCCCCATAGCCAGAATCTCATCATGACAACCAGCCTATCTCATTGACACATATGAATAATTTATGGTGTGCTTAGCTTGTTGGAAAGAAGGTTGAGCATAGTAGCCAAAACTTGCTTGCAGTCATGCTACTTCAATTAGAGTTGGTCTTTCATTTTCAGGGATCTTGAAAATGACTCCATTTTCAGGTTCAGATCTAGCTTATGTTTCCCAGCATAGTTATAAAAGCACTCCAATGTCTGTGCTGCTTATTTAGCAGCACTACTTGTTCGCACAGAGAAGAGGTCAGAGGCACCGCTACAATGATCCACCATGGTTTCTTTTATCTCTAGGACTTTAAAAACTAGCAATGTGGGAGAGCCAGGTGTAGGATTCAGAAGGGTTTTCAGAAGAAAAGTGTCTGGAAATAGCCTTGAATTACGAATTACCTACCCTGCGCATACAGGGTGTCAGCAACAACGGCTGTCGCAAAACATGAACTAAAGTGATGAAAGAACACAAGCCACAGGGAGTTGTTATTGTTTTGTACTTGTGTTCATTCTTGAACCCTTCAGGATATGGAGGCAAGGTCTCTCCTGGAACTTTACATACCCATTTCCTAGCTTAAATCCTTACTTTTTTTGCATTTTTTATTGTAATTAGTAAAAGGGTTACATGATATTTGCCAGATAGAAGGTGCATTAATTCACATACATTGATACCCTTTCACAAGTCTTGGTACCCATTTCCCTCCTCCCCCACACCCCTCAGCCATCTTGGTTTTCCCCCCTTCCCTATCAAATTTCAAATAACCAAATACAAATAAATTCAATATATCAGATAACAAAGAGAGATACTATAACAATATGATATAACCAAGGGAAAGCAAAGGAGATGAGAGACAACATAGTACATTAAGGACAACAATCATTCGTTATATGGCTTTTGTTTCGATATCCTGGAGGTCCTTTCAATTAGCTTCATACTATATGGCCTTATGTATCAAGATTTTGCTCTATTGCAGATCTCTGCTAGTAGAGCCCAAGGTTTCAACTGATTATGACGAATGAGGGAAACCATTGAGCCTAAGTTCCTTTGAGTCTGGCTTATTTCACTTAATATGATTTTTTTCTAAGTCTTTCCATTTCCTAACAAATGGGGCGATGTCATTCTTTCTGACAGCAGCATAGAATTCCATTGTGTACAAATACCACAACTTGTTGATCCACTCATCAACTGAGGGACATCATCACTGCTTGTATTTTCCTTGGCAGGCCATGCAAAGGTCTATGACATAGAGTCTGGGAAAGGACCTTCAGATATTGGCCTGTCAGGAAGGTCACGACAACAACAGTGGGTCCAGCAGTTGAAAGGAAAAGGAGATGTGATACACAACAGTGAAAATTCATTATAGAAACCAGGCGCCAATGAGGAACCACTGTATTAATAGCTTCTCAGGGGCTGAGATGTGGAGACTGAGGTTCCGAGCCATCTCCAGAAGAAAAGTTCCTGACACTCAAAGGTCAAAAGTGGAAGAGTGGCTGAAGTGACAGAGTACAAGCCTGGAGCCAAGAAGCTTAAGGACAGTGCCCAGAACCAGAATGTAAGCCTCACAACTGGCACCAGGAAAGAACACAAACATTAACCACGTCATATCTGTCTTCCAAGCTCCACTGGAGGCATAAATAGGAACATCCCAGTCCAGAGGTCAGTGTGGATGAGGGGGCATGAAGGGACAGGTGTCCAAGGAATATCATAGGGCCTGCAAATGACATCACCTTTCCAAGCTGAAATGTAGTGTCCCCTAATCCACTGCTGACAGCCACACACTTGAAGGAAATCAAATTTTCCTAACTCCATCAGACAGACAGGATTCAGCCAGGCCTCAATGCTCAGGGCCCTGTGAGGACGGGCTTGTGATTGTACACTGAGAGACTCTGTGTCAGGGGCCAGAACATATTGGTCTGAGCCTCAGTGCTTTTCTGTTTGCAGCTTGGGACATGGTGGAGTTTAGCCCTGAGGCCTGTCCACTGGGCATCCCATACAATCTTTATGGTTCCTCAAATTTCCATTGCCCTGTTCTTTCTCTTTAAAGTCACCAGCTTAGAACATTGGAAATTGTGGTTAAAGGGATACAGGACTGGGCACCAGGAGGCACAGAGCCCATCTGTATCTCCTCTAAGGTGGTGTGGCTTCTGCACCCAGGTCTACCTGGGGAGAGTAGTATTGAACAGTTGCTAGAAGAGTGAATGGATGAGTTCATGCTCAGGACTAGCAAGTGGTGAGAAAAGGGGTCATCTGGGGAGGGTGTGTCAGAAGGAAGGGCTCAACTGAAGGGACCTCCACAGATGACCTCACTTCCTTCACAGTGGAACTTGGAACCTTGGTATCCCGGCACCCACAGTCAACACAAGCCCCCAACTGCTTACTTGTGTGGCTAGCAGACGTTCAGGAGATTTTGCCCGATTTTTCTCAAATGGGAGAGGCTCAGGTCCCATAGAAGAGCGCAGAGGGTGCTTGGCCCACGTGTGCCCAAACAAGGCCAGGCCTGCCCATGGACACTTCTGGAGATGTTGTTACTGGACCCAACAGGTGACATGGGGAGGTTCAGGGCAGTGAGAGTCTGGGGAGCTGAACATATGGAAATTTCCTGGTCATTAACGGCTCTCCTCTCCGTGTGTGTGTGTGTGTGTGTGTGTGTGTGTGTGTGTACTTGTGTGTATGTGTGGTTAATAATTCTTTAAGTAATTCACCTGACCCTATGTTTGCCTATTCCATGTGCCTTTTTTTTAGCATAGAGCTATTAAGTATGCTTTGTCAATAATCACGTGCATGCATACTAAATGAATGACAAACAAAAATCAGAGATGTGTACTCATATTCGTTGACTCTCTGGCTAATCCACACTCGTGTAAACATGTGATGACACACTAATCAGGAGGAAGCATAGGAGTATGCTTGGTCTCAAAAGGGAAGGCCAGGTGAAAGTCATCCTAAGGGAACACAAACATTGCCAGGGGTAAGTTCTTTTGGCTAGAGTCCCCTCAGCTTTCCTGTCTCAGGTTAGTACTATACTGCATGAGACACACGTTCCTATGGCACTTGGTGGATACTTGGACATGTAACTCTCACAGAATTTCCACCTCAGGCTGCCTTTGAATCTCCTTGACATCTCAGACTCCATAGTAGCTAGAGTGCAGGCATAAGCCGCTGTCACTGAACCTGTTTCTTTCTTTTTTTTTAAATTAATTTATTTATTATACATTCATTCATTTACTTACTTATTCTGACACCCAAAGTACGTATTTTTTATATTTTTATTGTAATTAATAAAAGGGTTACAAGATATTTGCCAGATAGAAGGTGCATTAATTTACATACATTGATACCCTTTCACATGTCTAAGTACCCACTACCCTCCCCCCCGCCCCGTCTTGGTTTTCTCCCTTTCTCTATCAAATTTCAAATAACCAAATACAAATAAATTCAATATGTCAGAAAACAAAGTGAGATACTGTAACAATATGAGATGCCCAAGGGACAGCAAAGGAGATGAGAGACAACATAGTACATTAAGGACAACATTCATTATATGAGCCACTTTCTTTCATCTTAGAAAAGGAATGAATCAAAGCAGTGCAGGACAGATGACTTTTGGATTGTTTGTTTGCTTGTTTTTGTTATGCATTGAACCCGAGACCTTATTCTTAAGATAGACAACCCCATGAGCCTGTAAACCTTAATCACTGTTCTTTTTTCAATAACTGGACTCCTCATTAGTACATTGTTGAGTATGGAGGATATTCAATGGGATAGGGGTACCTTGCTCCAATCCTCCTTATGAATGGTGGTTATCCCATAGGCATGTGGTTCAAGAGACCCGAGGTCACCCACCCACACAGGACTGCAGCCTCTCAGAAAATGTCACTGGAATTGCAGAGAATATACACTGGACCTACAACACATGGTATTCCATTTAAATGCACAGGGCAGGGAATGTGGCCTAGGGGTAGAATGCTTGCCAGGCATGCACAAATCCCTAGGTTCAACTCCACAGTACAACAGAAACAGGAAAACCTGCAAAGAGGTGCTGAGAAACAAGAGGTAGAGCCTTGGCCAGAATCTCTAGGAAACACTAAACCCCAAATAACTACTCCAGAAAAGCAGGCAGTGACCCTGTGGCTCAAACGCTAGAGCTCTAAACATAGGAAAAAATAAAGTTTAAGGACAGCTCCCAAGCATGTATTTAAAGATATCCAGACTGATAAAAGAAAAAAATTATATTTGGCAATTCAGTCTAGGCTTCTGACACTTACATATATCCATAGAAGAGAGAGATGCACAAATATATAAGTATATATAAGTGTGTGTGTGTGTGTGTGTGAGTGTGTGTGTGCTCAAGAAACTCAAGGGTATGATGTAACATAGTGGAGATAGAAAGCAGCTGCTCTATGTAGTCGAGAGTTCCAGTATCCCTAGATCTAATGACTCTCCTCAGTGTGTAGGCCCTTCCACTGTTAAAGAAGCTTCATTCTTGTACAGATGTTCCATGTCTTATGATGTCCTGTAATGCTGACTTCTATGCAGTCCAATAATTGCTAGAAAAGTGATTTCACTGCAGAAAATGGACAAACATATTTCTGAATTCAAATAATGCCAATGGGGCTAATAGGCCTCAAAGGAGTATGTCACCAGATGTCCATGAAACTCACATTCAAGAAGCTGCACACAGAACATTCTCCAACAATGATCCACTGCCAGGATACACAAATAGCCTAAAAGAATACCAAACATGCACATCATTGCTCATATCTGGCTGAATGTGGGGTTTGTATGAGGTTACACCATAAAATAGACTTCTGATTCAAACCAGTGGAAAGAGACAATGAAGGACACTGCATATTAATGAAGGGAATGATCTAAGGGGAAAACACCCAAGAAGAGGTAAATAAACATTGATGCACAAACCAATGAATCAACTATGTACACTTTATTTTATTTTTATTTTTTTTGCCAGTCCTGGGCTTGAGCTCAGGGCCTGAGCACTGTCCTTGGACTTTCTCAAGGCTGGAGTTCTGCCACTTGAGCCTCAGCACCACTTCTGGCTTTTTTTTCTATGTATGTGGTACCGAGTAATCGAACCCGGGTCCTCCTGCATGCTAGGCAAGCACTCAACCACTAGGCCAAACTCCCGGTCCATCAACTATGTACACTTTAAAACAGTGTCTTAAGGCTAACCAAAGATGATGGCTCCGTTCAACAATAGATGTTAACAATCTACTCTCAGCAAAATAAAGGATAACCCAACTAAATCATCTGTGAAGACCAGGCTGAAACATATGAGAAAACAATTACCCAATATACTTATCAGTTTGCCATATATATATAAATACATAGCTATATACTGATGTATACATGGGTTAAACAATAGGTATATATATGTACTCAGAAACATATCTCTATGAAAGACACTATAGAAAAACATATTTTTCTTGTGGGGTTTTGCTGATTCTGTTTTCTTATTTCTTTCTGTACATTTGTTTTCATGTGTATCTTGGGTAGGAACATAGAACTCAGGACAAAAGTGTGAAAATATCCATCAGTGATGTTCAATAGACATTGTATTGAAAGACATCTACACAAGTCACATGTAGAAACAGAAGCAGGAAACTGATAGTTTGCGGAAGGATTGACACTGGAGAAAAGGAAAAGAACTCAACACATGTCCTATGTAACTAACCATTCTACGCATCTGTGAAAATAATGTAACTTCTTTACATAGTGATAAAAAATACAGTGAGAGCCTGGTTGGTGCTGGTGGGAGGCTGAGATCAGAGGATCACGGTGCCTGTGCAGAAAAGTCCCCATGAAATGTTCCTGCCACATAGCCACTGAAAACTCCACAAGTAGACATGGGGCTTGAAGCTGCAGTACTCTAGCTTTGAGCAAAAAGAGCTCTAGAACAACGTCCAGGTCCTGAGTACAAATTCCTAAAGGCAGGAAGGGAAAGGTTGGAGACCTTGATAATGCTCAGGTGCTCATGGGATCCAAGCTATGTGACCGAAGCTGGGAGAGACTGCAGGCTACATGGATCCTCTGCAAGCTGGCCGCCTGCAGGAAGGAGGGGCCCAGTCCTCCACCTCACTCCTGAGGGCAGATGTCCATTCAGTCTCTCAGGCCCCTGCCAAACTCTCTAGGAATAAGTGGGAGAATGTGGGGGGAGCGATGAAGGCACCAGGAAGACAGCAGAAGCACACGTGTGTCCAGGAGCAGGTAGGAAAGAGGTCCCTGTGGCTGGAGAGACATGACAGAACACACTTCCCAGACCAGGAAATGGCCACACAGGTCCATACTGAAATAAAGTGTTCCCCAAACCCACTGCTGACAGCCACAAAATGAGGACGTCAAACTTCCCTTGGCCCACACTCACGCATGCTCTACCCAGGTGTCAGTCCTCCAGTCCCAGTAAGGAAGGGGTTGTGCCCTGTGTAGACAACAACTGTGTATCAGGGACAGAGCACCTTGGCCTGAGCCTCAGTGATTTTCTACTTGAAGCATGGCAACTGGTGAGACTTGACCCTGAAGCCTGACCACTGGGGAGTCCATAGCATCTCTCAGAAATCTTCATCTTAAGGTTCCCCTTTCATGTCTTAGAAGACAAGTGAAGAGCAGAGTGGGACTTGAGAGAAAAGGGGTTTAAGTTTGGGTCCCATGAGGCTGAGAACCCAATTGTGTCTCCTCCAGGGTGGTGTCAACTCCACTCAGGTCTACCCCAGGACCATAGAATTGAGGTGCTGGGGCAACACTGGACAGCTGTATCCTGCTCAGAGCCAGCACATGGATAGAGAAGGGGACCTTTGGAGAGAGAGTGTCAGAAGGAAGAGGTCAATTGAAGGGACCTCCACAGATGACCTCACTGCCTCACAATGGAACTTAGGACCTTGGTATTCTGGCACCCACAGTCAACACAAGGCCCACACCACTCACTTGTGTGGCTAGCAAACGTTCAGGAGATGTTTGCCAGTTTTTCCTGAAATGGGAGAGGCTCAGGCCTCATGGAAGAGTGCAGAGGGTGCCTGGCACACGTGTGTCCAAACAAGGCCAGTCCTGGCAGTGAGAACTTCTGGATCATTGGACCCCACAGGTGACATGAGGAGGCCCAGGCCAGTAAGTGGCTGGAAAGCCCACCACATCTAAGTCTCCAGTCATTACCAGCTCACCATTTCCTCTGTCTATTTGTCTGTGTGTGTGTGTGTGTGTGTGTGTTTGTGTGTGTGTGTGTGAGAGAGAGAGAGAGAGAGAGAGAGAGAGAGAGAGAAAGAGACAGAGACAGAGACAGAGAGAGGCAGACAAACAGACAGACACAGACACAGAGAGAGGCATACAGACAGAAAGACATGGAAACAGAAGGACTGACAGAGTGACAAGACAGTAAGACAGAGGGACAGGAAATGAGATACAGAAACAGAGACAGCAGGACATACATAGAGAGAATAGGAACTTATTTTAATGTAATTCCCTGGACTGTATGTCAGAGTCCTCTTTGGTTCCCTAGTTTCAGCTTAAACTATTCCCCTGGTCCCACTCCAGGATGAAGTTCCAAGCCAGGATGAGGGCTGCAGGGCAGGCACCCTGGAGCAGCTGGTGGAACACTTGGTGCCTGCCCAGCTGACCGGGGAACACTTCTTCATCCCCCCCTTCCTCTCCACTTACCGAAAATTCACCAGCACCAAACAGGTCCTGGACCTGCTCTTCCAAACGTGAGTACCAACTGCAAGGGCAGTGGACTCTTTTTCTCCACGGGACCCGGGGAATGACCTGCACAACTCTCAGGGCTACTCTGATCCTGTGGAGTGGGGGTGGGCAGAGAAGCATCTTAAGTTATGCCAGGGCCATGGGAAATGCCTTGTGTGCTCCCTAGTACTGTAGGCTCAGCCCTGTGACCTTCTTCTTCAGGACACAGCTTTCTGCCTCCAAGCTCTGAGCCCTCAGACAAAGCAGACTTTCCCTGTTTGGAGAATGGTTCCTCAACTACATGTAGACAGAGCAGGGATAGCTGAAGGCAGAGTGAGAGACCCTTGGCCCACAGGATTCTCAACGGAGAAAAGGCTTGTGCCTTTCCATTGCATAGAGGTTGAAGCCCCTACGAGTCTGGACATGTTTGTAGGGAGAAAGCACAAATAAGCCGCACTGTTGCAAGCTGGATAAAACACAGGAAGAGACAGCCAGTAACTGTCCAATTCCTCCACAGGTTCAGTAGAGATGAGGCCTTCAAGGACTCCTCTACACAGGATGAAATCCTGCCTTTCTCCAGCCAGGATGGCATGCCACAGGACAAACTCAGAAAGTGTGTGGACTTTGGTCGCAAAGGAGGGCATCTGTGTGCAGAGTGGAGCCAGGTTTGAGTGTAGCGTGGTGGGCAAGCTCAGGATCCCAGAGATCTTGACGTTCTCACCACAGGGTTGAAGTGTGGCATATGTATGCAGGAGGAGGCTGACCCATGACTGGGAGTGCTGTTGGGATCACTGGTGGAGGCTTCAACTCAGAGCTGAGCCCTGTGCCAACCCATCCTCTGCAAAGCCCCTGATGCCCAGCCTTGCCTGTCCTCACCATGGCCTCGCAAACAGGATTAGAGCATTGATGTCATGTTTTAGGACTTCTACTGACCCTAAAAAGGCTGGCAGAGTAGAAGGCCTGGCTGGGTCACCAAGAGAACAGTGAGGTGGGGAGATAGCCCATGTGTGGCTCTTGGAATTGAGGCAGCAGAGTCACCAGTGGATGTGCACCAGCAGCCAGTTCATGCCAGGCATACAACAGACCCCATGGAGACTCCATGCAGTGGGGAGGGATTGGAGAGCTGCAGGAGTATGGGGAGCTCCCTGGAGAGGGCAGAGTTGCTCATCCCATGATTGGGTGCTGGCTCCCTGGAATTCCCTTCAATCCCTCCTTGGTTCCTGAGGATTGTCACTACCTCCACCACCAAAGAAGCTTGGCTTGGGGAGATACTGATCTCCATGTTTCAAATGAGTGCTGAGAGTGTCTGGGGTAGCCCCTGGTCAGGTTTCTGACTCTGCTGCCCACCATCTTCCCCTAGTGCCATCTCTTCTATCCTGGACATGTGGCTGGACGAGTACGGGGAGGACTTCTGCCAGCCTGCACACTTTGCCTGCCTCAAGCAGTTGATGGCTCATCTGAAGAGGCACATGACTGGAACACACGTGGAGAGCCGGGCACAACTGCTCCTGGCTCAGATGGAGGCCCAAGAGCCAAGCCAGACACAGCCTGATGGTGTGGAAACTGGGTGGGAAGACAGAAGAAAGAGGCAGGATGAATGTGGGCCATAACAGGGTGGAAAGGCTCTAATATAGGCCTTCTGCCATGAAGAAGAAAGACACTGGAACATAGAGACTGTGCAGAGAAGTTGAAAATGTGGATGTATAGAGGGATCCAGGTTGGGAAGTCAAAGGGAAGAGGGTCTTTATTCTCTTATCAAAGACTCAGGACAAATCCTCCATGGAGAGGGCCTTGTCTTCTCCTGTATCTCTAGCATTAGCCCAGTGTTTGTCTAAGTATAAGAAGACGGCAGCATTGAGCTCCAAGCTCTGGCATGCAGCCTCATTGCAGGAACATTACCAGGATTAGACCAACACCAAAAGTCACCCTTGACTCTACTGTACCACGAGATGGGAGCAGCAGCATCAGATGTGGGTGGCAGCCATGTCTTCCCGGGACTCTGAGGCTATGTCACATGCAGTGCCAGCCTCCTTTGCTCTGCTGACTGGGAGCCAGTTTGAAACTTGGCCTCATGGCAGACTCCCAAGGAAGCCTGGAATCCATATCCTGGGGAGCAACAAGCTAGGAGCTGGTCCACAGCTTGGGTGGGATCCCTTAATATATGGAGAATCGAAACAGGACCCGGCACGCTTTCCTCACAGGATCTTCCTGTCCTTCTTCAGGGAGCACAGGGGAGGGACTGAACAAGGAGAAGAATGAGGTCTTAGATTTCCCTCCCCTGTTGGTGGCTGAGCAGCTCACCAGGATGGACTCGGTGAGGCTCTGGGCAGGGAAGGGTGGACGAGGTTTCCTTCTGTGCATGGCTGTCTTCTCATCCTTCTCCTTCCCCTAGAGCCCAAGCTTTCATCCAGCCTGATCTTCACCTTGGATCACGCTTCCTAGCATCACTCTCTTAAGTGCAGACACTAAAGTGTACATGAGACCTCTGTGTCCCAGGAGCTATGCGTGGAGAGGTGCAGCCAGAATTGCAGCTCCTCCGCATTTGGCAGGGACCACATGAGCCCAAGCAATTATGAGGATTCTGGTGTGTGTGCCAGAGCCTAGTGCAGAAAACAGAAAGTTCTTCAGAAGCAGCCTCTGTGGATATGCACCATAGGACAGGCGTGGGGTGACTTGGGGAGAGCAGAAATTCGGCGTAGGCCAAGGAGGAAGAGTCACATTGCACAGCAGACCCTGACATTAGGTAGGGACACTCAGGTGCCCTCCAGGGTTGCGAAGCGGCATGATATACCTACAAAGCCATGCCAAGCCTCAGAGACCCCTACACAGCCCGAGTTCTCAGCCCAACTATGGGACCCAATCTGGGGCTGGGCACTGTGCTGTGGGCCAGGCAATGAGACACTCCTTCCTTTGGCAGGAGCTGTTCCTGAAGGTGGTGCCCCACCACTGCCTGCATTCTGCCATTTCCCAGAAGGACAGACATGACATGGAGAACTTGGCCCCCACCATCCGGGCCACCTTCACACAGTTCGACCAGGTGTTCTCCTGCGTGCTCACCACCTGCTTAGGGGGCCACAGCATGCAGCCCTGCTCCAGGGCAAGGGTGCTAGAGCATTGGATCTCGGTGGCCATGGTAAGACACAGCTGCTGCCTAGAGACTCTCCCTTCAGGGTCTAATGTTCTGAGGTGTGCCAATGTGCTCAGAGCCCTGTGTGGACTTCAGGGCCTCCTGCCCAGGGCCATCTTGTCTGGACTCCCACATACCACACATGCAATGGTGCTCACTCCTTCCTCACACTCAGGACTCAGGGGCAACTTCACCCAGGCCTGGTCAGCCAACTCTCCCCCCAGAAACCCTGTAAGCAGCTCCCCAGTATCCTTGTACTAACCCTGGCTTAGCCCAGCCAGCAAGCCATCAGATGGCAGCAGTAGCATGCAGTCTCACACCCCCTTCCCATGCAGGAATGCAGAGTCCTCAGGAACTTCTCCTCCCTCCATGCCATCCTCTCTGCTCTGCACAGCAGCGCCATCCAGCGCCTGGACAGCACATGGCAAGAGGTCTCCAGGTGGGTCCCTCTCTCCACAGAAGCTGTGCACACACAGGGACTAGCCAGCTTCACCACCAGCCCCAGAGCCAAGCCTGCATGACCTGGGCTGCTAGCCAGGAAAACAGGGACAGTGCCTGCATTATAAAGCCTGTTCATGCACCGGCAAATGTTCAGTTCAATGTCTCACTGAAGCTGGACAGAGACCCAGAGGAGCTGTCCAGGGTTTCTGTGGTAATTCTACATTTCTGTCCAATTGAAATCTGAGCACAGTTGTCTAATAGAACTGGGCTGGACTCCATTGGGAGAGGAAGGAGAAATTTCTTCCAGCTCCTGGGTCCTTGGGAGCTTCATGCAATCATTTGAAAACCTCCTGTTCAGGCAACTTGCAGACCTGGCTCTAAAACAAAACCAAGCCTGTCTCCCTTCTATCTCACTTTACCATTTGTCACTTCTCTCTGTCCCTCCTACAGAGACAGCATGCAGATATACCAGAAACTGTCAGAGATCGTTTCTCCTTCATGCTCTTTTTTTTTTTGCCAGCCCTGGGCTTGAGCTCAGGGCTTGAGCACTGTCCTTGGACTTTCTCAAGGCTAGGGCTCTACCACTTGAGCCTCATCACAAGTTCTGGCTTTTTGCTATGTATGTGGGGTACCGAGGAATCGAACCCGGGTCTTCATGCATGCTAGGCAAGCACTTTAACCACTAGGCCAAACTCCTGGCCCCCTCCTTCATGCTCTTACTTCCGGACCAAAGTGCTACTCTTTCAGGTAGAGAGAAAGGGGTCAGAAAAAACAGGGCTAAGAAGGCAAAAGTGGGATCCAGTTGCAAAAAGAAATGCTTTCCCGTTTTTTTTTCTCTCCATTCTGGATCTTGAACTCAGGGAATGGCTGTTGTCCACAGTTTTTAATACTCAGTGCCCTTCATTATCAGTCACAAGCCCACTCCATGTTTGGAGTTGATTGTAATTCACAGACTCAGTGACTGTGGTTTGAACTGGGATCCTCCGATCTCAGGCTCTTGAGTACCTGGTATGTAAGTCAGCTGCACTGCTCAGGAGTGAGTTGCTCTGCCATAGGATATTTCACAGCTGTCCTTGGAGCCAAACAGACATAGCACACACTTGGTTTGAATCTTAACATTCAGACCGAGGATTTCTACCTGAAGGAACTGGGTCTCTCCGTGCTCTCCCTAGAGCAGATGCTGCTCACCGCCATACAAACACAGAGAAGGACTAGACAGGGGAACTGAAGGTGGCTGGGGCTTTTCTTGACAAGGGAGGCCAGGCACTGCTCACTCAGCCCTGAAATCTCAGCTGGACATGACTGCGAGCCCAAACCTTGAGACTCAACCATGAAACCTCCCAAGTGAACTAGTCGCTCAGATAGAGTCACCCACACAAATCAAGAAAGGAAAAGATGTATCTATCTCTACATTCCAACATACTGAGCTCCTTCACACACGATTCCAGAAGCCTCAGTGGGAAGGGCTACAGATTGCACTCCTCAATGCCTTGACCCGCTTATCCACTACAGTATATCTGGGGAACTCCCCACCCAGATGCATAGAGAAAGATTTCTGTCAGGGCACAGACACATAGGGAAGAGCTTTGTGGGACAGAAGCTTTCTCATGATTCAGAGCCCCTCCCCTAGGTGAGGAAATCCAGAACTTTTTTTTAGGAAGTTAGCTGAAAGTCCATAATCCTCTCCCTCCTGGACTCTTCTACCCTCTGGCCCATGACAATTATGGGAGCACTCACTGACTGGACCCTGCTCACAGAGTTAGAGTGTCTCTTCTATGATTGCCTACAGTGAAGTGGACAGGCCACCATCCCTTCCTATTCCTCGGTCCCCTCCTGTCACCTATGAAGACTGAGGAATTTGGATGATTGATGAGACAACGAGGAGAAACAAATTTCCAGGAGTCCAGAGAAGGCATTGGCACAGAGACTCAGGGCAGCACCAACAGTGGGAGAAACTACTGGATCCCACAACGCTAAGAGGAACGTCATTTATTTGCAGAGTTTGCAGATGAGGAAGCAGGCAGAGAGAGGCCAGCATGGCATCCCACAGATCTGCTGAGGCAGAGACTTAACCAGAACAAAGCAGAAGGTGGCACTAGCTTTGGCACCATCCATGCTCAGGTCAGGGACAAAGGTTGAGAGGACACATGTCTCAGGAATTCTGCTCTCCATTGTGACAGGAGCCTGGTGACTTTGCCCCCAAGGAGAAGAAGGCCAAGAGAGGCCAGAGGCAGGCTGAGGACATGGTGAGTGACTGTGTCCTGAACGCACCAAGAGTGCCTGTAAGAGAAGAGAAGAGAGGTCTGCTTGCTCATCTTACCTCTTGTTCCCCTGCCTGAAATAACTCCATACACATGGGATTTGATTCTTATAATCCCTTGTCCTGAGTGACTGCCAGAGACAAAGGAGGAGTAGAAGCCAGAGCATGGCAAAGCCTGTGTGGCAGGTGGCCTTCAGAGGCTCCCTAACTTGGGGAGGTGTCAATGCCACCCTTATACTGTTTATTATCCCAAGTGCAGAGAAGGGGCTCTAGCAGATTGGCCAGAAGGTCCTCAGGTGACTCTGATAAGAAAGGCCCTGTGAGGATGGAGGCTGTCTGGGGAAGCCTGCAATGGGGTCCTAGGCCATGGCACATCAACCCATCCAATTGCACAGGTTCACATCAAGGGCACTGTGCCCTACCTGAAAACTTTCCTGGGAGACTTCCGAATGATCGACACGGCCTTTAGGGACTTCCTGGATGTGAGTAGTCTGGGCATCACTGAGCTGCTGCGGTTGGGACAGAAAGTCTCCTGCTGTGTGTTGAGTTCTGGCACAGTGAAGGGTTTCTTAAGATATCACTGCATCCATCTTAAGAAGGGACATCCAGAGCTGCTGGGACAGGGAGCTAGGGCACATAGCACAGCTGGGACTCAAGTTCCTCTGGGCACAGTGGGCAGTTGGGATTAGTGGAAAACAAAGGACAGGCCAAGCAGGCACTTGTGAGTCCGGCTCAGCTGAGCCCTCAGTCTCCCCATGTCCTCAGAAGGTTTGGACAAGATGATTCCAGAACCTCTTTGGAGATGTGTCCAGGTCCCATCTAGGACTTGGTTCACAGGCACATGTAGATGCCCTCGGTCCCATGGAAGAGGACCAGCCCCTGACAGGGAGGACTGAAGGGAGGAAGGGTGGGGTTCTCCTCACATTGTTCTCTGCCTTCTAGGAGGGAGTCATCCATTTTCAGAAATTGAGAAAGGTGAGTTTCAGGTGCCCTCCTGGCTGGATGGGGACCAGCAGCAGAGTCAGCTTCAGTCACCATGACCGGTAGGGAAATTTGGTTCAGAGTGCAGATCTTTCCTGACGACAGGGTGGGAATGTGAAGTGGGAGAGGAGAGCTTCCTGTGAATGAGTGTGGACACAGTTATGAGAGCCACAGCACCCTGATGCACTGAGGCTTCCCAGAGCAAAGCCTGGTGAATGGTCATCCCCTGGGCATCACAGCACAGCCCTCCACTCTCCTCATGCTCTCCCTGGCCAGGAATATGCAATCATGGAGCAACTGAAGCAGCTACAGGCAAGCTGCAGCTATGAACACATCACCCCAGAGGAGAAGTTTCTAGGTTGGTTCAGGGGCCTGGAGCGGCTCAGCGAGGAGGCCAGGTGAGCTGGGAGGCACTAGGACAGGGAGAGTGGCCTGTCACTGGGATGTGGTGTCAGCCTGAGTGTCACATGTCTGGAAATGAGGACTTACACTCCCTAGGGCCAGTGACCAGGTGGGTGGTAGGCTTTGAATTCTAAGCAGACGCTGGGAGGTCCCAAGCTTCAATTTGGTCTGCTCACCTCACACCCCTTGCCTAGCTATGACCTGTCATGTACACTGGAGCCCCCGGGACAGAATGACACTGCAAGCCCTCCGACCAAGAAGCGCTTCAGCATCTGGATGGCCTGGAAGCAGTAAGGACCTTGCCACTGATGGGCAAGAGCCAGGGAAGATGATGGGATGGTTGTGGGAATGAGACATTTCCATTGAGAAGCCAGGTGTGGCACTCAGTTCTCTGGGGTGTCTGCCCCTCTGCTCATACTGAGTTCTGGCTCTGTGATTCATCCATCACATAAGGGAATGGGAAAATGTTAACTGACCCAGATCATGGAGTGGAGATTCAGGTCTCCAGTGTTTGAGGTCTAGGTTCTTGTGTGTGTCCTGAGAGAAGTTCCTTCAGTAAGCTGACTCCTCTCTAAAGTCACCAGACCCAGAGTGCTGCAATTAGTACCAGTGGCAGCTCCCAGTTGAAGTGGATGGACCAGGACAAGGGTGGCCCTGAGATGAGCAGCACAAACAGCGCTACAATGCAGTCAGACAGCAATGTGCAGTCAGCTCCCTCCTCCAGCTCCTACCTAGAGCTCATCAGGAGCATCTCACAAACATCCTCAGGAGACCCGAAAAAGCTGACGTCCTGTCTTGCCCATAGTCCTGCTTTCCACTGCCTGAGAGGAAAGCCCTAGACCTGGTTGGAAACCTGGACTTCTCCTGATGTTGCTGGCATCCACAGGTCCAGGGATCCTCCTCCCGGTCCACTGGGGTGACCAGCTTGGCCTCTGCCAGCCAATCCTCACCCACAGACACCAGCACAATGGACACCAATTCAGCCAACACTCACAGTGGCACCTCAGGGCAGAGTAGTGACAGCTCATCCGTGCCTCCCCATCTCAGGCTGGGAGACTCGTGTGTCATCAGGGTGGTGCTGCCTGTGGAAAACAGACGTCTATGCAAAAGCATTGAGGTGAGTTGGGCGGCTGCATTTCCTTCTGCTCTTCTGACCTACAAAAGAGGGAGGGAAAATTATGCCCAGTCTCCAGGCTAGAATAGATCCTCAGGCAGGGTCAGTGAGGAGGACTGAGAGGAAGAATGCGGACAAAGATTGGGGAAATCCTAGGCTCTGGAGGGCATAGTTTAGATACTTCACTTTCCCCAGGAAACAACCTAAAGGCTGGTGTTTGATCACAAGCTTAGTAGTGAATGAACACGATTGCCAGTTGAGACTGTTTACTGTCTCACAGACAATCCTCGCACATTACTTAGTAGGCTCTTCTGACAATCACATCTGGGTTGGAGGACAGCGAGACATAGGGATCCTATGTTCTGGGAAGATAAGGAATATCAAAGGCAGGGTGCTGCAGATGATGGAGCTAAAAGATCTGCTCACAAGTAAACTCCTCACAGGAGAGAGAGATGTCTGCTCTTCTAGCTACTCAACTGGCAGGTGACATTCAGAGCCCCTCCTTCCTCATGCTAGGTCTGGTGTCTGCATCTGGTTCAGTCCTCTCACCAACAGGAATGAGAACAGGTGTCATGAGCACTCATCTGGGGAGGCAACGACTTCCTCTCTCCTGGACTCTCAGTGTTAGGGGAGTTGATCAAGGCTCCACGGGGTGTTGTCAATCACTGCATCCTCCAACTCACCCCAGACCTGGCTAGGAGCAGGCACTGGGCACTTGGCTGGCTCCTCCCTTGCCTGGGGTTTCTGGAGTTTATTGTGTATTCCACTAAATCTCAGGGGCCCAGACCTGGAAAGCAGATCCAGGAAGAGCTGGTAAACTCTAAGAATACTAAATAACCAACTTCAATGCATGGACTCCTCTTCAGGAAGGAAGATTTGAAACACACCCATGACACCAATGGCATTTCTCATGTTTAACACTGAGATGGTTCCACAGAAGCCCTGGATACTGACTTCAGGGAGGGATCCCTGGGACCCAGTCCTCAGGGCTTGTTTCCTGATCCAACCCAGGTGACCAACCAGGAGAAGACCCGAGACGTCATCATGAAAGCTATCAAGAAATTCCAGGTGCGTGGATACAAGCCAGAAGACTTAGAGCTGGTGCAGATCATCACTCAGGATCAAAATGAGTCCTAAACCAATAGCTAGGACAGGCAAATAAGTAGGTGGGCAGGGACCCAGGAGTTTGGATTGGTGGTAGAGAGCTCGTCTAGAATGCAAGAACACCAGGGTTCGATTCCTTGGAAATATATACATAGGTAAAAAAAAAGCCAGAAGTGGTTCTGTTAGAACTCTAGCCTTCAGAAAGCCCCAAGACAGTACTCAGGCCCTGACTTCAAGCCTCTAGGTCTAGCAAAAAAAAGAAGTATGGCAGGAGAGAGTGTCCTCACCCACCAACCCCTCCATCAGGGTATGGCAGCATAAGGGCAGCCTTAGATCCCAGGCCCAAGCCAGCCCTGGTTGCTGCACAGCTATTGCCCTCATGGACATGCTTGTTCTTGCCCTGGCTGAGGAGGAAGTAGCCAGTGCAGAGACCATCCGTGAGGACCAGAGAGAATACAGCTCATAGGACAGAATGGCTGGCTTGCTCACCAGAACGGACTTTGTCATTCTCCAATGTGAACACATGGCTTGAGAAAATACCTGACACTTGAGTGTCACTCAGTTGTAAAGTGTGTGCCGAGAGTTCCTGAGACCCTTGCATTGTTACCACACCATTAAAACTATGCCTTCAAACACCACTTACCCTATATCATGGACTAATGCAAGCCCTGAAAGAGCTATTGAGAACTCATGGGCAACTTCCCAATATTCTCTACTTATGTGTTTTTCTTCCAAATGGGTTAGAAGCCAGGTGCCTAGGACTCAGCCTACAAACCCAGTTCATTAGGAGGCTCAACTGAGGCACTAGGTTGGAGGCCAGCCTGGGTTAGAAGTCTGTGATTCTCTTTGTTCTTATCAACCACAGTAAAGCAGGAAAAATCATATGGCGCCAGTGGCACAACACTTATCTTGAACAAACAAGTGAGGGGGAGAACCGAGTCACTGAGATAAGTGAACCAAAAGTTGACTTACTCATAAAAGATATAAGTTGAAAAGCTAGACAAAAGTTTAGGTAGATGAGACAGAGACAGAGAGACAGGGATAGGGACAGAGACTGAAGTAGCAAAAGAGACAGGGGCAGGCTGGGAATTTGGCTTAGTGTTAGAGTCCTTGCCTTGCATGCACTTGAAGTAGCAAAAGAGACAGGGACAGGCTGGGAATTTGGCTTAGTGTTAGAGTCCTTGCCTAGCATGCACTAAGACCCGAGTTTGATTCCTCAGTACCACATATACATACAAAAAAGCCAGAAATGGTGCTGAGGCTCAAGTGATAGAGCTCTAGCCTTGAGAAAGCACAAGGACAGTGGTCAGGCCCTGAGTTCAAGGGCCAGGACCGGCAAGAAAAATGAGACAGAGACAGACTCACAGATGGTAAGAGGAGTCAGACTCAGGTAAGACTCATGTATACCAGGAACACAAATGGTAATGAGCCACAGTGGTGTTGCTGTCTTGTCTTTGCAATGAGGTGCAGAATCTGTCCAGTTCTTTGTGGAGTTGACCAGCACTGATTACTGATTACAAGTTCCATGCAGGATGCGTTCTGAATTCCTTCCTACCTCTGTTACCATTCCCACTATGCTGGCAGCATGGGGTTTTCCCTCTCACAGCATGGGGTTTTCCTCTCACAAAGAGTGCAGGACAGAAGAGACTGGGGATAAATTAAAGGCCAAAGGCAGGACTTGCAGTCTACTTGGGGCACATGGTCTTAGAGGACCCTGGAACTCACTACAAGAAGCCTGAGTTAGGCCTTGCTTTTTGTGGTACTGAGGGTACAGGTTTGTAGGACAATCTTAGGAGAGCTGGTTTGCACATTGCAAAGCCTGTTGTGTCTGTGATGCTGATATGGCAGCAGTGAGGTCAGAAGGGGATTAGCTTGTGCCTCCTTCACCCTGACCTGGCAGGACCTGAAGTCCAAAGTCCTCTGAGAAAGGAGTTTTCAGCAGTTCTTTCACATGCAGGAATCAGAGATTGGAGGCATTCGGGGTCCTAACCCACAATTGATCTCTAAGTGCATGGGAATGGTAGTGGTCTCAGCCCCAGTTTGGACAGCTAAAGAGCTTTGTGTCCCTCTTCCACCAGAGCTGAGGATTCCTGATGATGCCAACGTTTTCTATGCCTTGAAGACTATGGACGTCTACCATGTGGTGCTGCGGAAGTACACCTTCCCCCGGAGGACACCTGCCAAGCAGAGATCTAGCTTCAGCCTCTTCCACAGGAAGAGGAGGGGAAGCAAGGCTTAAGGACAGCTCCACGTGCCCATGTCTCCCTGGATCCTACTGACCATGATGACTTGAGTGGCCCTGGCCACCCTGCACCTTCTTTTACTCCAGCCCAGGATACCCACACTCCACCTACAAAACCACCCTGCTGTGCCCAGGCTACTTGCATTAGCCAAACTCCCCTCCCCTCCTTGGACTCCCTGAGTGCCTAGGGCACCCTGTGCCATCACAGGACAACTGTACCCACCACACTATCACCTGACATTTTGGACTCTACTACAGGTCACCACCACTTGTGCACTTGGCTCTTCCACTCCCAAAATCGTAGTTCTGTTCTTCAAAGATTCACCAAAGGACAATTCCCCACCCTCAGCCTTTCTAATCTTTGTTAGGCTACACCAAAATCCAAGCCTCTGCCATGAGGCTTGATTGAGACTCACCAAGTGATGGAAACCACACACTGCAGAGCTGTGGTGTTGAGGAAAACGCCTCTGCTAGAACTTATTCTTACATACACATGCAGACTCAGTGGCCCATTGTCTGTGTACATTTCACAGAGCAGTATCACAGACATTGGAGACCACTGAAGGTTGGAATTTCAGGAAGCATGGGCCCTTGCTCTGTACATGATTTATTTGCAATGAACATTTGTGTATATGCCAGAAAGTAAAATACTAATGGGACTGGAGGGGTTTTTCAGAAAGATAAGTTAGATTTGAATGTTCACATTTAATTAAAGTTCTTGTTTTTCTCTGCTCTGGTCCTTGTGCTTTTCTTCTTTTATCTCTATTTTACAGAGACAGTCTTCCATCTGACAGGATGCCTATGACTTTATGTATGAATAGGGAAGGCTGCCACCCTCAGTACTTGAGTGAAGGGAAGGGCCTGCCCCCCACCCCCTCCACTAAGGAAGAGGTCAACTCTGTTTCACTACAGTGGGGGCTGCCTTAACATGGTTCCCAATTAGTGGGACTGGAGTTTGCAGGTGATCTCATAGATGGTGGAATATACTCTGAAAACTGATTGTCTTTGAAAAGAATATTTGTAAGTCAAAGTAGCAGACTGGGAAGTTGCATGGCTGAGTGTTTACAAGGAAAACAGGCATTATCCTTGAGAGTGTTCTCTTGTCTTTCCCTTTCTCTCCCTCAGCATTATCTCTCCATCGTATGGTTTTGTATGGCTTTAATTGGAAGATGATGATGAGAAAAGTTGGTGGACATTAAGAAAGAGTTCACAGAAGGTCAAATAAAGAAAGATAAACTATTCAAGGAGCTATAATCTAATAGCTCCGGGTATCTCTATTACTCCCCACAGAATTGCAAGTGACTTTGATCTTCACAAATATTTGTCATTGCAGACCACTTTCTAAAAGAAAACAAAAGTATTCAAGGTTGTCCCCACTGTTGGGATTCTAAAATAGATCAAATGGAAAATTGTATTTCACTTTTATGTTTGACGTAAGCTCAGAAATGATGTTTAAGACTAAGTCACGAGTACCAACTTGTCTGCTTCATGGAGTGAAAGAATTTCCATTTCTTGGAAGGCTAATCTTTATATTAGCTCCTTCTGCAGAAAGTATTAAAATAGATCAATTTCAAACGGTATCCTCAAGTACAACAGAGTGAAGTCTATGAGATAGAAGGTAATTGAACCAAACACCAATTTGGGAAGTTCTTTCCACATTAACCTGTGGCCCGCTGATTTCTCTTCTTTGTCCTAATCCTGGGGTTAGAACTCAGGACCTGGGAGATATCTGTGAGCTTTTTGGCTCAAGGTTACTATTCTCCCTCTTGAGCCATAGCTTCACTTCTGGCTATTTTTGCTGGTTAATTGGAAATGAGAGTCTCATGAAGTTTCCTTCCTGGGCTAGCTTCAAACTGCTATCCTTCTATCTCAACCTCTCAAGTAATTAGAATTGCCACTGCCCCCAGCCTAACTGGATGGATTGATTCTGGATGAAGACTGGTGGAAAAATAAATCATGAAAGGATGTGAGGGCAACTTCAGTGTGACCTGTCACTGCCTTGATCAGCAGGTCTGATTTGGCACATTTGGCTGGATAGGTATGTATCCCCTTCCCCCCTTATCACTCCAGGTGCTTCAGGTACATCCACAAATAAAGTACCTCATGGTAGGTCTGCTACAGTGTTTCCAAAGACAATTAGAGCACCAGGAACTTGGCTAATCCATGGACTGATCACTTCTTTAATTTTTCGAATATGATGGCATTACTGTGAGGCCACGGTATATGTGAGAAGAGCCTTCCTGAGGGAGTGCATCACCAGCCATGAATTTCTCCTGAGGTTGAGATCTGAGGATCATGATTCAAAGCCAACCCACATGAGAAAGTCCATAAGACTCATCTCCAATTTACCACCAGAAAACTGGAATCAGAGCTGTGGTTCAAAGTGATAGAGCACAAGCCTTGAGCAAAAGAGCTCAGGACAGTGCCCAGACCCTGAGTTCAAGCCCAACAACGAGACCCAAAACACCCACAGACACAGACACACACACACACACGCAGGCAGGCATGCACACACACATGCACACAGAAAAACTTGCTTCTAGGGTAGGTTGAGGGAGGCTCTTCCTGTAAGATAGAGGTCTAAACTGTATAGCACATGCAGCTGAAGGAGCATGGGCTCTGCCCAGAGAAGGGCTCACTGACCTGTCCTTAATGATTCAAAGCCTCCCTGAATCCCCCCAATCGAATTCCTTGTATACTTGTACCACATTTGGAAGGTACTAGGTGTCCTATAAGCTCAATAATTGTCTTAACTTTGCTCTGTTCGTCTGGAGAGGTGGGAGGAGAAAGACAGATGTTCTCATCATTAAAGCTACCCAGTGATACTTTGTTCTTCAAAACAGATCTTCCTCTACCAGATCACTGAAGAGTCTTTGCACGTCATTAGATTGCTATCTTTGGTTGAGAAGAAATACTGTGGTGTGTGGATGTAGAAACTGCAGATGGGCTAACCAGGAAGCATGAAGCAGATGGGGCTAAGATCCAGCAGAGGCTCCTTGTTCTCTACAAGCTGGGTCGTGATGCATTGTGACAGGAACTCAGGCCCAGGTGCTGGTACCCCTAGGTAATAGTGCTGGCATTTCTTGAGGTGGCGGGGGCCATCTGTCTGTGGATGATTTGGGTGGCATATTTGGACAAGTAGCAAAGTGGGAGCTTGGATGATGAGAAATAGATGGTTGGTGAAATGAAGCTTTCACTTGGGAACCCAAAACCTTAATTTCTTAAACCTTGAGCCACATACACTGCTTGAACTGTATGCCTTTTCTGGTAGATTTTTACTGAAGCTTATGGTACTGAAATTGAACTTAGTCACATTGCCTACTGTACTAGAAACCTGAAAATCTGCAGCTGACTTGAATTCATTTTTCTATCATTTAGAAGACTTTTTCTTTTACTTTTTCTTTTTTTTGCCAGGCCTGGGGCTTGAACTGAGATCTGAGGATTGCAGTTTGAAATTAGTCTCTGCAAGCAAGTAAATGAGACTTTTTAGTTTTTGTGCTAGTGCAGGGGCTTGAACTCATGGCCTACTCTCTGTGTCTGAGCTTCTTTTACTCAAGGCTAACACTTTACCATTTGAACCACAGCACCACTTATGGCTTCTTTTGAATATTGTATTGGAGAGAAGAGTGGCATAGACTTTTCTGCCCTAATTGGGTTTGAACTGTGAGCCTACAGATTAGTAAACTAATCAGGAAGCCTACAGAGTGGGAGAAGATCTTCACCAACCAAACAATGGACAAAGGCCTCATATCTAAAATATATCAACAACTCAAAAAATTGAATCACTCCAAAACTAACCTCCAAAGTAACAACCATCCCATTAAAAAATGGGCCAAAGACTTAAAGAGAGTCTTCTCTGAAGAAGAAACAAAAATGGCCTATAGACACATGAAGAAATGCTCAACATCTCTGGTCATAAAAGAAATGCAAATCAAAACAACTCTAAGATTCCACCTCACTCCAGCTAGAATGGCCAGGATCAGGAAAACGAATAACAACAGATGCTGGAGGGGATGTGGCCAGGAGGGATCACTACTACACTGTTGGTGGGAGTGCAAACTCGTTCAACCACTATGGAAAGCAGTGTGGCAGTGCCTCAAAAGGCTAAACATAGAACTCCCCTATTACCCAGCAATTCCACTACTTGGCATTTACCCAACCACCCAGAAACAAGGACATACTAAACCCACTAGCACAACAATGTTCATTGCAGCACTATTCACCATAGCAAAGATATGGAACCAACCTAGATGTCCCTCAGTTGATGAGTGGATCAACATGTTGTGGTATTTGTACACAATGGAATTCTATGCTGCTGTCAGAAAGAATGACATTGCCCCATTTGTTAGGAAATGGAAAGACTTAGAAAAAATCATATTACGTGAAGTAAGCCAGACTCAAAGGAACTTAGGCTCAATGGTTTCCCTCATTTGTCATAATCAGTAGAAACCTTGGGCTCTACTAGCAGAGATTTGCAATAGAGCAAAATATTGATACATAAGAACATGTAATGTGAAGCTAATTGAAAGGACCTCCAGGATAGTGAAACAAAAGCCATATAATGAATGATTTTTGTCCTTAATGTACTATGTTGTCTCTCATCTCCTTTGCTGTCCCTTGGTTATCTCATATTGGTATAGTATCTCACTTTGTCATCTGATATATTGAATTTATTTGTATTTGGATATTTGAAATTTGATAGGGAAGGGGGGAAATCCAAGACGGGTGGGGGGTGTGGGGGGGAGGGAAATGGGTACCAAGACATGTGAAAGGGTATCAATGTATGTGAATTAATGCACCTTCTATCTGGCAAATATCATGTAACCCTTTTACTAATTACAATAAAAAAATTAAAAAAAAGAGAAAGACACTGAGATAGCCTGCGAAAATCATAGTCTGAGTATTAAAAAGTAATGAAGATAAAATGCTTTTTCTTCTAATTTATACAAGACAATGTTCAGGGCAGGACATATGATTATTTTGTTTGCAGGTAGGCTAAAGTTCCTGGTGATCCAGCAGCATGATCAACAGGAGCAGAACTCAAAGACACACCTGAGCTTGGAAAATGGGTGAAAATAAAGTGCACCTGTTAGAACTGTTTGTTTCATCTTCTTTAATAATATAGGCTCAAAATATTGAAGTCCTTCCCGATGGCATTAGTAATTAATGTATGCTTTGGTTTAAATACTGTATTATGGCCTTACTTATTATATGCCAGGCATTATTACCTGAAAAGAATATTAGATCCTGGCTAGGAGTATGGCCTGCTGGTAGAGTGCTTGCCTACCATGCACAAAGACCTGGGTTCGATTTTTCGGTACCACATACAAAGAAAATATTTAGGCACAGTGCCTCACAACTGTAATCCTAACTACACAGGAGGCTGAGTTCTGAGGATCAGGGTTCCATTACTTTACATTTCAGTCAACACCCTTTTAATATCAACTCCTGAAAGCACAGTGTTTTCTTACAATAAGGCAAAATGCATCAAAATCCTTAAGACATTAATATTTCTAAATTAAATAAATTTATATATGCATATATAAACTACATATGAAAGAGTAGAAAATATTACAAAGCAACCTATAATTATCTAGCAACACTCAATTTTCTAATCTTAAGCTATTCAGTCTTGTACAGGAGATTCTCATCAACAGTATAAGGAAAGAGGCAAAGTATACGTATGTTTTTAAAGAAAAGATATAAGCAGTCTTTAAAAGCAATCTAAGACGTCTATGAAGAGCAAATAAATTTAAGTGAATTTGCATGGGCTTCATTATATAATATTAGAATAAAAATAACATTTACTTCTTTATACTCACAAGAAATAATCAAGTTATAGATTCTGAAATATGGTAGTTGAATAAATAATAAAATATATACAGTATATAATATGATACACATGTTAAAATCTGTTAAAGATTCCTTAGAATCTTAAAGGGAAACTGAAATATAAGGAGAAATAACCCATGTTCAAATGTTCAATGATATAATCGTGACAAGCAGTTAATTTTCATCAGGTTTATCTACACTTACGTTGCAATTTCTATACTTCTACATAGAAATAAGCAAACATATTTCACATTTTATGTAGGAATTGAAAGGATATAGATTAAAAAGGTTTTTGCAAAAATAACCAAAATATATTTATACACAGTGGAATTCTATGCTGCTGTCAGAAAGAATGACATCATCCCATTTGTTAGGAAATGGAAAGACTTAGAAAAGATCATATTAAGTGAAGTAAGTGAGACTCAAAGGAACATAGGCTCAATGGTTTCCCTCATTTGTCATAATCAGTAGAAACCTTGGGCTCTCCTAGCAGAGATTTACAATAGAACAAAACCTAGATACATAAGGCCATATAGAATGTGCTAAATGAAAGGACCTCCAGGATATAGAAGCAAAAGCCATATAATGAGTGATTGTTGTCCTTAATGTACTATGTTATCTCTCATCTCTTTTGCTGTCCCTTGGTTATCTCATATTACAGTATTTCACATTGTTAACTGATATATTGTACATATGCGTATTTGGTTATTTGAAGTCAGATAGGGAAGGGAGGAAAACAAGATGAGAGGCGGGGGGAGGGGGAGGGAAATGGGGACCAAGACATGAGAAAGGGTATCAATGTATGTGAAGTAATACACCTTCTATCTGGTGAATATAATGTAACCTTCTATTAATTACAATAAAATATATGAAAAAAAAGAATTCTTTTTTTCCTAATTTAGTGTGGTGGCCAAAAGAAATTTAGTGTTTTGTTGTAAGATTCAGCAGGTTAAACATTCTGGTGACTAAGTTGTTTCTAGTTAGAGGATAAGACAAGTTAAAGGTGGTCTCTCTGTCTGTTTGTCTGTGTGTCTGTCTGTGTGTGTGTCTGTTTGTCTCTCTCTCTCTCTCTCTCTTTCTCCCACACTGTCTCTCTCTGTCTCTGTCTCTGTCTGTCTGTCTGTCTGTCTGTCTGTCTGTCTGTCTGTCTGCCTGTCTGTCTCTGTCTGTCTGTCTGTCTGTCTGTCTGTCTGTCTCTCTCTCTCTCTCTCTCTCTTTCTCTCAATGAATGAGTAAAGGCTGATCATTAGGGGCTTTTTAATTTGTTATGTATTTTCCTAAAATGCTTTACTGATAAGGTGCGTTTTTGGCCCCAATCAAAAATTTGCCCAATTATGTGATGGATGTCTATCTCAAGCGATGATGATGATGATGAAAAGACCAGCAAATCTCTTCACGCCCATGTTCATCCTTGATGTGTCTCATTCCATTGCTGTGAGAAGGAGGCTGGCTAAAATAGAATGACTTACCTAGGTTTTCAGATGTTCATGGGAGACGTGACAGCTGAAGAAAGCTCCTTCATAGCATTTGTGATTTATTTAGTGAATGAGAAGTCTTTTACCATCAAGTCAGGGTTGGAATTTTATGTGAAAGGCAAATATTACTAAATAGCCAAAGCATGTCTGTGTGTTAGTTTCCACATATATTCTGTAGTTTAAGGTGAATAACTCATGAAGTACCAATCCTATTATGAATCAGAGAGGCTGGACAGACAGAGGAAGCAAGGAAGGGAGAGAGGAAGCAGAAATGTAGATGAATGATCAGCTCAATTTCCTTCATAGCAAGGGAAACAGAACATCAGGAAACCCACGAAAACAGTGTAAACAGTGCTTTAGGGTCATAGGAAAAGAACTCCTTGTGAATCTTACATAAGTTTTTATTTAGCACAGGTAATCATTTCATTGGAGGAGAGGCCTCATTTCTAGGAAATACCCCCTTACATATGTAGTATATGTAGTGTTCATTTTCTGGGTATTATAGCAATTTGGGAAGAAAAAGTCTCTTTAGGAACTTCCATAGTATTTGACTGTGCATAATTTAATGGTTCATGTTGATAATGAGGAGCAGAATACACATACATTGACAGACGAGAGCCATTTGTTGTCAGATACTCAAATGTAGACAGATTTGTGTAGAAAGCTGTACAGAGACTAAGTACCATGTTTGTGGGAACCCTTTGGAAGGTCAGGGAAGTGAAATTTTTCTGTGCCATTCCGTGTTTTCACAAATTGGGTAAAGAATTGAGGCTCCTTTAAGGAGAGGGAATTCTCAATGTCCTGGTGAACAATGGAGTGTTCTCTGTTTCTGGCCTGCCACCCATTGGTCCAATCTGAGAGTAAGTCAGTAAAGACATCTAGGATTACTGAAGGTAATGAGGGAATAGAAGGAACAGAGGAAGCAGAATATTAGCTATGATCTCAGGTTGAGTTCACTTGAAGAGTATTGTATTGAAATTCATACAAGATGTCAAGAGGTACTATGGTAGGGGTACTGGGAACAATTCTTCTACCTTGCATGAAACCGGTCCATATTTAATTTCCTGAACAGATTCAACTGTATTTCTGTGGTAAAATAAAAATACTGCTTTTCATTTGGTTCTGGTCTCTTAGTTCACACCGGAGTACCAGAGCAAAGAGCTACAGGGAACAGAGGAGCTGGAGATGGCGCTGTAGCTCAAGTGGCAGAACCTGTTCCTAGGATGAACGCAGTTATGGTTTTAGTACCGAGCCCGCAGAAAAAGTTTGATTTCCTCTACAGTTTCCAACTCAATTTTCTGTGTCTTTTTTTTTTTTACTTACATTTTAGGGATGACACAACCTTAACCGCCATTGCGGTTTGTGACTCGAGCATTAACATTTGGTGAGTTATCTGTCATCTGAATGTAAATTCATTTGTGGTGTGAGTTTAGTACACAGTCTATATGACAGCTGATCGTTGTCTTCATTATTCCTCCTCCTGTATTGAAACTAAATAGAAAATGACAGCATCTGGCAGCAGATACTTGGTCATGGTCTACTGTGAATTCAAACATAGCAACCGTATCTTTCTTTACTTATTCTCTACCTTATTTACTTATTGCCTACATGCAACTTTTACTGAGCCAATGGAGGTAAGAATCACAGTCAGGCACAGTGAGGTGGTTTCCGTGTTTCTGAGGTGAAAGAGCTGGTGGGCCTCTTTCATTCTCCAGAAATCTGATACTTGGACAGGCCCACTGACAGTTATGATGAGAGTCCAGTTTCTAGGCTGTTGTTCCTTGTCCTTTGGTGAGAAGCAGTTAAGAATACAGCCAAGTATGTGAAAAGAAGGAGGGAGAAGAGCAGACTTAGAAAGCTGAAAATCAGATTGTATAGTGGATTGATTTCTTCTGAAGTGAGTTACACGTACAAATGAACTAACACATACCAATAAACAGTGTGTTAGGTTTACTAAGAGAGAAAAATTATTTGACCATGCATAAAAGCTTTCTTTTGTAGAGGTAAAAATATAAGTTCCTGCATGCGAATTTCCTTTCTAGGGAAAAAATGGAAATACCTTGTTCCTTTAGCTAAATATGTAAAAGTTTCAATTTCTTCAAATTTGTCAGTGTTAGATTAACTTACTACCTTGAGTAAAAAAGTAAAACTATGATTGCACATGGTATTTGGCTGTATATAATTGAATTCTCTTTAGCTTGGATAAGAATGACCCAACAGAATTTGGGACAGAAGAATTCAAGCAAAGGTCAGATATCTATAAATAGAAAAACATACATAAATATATATGTTATGAAACAGACTGATCATTTCTGGGTAGTTTCCAAATATTGTCAGTGTACCTTCTGTCTGTCATATTACTCCTTTTCATTTTGATGAGTAATTGAGAAATGAGTTGCACAAAATGTTTTGCTATTTTAGGTAGCAGTGAAGGAAAACTCCTAAACCCCCCACTCACATTGCCAGTGTATAAGATCCTACTACAACTGGTTGTGTTCCTTTGGTTTGGTGGCAATGACATACAATCCTTTGCATTTTATTTCGTGCCATAACAGTTTCTTCACAGGTGAAGAAATACAAGTGTCAGATCAAAGTGACTACAAGTTTGTTCGGGCCTTTCCATATTTTACTGGCTATGTCCAGTTCTTTGATGGGTATACTCTTTCTCTATATCTATTCTTTTCATTGTGAACTTCATGCCAACTTTTCAAAACTGTGGTTCTAAGGTTGGTGACACTGTGAATACTTTATGGACACCATTTATATTGTATAGACAGATGACTCCACGGCGTTATGACAAGCTCCTTACTGCTCACACCTGTGAATACAGGGTTTGTGAATAAATTTATGTTTGCAATGAAAGAGCTAGGAGACTAAGAGAGAGAGTGTGTGTCCACATGTGTGCTTTAGGTAAAGGGGCTCCAAATCAGGTTTCCAGGATTAATCTGTTTTCTTGCTTATCATTGGGCCTCTGCTTCTTGATCCACACATGAAGTGCACCCTTTTGTTGATTCCGTGGAGATGTACTTCTGCAGAAAGGAATACCCTGGATGGCTTTCTATTGCTATCCTGTCTTATTTGCCCCGTCTGTAAACCAAAGGTCTGCACATCTATCTAAAATTCTGTTGAAAGCCTAATGGGAAGGGTCATTGATCAGGCAAGCCTAGGCATGAAGGATCAACATGCCATGATCATGGGAGTAGCAAGGACAGTGCTCTGAGTTCTGACCTCAGGAAAAGAAGGGTTGACAGAGACAGAAGACGTAGACACATAGTACATTTGACAGACCACCTGTGTAGAAAAACAAGGCCACAGTTTTCAAATCGAGTAGTGTTAGAACATTGTATCATTTCCTCCCACATTTTCCCACTTAATTTTTTTATGTTTTGATATGTCCACAACAAGGACAGCAACTTAACAACTGTAATTGTTCCTTCAAATGAAGACATAAGTAGTGTGCGAGCTGATTTTTTTTTTTGGTCGTGACAAGGTATAGAGGGGTTACACTTCCATTTGTCAGGTAATAGGAAGATTACTTGTCACAAACTGATTCCTCTTTTTCATGTTTTTCCCCATTTCTTTTCCCCATCCCCTCCCAATCATCTTGTCTTCCCTCCTTTCCTTTCCTATTTCAAATAACCAAATAAGAATATATACAATATACCAGATAATAAAGTCAGATACAGTCCCAATAGGAAATTAACCATAAAGAGGAAAAGGGAAAACAGAAATAACATAGTACCTTGAAAACAACAATCACACAAAATAAAGCTCTTGGTTCCATTTTTAAAGTTCCTTTCATTTAATGTAAATTGATTTTTTTGTCATCAAGTGATAAATCAGAATTGGACAGTGGTCACTTTTGAGGATACAGAGGACTACCTATGAATATCATATGTAATCCAGATGTGTTTTGAAACTAAGCAGGATATGAAGAGCAGATCAAAAGAGAGTGGTTCATGGAGTGCTGTGATGTCAAGAACTAGCACCTAGAATCCCTAGGTGCCTGTCAGCTACTCACAATGAGCCAAGGTCGCAGGGAATCCTTTTCTGAAACAAAAAGGTACTCTCATTTGTCTGTAGTTCCCAGGAGGTAAGACACTGATAAAACACCAGCACAATGCAAGGGACATTTCACAATCCCTCTACCCACACTGGCAACGCCTTATCTCTGACTACTATTCCATCTTACATATCTGGAATATCAGCTTTACTACCACATCAAAGTTAGTGTGTTTTGCAATAGTATCAATTTTTCCCATTTCCTTTAAGTAAGTTAAACTTTCTTTCTTGGTTTATCAGTCCTCTGATTGATCAATTACTTATCAGTTAGCTTTCATATCTAATATAATCTCTAATACCTTTAGTATTTTTGTAGCTCTATGTCCTTAAATAAGATACACTGCTGCTGTCATTCTGGCCACTCAGCAGGCAGAGATCTGAGGATCACAGTTCAAAACCAGCCCTGGCCTGTGAGACTCTGTGAGTCTCTTACCTCCAATTAACCACTAGCAAAACCATAAGTGGTGCTGTGACTCTAGGGACAGGGTAGTAGTAGTCTTGAGCTGAAGAGCTCACGGAAAGAGCCGAGGCCTAGTGTTGAAGCCACATGAATTGAAAAAAGTAAGATACACTTTTGATTTCAATTTTCTTTTTTGATTTCTTCAGACTAGGTTAGTAGCTCAGCATCTGATCTTCTGGTAGAATATATATTCTTCAGCTAAAAGATGAAATGTTTTCAAGTGTCTTCTAAACAAATTTGGACTGTAGTAAACTTTGATGTTTTTTGATTAATATTTTTTGTCTAACTGATATTTCCTTACTAACAATGGATAGAATGCATCTAATGTCATTCAAGTGTATGTCTCCTTGAAGATTTCATGCTGTTGGTTTTATAGAAGAGCAGTTTCCTGCACTATATACATATATTGTTACAATGACTATTCATGGTTGTTGTTTTTTTGTCGGTCCTGGGGCTTGAACTCAAGGCCTGGGCAATGTGCTTGGACTTTCTCAAGGCTAGAGCTCTTCCACTTGAACCATAACTCCATTTCTGGCTTTTTTCTATGTACATGGTACAGAGGAATCGAAACCAAGTCTTTCTGCATGCTTGGCCAGCACTCTACCAGTAGGCTAACCTCCCTTCCCCCCCTTTTAATACATTTATTTGAAATAGAGAAGAGGAGGGGGAAAACAAGGTGGGGTTTCTATTTTTGTTAGTTTTATATATTTTAACCTGAGTTCTCCATAAAGAAAGTCTAGAGACAAGAACTTATGTCTAATTTCCTTCTTTGGGAATAACACCTCAGAAAAGCAGAAATCAGGAGATATCTATGCTGCCATGGTTGTTTATTTGATATAGTTCACAAAATTTCCTGCCAGTCTTGATACTTTTCCACTGTTTACTGTGCTTTTCTTTTAACTGTGTAACAAGAATTTTCTGTCATTGCTTACATTTGATTGTTTTCCAGAAATAAATTCCTCCATTCCATACTCACTCATGAAATGCGTGTTTAGTGGGCAGTGTATCATTGAGTAAAGGTTAAATTCATTATACTTAAACCATTAAAACCACTGGCATCTTTCATTAAAGAGAATAGTCCGTATCACCCAAATTCTGCTTGATCATAAGGAACATATTGCTCACATTTCTTTTTCTTTACTGTATCCTTGTTTCTTTCCTCCTTTGTTGTTTGGAGAAAGTGTAGAGAAAGTTTTATTCTTTTCTTCTTTGTGTATCTGACCTATCAATTTACTCTTTACTACTGGCAGTAGTTAACTTAATGAGCAACAGGAAGCATATGGTTAAAAGACTTAATAATCAGTAAAATCTGTGTGGGTGCAGAATTTACACTCTAACTTTCCAAGTGATACATGCCTTCGTGTGCATATATGGTAATACTAAGAAACTGTTGTTCAGTGAGGGACAGTTCCACTATTAGTAATCATTAACAACATACTTTCATTCGAATCAAACTGATGACCTAGCTTCATTTATCTACTGATTTTAATTACTTATATGTATACTGAAGTATGAAGTATCAGCATTATAGCAGTAGAGAAAATTGATCACTTCATGTATAAAGTACGTAGCTATTTGACTGAAAATGTGCCTTATGACGAGACTTTCTTATCCTGGAAGAAGTGTCTGTAGAATGTTATGTGGGATCTAGCATTGAAATGTGAGTTCAAATCTAGGAAGACTCTCTAAATATATATATATATATATATGTATATATAAATATACATATATATCCACACATATTTCTAAAGGCGGCATGAAGGAAAGAAATATATTTGTGCGTACATCAACAGATGTCAAAATGTGAAATAAGCAACTAAGACACAGGCATGACAGCCCAGCTACTGAGAGACAAATGCACATCTTTCTTCCTTCTTTATAACAACTAGGGTAAGAGAGGAATAGGTCATGAGGAGAATTTCTTCTAGTCATTATGTCAGCTACACTTCACAAGATGTTACAAATGCAGTCAACCAAAGGATAGAATCCTTTCTGGAACAAAGCAGTGGCATTCTAAATAGGAATATCGGCAGGAAACCCTATGAGATTCTTATCCAGTTTACTTCCCGAAAGCCAGAAGTATGGCTCAAGTGGTAGAGTATTCATCTTAATAGAGAAAGCTATAGTAGAACACCCAGGCCCTAAGAGGAAACCCAATAGTACCTGCAGAGAAACATAATAAGAAAGAGAAAGAAGGAAGTCCACCTCCCTAGCAGAGACAGTCACATGCTTGATGTGAATGGATGGAAAGAGATATTCCAAGAATGGCACCCAAAAGGAAGCAAATGTAAATGTACTCCTATCTGGCAAAGAAAACTTGAAAGTATTACAACATGAAAGTCATTTCATTTTGCTAAAGACACTGTAATGATTAACAACAAAAAGGCAACTAATCCTCAATGCACCCAATTTGACACAACAGACATCGCTGAACATAACTGAGTTGATGGATCCCAACCATGTTAGATCCTTTCCAAAGAATCCACAAGAAACCAGATTTAACTGAAGACCCAGAGCCAAAGGTAGCACATATCTGCAGAATATTCCATCCAGCAGTCCCAGAATAAGTATCATCCAGGCAACCCCAAGCAAAGGAAATAATATTTAGAGCATAGAGGCAGCATTATTCTCTTTTTTCCTTTTCCTTTCTCTAATACTCCTACATAGTAATTATTCAAAGAGGTTTCTTGGCAGAGTCTAAAGGAAGTCTTAACAGGACATATAAGAAAAGATAATATTACCATGTGCTATCATACTATGGTGGAATTCAACTAGAAATAGACATGGAAGTAAACAATAGAAAAAATTAAAATACATACAAATGGAACAAAAATCTGAATGTTTAATGGGTTATGGAAGAAAGAAAGGAGGGACATGTAATCAAATGTAGAAAATCATTGGAGCCTCTGACTATATATTTTGGTTTCATTCTTTAGCGATATTTTATCTGATACCTCAACTGAACTTGACAAAGGAACCAACAATGAAGGGTAAGGTCCAAATAAACATACAATGTATTTATGCATATTTACATGTATGTAAGTACAGTCATCCATGAAAGGACAGTCACAGAAAAGAAAGTAATTGAGATTAGGGACCTGTAAGTATAGATGACAATTGAAGGTCTTTGATATTTTTCTAATTTACTTTGGCCATGATATCAGTAGTTCCTTTCTAAAATGTTAGCTATTTCTAAGAAGAAATATCAAGAATGTTTCTTGTTCCTGGTCTATTTTAATGGCCAAAAACAATTTAATGTTTTGCTGTAAGATTTAGCAGGTTAAGAAACTTCTTTCTATTGAATTTGTTTTCTCTAGCTAGAGGATGGTTATCTCCCTCTCCCTCTCTTTCTTCCTCCCTCTCTCCCTCCCTCTGTTCCTCCAGAATGAATGAGTAAAGGCTGGTCATTACTGGGTTTTAATTTAATATGTATTATCCAAAAATGCCTTACTTCTAAGTTCACGTTCAGGCCTAAACAAAAATTTACACAGTTATGTGCTGGATGTCTATTTCAAGAGATGGTGATGAAAAGACCAGAGAATCTTTTCATGCTGTATTCATCCCTGATGTGTCTCCTTCAATTGCTGTGGGAAGGAGACTGGTTAAAATATAATGACTAGGATATCAGATGTTCATGGGAGACGTGACAGCTGAAGACACCTCCCTCATACCATTTGTGATTTATTTAGGGGATGAGAAGGCTGTTACCATCAAGTGAGGGTTAGAATTTTATGTGAATGTGAAATACTACTAAATAGTAAAAGCATGTCTGTGCGATCATTCCAACATATATTCTGGATATTAATGCGAATAACTCATGAAATACAAATCCTTTTTATCACTCAGAGAGGCTGGATGGATAGAGAACAACAGTGCCAGCATGGAGGGAAGAGAGAAAGCAGAAATGTAGGTGGTAGATCAGCTTGATTAATTCCATAGCAAGAGAAATGGAAGATAAGGAAACCCATAAAAACAGTGCTACGAGTGGTTTAGGAAAAGAATTTGTCAGTCTTGCATAAGTGGTTGTTTAGCACAGGTGAACATTTCATTGACGTGAGAGGCCATATTTTTAGGAAAGCACACGAAATACCCCCTTGCATATGCAGTATATGTAGAGTTAGTTTTCAGGCAGTTATAGCTATTTGGAGAGAAAAAGTAGGTTTTGGAATTCTCACAGTATTTGACTGTGTGCAATTTAATTATTGATGTTGATAATAACTAGCAGGATGCACATGGATGCACACAAGACAGCCCTAAGTGGTCAGATACCCAAATGTCGACAGACTTGTGTAGAAAGCTGTACAGAGACTAAGCACCATGTTTGTGGGAACCATTTGGAAGGTCAGGGAAGTGCAATTTTTTGTGCCATTCTTTCTTTTTGCAAATTGGGTGAAGGATTGAGACTCCAGAGGAGAGGGAGTTCTCTCTGTCCTGGTTAGCAGTGGAGAGTTCTCTGCTTCTGGCCTGCCACCCATTGGTACTCTCTGCAAGTAAGTCAGTAAAGACATCCACGATTGTTGAAAATAAGAAGGGAATAGAAGGAACAGAGGAAGCAGAATATTGGCTGTGACCTCCGGGTTGAGCTCCCTTGAATTGCATTGCATTGAAAGTCATGCAAGATGGCATTAGGTACTGTGGTAGGGGGAACAATTCTTCCATCTTGTGTGAAAACTTTACTTTTCTAAGTTCCATGTTTAAGTTCCTGAAGAGGTTCAAATCCATTCTATTGTAAAATGGAAATACTGCTTTTCATTTAAGTACAGGTCTCCTACTTCACACCATAGTACCAGAGCAAATAGCTAGAGGGAACAGAAGAGCTGGAGATGGCGATGTAGCTCAAGTGGCAGAGCATGTTCCTCAGATGAACACAGTTATGGTTTTAGTACACAGCCTTGTAGAAACAGTTTGGTTTCTTCTAAATGTTCCAACTGATTTTCTGTGGCTGATTTTATATTATTTTATTTTTTAGAGATGACACAGCATTAACTGCCATTACAGTTTGTGACCCAAGCATTAACATTTGGTGAGTTGAATTTTCTGTCATCTGAGTGTAAATTCACTTCTAGGGTGAGGTTAGTACCCAATCTATATGACAGCTGATCAGTGTCCTCATGTATCCTTCTCTTGTATTGAAACTAAATTGAAAATGATAGCGTCAGGCAGCAGATACTTGGTCATGGTATACTGTGAAGTAAAACATAGTAACCGTATCCTTATTTACCTATTCTCTACCTTATTTACTATTTCCTACATGCAACTTGTACTGAGACAATGGAGGAGAGAGTCCCAGTCAGGAACAATGAGGTGGTCTCAGTGTTTCTGAGGTGAAAATGTTGGTGGGCCTCTTTCCTTCTCTAGAAATCTGGTACTTAGTAGACAGGCTCATTTTCAGGTCTGATGAGAGTCCAGCTTTTAGGCTGTAGTTTCTTGTCTTTTGGTGAGAAGCAGTTAAGAAATCAGCCAAGTTAGTGACAGGAAAGAGAGAGAAGAGCAGACTTAGAAAGCTGAAAATCAGATTGTATAATGGATTGAGTTCTTCTGAAGTGAGTTGCATGTACCATTAAACTACATGATACCAATAATCAGTGTGTTAGGTTTGGTAAGAGAGAAAAATTCTTTGACCGTGCATAAAAGCTTTCTTTTGAAGTGATAAATATGTAAAAGTTTCCATTTCTACAAATTTGTTAGTGTTAGGTTAACTTACTACCTTAAGTAAAAAAGTAAAACTATGATTGCACTTGGTATTTGACTGTATATAATTTAATGCTCTTTAGCTTGGATAAAAATGATCCAGCAGAATTTGGGACAGAAGAATTCAAGCAAAGGTCAGATATAGACATATAGGTCAACGTGTATAAGTATATGTTAGGAAACATATTGATCATTTCTGGGAAATTTCCAAGTATTGTCAGTATCTTCTGTCTGTCATATTATTCCTTTTTCATTTTGATGAATAAATGAGAAATGAGTTGCACAAAAGTGTTTTGCTATTGTAGGGAGCAGTGTATTAGGTTTACTAAGAGAGAAAAATTCTTTGACCATGCATAAAATGATAAAATGTAACTCCCCTACCCCAAAGTAAATTCCTTTGTTCATTTAGCTAAATAGGTAAAAGTTTTGATTTCTACAAATTTGTTAGTCTTAGATTAACTTACTACACTGAGTGAAAATGTAAAACTATGATTGCACATGGTATTTGATTATCTATAATTTAATTCTCTTTAGCTTGGATAAAAATGACCCACCAGATCTTGGGACGGAAGAATTCAAGCAAAGGTCAGATATCTACAAGTAGATAAACATACATAAATATAAATGTTATGAAACAGATTGATCATTTCTGGGAAACGCCTAAAACCCCCCACATTGCCAGTGTATGAGATCCTACTACAACTGGTTGTGTTCCTTTGGTCTGATGGCAAAGACACAGAATCCTATGCATTTATTTCCTGCCATAACAATTTCTTCACAGGTGAAGAAATACAAGTGTCAGATCGAAGTGGCTACATGTTTGTTCGGTCCTTTCCATATTCTGTTGGCTATGTCCAGTTCTTTGATGGTTATAGACTTTCTGTAGGCCTAGACCTTAAATTATACATATTATTGTCATTGTGCACTAATTTCAAAACTGTAGTTGTAAGGTTTGTGACAGTGTGAGTACTTTATGGGCACCATTTCGATTGGATAGACAGATGGCTCCACAGCATTATGTCAAGCTCCTTACTGCTCACATCTGTGAATACAGGGTTTGTGAATAAATTTAGGTTTACAATGAAAGAGGTAGGAGACAGAGAGAGAGAGATCGATCATGTCCACACGTGTGTGGCAGAGTGGCAATACTCTGATACTATGGCTTCAAGTCAGGGCTCCAGGAATATTTTACTTTCTTGTTTATCACTGTATCTCTTCTTCCTCATTCACACATGCAATGCATTTTGCTCATTCAGTGGAGATGGACTTCTGCCAGAAGGAATACTCTGGAAGGCTTCATATTGCTATCCTCTGCTGTTCACCCCCACTGTAGACAGAATCACACCTGTGAACCCAAGTCTAAACATCCATCTACCATTCTGGTGAAATCCTAAGGTGAGGTGTCATTGAACAGGCAAGCCTAGGTAGGAGGGATCACCATGTCATCACCATAGGAGTTGCAAGGACAGGGCTCTGAGTTCAGAGTTCAGTACTGGAGAGAAGTTTTGGCAGAGACAGAGGAGATAGAGGCATAGTACATTTGACAGAGCATCTGTGTAGCATGCACAAGATATAGTTTTCTAACCTAATATTGTTATAAATACAACATTCCTTCCCACATTGTCCTACTTAGTTTTTATATGTATCAATTTGTCCACAGCAAAGACAGCAACTTAACCACGGTTGTTTTTCATTCAAACGAAGACATCAGTACTGCGTGACTTAATTTTTTTTTATTTTGTGGATCATGTATAGAGTGCTTATACTTATTTTCCCTAGATAGTAGGTGAATATCTTCTCACACATTGATACGCCTGTTTATGTTTTCATCCCATTTCCCATTCCCTACACCTTTCCAATCAACTTGCTTTATCCCCTCCCTCTCTTAGTTCAAATAAACATATGTAATATTCCAGGTAACTTTTCAGATACAATAACAATATGAGATTAACAATTAAGGGGAAAAAGGAAAAGAGAAATAACATAGTACATTAAGAACAACTATCACACAAGGTAAAGCTCTTGTTTCTGTATTCTAGAATTTTTTCATTTACTGTAAGTTGATTCATTTTTCATCTAATTGATAAATCATTTTGGAAAATGATGGCTTTTCAGAGCACACAGGACTGCCTGTTCATATCACACGTAATCATGACATGTTTTCAAACTAAGTAGAAAATGATAGAGCAGATCAAAAGACAGTGGTTCTTGGTGTGCTGTGAAGACAAATCCTAGCACCCAAAACCCTTAGATTAGCATTTCTCATTATAGGCCCGAATTGTCACCATACCATGAGCAAAGGAGTAGCAAGGACAGGGCTCTGGGGTGAGATCTCAGTAGTGGCAGGAGTGGCAGGGACAAAAATGGTAGAGATGAAGCTCTGTTGGCAGCATTTTTGTGTTGCATTCACAAGACCTTAGTTTCCTAACTTAGTGTTCTGGAAAAAAATGCATGATTAATTCCCACATTTTCCCAGTTAATTATTGTGTGTTTTTAATATGTCCACAGTGAGGATAGTGGCTTAAGAGCTGTTATAGTTCATTCCAATGAAGACATCAGTAGTTGGTGAGTTGAATTTTTTTTTCATGTAAGTGATAACTCGTTTTGCACAATGATATCTTCAGGGTACACAAGCACTGCTTATCAATATTGAATGTAATCATGATGTGTTTTGAAACTCAATAGAAATGTTAGAACCTGTCCAAAGACACTCGCTCATGGTGTGCTATGAAGGCAACTACTAGCATCCAAAATTCTTAGATTATCACGGTGCCTGTCAGCTACTCCGAATGTGGCAAGGGACCTGGGAATCCTTTGCTGAAACCAAAAAGTAGGCCTAGCACCAGTAGCTAAGAGGTGATCCTTCCTTCTTTTGAATGCTTAAACCCTGAAAGGCCCACATTCATACTGAAGGGGAGCCTTACTTCTAGACTGCTTTTTCTTACTCCTATCTGAAGAGCAGGAGCAGCAGCAAGGAATATTAGATGATAATTAGATGATATGTAAGTCTTGAGTTCTTCTGAAGTGAGTTGAACCTGAACAAGACGTCATTATCTACTAGAGTAAGTAGATTTGTTGGGTTATGGTATACTTTTCTTTCTCCTCTCTCACTTTTTATTTTTTATTTTTTATTTTGGTAATTCATTGGCTTGAACTGGGTGCTGTCCCTAAGTTCTTCAGCTCAAGGCTATTAGTGCACTACCGCTTGTGCCACAGCGCCACCTTGGGTTTTCTGGTGGTAAATTGGACAAAAGAGTCATGGATTTTCATGGCTGGGTTGGCTTTGAACCATGGTGCTCAGATCTCAGCCCCTGAGAGATTTGTGGATCACTTTCTTTTCTAATACCATTGAAGCGTTGGAGAAAGACTCAGTCATGACAATATGCTTCAAGTACGTTGTTAACATTAGTAACATATTCCTCTAGAAAACATGACGTTTCCAACTTGTGAGTCTGTAATTGATTGGACCAAAGAAGCAGATCCTATGTGCAGAAAAGTAAAAGAAACAAAAATAGAGGCTACTGAGTCTGCACAGAACTGCATGTATAAGATCAAGATCATGCATGCATCCCTGATAGTTCAGAGCCCTGTCATTGTGAAATTAGTGTCTACAGTGGCACTGTGTCTTGCTCTGCCACCATGCAAGACTTGTTCTTATCCAAGTCTGTTACACACTGAAAAGGCTCAACCTCGTGCCACACATAATATTAGAGCAAGGTAGATATTTATAATGATGGCAATAAAAAGTTGGCACAAGGAGTGGAGAACCTGGAACTTAACTAGGAAGAAAGAGGAAATTTGGACTGAGAAAACAGAGGGCCATTAGGGAGAAAACACAAAAAGCTAAGAGCACTGCTTTCACTTAGTTGTAAGTCATGAACATAAAGATTTTGTTCTATCTAATTGTCTCAGATTAAATTTTTTCCTTCCCCTAATACTCACACTTATTTGCATGGAAAAGTGGTTGATAAGTTTCAAAGTGATGGATTGACATGGGAATAAATGTTCAATAGAGGGACTACACAAAAGTTCCTTGCTCCAAGTCACTCTGATGATTTCCCCAGCATGTGAATGGAGGACACTGAAGTTTTCAGATCAGAAATGAGTCTGTAGCTACTTTTTCTCATCTAACTGTAGTTACTTGGAAAAACTGGAGGTTTTGATTAGATGTGAGGAAGGTCATGGATAGTCGACGAGCCCGCCTTCCCCTTAGTGATTTGAGGCCAAATTTCTTTGCTGGCTTGATGAGTAATGTGGTTGTTTTCTCTTTTGGAGATGACCTTGCACCTGTCCTCGTTAATGACACACTGAACTAGAAACACACTCACTCCCAGAATGCCAGTCATGCTAACTGTCATTTTTGTGTCATCAAGTGTATTTCTTCATGGTCTGAAACTGTAAGGTTGCATTTATTTCAAATCAACGTGAGAAGAGAACCAGTTATAGGGAAGAACAGTGCATGAATGTAGGACCTGCATCAGAATTTGACCCAGAATTTGAACTCTTCCGTATTCATGTGATATGTGACCATAGGTGTTTTTGTTACTTTAGCACAACTGCATATGATCCTTGTCCAGCACCTGATGATGGCAATGTGACAGAAAGGTAAGATATAAACCAAGAGAAGTGTGGAGGTGGAAGTTTATGTTCATATATATATATATATATATATATATATATATATATATATATATGTAAAGACACATGTACTCATAAGTATGCACATACACATGGCTGGAGCTGAGCACTTGGACACAAAGAAACACCAACACCATGAAAGGACTGGTGGCAGGCGTGATGCAGCGCATGGCAGAAAGTAAAGATCCTGTGTTGGAACACCAGTGCTGCTAGGAAAATGAAAGAAGCATACATCAGGAAGGGTCAGCCTGTCACACATGCCTCTCACATGGCTGTGTGTGAGTGGAAGTTGGATGTGATCTCATTTAGAAGCCTGCTTGGGAAAGCACTTATCTCAAGCCGTATCATTTTTATTCTAATTAAATGGTGACCGAATTCACTTATCTTCTGATTTTAGCTACTAATATGTTAGGTGTCATATGAAGTAGCAATATGACATGAGCAGTGAAAATCGATTGGTTCATATGTAATCAGTTTTTTGACTGAAAATTTATGCTAAAAAAGAATCCTTTGTGGAGCAAAGTCGAGGATCACACATGAGCTCTTCTTTAACCAGTCCTAGGTCATCTTGTGAGCCTGTCTGCCTAATTCCACATTATGGTGAGATTTTTATGAATATGACGATACTTTTTCTTCCTATGGCATTTTGTCATCAGAGTCATGTAGTTTGGTTTCTCTTCAGATTGTATAAATCTTTCACTTTTTAATAAAGATACTTTTATAATACTATTTTCTGAGGTCCTCATTGCTAGCCTATAAAGTCCTATTGTAGTAAAAATAAGAAGTTCAAGAATACCTCTTTCGGCATTTTGCTGCTATTGTTAATCCATGGTCTCAAGGTACTCTGAGCTCTCCTGGAATGATCTTTCTTCTCCTGCGTTCAGTGTGCATTGATTACAGGCATACAGAACTATAACCAGGTTGAAATCTTCTGTCTTCACAGGCCTGATATGATCAATTAGAATCATTTTCTAGAACAGATGACATGGTAGATTGCTACGTGTAAAGTTTAGAAGATCAGATTGCTAGTTAAACATTAATTATAACTGACTTGACCCAAACTGACATGGTTTCTTTTGCATTCCTTTTTATTCTTTAGCAAAACTGAAGGAGAAACCAAAAGAGTACCTACAAGTGGATTACCATTTAAAATGTAAGATAGAAAGTACAGTGTGTGTGTGTGTGTGTGTGTGTGTGTGTGTGTGTGTAAAGAAGCAAACACGGAGATCACTGTATTGGCATCCAAGTGTCCATAGATTTCTTTCAACACTGTTCTTAAAGTCTTCTCACAATTAAGATTTTTTTTAAAGAATTATTCTTTATTTTTCAAAGAATTTTATTTTGAAAAGGTATACAGACTTGTTTATTTGCCTCATATTCAGAACAAAAAGAGCAAGGGCCCCACCCACTGATGCTGGCTGAGATGGAAGTGTAGCATTCCTGCCATTCTTACTGGCCCACAGCAATGGGAGAAAAGCCTGCTGTCAGGAGCAATAGCTCCTTAGTGTTCTGAGGCATGTAGTCGCATAGGCTTTCTCATGTTTTCTGGGGTTCTGTGTCTTCACACTTGGTTATTTTTAAATTAGCTGCACTGCTCCAGAAGCAATCAGAGGAACAATACTGGATCAAGTGTTGGGAATCCTCATCCAATCCATCTGCTCATCTGATTCGGGTTCTACCAAACTATGTTCTTGCTGTTCTTTTACTCTCAGAAACACATATGAGTCTGGATCTAGTTTGGTAACTGCCCTCTAAAGGTCCACCTTCTGTTAGTTGGGAGGCATGTGCTTTAAGGTGACATTTTTAAGATAAATGTCCTTGTGAGCCATGTGCCCTTTGGTGAAGGGAAATTCCTCTGGAGAAAGGCTGCAAGGTTCCCCTTCAGGATCCTGTCTTCTCCTTCTCTAGAATGTGAGGGAAAAACTTCTCTATCATTGTGAGTCAATACTGCAAGCAGCTGCTAAGGACATAACGGATTCTCTCCATCTCCATTTGACGTATACTAACCTTCAGATCTCCCTTTTTGGCTCTTTTGAGATTTTCTTCCATGTGATCCAGCTGTTCTGTGATGCCTTCTACAATTTCACACTTGCTTTCCAGAAGTTCAGGAGCAAAGTTTGCATCCTCCAGGCCTGCTCCAGCCTTTCAATGAGCTCTGAAGGGTTAGGACCACCTCCTCACTGAGTCTTGCCCTATGAAATCCAGTTCCTCTGTCATCTTCTCTGAAACCAGGAACCTCACCTCCCGCCATCCAACTCCCGCACTCCTGCACCAAGATTTTGTTTTTAACTTTAGACTCTAGATATATTTATGGCTATTTTCCCCACATATTTATATATCTTAGTTTACTCTAGACGATGACAAGACAGCTTCCCCCAGTAAAACCCTGTCCTAGGTAAATTTGCTTTACTTAGGTAGCAAGAGGATAACATTAAACATGGAAGCTTTAATTTGTGGCACTGAATGATGGCCTAAACAGGGCACCCTTCAGAAGGTACAATTAATGACCCACCTAGCTTTTCAGCAATACAAGCATGTTGAGGTCTTCCAGCCCATTTGCTTGACATTCGTGCTTTATGCCTTGAAGCTTCTTTGTAATGGCATGGAGTTCACACAGACCATTTGACTTTTTTTGCTCCCACAAAAATATCAACTCTTTTAGAATTTGTGGTTTCAAAGCTTGCATCATACAAAGCATAGTGACAACCTGTTTCAAGAAGCACTCTCCCAAAATGCTTGAAAGGATCAGTTATGGTAACACCAACATCTCCATCCAAAATTACTTTGCCTTCTTCAACAATGATGTAAGTTTTGTCTGCAATGAGACAAAAAAGGACAACCTTCTTCCTTTTCTTGCTTTATTCTGGTGTGGAGAATTTTTAAACTTCCATGTCATAGAAAATGTGACACACTTCAGCAACTTGCACTCTAGAGGCCATCTTGGCTGGGGTGGTCACAGGGACTGGAAGAGCCGGGAAGGGAGATGGCCAGTGTCTAGACTTCAGAGCATTTTCCTCACTGAAGCGGGACAGACTATTCCTCTGTCTTTGGTTTGAGATAGGATATGTGTAGCAAGTCATTTAAGTGTCTAGCATGGGCAAGTTCTTGGGTCCAATCCCCATTACAATGCAAGAGAAAGACAATTGGACAAAGGGAAGACATAAAGGATGAAGACACAGAAGAAAAAGAGTAGGGGGAGAAAGTGGCAGGAAGAGGAGAAGAAGGGGGAGGAGGGAAGGGGGGAGTGATTTTCTTATTGAGGGAATCATCATTCCTACATTTGTCACTTAGATACTTCATGTGGACTCTCTCAGTGAGATTAAAGTTCTCTTAAGTTTTACAAAGCAGTAGTGATTTAATTATTTTATTTGGAGGTAATAGGATGTAGGAGGCTCCACTCTTTTCTGAAGACTCTTTATCAGAAAACAATGAAACTAAAATCCTAGAAGTATTCATTATCCTGCCAGAGTGCTTCTGCTATGGTGCTTCTACCAAGTGAAGTGAGGGCCACAATTCTAATCCCAAGGATCGAGCTCCTGCCTCAGGACTATGGTTTCTGAATCCTATCTGAGACAGAAGCTTCAAGATGATGCTGAAGAATGGATGAGATGAAGGAATCAGCAAACTGGGTGGATTGAGGGCATTTACACCTCCAAACTGCAGCTGATTGAAAAGACAAATCAATGTTGTCACTGACATTTGATTTGATTGTGAATGCCACAGCTCAAGTCTTGAGTCATCTCACTTTACAGTTAATATATTTCATTAAAAATTATCAAGTATCACTGGGTGCCATTGGCTGACCCCTGCAATCCTAGCTATTCAGGAGGCTGAGATTTGAGGACTGCAGTTCAAAGTCACCAAAGCACAAAACTCCAGGAGACTCTAATTAATCATCAGAAAACTGGAAGTGCAGCTATGGCCCCAGGAGCATAGCACAAGCTTTGAGCTGAAGACTTCTGGGAGAGCAGCCAAGCCCTGAGTATAAGACTCTGGACCAACGCCCACCGCATTCTCCCCCAAAATCAAGTATCAAGCCAGGTGAAGGACAAAGAAAGAAAGAAAAAAGACAGACAGAGAGAGAGACAGATAGAGACAGACAGAGAGACAGAGAGTTGGGGAAAGGGAGGGAAGAAGAAAGGATGGAAGGAAGGGAGTGAAACTAAGAAAGAAAGGAAATAAAAGAAAAAAATAAACAACTGGTCTGAGTGGGTGGTCTACTATTAGATTGCCTATCTAGCACACAGGAAACCCCAGGTTTGATTCCTAGGTACCACATGCACATTGAAAAACTCAGAAGTGCTGCTATAGTGGTAGGTTGTGGTAGAGGGATAGATTGCAACAGCTCAAGGACAGTGCCCACACCCTGAGTTCAAGACCCAGGACTAGAAGGACAAAACCAACTAAACAAAGCAAAACAGCCGAAAAACTCAATGTTCAGTGTTTCATCTCTGTGAAGACATATCAAGATTTTATAGGGCTGTGAGAGAAGCTCCATCAGGAATGATGAAGGAACTTGTGAAGGCCTGGGGCACCCACCTAACATAGAGACAACACTACCTGAGAGGGAAGAGCACTTGTAGGATTCTTAGCTTCACTGAACTTTCTGAAGTCACCTCTGCTTCCTGCCTACCACTACCTCATGCTGTTCCAAATGCGATTGTCTTTATGTAGCCACCGCAAGAAGAGTCTTATATCTAAACAAATGATAAATTCCAGGAGACAGGAGACTCACCTAAGAATTCTCCATGTGAGTGTTTTTATACAGATACATACATATATATATATGTATATATATATATATATAGGCACTGCTTTGCTGAAATTATGGTATCATATATACTATGTACCTCATGAATACTATACACCTGGTACTTTTTACCTCAGTCAAGGTGGACGACACAGATTCTGGGCAATGGTGTCTCATGCCTGTAATGGTCAGTACTGTTGAGATCTCATGAAGACCATGGTTCAAAGACAGCATAGGTCGGAAATGTATGAGATTGTTATTTCCATTTAACTTGCAAAAAGCTGAAAGTATGGCTCAAGTGGTAGAGTACCAGAATTGATTGAGAAACCTAAGGAAGAGCAACCAATCCCTAAGATGAAGCCCTAGTAGTTTCAGCACAAAAATATCCCCAAAAGAAGTTCACCTCCTTAGCAAAGACAAGTACAGGTTGAAGTGAAAGGATGGAAAAAGGTATTCCCAGAATGGAGCTGAAAAGGAAGAAAATGAAAATGTATTTCTATGTAACAAAGAAAACTTGAAAATAATACAAGATGAAAGTGACTTCATGTGGCTAAAGATACTGCAATGATTAGCAACAAAAAGGCAGCTAAGCCTCAATGCACCCAATTTCACACAACAGACACCGCTGCACATAAATGAGGAGATAGATGACAACCATGTTCGATCCTCTCCATAGAATCCACAACCGATTCAACCGATGACATATAGCCAATGGAAGCACATATCTGCCTAATATTCCACTCAACAGTCACAGAATAAGTATCATCCCAGCACTCCCCAAGCTTTCTCCAAAGGAAATAACATTTACAGCACAAAGGCAGAATTGTTCTTTTCCTTCTCTATTACAATGTAATTATACAAACGGTTTTCTTTGTAGAGTGTAAAGGAAGTCTAAGATACACATAAGAAATGATTGGGGGAGCTCTGTTTAGTCTTTTGAAGAAATGCCATACTGCTTTCCATAGTGGTTGAACGAATTTGAACTCCCACCAACAGTGGAGTAATGATCCCTCCTGTCCACATCCTCTCCAGCATCTCTTGTTATTAGATTTCTCAATCATGGCCATTCTAACTGGAGTGAGGTGGAACCTTAGAGTTGTTTTGATTTGCATTTCTTTTATGGCCAGAGATGTTGAGCATTTCTTCATGTGTCCATAGGCCATTCATATTTCTTCTTCAGAGAAGACTCTTAAGTCTTTGGTTCATCTGTTTACTAGATGGTTGTTTCTTTGGAGATTAGTTTTGAAGTGATTCATTTTTTTTTGAGCTGTTGACACATTTTAGATATGAGGCCTTTGTCTGTTGTATGGTTAGTGAAGATCTTCTCCCACTCTGTAGGTTGTCTAGTTAATTTTCTAGCTATGTCCTTTGCCATACAGAAGCTCTGCAGTTTAACACAATCCTACTTATCTAGACATAGAGCTCCCCTATGATCCAGCAATTCCACTACTTGGCATCTACCCAATCGTCCAGAAACAAGGACATACTAAAGCCACTAGCACAACGATGTTCATTGCAGCACTAGTTACCATAGCAAAGAATGGAACCAACCCAGATGCCCCTCAGTTGATGAGTGGATCAACATGATGTGGTATTTATACACAATGGAATTCTATGCTGCTGTCAGGAAGAACAACATCGCCCCATTTGGAAGGAAATGGAAACACTTAGAAAAAAATCATATTAAGTGAAGTAAGTCAGACTCAAAGGAACATAGGCTCTATGGTGTCCCTCATTTGTCATAATCAGTAGAAACCTTGAGCTCCCCTAGCAGAGATATACAATAGAACAAAACCTAGATACATAAGTCCATGTCGTATGACACTAAATGAAAGGACCTCCAGGATATAGAAACAAAAGCCATATAATGAGTGATTGTTGTTCTTAATGTACTGTTATCTCTCATCTCTTTTGCTGTCCCTTGGTTATCTCATATTGTTACAGTATTTCACCTTGTTATCTGATATATTGTATATACGTATATTTGGTTATTTGAAAACAGATAGGGAAGGGGGGAAAACAAGATAATGTTCCGGGGGGAGGGGAGGGAAATGGGTACCAAGACATGAGAAAGGGTATCAATGTATGTGAAGTGATGCACCTTCAATCTGGTGAATATAATGTAACCCTTCTATTAATTACAAAAAATATATGGGAAAAAAGAAATGATTGTATTACTGCATGCTATCATCCCATGATGGAATTCCAGTAGAAATAGACAGCTAGACAAACTACAGAATATATTGAAATACATAGAAGTAGAACAAAACATTTTTGAACGGTTGGTTGATGGTTATTGGAGAAATATGGGGGGATATATAATCAAGTCTAGAAGATACCTGACAATGTGCTTTGTTTTCATCCTGTAGCGATATCTTGTCTGATACCACAACAAAACGTGATGATCTTAACAACAATGAAGGGTATGTTCTGAACATATATGCACCACTCACCTAGGTATACTTATAGATATTAACATGAATGTAGGTACAGACACACATGTAAGTATAGTCAAAGAAAAGAAAGTGATTTAGATTAGAGAACTTTCTTGGAAGTATTGATGACAATACAGGATTTTTGATGTTTTTCTAAGATGCATTGGATGTAATATCTGCAGCTACCTTTCTAAAACCTTAGCTGTCTTAAGAATAAATATCAAGAATTCTTCTTATTCCTAATCTATTGTGGTGGCCAAAGCCAATTCAGTGTTTTGATGGAAGCCCCAGCAGGGTAAGAAACTACTCTGCAGGTGCTCCATTATCTCCAGCTAGAGGATACAACACCAGCATTGACCCTCCTCCTCCTACACCACCACCTCCTCCTCCTCCTCCTCTTCCTCCTTCTTCTTCCTCTTTCTCTCTCTCTTTCCCTCCCTCCCTCCCTCCCCCCTCTCTTTCTCCCCCGTCCCTCCCTCCCCCCCTCTCTCTCTCCCTCCCTCCCTCCCTCCCCACCACTCTGTCTCTCTCTCTCTCTCTCTCTCTCTCTCTCTCTCTCTCTCTCTCTCTCTCTCTCTCTCTCTCTCTCTCTCTCTCTCTCTCTCTCTCTCTCTCTCTCTCTCTCTCTCAGAATGAGAAAAGACTAGTCCTTAGGGAAGTTTTAATTTGAAATATGTTTTCCTATAATGGCTCACCTCCAAGGTGTATTTCAAGCCTTAAACAAAATTCTGCCCAACTACATGTCAGATGTCTATATCAAGAGATGATGATGAAGACATGAGAATCTTTTTTGGCCTGTGTTTATCCCGATGTATCTCATTTCATTGCTCTGGGAATTGGGTTGGCCAATATATAATGACTTGACTAGGCTTCCAGTTGTTCATGAAGAACTGACAGCTGAGGACAGGCCCCTCATATTGTATGTGCTTTATTTAGTGGATGAAAAGTCTTTTACCATCAAGTCAGGGTTAGAATTTTATGTGAAAGGTAAATATTACACTAAAGATTCAAAACTTGGTGTATGGTATATGTATGTTTGTTTCCTCATATATTCTGGATGTGAAGGTGAAAAACTCATGAAACATAAATGTAAATATTTTAGTTGTTTATTAAAAGCATTTCATTATAAAACTGGTGTAGAATATCCCTTTAAATTGATATTATACAGGACTTTGGTTTTGTTTAATCTTGTACAATGCATGTACTTTTGTTTGGATTTGCACCAAAGTTTTGGTTCCTAAGACCAACAGATTACTATTTTCCTAAAAAGGTAAAAAAGCCATATCAAGAGAGACAAAATGTGACTGATTTTATTTTTATTCACATTTTACAGCAACCACATGAAGAAAATTGCAAATAAAATTCTACTGTCTCTATCATTCAGGTGGGTAAGACTGTAGAAATACAAGCAATGAAGGACTGGGGTACACACACACACACACACACACACCACACACACACACACACACTACCATAATCTAGATGTGGTGGCACAGGACTATAGTCCTAATTGGATGAATCATTTGAGCCCAAAAGTTCAAGACCAGCCTAAACATTACAGGACCCTGTCACCAATAGAGAGAAAGAGAAAAAGGTCAACTTCAGGCTATAGCAGGTTAAGAACCATCTCTTCTTATACTTCATTGTGGCCTTAGTAGGTTAGAAATGCTTAGGTATCACAGAATACTGGAAGCCTGGAAAGGCTACTTGTGGAGTAAGCCTCACTGAATTTTTTCTGTGAAAAAGAAACATTGACTTCAGCCAATTTACTAGTTTATTTTTGCAGTACTGGGTCTTGAATTCAGGATGTCATGTTTACTAGGAAAGTACTCTACCACTTAAACTAGGCTCCCAGCCCAAAGTTTTCGTAAGCCCCTGAGTTCTGGAAGTTCAGTTTGTCACAAGAACATAACCACACTTATACTGACCAATACAATGAGTGACAAATGATAATGAGGGAATCATTATCAGCTTCCTAACTTACTTCAAGAATTCAGTTCTAAGTATAATACTACTTAAAACTCAAACGTGGGCCAGGAGTTTGACTTAGTGGTAGAGTGCTTGCCTAGCATGCACGAAGACCCGGGTTCAATTCCTGGGTACCATATACACAGAAAAAAAGCTGTAAATGGTGCTATGGCTCAAGTGGTAGAGCTCTAGCCTTGAGAAAGCACAAGGACAGCACTCAGGCCAAGTTCAAGCCCCAGGACTGGCAAAAATAAATAAATAAAAACTCAAATATAGCTTTCATTCAATACTGAGAAACACTAGAGGGCACAATTGAGTTGCAGGAAACAAGACAACAGGAAAATATGTATGGAAAATAATTTGCTTGGAAAACAATTGCTTTCTAAGTGACTTGAATACCTTTTCCAACAATTAAAACAGATGTATCATCTTAATATGACAGCAATATTCTAAATGTAAAACCTATATTTACAAACATTAATACTGACAAGGAAAAATGGTTGGAAGGTGTTCTCCATATAAGAAAATGTTTTGCTTTCTAAAATCTTAGCTTTGTTTTCTCCTTGGCTGTTCCTATTTGCCAGCAGAGATTGCTCAGAAGTGAAATCTCCAGGCTGTCTAGCCAGGTTACTTGGAAGAGCTGAGGTTTCTAAGGTTTCCTTATTCTAAGAGGTGACCAGATGTTCCCAGCATCAAGCTGTTACAGGAGGCTCCCCACCCACTCCAAATGGCCTGCTACTGTTCTCTGCAGACTTCCTTTTCCCGTTTCCATTTTCTCCTCTTTCTAATTTTTTTCTTCAAAGTCTATTCAGAGGCTACAGCCAAAACTATCTTCCCCTATTGTGGTCCTCATGACATCACCCTCACCTTCCCTCCCCCACTGGCCTTTGGGTTCCTGGTCAAAGTTTGCCTTTATTCTCATGGAAAGCTTCCCTGCCTGCCTCTGCTTGTTTTCCTATCACTTATTATTGCTTCTTCTCCCCCAACTGTCTTCTGTTTCCTGGTATTCATTTGGGGATTTTGGTGATTTTTTGTTATTATTGATGTTGTTGTTTTCCTTAGAATTTCAGAGACAAAAACTTCCCCTTTACCTATACCTGACTATATTACCATACTTGTAAAAAACCATTTATATGTATTGCTGCCAGAAAAGATTTTTTTCTTTTCTTTTCTTTTGAGATGGGACTAGGGTTTAAACTTCAGGCCTAAGTGCTCTCCTTTTGCTTTTTCACTCAAGGCTGTTGCTCTACTTCTTGAGCCAAAACTCCACTTCTGGCTTTTTGCTGCATAAAAATAAACATTTCTTTCCCCAATTAGTTTTGAACTGGGATCCTCAGACAAATCTCAGGTTCTTGAATAGTTAAGAACACAGGCATAAGCAGCAGCAGCCAGCTATTACATTGTGTGTGTGGTATGTGTGTGCATGTGTGTGTGTATGCATACACATATACCAATATTGGGGCTGGTACCAATATTCAGGACCTGTGCCCTCTCCCTTAGCTATTGGCTTAAGGTTAGCATTCTACCACTTGAGCCACAGCTCCAGTTCCAGCTTTTTGGTGATCAACTGGACATATGGGTCTCCTGAACTTTCCTGCCTGGGTTAGCTATGAATCACAATCTTCAGATCTCAGCCTTCTAAGTAGGTTGGATTAGATGTGAGCTACCAGAATCGGGCTTGGTTACATTCTTTCTTTTCTTTTCTTTTCTTTTTGCCAGTCCTGAGGCTTGAACTAAGGGCCTGAGCACTGTCCTTGGGCTTTCTCAAGGCTAGCACATTACCACTAGAGCTGCAGTACCACTTCCAGCTTTTTCTATGTATGTGGTACCAACAAATCAAACCTGGGTCTTTGTGCATGCTAGGCAAGCACTCTACCACTAGGCCAAACTCCCAGCCCTTGGTTAGTTCTTAATCTTCATTTTCCTCACCTTGAAACTTTATGTTAGAATTTCAGACTTTTTCTAGCTGGCGTAAATTTTAAAAGATATTTGTCACAAATTTTTCTTCCCCTCCCCCACTTTTTTTTTCTGGTTTCATGGCTGGAACTTATTGTTCTTAGCTCAGTGTGTGTGTGTGTGTGTGTGTGTGTGTGTGTGTGTGTGTGTGTGTGTGTGTGTGTATGTGTGTGTGTGTGCATGCGTGCGCGCGTGCTTGAACTCAGGGCTATCACCTAAGGCAGGAGCTCTACCACTTGAACCACAGCTCCACTTCTAGTTCACTTTGTACATGGCCTTCCCAATTGACTTTTGTCTCCAATCTGGCTCATCATCATCATCATCATCATCATCATCATCATCATCATCATTATTATTGCAGAGAGAGTTTCGTGGATTTTCCTGCCTGGATTGGCTTCAAATTGTAACCCTCCAGGACTAAGCCCCCCAAGTGGCTAGGATGATAGGCATGAGCCCCTGGGGCCTGGCTCAATCAAGGCATTTCTGACTTACAGAATTCTCATTTCATTAATACCTAAATTCCTTGGTGTTAGAAATTAATGGTACTAGCAATTTGCCTGGCACTTGTAAACTATAAAAAATCTGCCTTAGAAAAGAAATAAGTAGCTAAAAAATTCCCACATGGCTGAGTCACTAAACTTTTCCTACTGTTAGGTGTTAATTCCTAGTTGGCTGTAATTTCTGTGGAATGTGTTCTTATACCTGGGAGAAACCTGTGAATTGGCATCCCCACTTCATTTTCATTTCATGTTCTATGAAGTGCTTTTCTTCTGTATTGCGAATGTTCTTTGGCGATGGCGAGGTAGGATCATTATCCTTATGATAATGGAAGAATAGAAAGAATGAAAGAATTATGGAAAAAAAGAAAAAGAAAAGGAGAAAAACTTCAGCCAGGGGTCTCCATTCCCCTCTGAATTCCAGGATGAACTTGCAAATTCCAGTTGAATTGCTACATTGTTTCTGATCCATTCAGCATTAGCAGCTGGACTTACATATCAGAAAGAAAATAATATAAGGATAGAAATGTATCTCCAAGGTACAGCATGTACTCACTTATGAGAGGTCCTAGGTTCAATCTCTAGCACATTTCCAGCACAGAAGGTTTTTGTTTTCTTTATTTTTTTAATTTGAAAAAGGCAATGATGTAAAACATTATATTTGGCTTCTAAATATAAGTTAAATAGCCAAGATTTGGGCCGAATCAAAAGTTAAAACAAAATACCTAATCTCTGCAGTTAGACCCAATCCTCTAGATGTTTTATAAAGATAAGGAAAATGTCTAGATAAATACCTACATGGCGTACAGACAGATGAAGAAATGCTCAACATCTCTGGCCATAAAAGAAATGCAAATCAAAACAACTCTAAGATTCTACCTCACTCCGGTTAGAATAGCCAGGATCAAGAAATCTAATAACAATAGATGCTGGAGGGGATGTGGCCAGAAGGGATCACTACTACACTGTTGGTGGGAGTGCAAACTCCTTCAACCACTATGGAAAGCAGTATGGCATTCTTCAAAAGACTAAACATAGAGCTCCCCTATGAACCAGAAATTCCACTACTCAGCATTTACCCACTTGTCTAGAAACAAGGACATACTAAATTCACTAGCACAACAATATTCATTGCAGCACTATTTACCATAGCAAAGATATGGAACCAGTCCAGATGCCCCTCAGTTGATGAGTGGATCAACAAGATGTGGTATTTATACACAACGGTATCCTATCCTGCTGTCAGAAAGAACGACATTGCCCCATTTGTAAAGAAATGGAAAGACTTTGAAAAAATCATATTAAGTGAAGTAAGCCAGACCCAAAGGAACACAGGCTCAATGGTTTGTCTCATTTGTCATTATCAGTAGAAACCTTGGGCTCACCTAACAAAGATTTACAATAGAGTAAAACCTAGATACATAAGGCCATATAAGATGATGCTAAATGAAAGAACCTCCAGGATATAGAAACAAAAGCCATATAATGAGTGATTGTTGTCCTTAATGTACTATGTTATCTCTCATCTCTTTTTCTGTCTCTTGGTTAACTCATATTGTTACAGTATTTCACCTGATTGTCTGATATATTGTATATATGCATATTTGGTTATTTGAAATAGGATAGGGAAGGGGGTAAAACAAAATGAGGGTTGGGGGTGGGGGGAGGGAACTGGGGACCAAGACATGAGAAAGGGTATCAATGTTTGTGAAGTAATGCACCTTCTATCTGGTGAATATAATGTAACCCTTCTATTAATTACAATAAAAATATATTAAAATAAATATATCCATTCACAGAATAAATAAATAAATAAATAAATACCCTACATGCACTGAAATAACTGAGGCAAGGTAAAGCTTATAAAATGCATATAGGCAGGTCCTGATGGCTCACATCCGTAACTCTAATCAAGAGGTTGAGATCTGAGGAACATGATTTGAAGGTAGCCTAGGTAAGAAGGTCTGTGAGACTTTTATCTTCAATTAACAACCAACCCAAAAAACTGGAAGTGGAGGCCATGACTCAAATGGTTAGAGCACTATCCTGGAGCACAAAAGCTCAGAGACAGAATGCAGGCCCTCAGTTGAAGCCCCCAAACTGGCATCAAAAAAGAAAAAAAAATCATGCAATGTGTTGGTTATATGTATGAGTGGTGATGATAAGGAGCTAGGTAATAGGACGCCCACCAGGCTTGCCTCAGAGAGACCATAATAATTGAGACTGGATCTTGGTAGATAAAATTAAATTACACTGAGTTGTAGAGTACTTACAAAACAAGGAAGAGGAAGATACGCAAGATAAGGAAGATGACAAAGAGATGAAGGAGACAGGGATAACCTCAGAGGCTATAGTAAAATCTAATTTAAATTCTTTAATGTATAAAAGCAGTCAAAGGCTGGAGTGTAGCTTAGTGGTAGAGTGCTTGCCTAGCATGCATGAAGCCCTGGGTTTGATTCCTCAGTACCACACAGAAAAAGCCAGATGTGGTGCTTGTGGCTCAAGTAGTAGAGCACTGGCCTTGAGAATGCCCAAGGACAATGCTCAGGCCCTGAATTCAAGCCCCAGGACTGCCAAGAAAAGGGCAGTCAAGTCTGAATAAAGAATACGGATTCAATTTTCATGTTTTTGAATTCGTTTTTGTGGTACTAGGGTATTAAACATGCTTGCTAAGGAGGCACTCTATCATTTAAGTTACACCTCTAACCCTTTTCTGCTTTTAGTTATTTTTCAGGTAGGGTCTTGAGTTTTTGCTCAGGATGGGCCTTAGACATTGATCTGTCTACTATTGGCCTCCTGCGTAGCTGGGATTCTACATGCACAAGACACCACACCTGTCTTATTAGTTGAGATAAGGATTTCACTTTTTGCCCAGGCTGGCCTCAAACTCCCAATTTCTGCCTCCCACACAACAGGGATTATTGTTGTGAGCCACCAATCCAAGCCTCACATTTTTATGGCCAAGAGAATGGAAGCTGCTTAAGGAGTAAATCTTACATCAACATTTTTTGTTTGTTGAATCATTAGAAGAGAGTATAAGGGACACAGCAATGAATTCATGGATCATCAAAAAGAAGACAGGCTTCAGAGTGTATTCAACAATAGAGTAAGGTATAGAACAACATAGGACATTTGCGTTGCCTTCTACCATTCATGTAAATTCAGCATTTCATTTCTCAGGCATGTGGTGGTCCCTTGACTTCTTTGGAAATAACTTAGAACAACTCTGGTTTGAGAAAAAACAGTGGATATTATTATTATTATTATTTAAGTCAGGCTCTCACTATGTAGCCAAAGCTGGCCTCAGTCATTCCGTCTTTCTGCCTCAGTTTCATTAGTGCTAAAGTTACAGGCATGGGCCACCACAGCAGCTCTTTATCTGCTGCTGGGGATTGGATCTGGAGTATTTTCTTCCTCCATACCCCTAGTCCAAGGAGATGTTCATGTTGCTGAAGGAAAGTTTTATTTTTCCTTAAGGGAGGATTGCTTAATACAGAGAGATGTCTTGTTCTATCTTTCTATCTATCTGTCTATTTTGCCAGTCCTAATGCTTGAACTCAGGGCCTGAACACTGACCCTGAGCCTCCCTGCTCACAGCTAGAGCTCTACTTGTACTACAGCACCACTTTTGCCTTTTTCTGCGTAGTTTATTGGACAAAAGAATCTTATAGATTTTTCTGCTTGGGCTGGCTTCGAACCACAATCCTCAGATCTCAGCCTCCTGAGTAACTAGGATTACAGTGTGAGCCACCAACACCCAGCTTATTTATTTATTTAGCCAGTCCTGGGGCTTGAACTCAGGGCCTGGACACTGTCCCTGAACTTTCTCAAGGCTAGGACTCTACCATTTGAACCACAGCCCCACTTCAGGTTTTTTCTGCATATGTAGTACTGAGGAATTATACCCAAGGCTTCATGCAGGCTAGGCAAGCACTCTACCACTAGGCCATACTTCGAGCCCATATGTTTATTTTTAAATGAAAATTTTCTGCTACTCAGTTGAAAGTTGACTTCAACGAAGAATAGCTGTAAGAGAGCTGATGGGCTAAACTGGATATCTACTTCCCCTTCAATATTCTACCTAATATGATTTATTTTCTAGCAAAGCAACATTTGGTAAGAATGCAAGAAGCAAGAATACATATTTTATAAGTGGAGAGCTAAAACATTGCAGGCCAATTTTAAACTTCAAAAATTTATTCCAAGAACTCTAGGTAAGGTAAGTGCTGGCTCTAAATTAAATTATTTGGGCTTAATCACTCCCAGCTAGGATTTTTGTCTGTTAACTTCTCTTTTTTCTCAATTTCCTTACAGGATAGGACCATCATAATTTTCTGCCTCATGTTTGTGATGAAGATTGAGTTAACATGTAGGAAACTCAGAACAGCATCTGGCATCTCTGTTCAAATGTTACCTGCATCTTTAGAAAGTCCAGATCAGAATTTGCTACTTACAAATTGAACACATAACTGACTATATTTCACTAACAAGGGGAAATTTACACATCAGCTAGTATACTGGATTTCTAACTTTCTGACAGTCACCTAGGGTGGAAATTTTTATTTTATTTTATGTTATTACTCAGTATGCATACATATACAAAGGAAACAACTTTGAACATGCTACCTATTATAAGCATTGTAGTTTGATCTTCCTTTAAAAAAAATTGGTTACCACTTACCACTCAGTTGATTTTCTTTCATTCACTACGGAGGTGCAATCCAAAGTTCCAAAACTATTGATTTAACACAGTCTCTTCACTTCTGAGTTGAGAAAACTGAAACCCTAAGAACTAGGAATTAACAAGTTTAAGTTAGATTACAGAACTGGAGGTGTCACATAGCTACAAAACAGCATACAATTCTGGGACCAGAATGTTTTTGAATTGTCATTGATATTCAGTAAAAGTCACCTGTTAAGTATATGGTTGAGTGGGTTAATTTTGGTTTTGTATATTCACAAAGCTATCATAATTTCTGAATATTTTTATCACTCCAAAGGAAATCCTATAGTTATTAATAGTGGAGCCAAACTTTGTATTTTATTCAGAGTCCAAAGATCTTAGCATTGTCATAGCTTATGACAATGAATATACTCCTTATGAGTATATTCAAACTTGTCATCTTAATGTAAATAAGGCTTTGTGTTTACCTATCAAAACATTGAAATTGATCAATGACTTGCTGTGACTTGCAGAGTTCTGTTATTAACCACTTCATAACTTAATATAAAATTTCTATTTAGTGTTTGCTTTTAACCTTTAGTGTTTGATTTTCTGCCTGCCCCACAACCCCCAGATATCTCCCAGATTCTTGAGCACTCACAACAAACACTTAGAAACCGGTCCTATGTACTCTCCACAGACTCAGGAAATGCTTTGTTCTTTGGATGAACAGCACATCATCTTAAAGGAAATGACACTGGGCATTTTTACACAGAACTTATAAAGCTTCAGAGAAAAGCTTAAAGAAGTTGTTTGTTCTGGATCTTTTCCTAAAAGGTTTTTTGTTTTATTCTCCCCACTCCCAATTATAAGGTTTTCACATAAAATCCACAACTAGACAACAAAGATCACTAAGGGGCTTAAGGAGAACCTAAATGTTTTCTTGAACAAAAGTGGAACTATGTTTTATTTTAACTCATCATCTCATAAACAGAAATGTCCAGACTATGGCTTTTAAAACATCCGTCCCTTAGTGTCTTGCTTTGCTTCTATTTTAATGTGTCGGAATTAATCTTAGATAAAATGAGCACGTTTGGGTCATTTAAATAGCATTCTCTAAGTTGTGAAAACTAGCACATGTATTTGAATTTTCAATTCATGGTGGTTAATTCTTTAGTAAACATAGTTTTGAAAATGTTTAAGGACATTTACCTATGCAAATTCATCATCACAACTCAGGACCCCATCTGAAATGGCTTGGATTATACATAAACTCCCTATAAAGTAATGAAAAGTAATAATGATGGTAATAAAACTAGATGAGGTTTAAAAAAATAATGGCTATTTCAATTAGAACAAACACACATGGCTGTAATTCTAATTACCCAAGAGGTTGAGATTAGAGGACCATGGTTCGAAGCCAGGGGGCAGAAAAATCTGTGAGATGCTTATCTTCAATTAACCACTCAAAAAATGAAAGTGGAGCTGTGACTCAAAGTGATAGAGCACTAGCATTGAGCAAAAAAGTCAGGAACAGCACCCAGGTCTTGAGTTCAAGCCCCATGACTGACAAAAACAAAAACTCTTTCCAAGGGGCAAAAGTGGGAGAAAAACATGGGAAGGGGTAACAATGTTCAAGAATGCACCTTGGGTTGGGAGTTTGGCTTACTGGTAGAGTGCTTGCCTAGCATGCACAAAGACCCGGGTTCAATCCCTCAGTACCACATAAACATAGAAAAAAACATAAATGGGGCTGAGGCTCAAGTGGTAGAGCTCTAGCTTTGAGAAAGTCCAAGGACAGTGCTCAGGCCCTGAGTTCAAACCCAAGACTGGCAAAAAGAAAATGTATGTGGACTTGAACTACTACAGTCGTGGCCAGAAACTGCAAGCTGACAGTCAGCTGGTTGCGTGCTCTAGGGTACATTTGCTGTTTCTATCATAAGAAGGGAACATGTTTTCACTTATTTATGGGAAATTTTTAGCTAAACTTCTCAGATTCTTTTGCCTAATTTACGTGTAGATATGATCTCAACTTTTTGCCCAGATGTAAAAGAAACTCTTTCTATAAAAGGGACAAATAAAACATTGGAAATGCAGGGAGTCAGCCACTGTCCCACACATAGAGGAGGAGCTCCAACCTACACATATTGGTCATGGAATGTCCAGTCTCAGAATAACAACCATTTTCCTGCCAAATTTATTGAATCTCTAATAAAGGGGAGACATGGCCTTTAATCTGTTTTCATTTTCAGAGAGCTGGATATCCCCAGGGCTGGAAACATTGCTACATTGCTGCTTGAATGAAATCATAGCAAGACTCACATCACTGATGTGTTGTTACTTGGTGCTGTTTAACTTCAGTGGAGGAAGAAGGGACCGGATGGGGGGATGAAGGGAGGATGAGGGGAAATTAACAGAATAAGAGAAAGGAAGTCAAAGAGTAGAGGGAAAAAAGATGGGAGAGGAGGGACAGACAAGAAAAAAGGAAAGAAAAGCACGAAAAAAGGAGGAAGGACTCACCTCACTTCTAGGGTTCTTCAGTAATCCAAGTGGTAATACAGATTGCGAAGGAAAGTCCTATCCACTGAGTGGAGACCTGTAGAACACCACGGATCAATTGAACATCAAGGACCCTCTGAGGTAGGTGTTAGCATTGTAGTTCATAGATAGAAATGTCAGGTTTGATTTATCCAAGGTCACCCAGCTAGTCAGAGGCAACATCAGAACCCGTTTCCATTCTATCTCAAGGCATACCACTGCATTGACAGAGTGTCACCTGCACAGTTCAAAATGGCCTAGTTCATAAAACAGAGTCAATATATACCAGGCAATTAAGGCTCCAACCTTACTGTTACTTTTATGTTGGGAAAAAATATAGTGTTTTGAAGCTTTGAAATGATACCCTGTTCAGGAACAAAGGATATACAGGTAATTCCCCAGTCCCCAGGGTCCTGACAACCCACACAATGACAACAGAAAAGAAAGTCTAAGCTAATACTTTCTTATTAGTGAGGACAGTGTCAAAACTCCACAGAGTAGGTGTCTAAAAATTCCGATTCCAATATCTGACTTAAGGTTGAGCCCAAGCCGGTCTTCCAATTACTTCATATGTTATAAGGCAAATCTATGTCACAAAGCAAATCCAATAGTCAATGAGGTGAAATTTTTTTTTCCTCCGGAGACATTTTCCAACTTCTAAATGAAGAAAATTGTAAACTAGTCTGTCGGTCTGTTGCAATCAACCATGAGTTAATGTGCCTGGTCTGTGCACATCGACGGCTACTCTTCATGGAAGAGAAATAACCAGACAACATTCAGTATCTCCTAGTAGCAGTCACCTATCACCTTTGCTAACAAATCTCCTCTGAATCCCATACTGCCTTTGGATCTATTTACAGGGAACACAAGGACAGGAACATGTAATCAATGATTGTTTCTCTTATTATTGTCTGGTCATCATGCAATGACCACCCTCAGGTGATACAGAGGAACTCTCTACAATATACACTGGAGTGTAATTGGAAAGTGCCAAAGGAGATTTCCCACTTTGCACATTGCCATTAGTGAATGATGACCCTGCCAGCAAAGCAACAAGGTGCAATAGATGCTCCTCCTCCCTCAAAGGAAACCTAAGAAAGCTGTGAGTAGAGAAAAAAGCTTAGTACATGCAAATATAGCTGGGTGATTGTCCTATACCTCATTAATATTGGCTTCTTTTAATAGAATTAGGAACTAAAACCTAAAGACACCTGTGCAGATGGAGGTGAGCCACAGAGAAGCAACACAGAGAGTTGGTTTTTATGTATGTATGTATTATGTATGTATGTGTTTATTTATTTTCATCATCAGGGTGATGTACAGAAATGCTACAGTTACATATGTAAGGTAGTGAGTTTATGTCATCTCAAACATGCTTATTCCCTCCCCTGTTTTTCTCCCACTTTCCCTCTCTCCCTAGCCCCCAGCCAAGTTGTAAAGTTCATTTCCAACGTACTGTCTTGTATCACTGTTGACACTAGTTCACCCTTTGTCTCACCATTTTGTTGGTTCCCTTGTCACTGTATGTGATTTTGGCACCTGGTATATTGTCTACATGGTTATTTGAATTAGGGAAGGAAAGGGAAACAACAGGGACAGTTTTGATTGGAATATTCTGGCATTATGAAGCAAATACCGTAGCTGGATGGTGGGAGATACAGATGCACCCAATTTATTCTACTCCTCAGTGGTGGATAAGTTCAACATTCTTTGGTCACATGGAAGGACAGCAAGATTATTAGAGGAGCCAGTCTGCCTTGCCATGAGAAACTCACTCCCACTAGAATCACCAGCATCATGAACTCCACTGTCCGGGCAGCACTTCCTCTACATGAAGCTGATGGGTATGAAGATAGATTCACAAGCACTGAGTGACCAGGATCCAGCCAGCAGGATAAACTACAGATAACAACTGTCCAGGAGTTTTCCCTATTTTAAGTCTTCTTTCTCTGCAAATCAAACTTGTTGGCAAACATATGTAGTCATTCTTTCTGCTCTCCTCAGCTCAATCTACAGATCAATGTTCTGCCTTGTGACTGCCAGAATGTTAAACACTCAGTCTCTGTTGCATGTATGTAATTGTTCATGTCAGCAAACCTTGGGATTTATAGTATGAGAGAAAGAAGACTCAGAATGAGGTTAACAAAGGTGAACCTCCTTCAGTGAGGTTGGCAAAGGTGAAATAAGAACTCAACAATCCAGAATTCAAACTGAAAATATCACTAGAAATTCATGATACATTTCAGTGAAAAATGGGTATGTGTTTCCTACCTCTGTTTGCTCCCAATGTCTAGAAATAATAGTCAACTCCACACCAATGAGCATCTATAGTTCTCTGCGGATTATCTCCAAATGCCATTTTCTATGAAAGGAGCCAGATTCCTAGGAGACATGACACATTCTAGATAGAGCAAGGCACAAGGAAGATGAATGTACCCCATCAGGAACCTAGAAGTCCATTGGGCTAAGTTTTCCTGTGCTAAGATATGACCATTTTAATATCAGTAAGGAGAACAGTTACAAGTTGAAACATATCAAGTATGAGAGTATGACAAGTTGATATAACTATCAGATTAGCTTCAACACACAAGTTCATGGTGATATGTAGTAGAAGAAAATAAAAGCCATTGACTATCTTTGGAAGACATTACAGCATTCACTTATTGCTTTGAATAAAGAGAATCAGTCGTCCATTCTCCTTTCTACTTTAACTACATGGCAGAGTAATTTAGTAGCCAAGGAGGTGAAATGTCCCTTTGTAGACATTTTCTAGCTTAGACATGAAGAAGTTGGTAAACTAGAGTGTTAGCATGTTGCAAACAACTAATCAAGGAAGAAAAACAATCTGGTATTACATGTCTCCTAATAAAAGCTACCCAACAAATTTCCCTGAGTCTGGTGTTGCTGCTAGATCTGTTAAACATACTACACAGATCAGGTGATCAGTCCCATGAGGATGGTCACAGCCAAACAGACTGGAAACTGCTACAAGAGGGATAGTCAAGTTTCTTTCGTAATGAAATATTGTGAATATAAAATGGTGACTCAATCTTCAGCTGTAAGGTTTCATTGCATTCTAACTCAAATAAGTTACAAAAAAATTAAAATAAAAATCACCTGACAGACACCACCTCATACCTATATTCCTAACCATTCCAGGGGCTGAGCTCTGAAGATTACAGTTCAAAGGTAGCCTGAGCAGGAAAGTTCATAAGACTCTGATCTCCAAGTAAGCATTAAAAAGTAAATAAAGGGCCGGGAGCATGGCCTAGCAGTAGCATGCTCACCTTGCATACACAAAGCCCTGTGTTTGATTTCACCATTACCACATACACAGAAAAAGCCAGAAGTGGTGCTATGGTTCAAGTAGCAGAGCACAAGCCTTGAGCAAAAAGTGTCCAAGTACAGTGCCCGGGCCCTAAGTTAAAGCCCCACAACTTAAAATAAATAAATCTCAAATGGTACAGAGCTACTCTTGAGAGGGGGGGAAAAAAGACCTCAGGGACAGTATCCAGGAATTCAAGTCCTTAGTCTAGCACCAAAATAAACAAAAAAAAATCACTTGTTTATTAAACATCCCAAGAAATGAAAATATTCATTAACCTCTGATAAAAAATGATTATTCAGTTCTTAAATATTATATCTATATACATGTAAATTATTTGATGTAATACTTATTTTAGTAGTTACTTCATAAATCAAATCTTTTACATGAGATTTGTTTAAAAATAAACCTGGAGAAACAAATGAATAAAAGTTGGTTATATCTGATAATTACAGAAGTTGGATAATGAGGCTGGGAGCATGGCCTAGTGGTAGAGTGCTTGCCTAGCATGCACAAAGCCCTGAATTCAATTCCTCAGTATCATATACATAGAAAAATCTGGAAGTGGTGCTGTGACTCAAGTGGCAGGGTGCTGGCCTCGAGAAAGCTCAAGGACAATGCCTGAGCCCTGAATTCAAGCCCTAGGACTAGTAAAAACAAAAGATGGACGAGTACACAAAAGGCACCTCCTCACTTGTGTTTGTATGAGTTTCAAAGCGGCTGAGATCTGAGGATCATGATTCAAAAACCAGGCTGGCAGGAAAGTCTGTGACTCTTTATCTCAAAATAACCACCAAAAAAACCCAAAAAGCAACAAAAGTGGAACTGTGACTCAAGTGAAAGAATACAAGCCTTGTAAAGTTTAGAGACAGTGCTCAGGCCCTACGTTCAAGCCCCAGAATTAGTACCCCTCAAAATAAAGATTTCATAATAAACAATTTTCAAATGTTTTTAAATAATCTCATATACATCAGTTGCAAAAATACAACATATTTCTTTTTTATTATCTTTTTTATTGTAATTAATAAAAGGGTTACATGGTATTTGCCAGATAGAAGGTGCATTAATTCTCATATATTGATACCCTTTCACATGTCTTGGTCCCCATTACCCTCCCCTCCAACACCCCCACCCCCCCATCTTGGTTTTCCCCCCTTCCTATCCAATTTCAAATAACCAAATACAAATAAACCCAATATATCAGATAACAAAGTGAGATACTGCAACAATATGAGATAACCAAGGGACAGCACAAGAGATGAGAGATAACATAGTATATTAAGGACAACAATCATTCATTATATGGCTTTTGTTTCAATATCCTGGAGGTCTTTTCAATTAGCTTCCTACTATGTGGCCTTATGTATCAAGGTTTTGCTCTGTTGCAGATCTCTGCTAGTAGAGCCCAAGGTTTCTACTGATTATGACAAATGAGGGAAACCATTGAGCCTAAATTCTTTTGAGTCTGGCTTACTTCACTTAATATGATTTTTTTCTAAGACTTTCCATTTCCTAACAAATGGGTCGATGTCATTTTTTCTGACAGCAGCATAGAATTCCATTGTGTACAAATACCACAACTTGTTGATCCACTCATCAACTGAGGGACATCTAGGTTGGTTCCATATTTTTGCTATGGTGAATAATACTGCAATGAACATTGTTGTGGTAGAATACAACGTATTTCTAAACATAAATATTTGGTAAGGCACATTTCCCATTCATAGTCATCTAGTCTAAAAATTTCCCTCTTATTTGAATTTCTTTACTTGATTAGCATATTCCATGACTCCTCCCTTCAACATCTATTGAAAATACTTTCCTAATCTGTGGATCTTCCCATAAAACAAAACACCTTCCAAATGCCCACCCCCAGCTTGTTCCTAACCGAGACTCCCCAATCTAGAAGAATTATAACTGACATCATTACAAGTAAATTTATATTTCACTAAATAAAAGTAATTAATAGAGAGAATGATTGGAATAGGAGTTGCATGCCAACTTTACTGCAGTATAAAGTTAAGTATAAAGTTACCTAATAACCAAATAAACATATATACAATATATCTGATAACAAGGTAAGATACTGTAACCATATGAGATAACCAAGGGACAGCAAAAGAGATCAGAGATAACAAAGTACATTAAGGCCAACCATCACACATTATATGGATAGGGAAGAGGGGAACCAGTATAGGAAAGGGGGAAAACAAGATGAGGGGCTGAGGTGGGGGTGGGGAAATGGGGACCAAAACATGAGAAAGGGTATCAATGTTTGTGAAGTAATGCACCTTCTATCTGGCGAATATAATGTAACCCTTCTATTAATTACAATAAAAATAAATGTAAAAAAAACAGTTACCTATAGCAGAAGGTCTTCCAAAAGAGTAAGATAATTAGAAACATTGAAAAGAGGCATATCTGTAAACAGAAGTTGGCTGTGGAAATGGGAATGGGACAATGATAAAGAAAATGAACTCCCTATCAAACAGAATCCACACACAATGCCTAGGCTACAGGCATAATAGCCAGAAGGACAGGGCATGAAGAATGATGAGAAATCTGAGTGGACTCACAGATAGGTCACCAAGTGTCAGGAAGTGGGTGGCTACCATAGTGGAAAGCCCACCAAGACTATGACATCACCATCGGCAATCTTTCTCTCTCTGCTTGCGGTTTAAACCTGAAACCCTGGCACTGATGCTGCATACTTGCCCTTCTACATGGTCTACTCAGCAATGGGATCCACCCTTGACCTTCTATTCTGCATCTTGAAGAAACCAATTGGTATAAATTTCTTGCTATACAACCTATTTGTATCTCATTATCATTTGTATAAATCGCAGTAGTGAAGAGAGGGTTTAAATAGACAGGTTCAATAAACCCATAGAACTAGCCTCTAAAGATCAAAGCTATACACTATTTACCATAGCAAAGATATGTAACCAACCCAGATGTCCCTCATTTGATGAGTGGATTAACAAGACTTGGTATTTATACACAATAGAATTCTATGCTGCTGTCAGAAAGAACGACAATGCCCCATTTGTAAGGAAAAGGAAAGACTTAGAAAAAATCATATTAAGTGAAGTAAGCCCAGACTCAAAGGAACATAGGCTCAATGGTTTCCCTCATTTGTCATAATCAGTAGAAACTTTGGGCTCTCCTAGCAGAGATTTACAATAGAGCAAAACCTAGATACATAAGGCCATATAGTATGATGCTAAATGAAAGGAACTCCAAGATACAAAAACAAAACTATATAAGGAGTGATTGTTGTCCTTAATGTACTATGTTATCTCTCATCTCTTTTGCTGTCCCTTGGTTATCTCATATTGTTACAGTATTTTACCTTGTTATCTGATATATTGTATATATGCTTATCTGGTTATTTGAAATAGGATAGGGAAGAGGGGAAAACAAGATGAGGAGCGGGGTGGGGGGAGGGAAATGGGGACCAAGACATGAGAAATGGTATCAATGTTTGTAAAGTAATGCACCTTCTATCTGGTGAATATAATATAACCCTTCTAATAATTACAATAAAAATTATATGAAAAAATTAAAATAAAAGTTAAATATATGTATGCAAAAAAAGATCAAAACTACAGGTCTACACCATCTACTCATACCCCGAGTTTTCAACACACCCAAACTAGAATTTGAGGTCTAGCCTACTTCTCTCTCCATCCAGAAAAACCTCTCCTTGCCCCAGGATTTATATGCATGGATTGCCCATGGGCTTCTAAGATAGGAGAAAGTAAATGGTAAGGAAATGAAGGCTAGCTAGATGGAAGACTAGCTAGATTGATATCTTCTAACAGCCTGCAGTGTGATAAAATGACTGCAAACAGAAGCTGAAAGCAGCTTTCATGAGCACCTTGGAAGGCTCCCCAGGCAGGCTGAACTGCTAGGGGGGGTCCTACCTGAAAAGCCATCACAAGATGTGATTCCCATTTCTTCCTAGCACAGGGCCCACTTTGATGCAGAAAGAATGAAGAATAGGTTGTAGAGTAAGGCCCTTGGATGGGGGGAGGGAGAATTGCCATTTGGAGAGCTGTGAGAAGCCACAGATGGGGTGAAAACTGGGGCTCTGAAGAAGGGCAGGGAGGAGAGAGAATGGAGGTTCCTCTCATAAGAAATAACCAGCAAGTATTCAAGGAAGAGAGAAGAACAGAAGAAAATAGACACTTGAAGTATACATGGGAAGCTGAGTACTTGCTTGCACATGGGATTTCCTCGGTACCACATACATAGAAAAAAGCCGGAAGTGGTGCTGAGGCTCAAGTGGTAGAGCCTTGAGAAAGTCCAAGGACAGTGCTCGGGCCGATCAGCTACCAAGATATGGACTGGTTAAGGCTGAAGTTACTTCATTGTAAGTACATGCTGCTCCTCCTCCTGGAGGTGGTTCTGATCACGCGCAAATCTCCCCAGAGAAATTCAAATACCAAGGAAATCTTATCTTAGGCACTGAGCTATGGTCCCAAGAAGGAACAGAGTTTCCCGCTGGCAAGGGAGAACAGTTGTAACCACACACAGCAGACCTTAATCTAAAGCCAAGGAATTACAGAGCAGGCAACAAGAAATGTGAAATCAGAAAAGGTCAAGGTCAGCCTTTGCTGAAAGCTGTAGGAAAGCACCTTTTAAAAAATGATGTATTTGTTCTTGCCCTGAATCTTTATGGAATCCTTCCCAAGGGTGCCAGACATTACTGGGAGCTCTAGAGACACAGAGAATAATCAGCACTGTTCTCAATAAACCCAGAGTCTGAAGAGAAAGACAATCATGATCCTGGGCCCATCTCTGGAATGTGGGTCTAACACAGGGGCTGTAGACTATGGGAGGGAATCACCTTTCACCTTTACGTAGTTGCCTCAGAGCAAAGGAATGAGGGCACTCCAGGCAAACAAGGGACTTGCGAAGCAAAGTCAGCAAACTGATCAAAACTGACTCATGGACAATCTAAAAATTAAGAGTCTGGAGTTGGGAGGCAAAGGGAGGAGAGACCCCAAGGGTTTACCAGGAAGCCAAAAGATTCAGGAATAACAATGTGACTCTTGGCTCTGGGGAAGAATAAATAGAATTATTTAGCCAGAGGGAACCACAAGAGGTTATCTGAAGCATCAGGCACAAGAAGGCCCATCTGGTACCATCCTGGCAGTGTTCCACTTTGCTGACTACTTCCTCTGGTATTCAACTTCTTCCTGGTTATATGGAAGCTTGGGGCTGGTGACATGACTGAAGTGGTAGAGTACCTGCCTAGCAAGCAAGAGACTCAGTAGTGCAGAAAAAAAAAGAGGTGGCCAACTATCTTTTCCTTACCCTCATTCTAGGACATTAAAAGCCAGAGGCATATTGGCTATAAAGATCCTGGCTCTAGTTTCAGCCATGTTACAAAGCGCTAGCGCATCTCAGTGCAGCAACACGGAACAAGCAACCAGCTCAATAACTATTCACTCGGTGATGTATCCAAGAGTGCCTGTCTACTCTTCTCTAAGTTGGAAACCAAATCTCACTGATTTATTTTAAGTGAGAGTTACGCGAATCATCACCAAGTATGGATTTAAGATTTAAGAACTAATGAAAGAAGGAAAAAAATGTGAATGTGCCCAAATCTTGATCCAGATGAAGCTTTGTCCTTGAACAACCATAATTTAGGATTGTGTCATCTGGGAGCCTGATCATGAAAAAGGAGACTTTATCTAGCCCCTTCTCCAAATAATAAAAATTGATTTTTTTGACCAAGGCCAATCTATTGTTCCAGATCATTAACTTCAGAGAATATATCGCTTTCTGATGCAGTAAAACTGCTTTCTGGGGGTTTGGTGTTGCAGGCAGCTGGCAGTGCAGAACTGAAAGTCTCTTACAGGTTCAGGTGTAGACAAGAAATGAAATCTCCTTTTTCTCATTCTTTAGGATCTTGAATTCCACTAAGCCCCAGGGGGCTTCAAGCATCTCATTCCTGAAGCCTGAATTCCAACTTTCAGAGTGTCTTCTGTCCGCTCCAGAGATCAGCTTGCGGACAGCAAAATGAAGGTAATACAAGAATGAGCCTGACCCCCAGGGTCTAAGTCAGGTCAAACCAGCCTAGAGCTTAGACTCTGGTGCTTATTCTGAATCACAAATCCAAAATGCCAAAGCAACCCTTTCTGTGGTCTATAAGAAGTCAGCAGTGGACAGTATCCAGGAAAGAGCATGTTGTTCAATTTGGATAGTACCCACAATGACATGGTTCCCTTCTTTTGTCTAAATAGCCAAGGTCTTTCTGCACTTTCTCTGCCAATGCTGGAGCTTTTACCACTGTCTGGAGAAGCAAAGAGAGGAGAAGTGAGTGGGTATGGAAAGGACCAGCTAGAATGAACCCAGTACTCTACTAGCTTACCTTCATCTCATGTGTAACATAAGGACAGTATCAGAAGACATCCCGAACAGAAGCTGTGAGACGCCACAAGCCATAATGATATCTCCCATTGGCTGGGATCACTGTTAAGGCCCAGGCCTCTGGTGTCCTGTCCACTGGTCTTCTCACCAGCCCAAGTAGACTCCAGGGAAAAAGCATTCATGTAGCCCATTTTCCTGGAGGTCAAGATGCAGCAAACCCCAGGGAAGGTGTCCCCAGTCCAGTGAGGTCACACATACCAAGACTTCAGGGGTCCCATGTATATCATTCTCTCCCCCGCCCCTCTCTCTCTGTAGGTGCTAAGGTCTGGGCCTGGAGCTCTTGCTTAGCTTTTTCACTCAAGACTAGTGCTCTATCATTTGAACCATACTTCTATTTCCAGCTTTTTGCTGGTTAATGAGACATAGGAATCTCTTTGTCAGATCTCAGCCTCCTGAGTAGCTAGAATTGCTGACATGAGCCATCAGTGCCCACTGCCCAGCTCCACGTGACTAGGGGAGAATATGGGTATGGACCAACGTGAGAAAAAGCATCTTTTCTAGCAAAATAGTTTGTTTCCTTTCTGTCAATATTTAGAGGATGATTTTCCTAGAGGATTCCTGCTGTGACCAAGTGGCTTGGCCTTTGTTAATTACATTTACAGCACATTAATTTACATTACTTTTCCTGAGCCCTTAATTAAGATATCCTGTTAGATGCTCCTGGGATGTTAGTTACATCCTGGTAATTAAACAGATTATGAACCTAAGCTCAGCCAATGGGATGAGAGGGGTGAGGCCTGGAGGGTTAGGGATGAAAAGGGAGCAGCCTGCCTGCTCTGTGTGTTTACCTGACAAAATCTTGGCTGATGCTGCACTCTTCTGCAAAAGTAAACTTTGCCTTGAGAGTTTCCTTTCTAATTGGTATCCTTATTCTTCACGACACCCCAACATCCAGGGCTATTTCTAACACCCATGTGCCCATATTACTTTCTCTTCTGCTACCTGGCTTTTTTATGATTCTGAGTTTGGCCAAAATGCCTCCCTGACTTTCAGGTGTAAACAGTTACCACTGAAAAAAGAAGCTCAGATCTGGATTCTGTCTCCCATGCAAGCAAGCCCTGGTTGTTCAGCTATATGCACAACAAGCCTGAGCGAGGCATACTGGCTCAGAGTGGTATGCAGCAGTCTAAACACTTAACCCTTGCACACAAGACCAACAAAGCAGAAGAGATCAGAGGTGTAAACACAGAACCATTTCCTCCATGCCCTTTTAAGAACTTGAGCACAGTTGCCTGAATCTGGTCTCTACCCCGAAATTAAGCTGAGCCACTGAGATTTCTGCCTCCGAAAAGTCAGAATTAGGAGTCAGGGCATCTGACCTCTTAATGGAAAATTAGCTTGGCACCAAACTGATCAGTATCTGGCATTCTATCGCCCAAGAAGTAAACAGGGGCCAACTGCAGAGAAAGAAAGCCAGCAGTGAGAAGGCAGAGGTGAGGGCTGCTTCCCATTGGTCAGTCAGCTAGGGTTTCCCAGGCCTCCCTCAGCCCCTCCCCCCAGCAGTTCTGTGGACATCAACCTGATTTTCATGCAACAATCTCATGTTTATGCAATGGGATCAAAAAGGATGCCTTACAATTCAGACTGCAACACAAAGTAGCATGTATCTTTTCCACACCTATTTTCATCTTTTACATACATCTTCCTGCTAACTCAGCTGCTCTTCCTAAGCTTTTCACACCTGCAGAGGTGCCTTTAAACTTGTGCATTCAATATATCTCAATCCATTGGCTGGGTAGCTTCTAATCCCATAGTCCCAGAAGTCAGGAGGCTGAGGCAAGAGGATCAGGAGTTTAAAGCCAGCCTGACTACATAGTAAGATTCTACCTTAGAGGGGAGAGGGGGGGAAATCTAATAAAACTACTTTTCAGTCTATTTTGAAAAGAAAGAGCTATTTTCCAGTATTTACACAGGGCTGGGCACTGATGGCTCATGTTTATAATCCCAGCTACTCAGGAGAAGACTAGGATTTCAGGATTACAGTCCAAAACCAAACCCTGGGCAGAAAAGTCTGTGAGACTCTTACCTCCAATAATCTAACACAAAACTAGAAGTAGAGATTTGTCTCAAGTGATGGAATGGTAGCCCTGAGTAAAAACAAAACAAAACAAAAAAAGAATGAGGCCCTGAGTTCAAGCCTGAGTACCGGCAACACACACACCAGATAGTGGAGCGAATGTTTACCCTGCACTTTACCCTCTGTGTGTTTTTTCAGCCCAGATCACGTGGGCTGACAGCTCTTGTGATAGTGGGGAGACCTTAGCTGTGTACCTGTGCTCCAGGCCTCCCCTAGATTTTGTGGGGGTAACTTAAGGGCCTCACTCACTCTGGCCCCAGAAGTTCTCAGAGGATACAGGTGTTGGCTTCAGTTATCCTGTGAAGTGTCAGCTTCCCCCTACACATCTACATAGATAGTTGGGATCAAAGAATGTCCCAAGCTTTCTCTCTTCCATCACCAGAGGTGAGAACCCCTGTGCTACTGGCTGTGCTTTTGGCTTCCTCTGCAGCATTCCTATGTTCCTATTCTTTCTGTACCTCCACTGTGGCCACCACCTGCCATGCCATAAAGCATGGAGGCACTAAGCCACAGGACAAAAGGCTCTCTAAATCCCTGTCTCCTCCCCATGAGGATGCTTCCCATCTTGATGAATACATCACCCCTCCATCTGCTCTCCTCTTGCTCACCCTATAGTGTCCACATCCTAGAAACCCACACTTTTTTCTTTGGCCCTGTGTCTCATGGTCTAGCTCAGAGACAACATTGGCACAGGGAGAAAAAAAATGGTGGTGCTAAAGTGAACTAGCCAAGAAAGTTAATTTCTTATATTATGTATGGCTCTTTTAAGTGGATCTCAGTCTGTTTCTGCTGTTTGTAGTGAGTTCTGATGGATGTGGATTGGACAAAACATTCCTATTTGGAGAACACTTGAGGTTTTTTCGTCTTCAGAAGGCATGAGAGAAGAGGGGGCTGAACAAGCTTTTGATTCCATTTGCTCAGTGACTCCCAGGACAGAGGAATGATGCTGCACTGGCCTCCCACACCATCCTTCTGCAGGTAGACCATTCGAGACAGAGTGGCTGAGCCTGGGTCAAGAAGCCCAGCTTCTCTTGGGTCACAGAGCAGCAGGTGCTGGGCCTTAGGGTTTGTCAAACATCCTAATGTGATACCTAACTTTAAGTAGGATTCTAGCTGCTCAGAGCCATAATAGACAAGAATGACACATGTCCACCTGTCCAATCCTCTTTTGTTCAAGAGTCAAGGCACTCCCCACTTCCCGTAACCTGCTTCGTTGTCACAGCCTCTGCTGCAATCAGGGACAGGCATTTCTGGCTGAGCAGAGAACAAATCAGACACAGCATCCACCCAAACCAGGCCTGGACCAGAACAAAGTCCATTCCCCCATTTTCCCTGCCCCTGGTCCCCTGGAGCACAACTTGCTCTATCAGAAACATTACTGCCCAGACTTTCTCACTTCACCCCACACTAAAGCCTGCCGTACAAGCATTCCCTGGGTCTGTGCTAAGACTGTGGCTTGAGGACAGCAGAAGCAGAGAACCTCCCACAGGTTCTTGGGTGCATTGGCATCTGTTGCCCTTAACCCTTTCATCTTCCCCATCTCTTCTTACTGGGGCTCTATTTATCCTCTATTTATCCAGAAGCTTAACCTAAAAGAGAGTCAATGGGAGGGCTTCTCTATGGGAAGGATGTGGAAAGGCAGCCATGAACAGTCTTCAAATTGGAGACTCCAGGAAAGACAGGACATGGGCTCCTTTGCTTGAACTACCGAAGCTCATGAGCCCATTTCCTGAAAAATTTATCTCTATGTGGGATTGAGCATCTATCCTTTGATTGAGTCTAATATCCGAGTCTTAAAAGGTGCTCCCATCTATAAAGTCATCTTTCATAAATTTCACACTGTAATCTTCCTATTTTAATAAGCCCTCTGGAGGAAATTAATAAACATGTAACTTTAACTTTAAAAAGGAAAATGTAGTGGTATAATATCTTTAGATATTAAAAGGTTACCTTTGCTTGATGAACCTGTCCCAAGACCCTTTCTCCACTTTCCAGGGAGCCTTGGCTTCCTCCAGCACCACCTCCATAGGGAGTGAGGAAAAAGACCAGAATTTCTTTTTAAATCCCTACCTTTGAGCTCAGTTTGAAGAGCTTGCCTCTTAAATGGGGAACAAATTTCCCTTTGATTTCAAAGGATTTATTTGACTTGGACATTCAGCAAGCTCTGAGGCTGTATCACAGAGCTGATATCCTAGGGTGCAGGGTTGGGGGTGGGGGAAATAGGATGTCAGATAGGATAAAGAGCCACTTCTCTGACTAAGGTTACCACAAGGGCTTAGAAGCAATGAGGCCTGGAACAGACAGAATTCCTTTAAGAGACAGAGGGAGGTATGTTAAGACCTTTATTGGCAGTAGCTTGCCCCAGTCCCTGCCTCACATTCTGGAGGATATCATTTTCATGGCCTCTGACCTCTAGCAGGCTACAACATTGCACAGAAGTTTCTCTCCTCCCTTCTGAAAGATTTTATTGTCGTGTCTGATGAATTAAAAAGGCAGTAGGCAGACTAAGAGGAGAAAAGTCGTAACAGATTTGTTCAATTATCATTTTATGTCACACGGGAGACTTCAGATAGATGATCTGAAGACCGAGTTCACCTTGGGTGAATGATTCTACTTAGATTTGATGGGGCATGGGCAGTCTGGATCACTGGGTGAGCTAGGGGAAGCAGACTGGGTGGAGAAATGCAGAAGGGCCTGTCTTTTCCAATGGTTTCTTGCCTCTTTATACATTTTGTAGGTTTTTTACTCAGTTCTTGTTTTTTCTACCCCAGTACTGGAGCTTAAACTCAGGGACTTCTGTTCTTGCTTGGATTTTTGTTGTTGTTTGAGGCTAGTATGCTTCAGCCACAACTACACTTCAGCATTTTGCTAGTTCATTGGAGATAAGAGTTCCGTAGTTTTGTCTGCCTAGGCTGGTTTCAACGCATGATCCTCAGATCTCAGCCTCCTGAGTAGTTAGGATTATTGACTGACTCAACAGTCTCTGGTCCTCTTAGACAATCTTTTTCCTCTCAGATATGGGACAGGATTGGCTGCAGAAAGGGGTCTTACAAATCTTTGAGCAGACAAGGTAACTTCTGAGAATGTCTCGTGAACTTTCCTACCTGGGCCAGCTTTGAACAATGATCCTCATATCCAAACCTCCAGTGTATTGAGTATTATAGGTGCAAGCCACCAGCATCTGGCTGCACTTTCATTTTCTTTGGTTTTGTCTTTTTCAGTACCCTCGGAGGCTTTCTTGTTGCTACCCTGAACAGAAATGCACGCCTTTCTTCTACCCTTGGTGATGCAGACTTTGATTCTCTGTTCTTTCGATCACATCCCCTTCATCCTAAATATCCATGCCACTAATAGGCTCACTCTAGACCCTAAAGCTTAGCCTGCCTTGGGCAAATGAGTAGATATCCCAGGAGTGACAGATGGGAAGATCTAGGGGCTCAAACCAGACCATGCAGAATAAAGCAGGAGTCCTAGTGTCACCAGGATGGGTGAATCTAATTCAGAAAGAACACAGGCACTTGGAAGTGAAGAAAGAGATTCAAATGGCCTCCCAGGAGCACTTACCACATTACCCCATCACCAGGAGACAAGCAAAGGAAGTTAAGACTGTGGATGGAGATGCATAAGTTAGGCAGACATGTTTCTTGTGGGTATAGCTTGGGTTGTCTAGTTAGAACTCAGAAGAAAGATGATTTCCAGTACTCCTTAAAATGATTTCCCTGCACCTCCAGACAAATAGTCCATGACTGAGATAAAGAAAGAGAAGCAAGAATACTTCTGCCCCACTGCCAGTTACTTCCCTATCCACAGACAGTTGCCAGAAGCTGAAAGGCATGAGAAACGTGCCTTCAACTGCCCCATCAGATCCTGCGATGGTTAGGTGGTGTTAGAATTGTGTCCCAAACTTTATGACTAGAAGTTCATTCTCCAGAGTGGCAGTGTGAGGGAATCGGGTTGTGTGGAGCACTGTGTAGGTCACAGGAGACTGGATTCATTCCCATGAAAATAGGAAATCAGACTCTGCATGTGGCCTGAATCCCTCCCTAAGTATTTCTGCCACTGTGATTTCACTAACCATTACCAGAACCCAGGCAATGCCAGAACCATATTCTTGGATCTCCAAATCTGTAAGAAAAAAAAAAAGGTTTCTTAATAAATTATCATTTTGTTATTTTGTTATAGTAACAGAAAGTATATGAATAACAATAACAGCCATGCTCTTCCATTACACCGAAGCAATAATACTGAGTGGCATTCTTCTTGGTTTGTGAGAAGTAAGGATTCGACCCCCTTAAACTATCTTCTACTTCCCCCCCAAAAATGAGAGATTTAAATCAAGATTGAGATTGAAGTAATAAATTTAGATTTGATTGTAATATTTGAGAGACCTGAAAGCTACCAACGCTCAGCAATTTGACGGGGCAGAGGAAGTGACTAGGAAAAAACTAGGGAAGTGACTTATATTTGCACTGTTCAGGGTTGAAGTTCTAAACAGGTTGCTCACTGACATTGTTTTGCTGAGAAACAACAACAACAAAAACCAGAATATTTTCATTGCTTTTTCCTAAACTATGAAGGAAAGGGAGATTGAAAGAGAATGGAAGGCAAGGGGAACTTATATTGGGTTGAATTTGTGCTCATACATTGTTTTTCTAGACAACCTTCAACTAGTGGCAAAACTGAGACTCCAAGAGTTGAAGCAATTAACCCACAAAATTTACAGCCAGGAGAGCCTGACACCCATTCTTTCCTGTCTGCTAGAAACAGTATACAATTACTCTGCTCCTGCCTTGAAGAGAACAGCCATTGTCTTTGCATTTTCCCACCTCACATTGCTCTGCACATTCCCTCCTCCTTGTAGAGCTTGGCTTTGTTGTCTTCAGTGACTTATTTCCTGACACTTTTCAGGATACCAGCAATCATATTGACCATTCTCCCACTTCAGTTGCCCATTGGAGTGCATGGCCATAAGGCAGACCATTTGCATGATCTGTGACTCTGACTCCACTAGACAAGGCCTTTATCATTTGGGCTATATACCAACAAAAAGGCGAAATTTTTTCTATCCCAGCTCCCTGCCTTTGGTTAACTAACCCAAAGGCTCTAGATCTAGATTAGAGGAATCTCTTTCAAAATAACATGGCCAGACTTTAAAAAAAATTTATTTTATTGTCAGGATAATGTATACAGGGGTTACAGTTACATTCATCAGGTAGTAGGTGCATTACTTCTCACACTAGGACTCTCCTAGCAGTTGATTTTTGAGGGTTAATTTTATACCCTGCTACTTTGAACTTGGCCAGACTTCAAAAACAAACAAATAGACTCACTTCCTTCCCCCAAACTGACTTCTGTGCAGCTACAAAAAGGTTCCTGGCATCATGGAGTTCTGTCTTACTCATTCTTTAAGAAATGCACCACTAGCAGTCTACCCACTCAAGGTGGTACAGCTAGGTAATGAGAGCATCATCTTCACTTTTCCAGCTGGCCTTGTGAATTCAAGTTGTTTGTGGGCCTCACAAAGAGCTTCAAGTAGATCATATTACCTGAGATTCTGTGGTTTAATAAAAAATAGTAATGAACAATAGCAAAACTAGTTCAGTTGCATAAGACAAAGTCGTGGGGTATGTGAATGGTTCATAAGATCTTGACAGATGGGGACAGGAGGAAAACACTGGGAAGAGGTGACATGTCCAAAAAGAAATGTACTCTTCACCTTACTAAGGTAACCATAACCCCTTTGAATATCCCCCTTTATAATAACAATTTTTTTTAAAGATCTTGACCACAGGTTTTTTTTTCAGTTTTTTAAGGAACAAATTTAATTGAAGTCTGTGAATTAGCATAAGAAAGTGTAACTCTATAAAATGTGTCACATGAAGTAAATGCTTTCATTTATTTAAGTAATGCATGGCATGAAAAATTGTGATGCTAGGAGGGGATGTGGCCAGGAGGGATCACTACTACACTGTTGGTAAACTCGTTCAACCACTATGCAAAGCTGTATGGCAGTTCCTCAAAAGACTAAACATAGAGCTCCCCTATGACCCAGCAATTCCACTACTTGGCATTTACCCAACCATCCAGAAACAAGGGCATACTAAATCCACTTAGATCTTGACCATGTTTTGTTTGGGCTTTGCCTGTGTGAGCAAGCTAGCTTAAGGGAAATGAGATGCCTTGAAGGATGAAAGGCAGTAGCACCAAGTGGAGTGCCCAATTAAAATCAAAAACAGCATCATGAAGTGTGTGTCACAGTTGCCCAAACCCCTTGCCCCATGCCCTCTCCTCCACGCTTCATCCCTGAGGCCACATCAGGCCTGTGGACATCAATTCCACCTCACCTTTTGCTATGCCTTGTCGACAGTTTGTCCAACCCCCATCTTCCCATCCTCCCCTAAGATCATGCAGAAATTCAATCCCCAAACTCATATTTTTTTCTGTTTTTTGGAATTCATTTTAATAAACAGTATTTTAAATGGTTACAGGAGTTTCAGCTTTTGATTCCTCCTCTAGGGTCCTGTATAGGTTATTACATCCAGTTTTATTTTGTATCTAGCTTCCACATATGAGAAAAATGTGTGCCAAACCCATATTTTTAAATTAATATCTTTAAGCAGTTGTACAAAGGGGTTTCCAATCTCCATGTCAACCACTACTTCAGACACAGTTCCACCTGTGGGTTATTCAATTTTTTTTTTTGGAGTGGGGTGGGAACAGAGTTGCTGGCTAATTGGACTGTAATTTCTGTCCAGGCTGGCTCCGAACTGTAATCCTCAGCTCTCAGCTTCTTGCGTAGCTCAGATTACAAGTGTGAGTCACTAGCTTTCAGCAGCATCCTAATCAAGTCACCCCTTCCATCATTCTTTCTTGTCTTTCCCAACCCTGTTCATCCCCTCAAGCCACTATAATTATATTATAGATAAATTATTTATTATATATAATTTATATGTACAATTTTTGACTGCATTTACTCATCTTTTCTCTCTCCACTTGTATTTTGTCCTCCCTTGCTGTTCCTCTCTTTAACAAGGCATGATCCAATTTCCTCGTATTAATTTTGTTAAAATGCCCAAAGTTATACCTTAATTAAGAGAGCAGAGCTTAATCTGACAATGATTGAAACCTCATGGATTGAAGAGCTGAAAATCAGATACGATACGCTGAGATGCCTCAGAGTCACAAAGGCTCTACACCTAATATTTTAGAGCCATGAGTCCCAATTCATCTCTTCTTTGGGAAGTCAACCATCTCACTATTTGCTATAGTAATGGGAAAAATTGTGCCTTTCCTGACTGAAACTATGTGTCCTGGCTCTTTGGCCATTGCAGAACTCCCATTCTTGTGCATCCCTCTTTACTGCTCATTGGCAGATGATTCCTGTTACCCCCAGCTACCTCTACCAGGTGTACCAGTGGGAACTACTTGCTCTGGCCTCTCCAATTGGCTCATCATTTCAAGTGAGTACCTGATACCGCTTCTGAACTTAGCACAAACCATTCAAGAATTGATTAAGGAACAAGAAGCTTGAAGCTGATTAGTCACACCCAAGATAGGGACACACATGTTATTCTACAGAGTCCCTGAGAGTCTATGTGATTCACACTCCTTAAAAGTAGTTGCTGCCCCAAAGGTCATACAAGTGCATGGTTCAGTTCCCCAGCTCCTTGGAGACCATGAGTCATTTTTCCTTTCACTGCAACACTGAACTTGGCCCTCCATTAACGTTTGCCCCAGCTGAAGCCAGGAACAGACCTCCGGTCATTCTCAATGCAGACCAAGCCACTGTCAATGGCTTGGTTGCATGAGACACTTATAGAGCACAAAATATTAACTGTAGGAAATCAAGCAATGTGTGTATAGGGGAGGGAGAGAGATCATTCACCTGTATTAAATGGTTTTCCCTCTCCTCTTTAATTAGTTGCCAGATGTGCCTGGTGTTACCAGACGCCTGTTGTTATTAATAAGATACCAATATGTTGGCTTATTATCTCTAGGACCTTGTATCTCAGGTGTTCCAGTTGGACACATATTTCCCTTGCTGCTTTCCTCTATTCATTACAGCGTGCTGATAATTTTTAACCCAGAACTTTCATTTTCACTTGTCCTTAAGGACCCATCCTCCTTCTCTCCCCAGTGCTCTTCTCTTTATTCAGTGTGCTTTATTCAGTTCTGCCCAGCTTCGTGACAGACTGGCGTCTACAATCTTTTAATATCATCTCTAATATCTTATTCTTATTTCTTCCATGGTTTTTCTACATTCTTTTTTCTCCCTCTTAAATGCTTAAGCCCTTTATTAAGGAGATGTGCTCTCGAAATGCATGGTATTATTTGATTTTAAAAGTTCTCAGAAATATAGCATTGATAGAAATATGTGTATGTTCTACAGGCCTGAAGACCAATGGAATAGAACTGAGGACCCAGATATTAAACCACAGACCTGGGGCCACCTAATCGTTGATAAGGGAGCCAAAAAAAATAGAATGGAAGAAAGACAGCCTCTTCAACAAATGGTGCTGGCAGAACTGGTTAAGTACCTGCAGAAAACTAAAGTTGGATCCTTCTTTGTCACCGTGCACTGGGATTAACTCCAAATGGGTCAAAGACCTGGAGGTAAAAGCCGACACACTGAAAACTTTACAAGAAAGAATAGGAGTTACACAAGGTCTCCTTGGCACAGGTCAAAACTTTCTTAATAAGGACCCAAAAACACAACAAATCAGAGAAAGTCTGGAAAAGTGGGACTGCATTAAACTGCAGAGCTTTTGTATGGCAAAGGACATAGCTAGCAAATTAATTTGAAAGCCGACAGAGTGGGAGAAGATCTTCACTATCCATACAATGGAAGAAGGCCTCATATCTAAAATATTTCAACAGCTCAAAAAATTGAATCACTCCAAAACTAATCTCCAAAGAAACAACCATCCCATTAAAAGATGGGCCAAAGACTTAAAGAGAATCTTCTCTGAAGAAGAAATAAGAATGGCCTATGGACACATGAAGAAATGCTCGACATCTCTGGTCATAAAAGAAATGCAAATCAAAGCAACTTTACGATTCCTCCTCACTCCAGTTAGAATGGCCAGGATCAAGAAATCTAATAACAACAGATGCTGGAGGGAATGTGGCCAGGAGGGATCACTACTACACTGTTGGTGGGAGTGCAAACTTGTTCAACCACTATGGAAAGCTGTATGGCAGTTCCTCAAAAGACTAAACATAGAACTCCCCTATGACCCAGCAATTCCACTACTTGGCATTTACCCAATCATCCAAAAACAGGACATACTAAAGCCACTAGCACAATGATGTTCATTGCAGCACTATTTACCATAGCAAAGATATGGAACCAACCCAGATGTCCCTCAGTTGATGAGTGGATCAACAAGACTTGGTATTTATACACAATGGAATTCTATGCTGCTGTCATAAAGAATGACATTGCCCCATTTGTTAGGAAATGGAAAGACTTAAAAAAATCATATTAAATGAAGTAAGCCAGACTCAAAGAACATAGGCTCAATGGTCTCCCTCATTTGTCATAATCAGTAGAAACCTTGGGCTCTCCTAGCAGAGATTTACAATAGAGCAAAACCTAGATACATAAGGCCATATAGTATGACACTAAATGAAAGGACCTCCAGGATATAGAAACAAAAGCCATACAATGAGTGATTGTTGTCTTTAATGTACTATGTTATCTCTCATCTCTTTTGTGGTGCTTTGGTTATCTCCTATTTTTACAGTATTTTACCTTGTTATCTGATATATTGTATATATGCGTATTTGGTTATTTGAAATCGAATAGGGAAGGGGGGAAAACAAGATGAGGGGAGGGGGGTGGAGGGAAATGGGTACCAAGACATGAGAAAGGGTATCAATGTATGTGAAGTAATGCACCTTCTATCTGGTGAATATAATGAAATCCTTCTATTAATTACAATAAAAATATATGGAAAAAAGAAATATGTGTAGGTTCTATTTAGTTTAAAAATTATTAGAAATGCACTGGTCACTAAAACACAAGTTATCTATACCTGCTCTTATATTTCCAAACACACACACACACACACACACACACACACACACACACACACACACACTCAGAGCCTCATGTCTTTTCTCAGCTTCTTTGTTCAAGGCTAGTTCTCTGCCCCTTGACCCACACTTACAGTCGCAGCTTTTTGATAGTTAATTGACAATCAGAGAGTTCACAGATTTTTTTTATGCCCAGGATTGCTTCAAATCATGATTCTTAGGTCTCAGCTATGAAAGAGATGGGATTATAGGTATGAGCCACCAGAGCTCAGAAATACATCTCACATATTTTTACATATGATAACTATATTGAGAAATAATTCATATGCAAAAAAATGCATCTAGGCATAAGCCAGTGGTATCTACTACAGTAACAAATTTATGCAACTATTATCACTATCTAAATTTTGAATAATTATTCCAGAGAAGAAATTTTATCTCCATTAGGGAGCATTTTATTACACACTCACACACACACACACACACACAGCCTGGTGACCTTAACCTATCTCCTGCCTCTTCTGGACATTTCACATAAACAGAATTATACCAAACCTGGTCTTTTTAAATTATCTCCTGACATTTTGGATATGGTTTAGCCATATTGTAACATGCATCAGAATTTCATGTCTTTTTTGTTATGGAATACTTTCTCATTGCAAGATATTTCTCAGGGTGTTAATGCAGGAATGAATGGATGCTTGGGTTGTTTCTGTTTTGGGGCTGTTATGAACATTCAGATGCAAGGTTTTACATGAACACATATTTCATTTCTCTTGTATGTGAACCTAGGAATTGAATTGGTGGATCGCATGTTGACACCGTGTTTAACTCCTTGAGGAATTTTCAAACCTATTTTCTGAATGTCTGTAGCCAATAGCAATGCATTCCCTCTAGTCTTCTAGGAGGGTCTTCATGTCTCCAAATCCTGGTCAAAACTTGGTATTGATCTTTTTTATTATTACTATTCCAGTGATTGTGAAATGATTTTTCACTCTTCCTTTTTTCATATATTTTTATTGTAATTAATAGAAGGGTTACATTATATTTGCCAGATAGTAGGTGCACTAATTCACATACATTGATACCCTTTCTCATGTCTTGGTCACTCACCATTTCCCTGCCCCCCATCCCCAGTCTTGTTTTCCCCCCTTCACTCTTCCTTTTTATCTGCTTGTTTTCAAGTAATGATGCTGAATCAAGAGGCTTGAGATATAAAAATCCATGCTCAAAGCCAGCCTGAGCCAAAAAGTTTGTGAGCTGCTTATCTCAAATTATCCAACAAAAAGTCAAAAGTGGAGCTGTAGTCTCAAGTGGTAGAATGTTAGCCTTGAGCCAAAAAAAATGAACAACTTAGATGCAGGACTCAGGCCCTGAGTCTTAAGTATGAGGACCAGCAGACAAAAAATAAACAAACAGAATCATACACATATGAACATTGCTTTAGATTTTGGTCACATGATTCTTAACCTTGATGGAGTCATATTATGCTCATTTTCTTGCAACTTTCTATTTTAGTCCATAATACACAATGGACAAAATTCTTTTATACTCATAATACAAAATATTATACACAAGATATATGCCCATAATACATATATCCATATGAAATATAATATTCCTCATAATATGAAATATGTTATATACCCAAAATATGAACTATATACTATAATATGAAATACCCTGATTTCTACTCATAATATGAAATATTATACACAAGGTAAAGTTACTAGATTTCCAGTTAACTGTAGTATTTCATATTGTGAATCTATAATCATTTATCCATGACACAAGATAAATCTTCATATTAGTTCTAGATTTTGGGCACCACAGTAAATTTTCTAAAATTTATAGTCAAAAGTGGCTTTGCAAGTCAACGAATTTCTGTGTTATTTGTAATATTGGGTAATATTTAGTACCTTCCCCAAAGAATTCACTCTCTTACCAACCAAATTCAAGAATGCTAGTCTCTCATTCATTGTTTCTCTTTATCACTGTTTTTTTTTGGCCAGTCCTGGGCTTGAGCTCAGGGCCTGAGCACTGTCCTTGGACTTTCTCAAGGCTAGAGCTCTACCACTTGAGCCTCAGCACCACTTCCGGCTTTTTTCTATGTACGTGATACCGAGGAATCGAACCCGGGTCTTCGTGCATGCTAGGCAAGCACTTTAACCACTAGGCCAAACTCTCAGCCCTTTATCACTGGTTTTAACAACTACAGATTTATAGAGTAAAGAATGGCACCTCTTTGTTTTCATTTACATTAATCTGTTTCATTAATAAAATTAAACATATCTTTAAAACTTTTTTTTTATGTGTGCTGGTATGGATGCTTGAATTCAGGACCTGAGAATTGTCCTTTGGGCTTTTTAATTCAAGGCTAGTGTTCTTCTGCTTGTAACACATCTCCACTTCCCGCTTTTTGCAATTTAATTGGTTATTGTCTTTCCTGTCAGGACTGGCTTCAAATCCTCAGATGTCAGACTCCTGAATAGCTAGGATTACAGGTGTGAGCTACAAGCACTTAGACACATCTTTAGGTTTTACTTGATTAATTCTGTGAATTGTTTCCATTCCCTCCCTATTTTTCTATTCTGTTATATTCTTACTGTATTGGTTTTTATTACTACCATCACACATACCCACTAATGTGATGACTTAAACAACACAAACTCATTTTCCTCTTTGACCAGAAGTCAAAAATTACCTCAAATGCACTAAAGTCAAGTGGGCATCAGACTCTTTTTTGGTTATTCTTACTCTATTCTTTTCTAGGATAAAGATTATTTCTTTGTCTCATCCTCTTTCTGGAGGCCACTCACATTTCTTTGCTTATGGTTCCTTTTCTCTATCTTCAGAGCCAGCAATATCAGGCCATCAGATCTTCTTACATGGCCGTTACTCTGGTTCTCTTCAGGCGGGAAGAATTAAGGAAGAATTAAATTGACACCACCTGGGTAACTTAAGCTAAACTGGCCATCTCATGCACAGTTGCAGTCAGTCACATCAATAAATCCCTTTGGTCTTATAAGGAAACACACCTATTCATAAGTTCAGGAGGCTAGACGGAGGGCATTCTGAGGGACTGTGATTCTCCCTACTACCTCTATGGATGAACTTTTTAAGAAAGGATATTATCCCACCACTGGCATTGCCATTGTATGCATCCTTTAGCCTTCTTATTTTTGTATACTAATAACTGCTCTTGTCTTTTATGATGTCAGCTGTCATCAGAAACAGCATTCTCATTCTGTTTCACCTTTTCAAAGGCTGTGCAGTTATGAGGCAAACAATAGTTTGCTGAATTTGTTGATTCAGAGACATAAGTAGTGGTTGAGTTAGTATCATAACTAAGATTTGGCCCTCTGAATCGGGCTATGGTGGTAGACCTGGATGAATCTGATAAATCTGACTTGAATTCCCAAGTCATTCTGAGTCATCCTTTGCCTCCCTTTTAATTTCCAGCGCTTGGCTATATTACAGACAAGGATGGGCACAAGGTGATCCAGGTCCTGCACTGGAAGAATCCTAGGAAGCTGACTGAAGATATAGTGCAAATTCCCCTTCCACATCTCCTAAGAGGCCCTACAGACTTGGAGCCAATGGTCCATGCAGAAGCTTATCAGGGATTTCTGGGAACTGCCTAAGCTGATAGTAATCCCTAAGGATCCAGACACCCTTGTAATTCACCCATCAAAGTTGGGGCTGATGGAAAGTGAGTAATACATGGACTTTCTGCCTTAATCCATTTCACAGTTAGCCAGGGTCCATAAACTCACTGGGCAGATATTTACCCAGCTACTAAACACAAAATAGTTGCTTTTAGTTCATACCATGTGGAACTCGGCTGGTGTGGAGCTCATAATTACTAAGAAAGAATTTTTTCTACCAGACACATGGGAAGTTGAAACTCCCACTGGCAATTTAGAGCTCCACATGCACCTGAGTCAGCAGACAGTCAAGGAAAGGGACCATACATGCAGAGTTACATCATCTCATCTTCTAAGGGATGCAGGGTAGAGCTTCTCAGTAGGTCCACAGAAAATTATGTTTGAAATAATAGAAATACATGGGTGTAAGTGTTTGTATTATGCATATATACACACATACACATATGTATATTTTTGAGTATACACACAAAGAAATTAACTAGATTTTTATAACATTCCTTTCATTGCATTTGCAATGAAAGGAATATAGATATATGCATATATATGTAGGTATGTAGATAAATACATAGGTATATGGAGACACATTTATACTGTTAAAAGAAAATAACTTTCAACTAAGAATTTTATTTCCAGCATAAAAGCCAAAATAAAGAAGAAGACATTTTCCACATAATCCCAAACATAAGCTAGTGATGGTAGCTCACACCTGTAAGCTGAGCTGAGAAAGGAGAATCTGGCTTGAAGCCAGTCCAGGCAGAAAAGTCCATGAGACTCTTATTTCCAATGTGGAGATGTGGCTCAGGTGGTAGAGAACCAGCCTTGAGCAAAACAGTTCCAGAGATGACAGAAAAATCTAGAAATAGCATTAAAATAGCATGTTTAGCATACCATACCTAATTGAAATATGCATAGTACTATAGCTCAAAGTGCTCAGACTATTACAGAAAATTTATGAAAATCAATCATATACTGACTCCTAAAGCAAGTGCCAATGATGATAAACACATGAAAACCTGACAGATTATCTTCCTTACCATCAATAGAAGTTTGCTAGGAATCAGTAAAAGATAGATGACCAAAAATTCCTAAATGTATCACATTTTAAGCAAACATTTCTATGTGGTACAAAAGCCAAAAGAAAAATATACAATGCAAATTAGAAAATATTTGGTACTGGCCTAGGAAAAATTATGGAATTCAGTCAACACTATGAATAGAAGAGGACGTTTAGCATTTAATGCATTCGTGAAAAGGATGAAATGCTGAGAATCAAGGATCTAAACATCCATCTCAAGAAGTTGGGGAAAGAATGGTAAATTAAACTCAAAGTGAAAGGATAAAGATGAAGGATAGAAAAAATAGAGAAGAAAATAAAGGACAGAGAAAAAGTCCAAAGAAATCCAAAAATAGTCCTTGCTCTTTGAACATATGAATAAAAATTTTAAATCACTTGAGAAATGAATCATGGAAGTATGGGAAAAGGAAAGCACAAGAAATCCCCATTAGGGAGTGGGGGTGAGAGGCAGGGTGGAGGTGTGGTTCAAGTGGTAGAAAACCAAAGAACAAACCAAAGGAAGCAGAATGCCCTGAGTTCAATGCCAAGTACCAGCTCAAAAAGGTAAGGAGGAGAACTCCCCTAATATTTCACCAAGAAAGTCACTCATGACTTAAAATGGGGCTTAATGGTAGAGTGCTTGCCTACCATGCCTGAAGCCCTGGTTTCAATTCCTCAGAACCATATAAACAGCAAAAGTTGGAAGTGGGGGGTTGGGAGTTTGGACTAGAGGTAAGAGTGCTGGCCAGGTTCAATTCCTTGGTACCACATATATAGACAAAGCTGGAAGTGGTGGCATGGCTCAAATGGTAGAGCACTAGACCTTGAGAAACACCAAGGACAGTGCTCAGGCCCTGAGTTCAAGCCCCAGGAATGGAAAAAAAGGAAGGGAGGGAGGGAAGGAAGAAAAGGAAAAAAAAAACAGAAAGTAAGTTATTCAGAAAACTGGAAGTAACACTGTAGTTCAAAAAGGTAGAGGATTGGCCTTGAGCAAAACAGCTAAGAGATAGCACTTGGGTCCTGAATTCAAGCCCCACTACTAACAAAATAAAAAGCTATAGCATTGTTCTTGTAATCATCAGTTCCCTGAAACACAACCTAAAAACTAAGACGTCCATCTCATAGTTACAAAAAAAAAAATCTACACACAAATTTAACCAAATAGGGTTACAGAACTGTATGATAAAAGAAGTACAAAGCATTAATGAAATAAATTGAAAATGCTGCAGAAATGGAAGAATATTTCATACCCACGGATTAGAAGAATGATCATGGCTACAATATCACACTGTCTACTGCAAATTTAACAAATGACCTGATCCCCAAATTAGAACAAATACAAAAATTTGTGTGAAACCATCAAAAATACTCTGAATAACCAAAGAAATCTAGACCATAAATGATAAATCGAGGTATTATAACATCTGACTGCAACTATATTTTAATTAAAGAATTTATTAATATTGATTTTTACATCATATTTCAAATGACATATTTAACAAACAAATATTCAAGAAGGGAAACTATATACAATCACTGGCACTTAGATTTGAGAACATATTTAAAATTAGGCTGAGGGTTTGTATGTCATAGATACATATTCATCTATGTAATAAAACCTGTCTATGGAGTCATAAATTTTTATGTCTATGTGGTTGTGTTTTTATTTCCAGTACCATGTCCATAGCACTGGGTACACAAATATTGAGTCCTCACTCTTGTGCTGTTTGGATCCAATAGCCACATATTCAGTATACCATGCGCCTTTTGTTCCTTAGGTCTTGACTTGTATCACTCAACATGATTCGCTCTAGATTCATCCACTTCCCTGAAAATGCCATTATTTTATCTTGTATGTTGGCTATGTAGAATTCCATTGTATATATATACCACATTTTCTGTATCCATTCATCTGCAGTAGGGGCATCTGGATTGTTTCCATCTCCTGGCTGTTGTGAATAGTGCAGAGATGAACACAGCTGAGCAGGTGTCCTTATCATATCTTGGGTTATGATGTTCACGATAGATGCCGAGGACTGGTATGGCGGGATCGTAGGGAAGGTCTATTTTCAGTTCTTTAAGAAACCTCCAAATTGCTTTCCAGAGTGGCTGATCTAGCTTCCAATCCCACCAGCAGTGCAGTAGGGTTCCTTTTTCTCCACAACCCTGCCAGTATCTCTCATTGTCTGAGTTCAAAATCTTGGCCATTCTTGTGGGGGTAAGGTGATACTTAAGGTTGTTTTTATTTGCATTTCCTTTATGATCATGGATGATGAACATTTTCTCGTATGCTTTTCTGCCATTTTAATCTCTTCTTCTGATAAGTCTCTCTTTAGTTCCCTTGCTCATTTAGTGAATGGTTTGTTGGGTTTGGGAGGGATTAGTTTCTTGAGTTCCCTGTAGATACTGGATATTAAGTATTTGTCTGATGTATTATTGGTAAATATCTTTTCCTAGTTGGTTGGCTGTCTCTCTACTTTAGTGTCTATGCTTTTATCTGTGCAGAAACTTTTTATTTTTAGGTAGGCCCATTTATTGAGTCTCTCTCCAATCTGTTGTGACCCTGGGATTCTGTTCAGGAATCTTTTGCCTGTGCCTATGAGTGCCAGTGGCTTTAATTATTTTAAGGAATGTACCTCTTATTCCTATTTTTTCTAGTGCTTTCAACATGAATGGATGTTGTATTTTGTCAAATGCCTTCTCTGCATCCAGAAAATGACAGCAACTATTTTAAGAAGCTCTTCAGCTCAAGGCTACCATCCTACCCCTGAGTCTGGGCATTGTCCCTGAGCTCTTCAGCTCAAGGGTAGGGCATTAGCCTACCTAACACCCTACCCTTGAGTCCAGCCCCACTTCCCTTTTTCTAGAGGTTAATCGCAGGTCATTTTGTGCCTAGGCTGGCTTTGAATCTTGATCCTCAGATCTCAGCCTCCTGAGTAGTTAGGATTACAGGCTTGAGCCATTGCACCCAGCCTAAAGAAACTTTTTTGCCAGTCCTGAGGCTAAAACTGTCTTTAGGAATTCTCTAGTGCTAGTGCTCAACCACTTGAGCCACAGAACCACTTTCCAGCATTTTTTTTGTATGTGGTACCAAGGAATTAAACCCAGGGCTTCGTGCATGGTAGGCAAGCACTCTACCACTAGTCCACGCTTCCAGCCTGAGTTCTTTTGGGTTTTATAATGTATCATTTTTAAAATCTGAGGCTACAGTGGAGCTGAGAGGCAGAGTACATGATTAGAATGCATGAGACCTTGAGTTGAATCCCCAACACCAAATAAAGTAGCTGGTTTAATTAACAAAATTTTAATGATAGGCTTTTTTATGGTGCTAGGTCAACTAGATAAACATTTAGGAAAAATGAGTAAATTATTCACCACATTGAGCCACTCACAGAAAGAGCAAATACAGCTGGATTGAATAATAACTCAAAAATTAAATCATAGCATATGGGATAGTTTTTCCCTTCCCAAAATATGAAAAAATGATCATTTTCCTAAGGGCATCAAGTATCGAGGAAAGCATTACTCAATGAGAGGTGACTAAAGTTGAGGGTTCTTTTTCTTTATTCTTGTCAGTCCTGGGGCTTGAATTCATGGCCTAGGCACTGTCCTTGAGCTTTCTTAAGGCTAGTGCTCTACCACATGAGCCACAGTACCACTTCTGGCTTTTTCTCTGTATGTGGTACCAAGGAATCAAACCCATGGATTTGTGCATGCTAGGCAAGCACTCTACCACTTAGGCTAAACTCCCAGGAGGATTCTTATACTTCAAAAGATATGTAACCCTTCTATTAAGTACAATAAAAAACATATGGAAAAAGATACTATTAAGAGAGAATCAAAATCAAATTGCAAACTAAAAAAAAATCATATCATATGTAATTGTATCCATATATTTTAATATTCATATATTTCATATAAAACTCATATATAGATTTAAAGGGGTTGAATCAAGAGTCTATAAATATCTACTATAGTCAAGAAGAGCAATAGAAAAATGGGAAGACACTTGAACAGGTACTTGGCAATGAAAGAATGGATAAGTGTTCACTAAACATAGGAAGATGTACTAAACTTCATTAGCCATTAAGAAATTCTATATTAAAAGTATAACGAAATATTGTTTTACACCAACCAGGAAATCACAGTTTAAGAAGATTGACAGCATCGAGTATTGTCAAGTATATCAATGAGAACTCTCATAAACATTTAAACAAAATTTGGCTCAATAGCTCCACACACTGAAATGCCACTCAGTGTTTGGGATTTTTTTGTTGTTCATTTTTTTATTTTAAGAAAGAACTGTTTACACAAAAAGAACACTCCAATTCATGGTTTTAATTGAAAATAGTAAAAGGATAAGTGATATACTTCTTATACGTATTTTTTAAAAGAAGGAATTAAAAATGCTAACATATAATATATAACTAAAATTATTAACATATGTTCACACTTAGTTATATGCATATTTTGGAAAATGTACACAAGAAAATACTAGTAGTTGATTTTAAGATGTAAAATAATCTTTTTGCATTTTATTTTAATTTTCATGAGCGTCTATGAATTCTACAAGAGGAACTGATTTCCTTGTTACATTTCTTTACACTTATCCCAGTCAATCTCACCCTGTCACATTCCCTTAACCTCTACCCTCTACAAAGTATCAGGCACAACAGACTTCCTTATCTCATTTTCACAGTTGCAAATAATCTCTTTAGACAGTATTCAGCCTCCTTTATCCTCCCTGCCATTCCAAACCCTGACAGTTGTTCCCACCCATCTACAGAGTTGATTTCTCTTCCCTCTTACCCTTCCCCCCCTTACTTGTCAACAGCTTTCACTGAATTTCTATGTGGTATGTTAATATATACACTTTAAATGTGTTGCAGTTCTGAGCTGTTTCTTCTTCTTCTTCTTCTTCTTCTTCTTCTTCTTCTTCTTCTTCTTCTTCTTCTTCTTCTTCTTTTTCTTCTTTTCCCCCTCCTCCTCTTCCCCCTCCTCCTCCTCCTCTTTCTCCTCCTCCTCCTTCTCCTCCTCCTCCTCCTCCTCCTCCTCCTTCTTCTTCTTAGTGTTACTCCTGGGGCTTGAACTCAGGGTCTTGGCACTGTCCATAAAGCTTTATACTCAAGGCTAGTGCTCAACCACTGATCCACTCTACTTCCAGCTTTTTGGTGGTTCATTGGAAATAACAGTCTCACAGAATTTTCTGCCCAAGCTAGCTTTGAATCGTGATCTTCAGATCTCAGCCTCCTGAGTAAATAGGATTACAGATGTGAGCTACTACAGCATGGCTTATTTCATTCTCCCCTCCCTCCCCTTCTCATCTTGAGTTAAGGCAAGCACCTCTCTCTCTCTCTCTCTCTCTCTCTCTCTTTCTGTATCCTATGTTTTCACTCACATATGGAAGCTAAGCCTAAAAAACATATATATTCAAACGTATTCATAGGTATATATGACCATGTACATAATTAATAATATGGCTAAACATAAAACATGGATTGAGCTAAGCTAAGAGACTACTCAAGACAAGAATGCTTTGGCATTGTATAGTGTTTGACTTCACCATCTATGCATATTTCTTTCTTTCTATTTCTGTACTAATCCTAGGGCTTGAATTTAGGGCCTGGGTGATATCCCTGAGCTTTTTTGTTCAAGGCTAGCACTCTACCAATTAAGCAACAGTTCCACTTCTAACTTTGTTTAATTGAAGATACGAGTCTCACCAACTCCTGTCTGGGCTGGCTTTGATTGATGCTCCTCCAATCTCAGCCTCCTGAGTACATTTCTTTATAGTAATATGTGTGTATACCATATCTAATGATTACACATACACACATTCCTGCAATCATTAGTTATTTTAATATTTAAAACTGCTTTAAAAGTTATTATGTGCTTTTTTTTGAATTTTGTTAGATGACTATCGCAGGGATCTGGAAGTATTATTGAAACATCTAGAGTCTGGCAATTATTAAAATGTCCTCAGCCTCTGAGGACATGACCAGTCTGAGGTAATGAAACCTTTTGATTTCATTGAAAATAGTCCTGCTATAGCCCTATCACCAAGAGATAGAGAGTCAACATGCAGGTCTAGTCCCACACAGGAAGAGAGGGCTCAGCTAAATAAATCCTACGCATGAGTGATTTGTTCAAACAATTTGTATACTCCCTGCCCTATGCTCAGTACAGATGAGACAGAGGAACTACAGAACCAGCACACACCACTCTCATTTTGTATGTCTTTGCAGTCATGTCTTGATCCATCCTGGTCTCTCCTTGTTCTTGATTCAAAACTCACTTGTTTACCTTTAGTTCTACTCTATCCTGTCTTTCCTTTGAAGCTACCTGCTGGTGACTTACACCTGTAATCATAGATACACAGGAGGCTGAGTTCTGAAGACTGAGGTTTGAAGCCAGTGCAGGCAGACAAATCTCCCATTAACCACCAAGAAGCCAGAAGTAGAGGTGTGGATCAAGCGGTAGAGACCAGCTTTGAGAAGAAAGGCTGAGCGCATAAGGCCCTGAGCTCAAGCCCAGTACTGGCACGGAAAGAAAGGAAGAAAAAGAAAGAGAGAAAGAAAGAAAGGAAGAAAGGAAGAAAGAAAGAAAGAAAGAAAGAAAGAAAGAAAGAAAGAAAGAAAGAAAGAAAGAGAAAGAGAAAGAAAGAAAGAAAGAAAGAAAGAAAGAAAGAAAGAAAGAAAGAAAGAAAGAAAGAAAGAAAAAGAGAGAGGGGGGAGAGGGAGGGAGGAGAAGGGAAGGGAAGGAAGGAGAGAAAGAAAGGAAGGAAGGAAAGAAGAAAGAAAGGTCTACATGGGGTTTTTATTTGGAAGATGGCATTTTAGGTTTATCATTGTTTCGTAGTATTTAGTTTACTTCCATTTTTAGCCTCACATCAGTAAGCAATCACTCTCTCCCCTTTAAAATCCAAATTCTGGACCTTAGTACGCTAGGCCAACATTAGTCAACTCCAAGTTATCTGCATGATGCAGTTTGTATGTTGGTATTGTTGGAAATATACAGTGACTCTCTGGTATCAGAAAATGAATACACAGGAGAAAGAGCAGCTTTCATCAAGGCCTTTTCCTTCTATACAGAAGGGTGATCTGCCACTCTCCTCAGAGTGAGGCAGGCCTGGTTGATCAGATCAATATTCATCCCAACCCAGATGACATCTGTGATTTGTTCAAACCATTTGTATACTCCTTACCCTCTACTCAGTACAGATGTGATAGAGGGACTCTGTGCTAAGGAGTCGGGTGAGGAGATCATATAAGGAAGCTAAAATGCTTTCTGGTCATCAGTGGAGGAAAAGATGCACATTCTTCTCATCCTTGCAGTCTGGGAGTGGGGCTGGGAGCAGGCTGCTGGGAAGTACAGTTTGAGGAGATGGGTAAAGTCAATGGAAAGTGTTCACTGAAGGGGAGGGGTCTATTCTTTAACACTTTTAGCAAGGACTCGTCCCATTGGCATGGCCAACTGGTCACAACACAGGTGATAGTGATAGTGAAAACCAAGAATTTGAGGAACTATCAGTACAGAATGATGACTGCAAAATTGAGATAGTTTATATTATTAGGAAGTACAAAGGAGTTACCACTGAACAGTTTATGAATACAATGTTGCGGGGTCAAGAGTAAAGATAACAGTCTCCCAGACTTTTCTACCCTGGTTGATTTTGAACCTTGATCCTCAGCTTCCTGAGTAGGACTGACTACTCATTGGTATGAGCCAAGCTGGTGCCTGGCTTCATCACTGCTGTATTATAATTATTTGACTCCCACACAACTTAGATGAGAATAAAATCTGAATATAAAATCTCTTCAAGGGAGCAGGGAGTTTGGGCTCCTGGGAGAGTACTGCCTAGCATGCACGATGACCCGGATTCGTTCCTTGATGCCACCTATACAGAAAAAGCCGGAAGTGGTGATGTAGCCCAAGTGGCAGACTATTAGCCTTGAGCAAGACCAAGGACAGTGGTCAGGACTTGAGTTCAAGCCCCAGGATTGACAAAAAAATCTCATCAAACTCACAGGCATTGCCTAAGTGTGGAGTTGGGCTTTTTAATAAAAAATCTTTTCATATTTTATATTCTTTTGGCTTGATTTCAGTGTCTGTATACTGTCCCTGAGCTGCTTGTGCTCAGAGCTAGTGCTCTACCACTTGAGCCACAGTGCCACTTCTGGCTTTTTGCTGGCTCACTGCAGATAAAAGTCTCACAGACTTTTCTTCATGAGCTGAGTTTGAACCTTGACCATCAGATCTCAGCCTCCTGAGCAGCTAGGATTACAAGTGTGAGCCACATGTGCCCATGCAGTTAAGGCCCCTTTTGTTTTAGAGGCATGTGCCTTACTCTCTCTTCATTCCTGATTGACTTCTACAGGTGTGTCTTGCTCTGGCAGCACTGCTAGCCACTTCCTCCCCACAGCTGCAGCTTTGTCAATTCTCGGTGAATTAGCCATCCAGTCATCTGATGACTCAGCAAATGGATTTCCAGCAAATTACCTCCTAGTTATTTGACTTTTAGCAAATTAGCCATTTAATAAATTAGTTTTCTTTGGATTGACCTAGATCTGTGGGCAATCTCAGTTTCTAAGTAACGTTTTAGAACAATACCAACTGAGAAGCCAGGTGCTAATCCTGAGTAGCTAATCCTAGCTACTCAGGAGGCTGAGATAGGAGGATAATTATTTGAAGACAGACTGGAAAGGAAAGCCCTTAAGACCCTTATCTCCAGAGCCAAAAGTGGAAGTATAGCTCAGGTGATAGAGCACTAGCCTTAAAGCAGAAGACTCAGAGTTCAAGCTCCAGAAATGGCATGCGCACGTACACACAGAAATACACACACACACACACACACACACACACACACACACACACACAGATAGCAATTGAGAACAGAGCAGAGAGAGCAGAGTCACCACATTTGTTAAAGAGAATTAGGACGTTTAACACTGTAAGTGCACTTGCACTCTCCCTCCTATGTCCTCTCTTGCTCCCACCCACCTCTCTTCTCCCTTCTCTCTTTCTCTTCAGCTCTAATATCTACAACAGCCAACATAGACTGGGCTTTGGTCAAATACACATACCATCCCACATGCTTGTATCAACCCTAAAAGGTAAAGCATCTCTCCGTGTCCATGGTAGACTGGTTCCAGAACCCCCACAGTCACCAGCATATGAGAATGCCCAAATCCCCTTTCTAAACAGCACAGATTGGGGCCGGGAGTTTGGCCTAGTAGTAGAGTGCTTGCCTAGCATGCATAAAGAGCTGAGTTTGATTCCTCAGTACCACATACATTGAAAAAGGCTGGAAGTAGTGCTGTGGCTTAAGTGGTAGAGTGGTAGCCTTGAGAAAACCCAGGAACAGTGCTCAGGCTCTGAGTTCAAGCCCCAGGACTGGCAAAAAACAAAACAAAACAAAAACACATATTTGCATAAACTTCCATATACTCTCCCGGATGCACAGATATCCTCTCCTGATGTGAAGTAAATGGTTTGCAGCTACACTGTTCTGTTTAGAGGATAATGCAATGGGGGGAAAGGCATGCACATTCTGTTCAGAAGCGGTTCAGCTGCAATGGGTTCAGCTTGTTGGTGGATTGTGTCTGCAGATGCAGGTCCCATGGATACAGAAAGCTTGCTGAATGCGCAGTCCCTGTAACATACAAGAGGAAAGCTGAAGAATAGAGAACTCTGAGGCCCTGGTGGCTCACTCCTGTAAACCTAGCTACTCAGGAGGCTGGGATTTGAGGATCCAGGTTTGATGCCAGCTTGGGCAGGAAAATCTGTATGACTATTAGCTTCCATTCAACACCAAAGCACTAGGGAAAAAAAATAAGCCAAAGTTGGTGATATGGCTTCATGGTAGATTATCAGACTTGAGTGAAAAAGTGCATGGGTCCTAAGTTCAAGTTCTGGGACTGGCACGTACACACACACACACACACACACACACACACACACACACACACACATTAAGTGACTCAACGCCACTGAGTTAATACACAACGGAATGAGCAATAAAATCCTACCCCCAGCAATTCCCTGGTGGTTGCTAAAATTTGGTACAACTAGAAGGTAAAAAAAAAAAAAAAAAGATGGTGTCAGAACTACAGTGCAACAGGGTGGAACAAGCCAGAGGCCAGAAGGAGAGAAGGGAAAGAAAGAAAAAATAAGAAGACTGAGCTCCTACTCTGTGCTAAGCACTGGGGCCAATACTTTTCCTAAGCCTAGGAAAGTAGAAGCAAGCCGAAGGGAATAGACTCGGTCACAAACAGGACATGCTAGAATCAGGCTCAGCCTTAGACAGATCTGGCTGCAAAGCCATGGACAGACAGTGCAAAGCTTGCAGATGAGTAGCTTTGAGAAAACAGAAAGAGTTCCTGTGTGTTGGGAGCCAGAGTGCAATCAAACTGTACCTTGATTTGCATCAGACAATGGCTTTATTGTCTTACTGTTTTCTGGCCTTATTCTGTTTAAATGACCTGAGATTTACCATATGAATGTAACACCTGGAAGTTCCTTGGGTCTCGAGAAGGGAAGAAGCGGGAGTTGAATAAACAAGGCAGTCTTTACTTGGGCTGCAGACATCCCGGACCCGGTGTGTCTGTCTCTCTTCTATTTTTTCCTAGTCCTTGCCCCCTATTTCAGGAACCCCAATCTGCGAACCCTGGTTTGCTGCCGGCTGGCCCCGGCACCTGTGTACTCAACACAATGTCTGACTCCAGCAGGAAAATGACCTCTTTTCGCCCCAGATGCCACTGTAGAAATGCCCAACTGCTTGACTCTTGGAAGAATAGTCTAGAGTCCACGTTCTGCCACTTGGTGGTTACCAGGCATTACAGCCTTTCCACTACCCCGTAGTCAGTAGCAGCCCACCAAGGCATTTAACTTTGCAGAGCAAACATTGGTTATCAGTTAGAATTCTTATCAAATGTCAATCCATGCTCTGCCATAATAGATGCCTAATTAATATGTCCTCACAGGTTGCTGGATGCCAATTAAGTGCTTAAACAGTCCTTTCTATTTTATTGCACGAGACAGTAATTGTACATTTCTCAGTTAAGTAACTTTGGAGTTAATTTTATGGTGGGCTTTTTGGAACATAATTAATATGTGCTCCTTTGATGTTGTTAAAGCCTATCAGTCCCTTCCTGAAAACAAAAATCAAATTATTCATCTCTAGGAGATGTAGGTACCATACACATACAGATGTAAAACAGGATCAAGAGGGATGGAGGAGAAGGAAAGAAAGAAAAGCAGTTCCACAGTTTCCTTCCTTCCTCCCTCGGTCCCCTGTAGTGCCTTTCTGGAATATTCTGGGAAGGGATTCTGCTTGCCTGGGACACCTATAGGACACCCAAGTAGGGATGTGTGGATGGCTGAGCCTTCAGTCCTGCACGCAGAAGACACATATGCATATAAATATCTAGTCATCAGGTTTGGCTATGGCTTTCACCAGAGGAATTTAAAACACTTAGCTAAAGAGAGGCCAGAGAACTGAGCACAAAGGAAATGTTGGACGCACTTAGCCTGGAGTAGGAGAGACAGAAACAAGCCCTTCACCTTGACCAGAAGAAGTAGGTCATTGATTCAGTAACTGTATCTCAGCTCCTGCCCCATCTCAGCCCAGGGATGCAGCAAACCCATAGATGCTCTAGCTGCTCCCTGTTGGATTCTGCCAGTAGAGGGCACTGGAGAGAAACTGCAAGGTTGGCAGAGGGCTCAGGGTTTTGCCTCCTCCTGTAGATCTCCTTACCCCATCCAGGCTTCTTCACCCCTCCGAGGGTAGGCAGAAATCAGGTGCATTCTGCAGAGATGCTCATCCGATCCACCCTCATCCACTGGAGAGAGCCCAGCCCTGGGCCCAACCTCACTCAGCAATCTGGGGCCTCTTCTGCTGACCTTAGAGATTTCAGACATCCATTCTCTTCCTTCATTCCTCCATCCGTGGGGTGAGAGCTCATTCCTGATACCACTCACTATGTCTGTGACACTCTAGAATCCCTTTGCGTGTTTTAGTGACAGACTTTCACAATGGTATAGCTTGTGAGAAATGCTTTATATTAAATGTGCTCTGATTATTGATAATCCCTGTCCTATGACAGTACCCAGGTTGATGAGGAAACACAGACTAGACCTGGAGAAACCTTTGCCAAGGACCATGGCACACACCTGTACCTAAAGAAAAAGGATGAATGGGTGAGGGGTCAGGTCTGGGAAGAAGGAAGGACTGGAAATGAGGAAGCCCTGTCACCAGCCTGGCAAGGGAGGCTTGGAATCTGACTCTTTCTAGCAGGTTACCTAGCTTCTCTGTGCCCCGGTTTCCTCATTATGGAGGGGGGGGGAACTTGCTGGGAGCCCCTGCCTTGTCAATTTGCTTTGTATATTTGATATTACATGGAAGTAGAGTGTCTGGCAAGAAAGAAAGGGGGAAAGAAAGCTCAAGTCCACACATCCACAAACACTGTCCTTGGGAGAAGTGGAGAGAGGTGGGTGAGGAAATGATGCTCAGAAAGGCTCGCGCCTGCCCAGGACCACACAGCCAGCTCTGGCAGCTGCTCCCTGGGGACCCACAGCTGGGACAGGGAAGTGAATGACCTGCTCCACACAGCTGATGTGGGAGCTGCAGGTCACAGGTTTTGGGCCTGCCAGTCATGCCAGGAGCTGCTCAGATAGCATGGGCGGCTCACTGCATACTCTCCTCCCCAGTCCTGACCACGATGTCCTCAAGCTGTTGGAGCCAAGGTTGTGCCTTCACATACCCTAGGGCTCCTCCAGAGGCAATACCCACCCACAAACCCCTCTCCAGAGAGCTGAGAAGGGGGCTTTCAGGAGATCAGCCCCCCCCCTGGCTGTATGAGAACACGCCTGGGAGGGGGCCTCTCAGATAAGGGTGGGGAGGGATGTGTTTCATCAAGATTGTGGAAGGAAACCCTAGGATCTGGGTGTTGTGGCTGCCCATGGGGAAAGCTTGAACAACCTGAAGGCAAGGAAAGCTGCATGGTGAGGCTTCTGTGTACATGGATTTGAGAGCATGTGAGATCATGAGGATCCCCTCATGCCTTGCATCTGTAGGCTGCAAATCATGTCACCAGCAATCCCAGCAGCCCTCCTTCAGCTGTCCACCTGTGGGTGCCCAGGCCTGGCTTCCTAGCCTCCTCCATGCTCAGCACACTCCCAGGGAATTCAAGGATTATTCATATATAAGAACCCCCCCTGCCCCAGAACTAGAACAGAACTTCTATGGTTTGAATACATGTTGACATCTATGTCATGATGAAGTAAGGAGGTCAGGTGTGGCTGGCACCATCTTGGCCACATGGTGGATGGCAGGCTCTGGCATCTTGTCTTCATGGTGGGGGAATGAAAAGCCACCACCTTCCAGGTGAGGGGCGTGCCTGAATCCCTGGAGAGAGGGGTGGGCAGTGGCTGATAGGTTATGAGACCTGTCAGTCCAGAGCCTGGGGCTGGGAGTTTCCTGTGACCCTGACCTTACCCTGTTTAGATCTGGACCAGCAGAGGCAACTTTACACCATGCCACAGGTCTCTGTGTTCACATCCTGTCCCTTGTTCTCCAGTCACCATGGAGTCCCAATTCTGCTCTCCATTACTTTCCTCTCTGGCTTATTTCCTATGCTAAGGGTATTTGCTGGCTGCTGGTCTTTGGGTCCCCCATGCAGTCAGTGGACTTTTAATAAAGACTCCAAGATTTGACCTCTCAAAATCCTGCCTTGTCTGTATTCAAACCTTACAACAGTTAATCAGCACTGTGTGAGGACCACTGGCCTGGGTCAGTCAGACTAAAGCTTTAGCATCCCTAGGAGTTTGAAAGGATGCTACCCTGCCTGTTCTGCCCTGGACCTGTGCGCTCTTTCCTGGACCCTGATTTGCAGGGTCCTGGCCAATGATTTGCAGCTATCTGCATCACAGGGCCTATCACCACTGACTCCGGGCCCCTCCTAGAGTGTGGGTTGGAATACTAAAAACCACAGGCCTACAATAAGTCCACTGCAGAAGTATGGCTGGGGCAGGACCAGAAACCAAGTTCAGTGTCCCTCAGCCAAGCCATGTAGTCCCGCACTCCAGGGAGTAAAGGTCAGAGCTGGGCTGGATGAGCCAACGCAGCACTGACACAACTCATGAGAGTCAAGAGTCCATTAGGAGCTAGAGATGGTGAGCACCTCAGAAACAACCCACGTCCTTGTAGACTAGACTGAGGGCTCACCCAGATCTCCCACCAGGGAGAAGCTTGGGCTTGCTGAGAGAGAAGACCTCACTCACAGACCTTTGTAAAGCCACGCCTTATATAAACAAGCTCAAGTGGGTGTTGAGGTTAGGGTATGGCTGTGTCTTCTCCTGCTGGAAATTTAGTCCAGTGTGGCTATGGCCACACTGGGAGACACAGCCCTAAGAATAGATTCATGTAACTCTCACAGGGATTTGACTTGCTCCTGACAGAGCTGGTTATTTCAAACAACAACAAAAAGAACCTGTTCTCTACTGCCTGGCTTTCCTGTTTTGCCATCCCCTTAGCTCCCATCCACCTCCTTGTGACACCCCTTGCCATGAGCTCCTTACCAGATGCCAAGCCAACAGAGCCATCCAATCTCAGCCCTTTCAATCTCCAAAACAGTGAGCTGCAGACACCTCTTTTATTTATAAAGTACCCAGCCAGATTGTGTTATAGCAACTCCAAGTGAACTCATATAAATGACTTCGTGGTTTGCTTCTATTCCCCACCTCAAGCTGAGACGTGTGTGTTCAAAAGCCTGCCAGTACCAAACTCACAGATTTTGATGCGCCCAATTATTTTTAAAATAGCTCAGACAAGCCAAGTTTTTAGCCATGTAAAGTCTACCTGCGTCGATGTCATTCCCAGCCCCAACTAATAGCTGTTAGCAATGGATAGGATGAGGTCTGTGCAGTCAAAGGCTCTAAGATGCCCAGGACTGTCTGGGCTGTGCATTCAGACCCCACTCCACACTGCTGAGTGACAGAGCCCCCCACAATTCCCTTCCATACCAGGAGATCCCTCATTTCTCCTGGGAACTCTCTTGGCCTCATTCCTTGCCAAGTAGTAACCCTGAGTCCAGTAGATTGATTCTTGCTGGATGAGCCTTCTCATGCATACACCAACCCAATGCCTAAGACCTGTGATGGCTGACTCTAGCAACTTTATCCTTAACCCAAATTGATTTGCCCTTAATGAACCCTCAAATTACCACTGAAGAATGGGGCACTCTCTTGGGGGAAAAAAGGGGTAGGTAGGTACAAAGAATGAGCCAGGTACCAGTGGCTCACACCTGTAATCCTAGCTACTCAGGTGGCTGAGATCTGAGAATCAAGGTTTGAAGTCAACCCAGGCAGGAAGTCCATAAGATAAGGCCTTATCTCTAATTAACTACGAAAAAGCTGTGGCTCAAGTGGAAGAGTACTAGTTTTGAACAAAGCAAGCTCAGAGACAGCTTTCAAGCCCTGAGTCCAAGCTCTAGGACTAGCACAAAAACAAAAACAAACAACAAGAAACTCAATCCCTGAATAGATTTAGTGAATCGCTAGGGGGTGTGGCTCCATTTTAGAGCACTTTGCTGGTACTTGTGAGGCCCTGAGTTTGATTCTCAGAGTTCTCAACTGCAAAGAAAGGAAGAGAGAGAAAGACGGGGGTGAGGGAGGGAGAGAGAGAGCACACAAGCACTACAAGCAAGAGGGGGATAGGGTAAAACTTGTAATTTATATATGGATGGGACAAAACTGACTGTGCTTGTTTTCCAAATACTTTTTGCCAGAGATCACACCACCATTGATTTTCCCCCACTGCTTTGAAATGCCCTTTATATTATAAACTAAATTCATGTACTACTTGTGTATGTTTCTACATGGGAATGTTATCCATTGATGTGCCTAACTTCTGTACCAAACTGATTTTATTCCAATAATTGTCCCATTATAATGTATTTTCCTATCTGAAGCAAGTTGAATATCCGGATGTATTTTGTATGAATGTTCTAGGTGCATTATTTTACATAAATTAAAGGAATCATTCAATAAAATGCATAAAAATAAAATCAGACCCCATCTTATTTTTTTTTATTTGGGCTGGAATTGTTATTCCCAGACTACCCCAAGGAGAATCGCACTTGGGTCCCTTTACCCACTGATTGTAGATGCCAAAAGCTTATTTTGAAATTTATTTAAAGGACAATTCACACATTGGTGGGAGGTGAATTCTCACTCAGGGACAAGCCAGTATTTATACCACTCTCTGTACCTGCCAACACAGAAAAGACACTCGCAGCAGCCTGGGAGGTTGGAAGTGAGAAACACAGACACTGGAGCAGAACCATCATTGGAGGGCCATGTCATTCAGGCCCGGTCCAAGGGGCAGACCTGGCCAATCAGAGCTGTGCATTTTGATTGGCATGGGGAGTGTTTTAGAGGAGAGCATATTTCCCAGTCAAAGACACAGGTAGGTAGTGATACTTTTCTCAGGTTTTCTAGGAAGATCCCTACTTTTCTCTAGGGTATGACCAGATACATTGTACTTTAGAGGAAAGAGACAGACCCTGAGAGGAAGTCTGGAGCAGACCCAAAAAAGAAGGGAGTTCCGAACAACGGAAGAGACTGATAATGACATCCTTACAATCTTCTTTAAGGCCAAAGCAAGCCACACCAGAACACCTTGTGTGTAAGCCCGTTTGCATGTTTTTCTACCATCGATATGAGTTAAATGCGTGTGTGTACACAAGCAGATCCTGGGGCTTGAATGCAGGGCCTGGGCACTGTCCCTGAGCTTTTTTAACTCAAGTCTGGCACTCTACCACTTGAGCGACTGCTTACTTCCACCTTTTTGGTAGTTAATTGGAACTAAGTGTCTCACAGACTTTCCTATCCAGGCTAGCATCATACTAGGATGCTCAGCTCTCAGACTCCTGAATATATAGGATTACAGGCACGAGCCATGGATACTTGGCTTGCTTGAGTCAATCCTATGGCTTCATCTTTTGTTCATTTTTGAGTTGGTTTCTCCATTTTGTACTTCAGATTGCTTCATGGCTTGTCTTCTCCATGATCAGCTGGTACCCAGGCAGAGGACCTGGGGTTTGTAACCATCCTGAGGGTGTCTCTGGATCATTCCTAGAATCCCTGCCCCTAGAACTCACAGGCCAAATTCTGAAGGGCACGAGAGGAGAGTAATTGCCACATTTCCTAGGATAGGTTCACAATGGGGTACAAGTACCTCCACCTCTCTCTAAGAAGCACCTAAGTCAAACATTGCCAGTTGATTCCCTTCGTTGAAATGAGACCTTCCTGGCTATGTTGTAACCAGCTCATTTCATATCACCCTTCCCAACCTCTAACAACCATCCCCACCTTCTCTTCCCAACCACCACTAACATAGAAATAGCTCTATAATGACACCCAGCCCTACTGAGCACCATTCTCCATTTATCTCATTATAAATGAAATGATCTTGTTATTTGGGTAAACTGGGAACAGAAACACCCTGTGTCAGATGGTACGGCATAATTCTCCCTCGTTGTTTCATTACTCTGAAAGGAGTTGGAGGTTCTGCCTCCAAAAGTCTGCTTCTGTTTTCAGATCTTGGAGGACTATGACTCAGCTATGTCTCAGCTGCCATGAAGCCTGTCCTCTCTTAGAGGGAGCCTTCCATAACAACTTCCCTGGCTTTACCTGCCTGGTGGCCAAAGGCTTTTGAGAAGTGGTAGCCAGGCCGTAAACCTCATCCACACATGGGGAAAGGAAACAACTTACCTGGTGTCTACAACCCAGGTAAATCAGGATCTTGAGAATATGATGATGCCTAAATGACAGCACAGGGGATTTGAGTGCTGAATAGCACTAGTGTGGCCAAAAATGATATCACCTGTGTCTTCAGAATGGAAATCGTGCAACATTTCAGCTCCAGCCAGCAGACCGCAGAAAATAAAACCAGAATCTAAGAGGCCAGGAGCCTGAGTCTTAGTCGATCTATTCCATTTACTGATAGATTTAAAAAAAAAGCCAGGGACTAGTGGCTCACACTTGTTATCCTAACTACTCAGAAGGATGAAATCTTCAGATTGCAATTTGAATTCAGTCCAAGCAGAAAAGTCTGTGAAGCTCTTCTCCCCACTTCACCACCAAAAAGCTGGAGTGTGGCTGCAGCTCAAGTATTAGAATGCTAATCTTGAGGGGAAAAAGAAAGGAAAGGAAAGGAAAGGAAAGGAAAGGAAAGAAAGAAAGAAAGAAAGAAAGAAAGAAAGAAAGAAAGAAAAGCAAGCTCCTCTGCGGCAGTGTCTACACATTGAGTTCAAGATCCAGGACGAGCACAAAAGAGAGAGAGAGACAGAAAGAGAGAGAGAGGAAGGGAGGGAGGGAGGGAGGGAGGGAGGGAGAGAGAGAGAGAGAGAGAGAGAAATAAGTAAACCAAGAATCTACTAATGGGAATGGGACAGTGTTCATTCAGTGAGCGGATATGTGCAGGCTTGGGCAGGGACAGCTAAGGACAAGCAGGCCCCAGCCACACCATCCATCCTGGTTGTGGGACCCCCATCCCAGGACAAGGCTGACTGTGAGCCAGCTTCTCACCTGTCCTGGATGCAGCCTTCTACCTAAATTCTCCAGGCTTGTACTCTTCCACTTGAGCCATATCCCTACTTCCAGCTTTTTGCTGATTAACCAGGGATAAGTCTCACAGATTTGTCTGCCTAGGCTGGCTTTAAACCATGCCTCTCACATCTCATTCTCCTAAGGAGGTAGGATCCCAAGTGGAAACCACTGGCACCTAGCTCATTATACTTATCTACATCACTATAGCATTTCATAAACTATGTGTCAGAGGCTCACACCCGTAATATCAGCTACTCAGGAGGCTGAGATCTGGAAGATCAAAGTTCAAAGCCAATATGGGCAGAAAAGTCCTCAAGACTCCAGATCTAAAAGAATTAACAAAAGCCAGGTTGCTCAATTGCTGGAGTAGCATCCTGTCCATCAGGAAGCCCTGAGTTCAAATCCTGGTACAAACAGCAAAAGGGCAAACAAAAAAAAGGAAATGTCATGGAAGCTGGAAAAGTGTCCTTTCTTTTCTGCCTAGAACTGGGTGCTCCATAATGTAAGGTGAATAAAGCACCTCTAGACCTTCACTTGGGCCACAGTAGAAAACCCCTGCAGGGAGGAGACTGCAAAACCATTTCTCCTTCACTCCTTCCCTATCTCCTCACAGCTGGAGCCCCAAGCCCTGCATGTGGCATGCCCTTAGCAGTAGTCTGTGATCACTGGTCAGTGAAAGGAAGGGAGCATGGAGCTATTTCTTGACAGCCCCGGAGCCTGAACGGTCTCAAGGGCCTTGCAAGGAGCCTGTGCCACTGGCAGTGTGCACAAGGCCTAGGAGACACAGCAGACAGGAAATCAGAGAGCAAGAATAGGTCTTAAGGCTACAGGGAGCAGACGAATAGGTGTTCAAGTTCCCTGCACTGGGCTGTTCCTGGCCTGCTCTACCCCCTACAACTGGAAGCCTACCCGTGAACTGAAAAACATACCAGCACCTGCCTCCCCAGGGTTGTGAGAGGGCAGAGACATCATATGTCACAGAGGCATAGAGCAAGCTGTAATAATCCCCATGTCGCTACTGACGGTACAGGGCTGAACGTGTTCTCCCTCGTGTGGCCAAATCTGGAAGTACAGGGCCAGCCATCACCGTCTGTGCCTGCGCGCCTTCGGCCCCAGCTTTTCCCTGGGAAAGTTGTGACACTCGTAGTTAGGCCACGAGGCTCAGGAATCCTTGCTTCCTGTGCGAACTTTCCCCTCTGAAAGACTGGCGAAGAGAAAAACGTGTTGGGACAGGAGGAAGAATTCGGGGTGCAGTTTCCGTTTTACAATGGACTGGACCTGGCTGAGCTCTTGGACCTACTTGTCCAAGCTGCAGTGTCTTTGGAAACAAAGTCATCGAGGGGACCTCTGACAACAATGTCGCACCTGGGGTGTCCAGACAGCCCCCGGGGGCGCGGGAGTGTAGGAGAAAGTCTGATCTGCAAACAGCGATGAGCTACAAAAACAGGCTTGTGACAAAGACTTGAAAGCCAGTCTGGTCCGGAGCGAGGGCCGCGCGCCCTCGTGTGGCAGGCCCTGAGAATGCAGGTCCTGTTGGCAGGCTGTCCAGCCTGAGGCCTGAGGGCCTGCAATGGGAAGGAAAGACCACAATGAGGGGACAGGAAGGGAGGGAGGGAGGCACACAGCCCAAGAGACAACCCTTACACCTGGCAATTACAACTTGCAATTGGGAGTGTCCAGGGGACTGGAGATATCCACTTGATTGTGAGACACTGGTTGTTATTTGGTGCAAGCACCTAATAACAATAACACACTAGGGAAACTTGACCCAATATATTTTCCCTAGTACATGATGTAGGGGACACGACACCACAGGAGGGATGAGTTCCGGACACTGTTTTGCTTAGGATGGGTGAACACTTGTCAAAAGAGGGGCCCTCCCAGTTTACCTTTGCTTTCTCCTTCCCCTCTCCCTGCTGCCCCCAGCAAAACTGTTTGTGACACTGAATGTTGCAGCTAAGTTTCCCCATTCTGATGTAGCTTTGGTGTGGTTCAATGAAATTTCCCTCTCCCAACCCCAAGCAACCCTCTGTGGAGGACAAGAACGAAAACATTCTGTGATATGATAACAGATTTTAGAGGACCCTGCATTTTCATGTAGTTAGAGCTAGGGAGAGGCAGAATAATAGCTTGGGCCAGCACTTCAGGGATTAATGGGCTAGAAAGCAGCCATCTGTGCAATTTTAAATCATGTACAAGTCACATATTAAAATATGAAAACAAGTGAACTTAATATTGATAATCCAATAGGAGATAACTTCTTTTGATATGTAATAAATACAAAGTTATAAATAAAATTTGTTTTTCTGCTCCTGCTACTGCAGTTGGAACTTACAGCCTCAAAGTCAGCCCAGCTTTTTGTTGGTTATTTGGAGATGCCTTATCCTTGAGGACTTTTCTGCTTGGCCTGTTTTTGAACAATAGTCCTCTGGGTCTCAGCTTACAGAGTAGCTTGGCACAAGCCACTAGTTCTCAGCTTATAAACTATATATATATATATATATATATATATATATATATATATGCAGGGTTCTTAAAGAAAGAGGCAAGCCTGTCACATGAAAACATGAGGCTGGCTTTTCTAGGTAAGTGAATGTCAAACAGAGGTCATTGGGTTATTTTATAAATTCCAAGAATCATTAAAACTCTTGTGATGTTCAGTTCCTAATTGGGCAGTGACAGCATGGACATGTAAATTTCTTCCTTTCCCCCCTGGCTGTCAGGAAACTCAGAGCTAAACCTGAGTGTTCTCATTTAAAAGATATCATCTCAGCCACACTTCATTATTTTTCTAATTCTTGTCCTTTAGTATTTGAACACCTTAGAAATTGCTGTTCTCTGAGATTTTCACTTCTGGGTTATCCATATGTAAGGAAGCTTGTACATTGCTCCAGTAGATGTCAGCATTGTATAAGAGAAGAACCCAGCCATAGCTCTTTTAACCTTCCTTCCCCTATCAGAGCTAAATATGACTATTTAATAGCTTTGTGATTTTGATCCAGTGACTTTTGAACACCATGGGCCTCCTTTTCCCATGAGAAAGAAAGAACTGCTGTAAAAAATGAACTGGGATTAAATGTACCTTGCGAGCAAAAGGCTCGGCCATTTACCGTTTAAGTGCACGGAGCATGATGCAGGCGTCTTGATTTCAAGTTCTAGTATGTCATTTCAAGATTGTGAGCTCGGCCAGGTTATAAAGCTTCTCTGAGCCTGAGCTTCTTCCCTGCAAAATAGTGAGCCTAGTGCCCAGCTTGTGAGCTAAGTGCAGTCAGAGGGCTGCTCTGCAAAGTTACAACAGGGGCCAGTCCAGGGGTCAGTGAGGTGTGAAGTGCGGGCTGGGCATGGCACAGAACTCAGTTTGTCACCATCATTATACGCATGTGTCTGTCAGATGTTTCAACTGGGGCTTCTGGGGATGCCAAAGAGGTAGGGTTGGGTCCTGTTCCCACTGCTCCACAGAACAAAAGACTGGATGGGGGCATGAAAGAGACAAGAAGAAAGGTGACCCCCTTATAAGTAATTCCCACTTCCCCCTAATGGCAAAGACTCCCTGCGTTCCTCATATTTCCCACATGCTTTCTTGTAGAAGTTGACAAAACAATTCTAAAATTAACCAGGAGTTATAGAAAATAATGGATAGCTAAAATAGTTTGGAAAGAGGTATTGAGGGAAGTAATCTACAATGGGAGGGGTCTATGCTGGGGCTTGAATTTAGGCTCATCAGCTAGCATTCTATAACTTAGTCTGCACCTCCACTTCCAGCTTTTTGTTAATTGGAGATAAGAATCTCGTGGGCTCTGTGCCAGGTCCTGGTGGTATGGAGGTCGACCAGTTGTCTGTGTAGGGGCTGTCTTGAAATTATGACCTTTGGATCTCAGTTTTTTGAGATTACCAACATGAGCCACCAGTACCTGGCTTGTTGCATTTGATTGTATTAGGTTGTATTGCAGCAAAAGAAGTTTAGAGCTGCGAAACAAAATTAAATTACATTGGATATTCTTTCCTTCATCTTGCTCAACTAGAATAAAGCCCTGCTATGGCCTTGGGGGACCCCAGGGTCCTGAACACAGACTGAGACCCAGACCTGCCTGACAGCCTATGTCTCATTTTCTACACGAGTGGACACATATCTGCCCAGGTTGGACCACTAGGCTCTGTGCCAAGTCCTGGTGGTATGGAGGTCAACCAGTTGTCTCTCTTGTGCAGTGAGTGTTAGCACTACTTTAGTTAAAAGTGAGGAAATCTGTGGTTTAGGCTTAGTCCCACAAAATTAGGAACACAAAGCCAGCTTTCTGGTATCCTTGTGTAGAATGCCATAGTGCTGAGATTCTTTTTTTTCTGCTAATTCTGGGGCTTGAACTCAGCCTGAGCCCTGTCCTTGGGCTTTCTCAAGGCTACCACTCTACCACTTGAGTCACAACACGACTTCTGGCTTTTTTCTGTGTATGTGGTACCAAGAAATCGAACCCAGGGCTTCGTTCATGCTAGGCAAGCACTCTACCATTAGGCCATGCTCTCGGCCCCATAGTGATGGGATTCTTGATGAAGGCTCTACATGTCTTATTCCTCCCTTTTTTCTCAAGCATGAAGCCCCATGGCAACCCCAAGTGCTTATTATTGCTTCAGCAGGGGGAAAATCCAATGAAATTCTTAGAAGGCAGTATGGGTACATTTGGGAGGTTAAGCATGCAAGCCTATGAAGTCCCTGGCTTTGGACAAGTAGCCCCCACAAGACGTGCAGAGCCTGGTGTTTAAAATTTTTTCAGAGACAAAAAAACTCCATCATTTCCTCTGCCCTTAGATGCTATTTAGAAATGTGTCGGTCAGGCATAAACACTGGCCCAGACAGGAGAAAAAAAAGCTATCATGGAGAGAATATTATTTCTCCATCCAAAGCACGAGTAGTCACCCAGACTTTATTCAGGTTGCTTGCCTGAGGAGCTCTGCTCCTGTTCCTTTGTCTGTGCAGTTGCTGCCTCTGTTCCTTGGGGGAGGATGCGCCCATCAGGCCCTGTGGGCTTGAGACTTGGATAAATGGACTGCTGCCCCTCACCCTACTCCTGATCATTAGCATAGAAGGAAGGGAACCCTAAAGAAAAAAAATGGCATGAAGCAGGACCCAAAGAAAGATTGCTTAGTCTGTAAATACTTTCACTACAGCACTCCTGTTTGGGAAGGTGTAGGTAGAACCAATAAAAAAAAAAGGACTCCATGGAAAGCCTAAAGAAGGGCTTGTGCAATGCAGGGAGAGTCTCTGTAGCCCCAACTTATCTGCACTACAAAAGCAAATTGTTTGATTTCCAAAGGAATACTTTGTCACTAATGGTTGGTCTGGATCTGATACTTTGAATAATGGAGTCCCAATCCCAATTGTCTCAATCAATAAAAGGGGCCAGTCAAGTGCTGGTGATATACACTTGTAATCCTAGCTCTTGGGAGGCTGAAGATGTGAAGACTGAGGTTCCAAGTGTGGGAAGGAAAGTCCTTGCGACCCCCACCCCTTCTCAATAGGGTGCAGTGATATCCGCTATTATCCTGAGCAACATAGAGGCTGATATTAGGAGAGAATCTATTTTATGCCAACTAGGATGGAATAATCCATTAGTCTACATCTCAACAGAAAAGCTGGGCCTGGTCACTTGAGCCAGTTAACTCCACTTTGACAGGAAGCCTAAAACAGGTGGATTAACATCCAAGAATCTGGCTGAGTGGGATCAGGACTGCCTATAAAAACAAAAAAAACAAAAAACAGTTAAGAGATATGGCCTCAAGAGACAGAGCACCTATCCAGCAAGGGTGAAGTTGAGTTCAAACCCTGGTAACACCAAAGAGAAGGAAGGAAGGAGGAAGGAGGAAGGAGGAAGGAGGAAGGAAGGAAGGAAGGAAGGAAGGAAGGAAGGAAGGAAGGAAGGAAGGAAGGAAGGAAGGAAGGGAGGGAGGGAGGGAGGGACTCAGGATGCAGCAAACCCATTCGTGCATATTGCATAAGTGACTTATTTCCTAAAGCACTCTCCTATGTCAGGGTAGTGTGGACAGCCAGTTCATAGCTCAGTGGCTGAGATCAGTTATTGAGTACTATGTATCATGTGTTTTACCAACGTGATCCAGGAAATAGAAATTACTTTGACTTTCAATTTGAAAACATACCTACAATCTCTCTATAAACATAGTCTCACAGCTGTGTATGTGCTTGTGCGTGTGTGGGGGGGGCAGAATTGAGGCTTTGCTTAAGAACTTGCAGTCATTTGGCTTTTCACTCAATGTTGGTGCTCTACCATTTGAGTCACACCACTTCCAGCCTTTTTCTCATTGGAGATGAGTCAGATTTGTCACTTATGTGCTGGTTTTGAACTGGGATCCTCAAATCTCAACCTCCCGAGTAGGTAGGATTAAAAGCGTAAGCCACTAACCTAGAATACAATTTCTTAAAAATAGAAAATACGGCTGGGCGAGGTGGCTCACGCCTATAATACTAGCTACTTAGGAGGCTGAGATCTGAGGATCAATGTTCAAAGCCTGCCCAGGCACAAAAGGATCTGAGACTCTTATCTCCAATTAACTTCTAGAAAACGGGAAGTGGGGCTTGGCTCAAGAGTAGGGTGGTAGCCTTGAGCTGAAGAACTTAGGGCCAGTGCCTAGGCCGAGTTCAAACCCCATGACCCACCATATATATAGAGAGAGAAAAAAAAAGTATGTAAGGCAGAGTACAAAAGTAAAATCAACTAGAATTCAATTTCTACTATCAACTAGTTGTCTCATAAACATATTTATATGTATATCCCTATTAAGATGATATTGCTTTCAAGGTTTTAAGCTTAGTCCCAGTTGTGACTTTTAATTCAGTTATAATGTGGATAATATAAAAGCAAAAATTTCAAGAGCAGTAGCTATGGAATCATTTTTATATGGATGAAATAATTCAGTCATTTTTATTGTCAGCTAGGTTTCTATTTTTTGCTTATCATTTTTGCTTCTATTTTACAGATCTTTGCACATAAAGATTTTTAATAAATAGAATGTCACTGTATGGTACAATTCTGATTACTAGAAAGCATTTCTTTTCATGTTTAGCAACCCTTTATGCTTCTATGATTGGTCCTTGGTGTGACTTCTAATGCTCCTTGGATTATGTTGCCACATGACCCTGCATCCACAGACTTTCCCTCTTGGATTTCGGCCTCACCCTATGCTCTGAACATTCCTGGCAGTTGGGACTTCAGAAAGCCTATAATTGCTTCTCAACATTAGTCATGAACAAATTTAAGAAATAACCTATATCATAGCTGCTATGACTTTTCTCATTGCAGTTCACATTTGCATTTGACCTACCTTGGTTATCAAAGTACAAACACTCAGCTGAGATTTGTCAAGGAAATGTAGAAAATTCCTCAGAACTTGGAAATACTGGGCACTTACCAGATGGTTAGTCTCAGATTGTAAGTGTATTGTCATGTGATTAAGATCTATTTGTATTTTGTTTAGCTATAAATGCACATTTGCTGAGGAAGAATTTTGCATGTTATGTCATTATTAACTATTGGGGTTTGAACTCAGGGCCTACTACTTGCTAGGCAAGTGCTCTAACCACATGGGCTACACTTCCAGCCCTGAGAATTGGTTTTGGAAGTGAGCTCAGCTGTGATGCTATAATCTGCCCTCTTGGGATGGATGAGGGTTGGGGATGCATCTGAACTGTTCCTGTGACTTCTTGCAGGCAAGCTGTCAATCATACACACATTCTGCAGAGCTGGGCAGTGAGCGAGCTTTCCAACAATGTCAAGGGGAATGAGGAGAATACAGGCTGACATTGAAAAATAATTTTGCCATCAAAGATCCATTCTGTAGTCACTGAAAGTATTATCACTGCAGACTCTCTCTTTCTCAAAATGCCTGTGTGAATAAATGCATAGGATTAAGTAATGGGGCATTTGGGGATCATTTGGGAATCCCAAAATAGTGATTTTTCATTTCCATGTCTGAGAAGTCATAGAAATTCCTCTGATGATCTCTCCCCTCCCCCACTCTTTATCTCTGCTTTCACACAGAATAGATATTAAGTGGGAGGCTACTTCATAGGAGTTGAGGATTCACAAATGAGTAGATCCTAAAGAAGAACCTAAGGGCCCATTTGGAGCTACAAAGCAGGTATTGTAAAATGTCTGGATGTTATGGAAACAAGGGAATGGAACAGGAGAGAAAGAAGTCAAGTCATAAATCTGAATGTCAAATGCAGACTCAGAAAATCAGAACTTGATGCCATTAAAGTATCGTAGAATAGTTGAGAATCCTCAAAATTAAATTCTAACACTCTAGCAGAAGGTAGAATACTTAAAAATTCCTTGCACTTCTATAGTGTTATTCTTGTAATAAAATCACTGATTTTAAAAAAAAAGGCCAGATTTTCAGAGGGAGATGCATGCAAACCAAGAAAAAACACAGGAGCAGAAAGGGGCATGAGAATTAAAGACAAAAAATGAAATCAGGCGGCTGGGAGTTTAGCCTAGTGGTAGAGTGCTTGCCTAGCATGCACAAAGACCCAAGTTCAATTCCGGGCCTTGTCACTTTCTTCTATGTGGACACAGCAGTGACTAGCCCACATGAGATGGGCCACCAATGTAACTCAAGCCTAGTCAACACACAACTATTAATTCTTGCTTCACTCCATTTTCCAAATGGAAAATACACAGTGCAAATGAAGAACCTCAAATGACCGTATTTGATTGAACAAGAGTAAATGTGAGGCAGTATCAAACATGTGGTAATAACTCAGATGGCCTTGAAGTTAACATTGGTGTCTTTAACAGCAGCCAAAGCTGCTGTCAAGCTTTATTACTAATGCAGTTTCCTCCACAAGAATGCGCTCTACTACTGAGCTACATCTCCAGATCCCCCAAAGTTCCGTTTCTACAAAATCCAGTGATCTAATTAAAAAAAAAAAGCTAAGCTCATTCCTCCAACACTGAAAAATCATGAAGCAATTTATAACCAACTTTGTCAGAACTGAATGAAAAAACAAATTTAGTGCAACCAACCAAAAAAAAAAAGGACAATGTAAAAACAGGCTTTGAGAATCTTCTCTAGGCTCCTCCCATCATCCCCTTCTCCGCTCCACTGTATACTTGAAGACAGCACACTCCCTCCAGAAACATTGGTTCCAGAGGGCAAAGTTGAAGCCTTTACTCACAAAGAATTATTTGTCTGCCCTAACCAGTCTGAGGTTACCAGAAGTAATTCAGAATTCACTGGGGCAGAAAAGCTTAGGGCAGTCCTCAAAAACAATGTAAGGTAAATGAACTATGAAGAGTCACCTGTGGCAAAAGATGACAAACATAACAGAATGTGGAAAAAATGGAGAAAAAAAGCCAGGAAGAATTTCTCTCCAAAACTGGGGGTAACCTGGTTCTCCCTCATACTTTTATCTTCACCCTAAACTTGTTTTGTTGTTGCTGTCATTAGAAAAGTGTTTTAGTTATGTGAGAAATTCTTTCATCTTTTCATTCTGAGATGTGAGCTTCAAATCTGTTTATACTGAATAATGTAGACTGAATTTCCATTATACTTATTTTTATAATATGCACTCATTGTTCTATCACAATATTAACAAAACATAAATATGAAAAAATATACTGATTATCCCATTAGTTACCTGGCCTTTTGCATTAAATTATTTATTGTTATTTCTACCATGTCTTTCTTGATGACCAAAAGCTGAGAGACTGAAATTCTTTTCACAAAAGAATTTAAATCTTAGCTTTCTGGGACAAAATTCACTAAATTTTACTATATAAAATGTTATTGAGTAAATTCTATTTGAGTAAATCATATTAGATTTTTTAAAATAAAAGCTTGGAGTGAAAAGACAAGGTAATGCTGCCATGAATACTGGGGAAATTTAGAAAGCCACAAAAATGCAGGGCAGCACCTTACTCTCAGTAAACATCTAAGAGAACCTGAGACAGCTTTCCACTTCCTTGGCTCAGTGGAGCACAAAGGGAAGCAAGCACTGGAAGTGTAACCCAGGACAGAGTCAACCTGTCTTTTTATTTTTGTCTTTTAGGGTTTGTCTCCTGCTCAAACTTATATATTCTGTGTGTGTGTGTGTGTGTGTGTGTGTGTGTGTGTGTGTCCTTCCTCTTTTCTTATAATTTTGATTACATTTGGCTTATGACATTCAAGGAAATATTCACAAAACACTAAGTAACCACAAGCCAACATATCAGGCATGCCAGAGCACACATGACTAAAACAGAGATTTATTGAAACATATCTGAGGAAAACCTCAGCTCTGAACTTACTAAATGTTGATTTTTTAATTTTTATTATAAATGCAAAGAACCAAAGGAAACCATCAATAAGTAGTCTCACCACTAATCCCATTACTAGCAACACCAGTAAAGTATGAGAATTTCTAAAAAGGACCTCCCCAAGACTAATAGGACAGAAAAGACAGAATCAGTTCAAGAAAAATCTAACTACAACTTCTATGTATACAAACAAAAGAACTGCAAACAGAATCTTGAAGAAATATTTATATTCATGATTTGAGTGTGAATTGTTTCCACCAAACCTCATGTGTTTTTTTGGTTGTGGGGTTTGAACTCTGGGCCTGGATGCTGTTCCTGAGCTCTTAAGCTGAAGGCTAGCATTGAGTCACAGTTTCATTTTCCTCATGTTAAATTTTTTTCCAACATAACATTTCTGAAAGTTAATGGGCCTCTAAGATGTAATCATGCCAAAGGTGTACCACCCTCAGAAGGGGATTTGGGTACTTTCCACACAAATTTAGTTATTTAGAGAGCCAGTTGTTAACAAGGTAGCACCTGGCACCTAGCACCTGGACTCAACCTCGTATACTCTACTTTTTCAGTGTGTGGCTGTTCCACCTTCTACTTTTCTGTTCAAGTTGATCTAACATGAAGCCTTCACCAGAAGCTAAAGGATGTTGACACCAAGATCCTAAGCCTCCCTGCCTGCCTCCAAAATTGTGAACTAAATAAACCTTACAAAAGGTGATATGTAGCTATAACAAAATATTACTCGGTCTTTTAATTGCCCACCCTAGGACTCAAACTCAGGGCCTGATTGCTGCCCCTGGACTTTTGTGCTGAAGGTTAGTACTCCACCATTTGAGCCACCACTCCATTTCTGGCTTTTCTGGTAATAAATTAGAGATAAGAGTTTCACAGACTTTCCTGTTTGATCTTGCTTCAAACCATGATCCCTGGATCTCCCAGCTTCCTGAGTAGCTAGGGTAACAGAGTGAAGCTACTAGTAGCCAGCTCACTACATAATCTCAAAGAAAAAGGGTAATTCTTAAGGACATTGTTAAATGAAATAAGGTATCTTACAATGACAAATACTGTATGAATCCACTAATAAGATGAGTGCAAAGCAGTTACATTCACAGAAACAAAAACCAAAATGATGGTTATCAAGAACTAGGGGAGAAAAAAAAGAATATTCAAAATACAACAGGAGTATGGTGGTTATCTCAGACACAAAGTAAGGCAGGACTAGAATGGAGAATTTGAAACCAGCCTGAGATATATACTGAGACTCTGCCTTAAATTAAGAACAATAATAATATCCAGCCTGTAATATAAGAAGGTTCTGGATATTGGTTGCATTAACAATTTGAATGCTAAAGTTATGAAACTATATATACACCTAAAACTGTTTAAGATGGTAAATTTTAACTTGTTTTACAATTAAAAATCTCAAAAACTGGCAAATCTTAAGAATTAAGAGCAAAATTATAAAGATGTACTTTATAATTACTGCATTCCTATTGGAACCAGATACTGTGAAAATTGTTCTGAAAGCTTCATTTGTTCCTCAAAAGAAAACAAAAGGCAACCTTAGTAGGGAATTTCTATAGCCAATTTGAACCAGAGAGAGAATGAGCTTGATCATATAAAATTTCAGGCCACAGAGGAAAAAAAAACCCACAATCAAGAAAAACAAAGCCTAAGGAAATTTGAGGACAGAAATAAAATATCTATTAATCAATATTTTTGTTAAGAAAGAGATTCGCATAAGTGAGAAAAAGGATATCTGAAGTGGGAGGAACTAGTCATAATGTCTCATGCCTATAATCCTAGCTACATAAAAGGTGGAAGGCCTATCAAAAGTTAGTGTGATTATCTCAAAAAAGAAGTCAAGAATATTTGCTCACATCTGTAATTTTAAGTAGATAAAAAGTATAAGCAGTAGGCTTGCCAAATAATGTTTTATATAAAAACTATTTTGAATATATACAAAGATCCAAAGGAAATCATACATTAGATTCATAAGGAAGATAATAGTAATAAAGCAACAGAAGGCTTAAAAAAATTCTGAAGACAAAAAGTCTGCCAGTTGAAGGCAGTTGGAGATGCGGCGTAGATAATAAACTAAAGACAGCTGAAAAAGTAGCTCAAGTAGTTGACTGCCTAGGAAGCACAAGGCACTGAGTTCAAATCTGAATACAGAAAGAAGACAAGATGAGATGAGAAGACTAAAGCTTTCTAAACTAGAAAAAAGCCACAGTAGATTATAGATATAAACAGCAACCACACAAAGACATTATTCAAACTGTTTAAAGTCTAAGGTTTTCTGAAATCAGAAAGAGAAATGATGTCACATGTCGGGAACCCACAGTGAGATGAACAATGACACCGTCCATCAGAAAGCTTACAGTCCACTGCAGTGAAATGATATCTATGATATCTATAAAGCTGTCAACTAATGATGAAAGCATGAACTTGGATCATTATTTCACATCACAAACAAAAACCACAAAATGGAACAATGGCCAGGCCGGACTCAGTGCTCACACTTGTAATCCTAGCTATTCAGGAGGCTGAGATCTGAGGATCAAAGTTCAAAGCCAGCCTGGGCACAACAGGACCTGAGACTCACCTCCAATTAACATCTAGAAGTGGGGCATGGCTCAAGGGTAGGGGTGGTAGACTTGAGCTGAAGAGGTTAGGGACAAAGCCTAGGCCCAGGGGTAGGGTGGTAGCCATGAGCTGAAGAGCTCAGGGACAGTGCCCAAGCCAAGTTCAAGCCCCATGACCCAAAAAATAAACAAATAAACAAACAAACAAAATAAAACAATGGCCTTAATATTAAAAGGAAAAAACAACATAAAATTCTTAGAAGAAAACATAAGGGCAAAGGGCAAATCTTCATGACTTTTGTACTTGGCATTGAATTTTCAGGACATGAAATCTGGATTATAAATAATAAAGGAAATAATAAATAGGATTTCATTAAAACTTTTTGTGTACTTTCTTGAAATTACAAGGAAAATTAAGACAGCTAACAGAATCACAGAAAAATCTGTGCATCATATATCGGATGAAACCAGTATCCACAAATTCAACTATGAAATTCTTACAATTCAACCATGAAAACGAGCCAAAACTAGGCAGAGGAGCTGATATTTCTCTGAGGATATGCAAACAGCTAACAGGACATCATTTGAGAAATGCAACCAAAAACACCACTAAATACAATTTACCACCCAGAAAAATAGCTATTTAAAAAGTAGGAGCAAAGAATGTGGGCAGATATGTGGGAAAATATGAACTTTCATATATTGTTAATAGAAAAGTAAAATAACTCAGCTGTTAGGAGAGTTTGGCAGTTCTTCCAAAAGTTAAACATAGAATTAACTGCCATATGACTCAGAAATTTTATATGTACATATAAAACCCCTCAAATTTAAAACAGGTGCTCAAAAACAGACTGCATTACTCAGCTTTATAAGAGTGATTGCTGATACATACTACAACATGGATGAATTTTAAACCATTCTACTCTTCTATCTTTATGTAAATTATGTACATCCATTGAGGCAGAAAGCACATTAGTAGTCTCCAGAGGTAGAGGGGTTTAGGGTGGGTAGAAATAACTACTTAATATGGTTAAAGTTCACTTTGGGATGTTGGAAGTGTTTTAGAACTGCCAGAGATGGTAGAGTTCCTACCTTGCAAGGACAAAGCTGCCTTCCACATCCAAAAAATAAAAAAAGTTTTCAAACTACATAGAGATTGTTGGGATGAAGTATTTCAATGAGCTAAATGCCACTAAAATATTTTTATGTTATGTAAAGTTCATCCAACTTAAAAGAAAACTTTTTAAACTTAAATTAGTGCTCAGGTAACTTATGAAATCACTTGAAAATATACCTTTGGTTAACACTGCAATTCTATATACATCTGTTATCAAAATAGAAAAATGACACAGCCAATTACTGAATTATCTGTAATGGCATAATATATTTCTACACGCATATGGAAGGTAAATATATTCATATTTGTCTCCTGTTTCTAAAAAATGGCATAATTATTTCAGTTTAAATTAAACATTCATATCCCTTCTTTTACTAAGTCCTTATACTATGCTACTCTTAGGTCGTATGACTATTATTTAGATGTTTGGGTTGTTTCCAATTTTCCAAAATTACAACTAATGCTTCAAAGAATCACCCTAAAAATAAAAAATAAAACAATATACATAAACTTAAGTATTTCTAGTTAATGACATAATCCTTCTGAAAGAAAGTAATCTGTTAGGGAAAAGAGGAACTAGCCTCCACATTGTTTTCAGTAATCATAAATATTGTTGATGGAGGCATTATTATTCTGAGACTTCATACATAATAATTCCATCAACTTTTATATGTACAGTAGTTTTCTGTACCCATTCAACAAGTTTTGATTGGGAAAGTATTTCCTAGTTCGACATAATATCCATTTAGGTAAAAGAAAAAAAAGCAACCACTTTACATAAATAAACTTGCTTAAAAAATCAATTTTCATCCCCATCTTTCATCTTCAAATGTCATAAAATTAAATTTCATCAAATCAATCTATATATTTCTATACTCTCAGTATTTATCACTACCCCAATTGAGATTTCACCTAAAGTGCATGGGGCCTTCGGTCCAGGAGTTTCAGAAATGTCTCTTCTGTAGCCCATGACCATGTTAGCCACTCAAGTACATGATATTAAGCATTAAATTCAAATAAAGGCCTTTTTTATATAAATCTTTGACTAATCTACTGAAATACCATCCCAGGCTATATCCTATATCAACCCTACCTTTTCTTCCATTGTGTAGGAATCAAAGTTAAAATAAAAATTAGTCAGCTTCATATCATCAGAAAGAACGATATCACCCCATTTCTAAGGAAATGGAAAGACTTGGGAAAAAAATCATATTAAGAGAAGTAAGCCAGACTCAAATGAACATAGGCCCAGTGGTTTCCTTCATTTGTCATAATTAGTATAAACCTTGGACTCTCCTAGCAGAGGTTTACAATAAGCAAAACCTAGATACATAAGGCCACATAGGATGAGGCTAAATGAAAGGACCTTCAAGATATACAAACAAGATTGTTTCTATACCTTGATTGTTGTTCTATTAAGAACTATATTATTTCTTTTTTTTTTCTTTGCCAGTCCTGGGCTTGAGCTCCGGGCCTGAGCACTGCCCTTGGACTTTCTCAAGGCTAGAGCTCTACCACTTGAGCCTCAGCACCACTTCCGGCTTTTTGCTATATGTGGTACCGAGGATTCGAACCCGGGTCTTCATGCATGCTAGGCAAGCACTTTAACCACTAGGCCAAACTCCCAGCCAAACTATATTATTTCTCATCTACTGTATTGTCCCTTGGTTATCTCATATTGTTACAGTATCTTATCTTGTTATCTGATATATTGTATATATGTTTATTTGAAAAGGATAGAGAAGGAGGAAAACAAGAAGAGGGGAGGAGGTGGGAGAGGGAAATGGGGACAAAAACATGAGAAAGGGTAGCAATGTTTGTGAAGTAATGCACCTTCTATCTGGCAAATATAATATAACCCTTCTATTAATTACAATAAAAAATTAGTCAGCTTCAAAATTAGTCAGCAAAAGATAGTTCAGGATATTGATGAGAATGGGCCACAAAGCGAGGCAACTGTTTTATACTATAACCTCTGATTTCAGTACAATCTTGATTTGTTCTCTCCACTACCTTCCTTAAAATCAGAAGCCATGAATAGTACTCTCCAGTGCACTATAACAACCTTTCCCACTATGGGTGGCTTTGAGGCTAGTGGTCATGGCTCAGACTGATTGAAACCTAGTTTGGTTCAACTTCAGGGGCTCCAGCATTCTCTATGACTTTCACTTATTGCTTTTACAGGTAATAATTATCAATGAACTTCTTTTTTTGTTTTTGTTGCTGTTGTTCGTCAGTCATAGGGCTTGAACTCTGGGCCTGGGCTCTTCAGCTCAAGGCTACTGTTCTACCATGGTGAGCCACTTTGCCACTTCTGGTTTTTCGGGGGTTAACAGGAGATAGAAGTCTCATGGACTCCCATGCCCTAGCTGGCTTTGAACCACGATTCTCAGAACTCAGCCTCTTAAATAGCTAGGAGAAAGGCATGAGCCAACAGAACCCAACCTGAACTTCATATTTGTTTTTTTTTTAATTTTACAATTCCTTTTGTATCTAGTTGAGGCGTTTCCCGAAAAGCTGGGCCTACTGCCCTTTCCAAATTCCATCCCTTAACTTTTTTTTTTTGAAGGAAAAAAATTTCATTTCCATCCCTTAATTTGTATCTTCAGTAACAGATCACAGTCAAACATTTCATGTCACAAGTGATTGGGAAGTCACCCCACAATCACAGGTTCCTCAAGTCTACCTTTCATCAGTTTTTCTCATACCAAACCACAATCTAGTGCCTAGGAGTTGTTCTAACAAAATCCCAGGATTTCTACAACTATCTAGAATTATACGAAACACATCACAAATTAAAGAAACAGAATGTCTTTACTTCGAATACCAGCTGCAAGTTGAGAAGCTCCCAGGGTACCTGTACTTCTGAACAACTGACTACAAATTCAGAGGTACTTATTTCTCCCTTGGGTGTGATAATGTGCTAGAATAATTCATACAACTCAAAAAAGCAGTACATTAATAGTTTTATTATAGCAAAAAAAGGATATAAATCATGACAACCTGAAAATGTGACAAACAGCACAAGTTCTGAGATGAGTCCAAATATAAACCTTCCATGTCTACACAAAATCAGCCCAGGCCATGTCACCCTTCTGCAGCATGACACATAATTGCACACACACAAGAATATTATTGACCAGGTATAACATGTGCAAGGTTTTTATTAGTCATTCTCCTTACATAGACTGAACTGAATTATTGCCCACATGACAGAACCAATCTCCAGTACCTTTTTCTTCCTTCCCCAAAAGTTAGATTATACCATATGGCTCAAAACCCAGTCCTCCACATATTTGGTCATTCTGACATAACTTGCCTGCCCCCATGCCGTCACCTGATTAGCATAAGCTAGCAGGGCCCACCAAGAACAAAGATACTTCTGTTACTCTAAAAATTCTGAAGATGGATAGAGGCTCCCACACAAGAACCAGGGAGAACAACTAACTGAACTCCTTATTGTACATGAGAGGACATACCCCAAGACAAAACAAGACAGGAATCAAGACAGCAAAGGAAAAGATGCACAGACCAGTGAATAGAACACATGGTTCAGAAATAAACCCACACAAATACCGTTAACTGATTACAAGAAAGGCACATAAGTATTCCCTGCAGAAACGTCTTTTCAACAAGTAGTGCTAAAACTCACAACAAAAAACACAAAGAAGTCAACCCAAATACAAAAATTTATTCTAAAAATATATTAAGCATATGCCCTCTATAGCATAAAAAAATCAGATAGTCACTGACTAACACTTACAATCGTAGCTAATCAGTAGGCTGAGATTTGGGACTATATTCCAAGCCAATCTGGGCATAGGAGTCTGTGAGACTTTTATTTCCAATTAACCAGAAACAAATCCAGAAATGGAGTAGTAGAAAACCAGTCCTAAATGAAATGGCCAGGCAAGAGCCAATACAGACATTAAAAAGGTACTATACTAAACTTAATTTCCTGGTTTTGATCACTACCCCATGGCTAACATTAGGAGATGAGAGATGAAAGTTATACTCCAACTCTATTTTTCAATTTTTCTCTGTAAGTCTAAATAGCTAAAACTAAAAAGCTGTAAGATGAAACAAAACTTTAAGTCATTCTTACATAGAATATCTGAGTAGCAAAACATTTCCTATTGATTACTTCACACTAACTGGAGTTAGTCAACCCCTGAAAACAAAGGAAATCTCAAAAACAAATAGTAATAATTTAGGAAATTAAAGCTTTTCAAAGAAAGATACTATATTTTCAAAACAAAAGTTATTTCTGCAAGTATTAAAAGCAAGAGGCAAAGAAAACAAGTTACATTACAGGGCAGAGAAAACTTTAAGAGCTTCAGAGCTGGTAAAAATCTCTAGTCACTTAATGCAAATCATAAGGGAAGAACAGTATATATATATAGAGAGAGAGAGAGAGAAAGAGAGAGAGAGAGAAAAAAATAAAAAGCACCAATTGTAGAACTAGGGTCAAAATTTTGGGTTCCTTTGTAGTCCATCTAATATTCTCATATTTTCTACTTCATTAAATCCAGTTAAAGATTAACTTTCCATCTGCCTACATGAAACCAACTTAAGCTCCTAAATCAGCAACAATGACAAATACAGATTACCGGGTTCCTAAACTAGAAAAGAGATGAAAGATTAGGAAAATACCAACTAAAGGACACTAGAAACAGAAGAGTCTGCAGACAGTATGTTCTGGCTTTTGCTTTGTCACAGGAAAAATTTTGGTGATGATGATGATGATGATGATGATGATGATGATGATGATGGTGATGATGACGATGACAACAACAACAATAGCAGCCTGAGTTTAAAATTTGCAATTACTATTCAGACAAAACAGTAACTTCAACTCTTAAATTTTTTCTAGTTTGTGAAAATCATTTAATTTCTCAGCTTCAGTGTACCAGTTAACTACATGCTATCTGATTCAATTCACAGAATTCACAAATTTTTCCATAAATATTATAAATCTACCTTGTGCCTGGTTCTATGCTCCATAAAGGAGATGTGGTGAGAAGAAAATTTACTTTTACATTCACTAATTTTTGTTTTGAACGACAGTCTCTGACTGGGAAGTATAAAGTTTAATTTGTGAAAGTACTCAGAAAAAAAATATTCTACTCATCATCTCACATATAGGTACACTAATATTTAACACATCTGTCATATATTTCTAGGATATGATTTGTATACATCATCTGTCCTTCTGAGATACCCGATTTTCCTTCCTTCCCATATTATTTCTCTAGCTTTTTCCCCCTACTTGTATTTTTTTCTTTACATTCTTAGCAATTCCCCTATTCTTCCCACACATCTCATTTTAGTGGTACTCTCAGGATACATGCTGGTACCTATAACTAAAATGCAAAACTTCTCAATTCCTTGGCCAATAAGCTAACTTTGTACCCATTATTCAAAACTCAATTCAAAATGTTCTTCTTTAAAACTTGATTATTATTTTCCTGCCCTCCTCCATCTATCTCCTTCTTACTCCTATACTTATACATGTATATGAAAAGATAACTTGTTATTTCAAGACATTATATGTACTAATCACATCATATCACTTATAAAATCATCTTGTGATCATGTTTCTCTCTGTCATATTAGGATCTGAATTCATTAAAAATAAAACCTTTTCCACATCAGTGTTCTCAGAATTTATGTGTACTTGCATCATCATAGTTCAAAAAAGTACTAAATTAAACTTCATATTATACTTAATTACATTAATATTGGATGAAAAAATGTTTTAAAGGGTCACAACTATATTTGGCAAATCTGAACTTTCTCCAAATATAAGAGTTATATTAATAGGAAAAAAATGAACCTATGCTGATCAGTATATATGTAAAGCTTTACTACTCGGGGAAAAAAACTTTTGAGAAAGTTTCTTCATCTTACTGTATCCCCTCATCAAATGTGTGGAGAAGTTCACTTCTAATTCTCTGTGATTTGGTGGTCAAGCAAAAGTGGAAGGAACAATAGGAGTTTGAGATTTTGATTTACCTATGTTAAGCCCGCCTCAACTTTCTGTAAGCCGTCTCTCCACTATCCATCTGTGCTAGCATCATATTTCCAGCAAGCTGCAGCTTGCTATTATGACATGTGATACCTTAGAAACTTACTCTGAAAAGACACTATGTCACAATGTATGTGAAAAAAATCCTAAACAGCAATAAACAGTATCTTTAAGTGTTTCTAGTTTTTTTTAACTAAATGGTAATGGTTATCAGGTCATCAGGCATCCATTTTAACAAGTGTTTATTAAAACATTAAGTATCAGAACCCTAAAGCAGAAATGAGTTACCAAGTATACATTAGTCAGTCAGAGGTAACTCATGCTTATAATCCTACCTACTCAGGCAGCTGAGGATCATAGTTCAAAGCCAGCCTCCACAGGAAAATCCATGAGACTCTTATCTACAATGAATCCCAAGTAACTACCAGAAAACTAGAAATGGAGCTGAAGCTCAAAGAGGTAGAGCACTGGCCTTGAACACAAAAGCTCAGGGACAGCATCAAGGCCCTGAGTTCAAGCCAATGATCCACCAAAAAATTAAAATTAAATAGAAAATTAAAATAAAATCCATACTATATTCAAGGTGTGTAGCAGAAACTGGAGAGCAAAGGTGTTTAGACTAAAAAAATATAGTGAGAACTGAGCAAAGAGAAATTATGAAAATAAAAAAGAAATTAACAAGTTATACTTCCCATTTCAAATAATCTAGAAGAACAAACAAAAGCAGAAATGTTACTCAACAATTTCTTAAAGTGAGGACATGAGCTTTTTTCCCCCTACAGTCAATCCATTATAGAATTTGGTAAATTCCAATTATCTTAAGAGAAAAAAATATTACAAAACATTAAGAACAAAATGTTTGTAATATCTCAATCAAGTATAGTGGCACAAGTCTACAATCCCTGCACTCAGGAGGCTGAAGTAGGAGAATATTTAACTGTATAGTAGAATATAAACAGGTGCCCTTGAACCTTACTTGAGAGCCATGATGATTGAAGAATGGGGGGAGGGTCTGAAAAATGTTGCAAAAGTAGCTGTGAAAGATTATTTGTGGCTTTACAAAAAGTAGAACATTTAACAATTTCATGTATCTTTTTTGTTGGGGGGGGATTGTTTTGGGAGGAGATTCTTTTCCCCTAGTCTTTTTGAAGTAATCTCACTTTCTATGTAGTTTAGGTTTGCCTTCAAGTCAGTCTTCTTGCCTCAGCTATCCACTAGGATTGTAGTCATGTGCTATTACATAGGGCCATGCTGTCACTTTTTAAATAAATGCAAAACTGTGTTAGTAGCTACATCCTCTTTTGTGTGTATGCTGGTACTGGGGCGTAGACTCATGGCCTTGTGTTCTCATTCACTCACAGCTGACACTCTACCACTCCAGATCCTCATTTCTGCTTATTAACTGGAGATGAGAGCCTCATGGATTTTTCTGCCCAGGATGACTTAGAACTTCAATCCTCAGATCTCAGCCTTCCGAGTGGCTAGGGTTATCACTGCACAGCCCCTGAATCATTTTACAGAGATAACAATCATCATTTACCCTATACTTGTTACATCACATAATGAATCTGAATGAATAGGAGGACTCATATAGAAATATAGCAGACTCATATAGAAAAGGAGGGGAACCAATTCACCACACACAAAAAAGAGAGAGACAAACCTGAATAAAATCAAAAGGTCAGCCTTGAAAATGACCCTATGGACCACAAGTCTAAACTTGAGATTTCACTGTAACCACAGGGACAGAAGTTAAATATCAATAACCACCATGAAACTCAGCACTAATATAGACTTCATAGTAAAATCCGGGCTGAAGGAGAACATATATATATATCATAAAAATGATAATTTTACAGAATAAAATAAAAATCTGAATATAATTCATTATCACTAGTACTAACTTCTCTAGGTCCATTTCATGTCAAAGAACCAATAAATCCTACCTGTGTATGCCAAGAAAGAAATACAAAATATAATTTGTTCTTTACCTTCAGACAATGAGGAAATCAGTTTAAAGTGACCCCAAAGGGGAAAGTACTGATACAAGGGAAAGCACTGCAGTTAGAAGCAGAGAAGAAGGAGTGATTAATTCTAATGGAAAAGAGGCATTTACTAAAGACTACAAATACTAAGTCTGTTGGAAATCAGGATAGCAAACATCACTTCATATTGAGCAAAACAGAAAACAAAAGAAAGCTAGGATGTGATTTTTTTTAATGCTAGAAGTGGGATAGAGATATGATTCAAGTGATAGCCATTTGCTGAAGAGCAAGTAAATCATCAAGCAAATGTGCAACACTTAGCTGAAACCCTATTTCCAGTAATAGTAAAAAGGAATAATTAATGCATATATATACACATACATACATATATATTACATGTGTACATACATACAAACATATATACATACATGAATACAGATACAGATACATAAAGTGCTGCCAGGTGCCTCATTAAATAGTAACCCTTAGGGGGCAAGGAGAAAAAAACATTAGAGAACAAGTACACATTTGACCAGCAGAGAAACTAAGGAAGGAAGGCTTCCTAGGCTTAAGAACAACATAGGCAAAAGTAGCACTGAAAAAATACAAGTAATCTCAAATAGTATATACACAAATATATAAGGAATAGCAGTATGAGAGTCCTATAACAAAGATACAGGTATAAATAAGGCACATAAACTCATCACTTAAATGATAACTATTTGGCAATAGTACAATGCCTGTTAAAGGGGGCGAAAAACTAGCAGAACAAATATATTGTGAATATTCCTTTTTTATGTGTGTGGGGGGGGCAGTTTTGAACTCAGGGCTGAGCACTGTCCTTGGGCTTTCTCAAGGCTAGAGCTCTACCGCTTGAGCCACAGCATCACTTCCAGATTTTTCTATATATGTGGTACTAAGAAATCCAACCCAGGTCTTCGTCCTACCACTAGGCCAAACTCCCAGGCCCACGAATACTCCTCATAGAGATTTAAAAAAAAAGCCATCCCTAGTCTCTTTCTTAAAGTAAAATAACCAGGATAAATTAAAGGATAGAAAGCCAAAAATTATCTAGGTTACCTCTAAAACTCAAAACAAAATTAAGCATTTTTATGTTCTTCTCTACTTTTGTACTTGAGATATTCCAAACTTCAGTACAAATAACCCAGAAATTCATAAAAATCACAAAAACTACTAATAAGAATATTATTATACTCAGCACATAGTTAGGTCTCAATAAAGTCTAGACCAATCATCAACATAGAAAATCAAATATAGAAGCAGATGCCAGTGGCTCACATCTAGAATTCTAGCTACTCAAAAACTGAAATCAGTAGAATTAAGGTTCACAGACAGCCTGGGCACAAATGTAAGACGTCATTTCAATCAACAACTGGACACAGTGTACAGTGTATAGGATCCAAGCTACATAAAGTATAAATAGCCAATCTTAGGCATAAATATAAGACCCTAAGACCCAATCCAAAATATAACAAGGGCAAAAAGGGCCAAGGATATGAGTCAAGAAATAGAACACCTGCCTAGCAAGCATCATGCCCTGAATACAACCCTCAGTTACACCAAAAAATAAATCTAGCCTGTTGTTTTTTAGTAAACCACAAATGTTCAGTAAAATATATCTGTATACTTGAAATTAGAATAATTACATGAAAGACATTCAAACAATTGTTAAACTCCATTTTAATATTCAAGATTATTTAAAGGATAAGGAATTACACAGTCTTGGAGATATAAACATAATTACATAGACATAAAAATCTATGATGGGATATTACTCTATAGATATGTCATATAGACTGATAGGTATCTATGACATACTAACTCTCAGCTTAATTTTAATTATGTTCTAAAAACTATGTACATAGACGGCCGGGAGTTTGACCTAGTGGTTAAAGTGCTTGCCTAGCATGCATGAAGACCCGGGTTCGATTCCTCGGTACCACATGCATAGAAAAAAGCCAGAAGTGGTGCTGAGGCTCAAGTGGTAGAGCACTAGCCTTGAGAATGTCCAAGGACAGCGCTCAGGCCCTGAGCTCAAGCCCAGGACTGGCAAAAAAAAAAAAAAACTATGTACATAGAGAGATTCCCTTCTTGAATTCTTGTTTGTTAAAGATGACATTTGAAATATGACGTAAAAATCAGTGTTAATAAAATCTTTCAAAAATTAAAATAATGAAAAGGAATTAAACTGTCCTACTATAAGAAAATGAGCCAAAGTTGACAAAACACAGAACAGCAAAGCTAGACACTTTTATAAGGACATGAGATTCAAATATAAAAATCATTCCAGATGACTGTGCATATTCATAACTTTAATCTTGAGGCAGGAGGATTATGAGTTTGAGGCTACCCAGAGCAATCTACCAAGTCCCAGGCCACCCTAAGCTACATGGCAAAAAGCCTTTTTAAGATAATAGAAGAAAAACAAGAAAGAAAAAGTAATTCCCAAAATAACAGCATCTTATACTTTAAAATTACCACTTCCTAAATACTTTGGAGTTATGAAATCAGTCATTGTGACACTATAGTTCAATTCCCCTCAATTAGAGCTTTCATACTGGTCACAGCATGACAGCAGAGGATTCTGAGTACAGTTAACTGTGCTTAAAAAAGAAAAAAAAATGCCTTTGCCTAATGCTATATAAATAAATATGACTATAATAACACTTAGCAGAAAAAAGTACTGAATTTCATCTCCAAAATAGTTGTGTTTCAACTAATGGTTTAATGAGTACAAAAAGGATGAAAAGACTAATTTTTAATTACTTACAAAGTATCAAAACATTTATTCTAGTCAGGTGAGGTGGCTCATGCATGTAATCCTAGCTACTCAGGAGGCTGAGATCTGAGGGTCAAATTTCAAAGCCAGCCCCTGCACTAAAGTCTGTAAGACTCTTTTTATTTTTTAATTGTCAGGATAATGCATAGAGGGGTTATAGTTACATTTGTCAGGTAGTAGGTGCATCACTTCTCACACATTGATACCCTTTCTTATGTTTTTGTCCCCATTTCCCTCCCCGAATCCCTCCCAATCATGTTGTTCCTCCCCCTTCCCTATTTTAAATAAACGTATACACAATATACCAGATAAGAAAGTCAGATACAGTAACAACATGAGATTAACCATAAGGGTAAAAAAAAGAGAAGAGAAATAACATAGTACATTAAGAACAACAATCACACAAGGTAAACCTCTTGTTTCCCTATCCTAGAGTTTATTTTTTATAAAAGAGAATACTCACATGAGTATCTGGAGAAAAAGAGATAAGACAAAATGCACAAAAAAGAATAGAATATAGAGAGTGAATAAAGGCTGTAACAATAATTCATCATAAAAGCAATTCTATACAAGTACATGCTTGTATAAGTAAGTTTAAAATACTCAAAGCAAAAATTCAGCTGAACTTCCAAGCAAAAATGCTAAGTCCAACTATTGCAAAACAGAATCTCAACACGTATCTCAACTTTTCCATCAGTTCTTCATCCTTTTTTAGCCTGTCTTCTTTTGATTAGAAGAAAAATACTAGAGACACCAAAGTACAGAAAGCCTATTTTTTCCTTCCCATCTCAAGTAAACAGAAACATACTGATCACGGAGGAAAGTCATGGATATCAGGGGCTAATAGTCAATTGAGACATGTTTAAAACTAAGAGAAGGCATTTTTGGGTGTTGAAAATGGTAAACCGCTAAAGGCACCAGGTACTAAATGTCATATTGCTGCCATCTGCTGGACATCACATTCATGTGCATTTCAATTACATTCATTTTTAAAAGGCCTCATAATAAAAAATCATAAACTGTAAGCTTTATTTCCTTTATCTAATAACATAAAGACACTTTCTCTAAATTAAATATGCTTCCTCTTCCTCTATATGCTTGTACAACTTAAATATTTCTGTTAAGTTTGAGTATAGTAGCTTGTAACTATAATCACAGTTACTCAGAAGGCAGAGATTGAGAGAATGCCAAGTCTCAAGGCCAGCTTTGGCAAAAAGTTAGCTAGAGTTCATCCCAACAAACAAGCCAGTCATCACCTGTGACAATCACCTGTGACCCCAGCTAAGGGAGACGCTGTGGTTAGGAGGATTATGAGGTGAAGCCAGACCCAGAAAAAACAAGAACCCCTATCTGAACGATAATGAAAGTAAAAAGGACTAGGGTGTGGCTGAAGAGATAAAGTACCAGCCCAGGAAAGGCCTGAGATCAAACTCCAGAAGCACTCCTATCTCCACTTTTACCCTCTTCCTGAAAATAGCCTGGTAGCAATATTGTTTTTTTCCATGTCTTTATTTCATAGGAGTACAAAAAAAATTATATTGCTTGAAATCTACTTTGAATGCAACATAATCACAAAAACTACTATATGACTTTATGAGGAAATCTCATTTTACATACTAAATAATAAAGGATGAGAGTGGTTTTTGTTGTTGTTTTGTTTGTTGGCCAGTCCTAGGGCTTCAACTCAGGACTTGTGCCATGATTCTGAGCTGCTTTTGCTCAAGGCTAGCATTCTACCAGCTGAACCACATCATCACTTTCAGCTTTTTTTCATTTATGTGGTACTGTAGATGAATTGAACCCAGGATTTCATGCATGCTAGGCATGCCCTCTACCACTAAAACATATTCCCAGCCTGAGTCTTTTTGTTTAATTGTCAGGAGCTCTTGGAGCTTGTTGGGCTCAGTTTGCTTACTCAGCTAACATTCTACCACTTAAGTCAACCTTTCCTTTTTGTGAGTCATTTGAGGTGTAGTTTGTCTAAGCATTCTTAAAACTGCACTCCTCTGGATCTACGCCTCTTAAGTTCAGGAATACAAGCACAAAAGGCATCAATGCCCTGTTAACTAACACATCTGTTACACCTTATTCAAACAGCATATTAACCACATTACTCACAACTGTTTCTTAGAATACCTGTGTATAATAAATGCATGGTAGATTGATAGGAAACTTATAAATAAGACAACAACACAATCTCTTTCTCTCCAACAAAGGGCTTCAAGTGATCAAACTTGCAGAGATCATAATGGACAGGTGCCTCCAATGGCTATCCAGGCCTTCAACAAGGTAAAGAGTAAAGACTAAAGGTAAGACTAAAAGTTAAAACTTACTGTGTTGAAGTGGTACTGTGGCTCAACATGGTCGAGTACTAGCTAGCCTTGAGCTAAAGAGCTTAGGGATAACACCCAGACCCTGAGTTTAAGCTTCACAGTCAACAACAAGGAAGAACAACAACAAAAAAACCTTACTGTGGTCTGTGAATGGTATCCCTAGGTTTCTCAATAATTGCTAGGTAATGTTTTGCCATGGGCACAGTGAGATAGCTGAACCTCTAGCTTCTTTCTATTCACCAACTAACACTCTGCAATATAACTGAAAATGTTTCCAGAAAGGCCCAGGAAATAGATCAGTGGCACAGCCCTTGCCTATCAAGTGCAATGTCCTAGGTTCAATCCCGGTATCAAAAGGAAAAAGACCCAAAAATGTTCCCAGATACTGACGATCTCTACCTACTTGAGAATTTCTGGCCTAGCTAAACTTGCCCAATAAAGTACATCCATAGATACATGTGTATGTGTGTGCATGTATGTATGCATATTCTATAATGAACATGTGTATATGTATTTAAATCAAAGGTTACACTTTCTGTATTTACTATACATTTTATAGGGTCCTAATAAATACATGAGTTATTATTTCCCAAACTAGGAAAGTTATTTCATAAATTAAAAATGTCAGTCAATGCCAAAAGCTTCACTACAGTAAGGTAAAGTATTTCAAGAGGGCATAGAAATCCATACATACTATGCTGTTCATTTCAGAAGATTCATAGCTGCCAACTGGATGCACATTCCCAATGGGTTCCAAGCCCTCTTCATCCCACATGTATGTTCCATCAGAACTATCCAATGGGGAGAGTTCAAATGAAGAGCCAGCTCTGTAATCCGCATCCGGGGAAATCAAGTTATTTCCGGAAGTATGCTTTGTATAGCAACTCCTATCTTCAGTTGGTTTAAAAAAGAGAGAAATATTGATTCACAAAATATGATTATTTGTCATTTCTAAAAAATAAGCTATAAGAATTCAATATATTATGGCCAAAGAGATGGCCCCCAAACGCATACATAACTGCAACATCTTCTAAGTCTTAAAGAATTTTTTTTAAAATAAAGAATAAAATCTTTAAAATATTTCTAGTAAACAAAAAAATTCACTTAGCCATTCTTTACTACTGTAACATTTCTGATATCCTCATATTTCTTTAATATTTTCCAAGATATTATTTTAACCACTGTTCAGGAAACTCCTTTCCTCTGTGTGTTCTTTAACTTCATAGTTGCCTTCTTATAAGGAAATAAACTTGTTCTCACAGTCCCTTTTATAAGACCTGCAGACAATCAAGGGTTTGTGTGTATTTCCAGGCATGACCACATTCCTGTATCCATTCTTTTCAGTTCTTCTTTTAGGGCATATGAAAATACAAATATACGTTCTCTAGTATCTAATGTCAATATAGCTATCTATATTGGGAAATGATTCATATACGGCTATTTCATTTTCTTCAATTACAGAAATAAAGTTCCTTGGGCAGTATCACTATTAAAATTGCTAAACAAGCAAATTTAGACTGGGCATGACCTTCCCTATCTTATGTTTCTTTTGACATAGTTTTATTCTTAACAAAGACCAATGATTCACCACTCTAGGCAGAGAGATCATTTGGGAAACATTGTCTATATTAAATACGAAGTGGCTTGGATATAATAGCCAAGAAAGAACAAAAAAGACATTTTACTGATTTTGCATTAGATAGGTTAAAAAGAGGATAGGGAACAAAAATCACAAGGAAGATAAATGTTGCCCAACTCCAGATTCAACCCGCTGTATAACACTGAGAGTATCTTAGAAGATAATCCTAAATGATAATTTGGTTATAGGAGAAAAGCAAGGAAATTAACGATGTTAATATTTACCAGAAACACTTAAATCTATCCATTCATCAGTTTTACCAAAGGTTTTTTCATTTTCTTTGGGGGAATCAAATACATCCTTGGAAGGTCCATTTTCATGTTTTTCTTCTTTGAGAGACATTTCCTCTGGTGTTATTCTAGTTCTGTTGGAGTCTTCTATATCAATAAAATCATCACTGAAGTCTTCACTTAAGTCATTCTTATCAGAAGATGATAAAGAAGATAAGGAAATATCATCCACATCATCACTTAGATATCTAATTTTAGTATCATGTTTCACGGTCTGGTCATTTTCTGTTCTGTAACTTTCATTTTCAATTACTTCTTGGTCCTTATTGGTGGTGTTGTCCTTAACCAAAACTGTAGCCTCTTCCTCTACACAGGTGTCAGCAGATGTATTTTTATTACCATCGACGGTGATAGTTCCAGAAAATGGAGGTCGGCTGGATTTCAGTAGAGAGGGGTGAACCATCCTATAACCCAAAGTAGAAGTTACACCTGACCCATTTGCTAAAGCCAGTTTCTTTCCACCAGGAGCATAAGGCCTATTAAATCCATACCCCAAATGTTCATTTCCATTAAGTACTTCCAAATGCCGAGAACTTCTTGTTAGCATACTTGACCGTAGAGGCACTCTAATGGGAAGCTGCTGGTTCTGATAAGGCTTTGTAAGATCAACAGCTCTATTGAAGGAATGTGATCTGGTTATAGATGAAGGGGGAAGGAATGAATTCTGAATGGAATGTGAAAAACTCTGTGACCTTACCATTCTTTCACAAGCCATAGACTTAATATTGTCTGGGGACTGTGCTAAGCTTTCTCCAGAACTGCTTCGAGTGGCACAGGAGTTTGCTCGGGGCCTCTGCATGCTACCAGCTGATCGATTTCCATAAAATCCATTCAACTGAGATTTTGGAGCACTGACTGAAGAATATGAAGTCCTTCCTAGTAACGTGCCTTTGGTGAATTTACACAAGTTAGATGGTCCAGAAAAAGACTTTCGGTTTACCTCCTCTGTAGATGATACAAACATAGTGGATGGCTTTGTTAACTTTGATGTGAATAAAGGAAGACTTTTTAAACCTCCCTTTACCTCATTTTTATCCAACATTCCTTGAGCAGGTGCATGTTTTTCAGTATCAGTGAGTTTATCATGTGAATTTTGAGTACTGTTAGGTTCTTCAGTATTTCGTGTACTAAGTTGGTATTTATTTGCTTTCCTCCAATTAAAGGAATGAGATAATGAACAATCAGAGCCATTATTTTTTATATAACTTTTGATGTTACTACCCTTGGACGTTCCTAATAGAGTAACAGCTGTCCCACTGGACATCGGCTTCAGTGTACTTCTTACAGATTTTGCACCATATTTCGGCAACTTGGAACCCAAAAATGTCTTGATTTGTGTCTTCTCTTCCATGAGCTATAAGCTACATTTGTTCTCAAATTGTGACAGAATCTGAAGAGAAGAAAAAAAGAAAGTAAGATATCCAAAGTAAGATTAATAATGCATGCCTATATAAATGTACATATGTAATAACACAAAGAAAAATTCAAAATTATTAATGGTTCTTGTAGTCATCTTAAAAAAGACCAAATATACTAATTAAAGCAACAACTTCATGACATTTTTCTAAATACCTTATTAAAAATTTGGGCCATATATAATAGAAATGCCCACAGGTAATAAAAGTGGACAATCAAATGTGACTAGATTTCAAGAAGTTTCTACAGTATATCATCCAATTTCCTATTAAAACAGTTTCATTTATTACAATAAAAATATATGAAAAAAGTTTCACTTTTGATTATAAACTCTTCTTTTGAAAAATCAGAACATAATGGAATTCATTGCCTTAGGTCTTTAAAAATAGTGTATTATTATCATTGGGGCTGGTTCTATGCTTGAAAACCAATTTATTTATAATCTGTTGTAAATGTTTTATTCTGTTTGCAGTTAGGAAATGCAGAATTCAAAGTGATCTCCTAGCTTGTAAGCAAACTGAGATGTACTATCCCTTTTTATTAAAAATGAGTTAATGTGTCAAGAAACCAACTAGCAAAGTGGGTTTAACCATTACCCCTTCTGTGTTCTATCTAATTCCTTTGGTTGTTAATATGGTGATAACTGAAATCCAAGGTAAATTTTAAATATTAAGATTTCTGATTTATTGAGTTTGAATTATGCCACCATGCTTATGTAAAGGTGAAAGTGGCACTATGGTGAAACTTAACAAGAAGCAGTTTCTTAGTTGTAACAATTTTAATTCTCCTTTTTTGTGACTTCTTTCCCTATAGTCTTGAAATAGCAAAAGGTTACTACATCTCTCATTACTGTAGTGCTGAGGTTATTGAAGTCACACAAATATATCTGTGTGTTTGATTCTTGGAAAGTTATCTGTTAAGTCCTAGAACAAAGGTAAATGTGTTTCATGTTTTGCACACAAATTCAGAATTTGAATAACCATTTGACTTCATAGTGTGATCTCAAAAAAGGAATTTCTCCTTTATTTTTTCTTGCAGTTAATGTAAGAGTACACTAAATCTCTAAGTTTCTGAACTATTAGAAGTACAGATGACCTAGTAAAGATGTAGTAGTGTGTTTTATTCATTTTTGCATGTGTTTATTTTTCCTTATGTTCTCAGAAGATGATTTATTTGCTCAGCTCAGTGGTGTTATAACTAAAAATCATCAAAAGAAGCAGTCTCCAGATAACAAGCCAAGTATTACTTATTATTTTTTATTGAGTTGAAATTGTAATTCTAACACTTTTCCACATACAAAACACAAGTGTCATGAAGGGTCTTCATGATTGCATTATAGAAGAATTTAATATGTCATAATTAGTTAATTGGGCATTCAACTATAATGTTAATTTCCCATGATGGAAAAATTTAAAGATGAATTTGAAAAAAAATTGAAAGAATTTCACTTATTAGTTTCTGTTACATGTATCTTGCTTAAGTTTCTGTTCATTAATTTACATTCATCCAATTATATAAAGCAAATTTGGAGGAAACAAGAAGTTGTGCAGTATTTCCAACGACAGTTCTCTTTTATTTTTGTGTTTTCTACTTTAAAATGTCTGTTTTATCAGGTCAGTTTAATCGGGTAGATTATCAAAATTCAAGAATGATCTCTTTCCCCATCAAAAAAAAAGAAAATAAAAAAATCAGAACATGTGATTTTGATTGAAAAAAATACACAAGGTCTTACAAAAATTGGAACATGTTTTTAAATAATTACTGAAATTATAATAAGGATGAGAAAAATGAAATAGCACCAAAAAAGAAAAACTATTCTGGCACTAAGAGTTGACATTTTAGCCATCTTTATTTTATTTTGTTGTAAAGGTAATGTACAGAGGGGTCACAGTTAATAAGTAAGGTAATGAGTACGTTTCTTTTGTTTTTTCCAGTCCTGGGGCTTGAACTCAGGACCTGGACACTGTCCTTGGGCTTTCTCAAGGCTAGCACTCTACCACTTGAGCCGCAGCACCACTTCTAGCTTTGCCCATATTCATGGTACCAAACAATCAAACCCAGGACTTCCTACATGCTAGGCAAGCACTCTACCACTAGGCCTTACTCCAGGCCCTTGAGTACATTTCTTGTTGAACACAGTTACAACTCTATCCTTTTTCTCTCACTCTCCTACTCCTTTAATTCCCCCTCACCCCAAGTTGTAAAGTTCATTTCTAACCTAGTGTCTTGTGAGTATCACTGTTACACTTGTTCACCCTATGTCCTTGATTCACCACGTTGTCATTCTCCTTTCTTTCCCAAATCAGATAAACATATATACAACACACAGGGTACCAGAATCAAAAAGTGTTAAACAGCTACCTCAAAAGAACTTCCATCCAGTAATACAAGCAAACACTAAACTTAGTGTCAAAATGAAACAAAAAAAGTTAATAAAGTTGATTGGCCCATGAATCATTAACCACAATACCTCAAATCAATTTTAAACATAACATAAAACTACCCATACACATATTCACATACGAACATAGAACTGGAAACTAGCTTCTCCTCTTCAAGTAACCACTCAATAAATAACATCCTATGATAAAATTATTTTAAAATTATAAAGAAATATTTAAAAATATGTCTAAATTTTTAGAAAAACATAATACAGTCACTGCTTCCACTAACTATGTAATTCTGTAAAAATCCAAATGAGTAAAATACAAACAAAAATGCGAGCCTTTGTATCACTAATATTTTTATGTAATTATTACGTCTTTAATTTGTCAAAAAAAGAAACGTGTGCATCCACCAGTCCTGAGGCCTGGATGCTATGAACTTTTTTATGATAGTGCTCTTCCACTTGAGCCACAGCTCCAGTCCCAGTTTTTCTTTGTTTTATTTTGTTTGGTAGTTATTTGGAATTAACAATTTCCTGCCCAGAGCTAGCTTTGAATTGTGATCCTCAGAATTCAGCCCCTTAAGAGACCCCAACACATACTTGGCTGTATTCTTAACTGCTTCTCACCAAAGGACAAGGAACAACAGCCTAGAAGCTGGACTCTCATCATAACTGTCAGTGGGCCTGTCAAAGTATCAGATTTCTGGAGAATGAAAGAGGCCCACCAGCTCTTTCACCTCAGAAACACGGAGACCACCTCACTGTGCCTGACTGTGATTCTTACCTCCATGGCTCAGTAAAAGTTGCATGTAGGCAATAAGTAAATAAGGTAGAGAATAGGTAAATAAAGATACGGTTGCTATGTTTGAATTCACAATAGACCATGACCAAGTATCTGCTGCCAGATGCTATCATTTTCTATTTAGTTTCAGTACAGGAGGAAGAATATTGAAGACAACGATCAGCTGTCATATAGACTGTGTACTAAACTCACACTAAAAATGAATTTACATTCAGATGACAGATAACTCACCAAATGTTAATGCTCGATTCACAAACCGCAATGGCGGTTAACGTTGTGTCATCCCTAAAAAGTGAAGTAAAAAAAAAAAAGACACAGAAAATTGAGTTGGAAACTGTAGAGGAAATCAAACCTTTTCTACAAGGCTGGGTACTAAAACCATAACTGCGTTCATCTTAGGAACAGGTTCTGCCACTTGAGCTACAGCTCCATCTCCAGCTCCTCTGTTCCCTCTAGCTCTTTGCTCTGGTATCCGGTGTGAACTAACAGACCAGAACCAAATGAAAAGCAGTATTTTCCTTTTACCACAGAAATACAGTTGAATCTGTTCAGGAAATTAAATATGGACTGGTTTCATGCAAGGTAGAGAATTTTTCCCAGTACCCCTACCACAGTACCTCTTGACATCTTGTATGAATTTCAATACAATACACTTCAAGGGAACTCAACCTGAGATCATAGCTAATATTCTGCTTCCTCTGTTCCTTCTATTCCCTCATTACCTTCAGTAATCCTAGATGTCTTTACTGACTTACTCTCAGATTGGACCAAGGGGAGGCAGGCCAGAAACAGAGAACACTTCATTGTTCACCAGGACATTGAGAATTCCCTCTCCTTACAGGAGCCTCAATTCTTTACCCAATTTGTGAAAACACGGAATGGCACAGAAAAATTTCACTTCCTTGACCTTCCAAGGGGTCCCACAAACATGGTACTTAGTCTCTGTACAGCTTTCTACACAAGTCTGTCTACATTTGAGTATCTGACAACAAATGGCTCTCATCTGTCAATCTATGTGTATTCTGCTCCTCATTATCAACATGAACCATTAATTTATGCACAGTCAAATACTATGGAAGTTCCTAAAGAGACTTTTCTTCTCAAATTGCTATAATACCCAGAAAACGAACTCTACATACTCTATATATGTAAAGGGGTATTTCCTAGAAATGAGGCCTCTCTCTCCAATGAAATGACTACCTGTGCTAAATAAAAACTTATGCAAGATTCACAAGGAGTTCTTTTCCTATGACCCTAAAGCACTGTTTACACTGTTTTCGTGGGTTTCCTGATGTTCTGTTTCCCTTGCTATGAAGGAAATTGAGCTGATCATTCATCTACATTTCTGCTTCCTCTCTCCCCTCCTTGCTTCCTCTGTCTGTCCAGCCTCTCTGATTCATAATAGGATTGGTACTTCATGGGTTATTCACCTTAAACTACAGAATATATGTGGAAACTAACACACAGACATGCTTTGGCTATTTAGTAATATTTGCCTTTCACATAAAATTCCAACCCTGACTTGATGGTAAAAGACTTCTCATTCACTAAATAAATCACAAATGCTATGAGGGAGCTGTCTTCAGCTGTCACGTCTCCCATGAACATCTGAAAACCTAGGTAAGTCATTCTATTTTAGCCAGCCTCCTTCTCACAGCAATGAAATGAGACACATCAAGGATGAACATGGGCATGAACAGATTCGCTGGTCTTTTCATCATCATCATCATCTCTTGAGATAGACATCCATCACATAATTAGGCAAATTTTTGATTGGGGCCAAAAACGCACCTTATCAGTAAAGCATTTTAGGAAAATACATAACAAATTAAAAAGCCCCTAATGATCAGTCTTTACTCATTCATTGAGAGAGACAGAGACAGAGACAGAGAGAGAGAGACAGAGAGAGAGAGAGAGAGAGAGAGAGAGACAGAGACAGAGACAGAGAGAGAGAGAGAGGGAGAGAGAGAGAGAAAGAGAGAGAGAGACAGACAGACAGAGACAGAGACAGAGAGAGACAGAGAGACAGAGAGAGACAGTGTATGAGAAAGAGAGAGAGAGAGAGACAAACAGACGCACACACATACAGACACACAGACAGACACACAGACAGACACACAGACAGACCACCACCTTTAACTTGTTTTATCCTCTAACTAGAAACAACGGAGTCACCAGAACGTTTAACCTGCTGAATCCTACAACAAAACACTAAATTTCTTTTGGCCACCACACTAAATTAGGAACAAGAAGAATTCTTGATATTTCTTCTTGAAAACACCTAAGATTTTAGAAAGTGATCTAGAGATATTACAGCCCAAGAATCTTAGAAAAATAACAAAGGCCCTACAGTGTCATCAATACCTAAAATAAAGTTCTGTAATCCTAATCACTTTCATTTCAATGACTATCCTTTCATGTGTGACTGTACTTATATACATTTAATTATGCATAGATGCACATAGATGAGAGTATATGTATATTTAGACCTTACTCTTCATTGTTGTTTGTTTCGTCAAGTTTGGTTGTGGTATAAGTTGAGGTGTCCCTATAGAATGAAACCAAACGTCATAGTCAGACTCTCTAATGGTTTTTGTAGACTTGATTACAAATCCCTTCTTTCTTTCTTTAATAACCCATTAACCATTCACAGTGTTTGGTTCGATTTCTATCTATTTCAATATTTTCTGCAGTTTATCTTGTTATTTCCAGTTGAATCCCACCATAGTATGATAGGAAAGAGTACATTGACTTTTCTTATATGCAATTGTTAAGATTTCTGCCAAGAAATCTCTTTGAATAATTACTGTAGAGGAGTATTAGAGAAAGGGAAAGGAAAAAAGAATAATGCTGCCTCTAGGCTCTAAATATTATTTCCTTTGGAGAAAGCTTGGGGGTTGCTGGGATGATACATATTCTGGGACTGTTGTGTAGAATATTCTGCAGATATGTGCTGCCTTTGGCTCTTGGCCTTCAGTTGAATATGGTTTCTTGCGGATTCTTTGGAAAGGATCCAACATGGTTGGAATCCATCTACTCATTTATGTTTAGCACTGTCTGTTGCACCAAATTGGGTGCATTGAGTCTTAGTAGGATTTTGTTGTTAATAATTGCAGTGCCTTTAGCCAAATGAAATGACTTTCATATTGTAATACTTTCAAGTTTTCTTTGCCAGATAGGAATACATTTATATTTGCTTCCTTTTGGGTGCCATTCTTGGAATATCTCTTTCCATCCATTCACAACAAGCCTGTGACTTTCTCTGCTAGGGAGGTGGACTTCCTTCTTTCTCTTTCTTACTGTGTTTATGTGCAGGTACTATTGGGCTTCCTCTTAGGGCCTGGGTGCTCTCCCTTAGCTTTCTCTATTAAGACGGGTACTCTACCACTTGAGCCATACTTCTGGCTTTCAGGAAGTTAACTGGATAAGAATCTCATAGAGTTTCCTACCGATATTACTATTTAGACCTCCACCTCTTTGTTCCAGAAAGGATTCTATCCTTTGGTTGACTGCATTTGTAACATATTGTGAAGTGCAGCTGACATACTGACTAGAAAAAATTCTCTTCATGACCTGTTCCTCTAGCTGAAGAATATATATTCTATCAGAAGATCATATGCTAATAACCAGATCTCAAGAAGCTGAAAAAATGAAATCAAAAGTATATCTGATATTTTTTCATTCAAGGGGCTTGAACGCTGAGCCTGGGCATTGTCCCTGAGCTCTTCAGCTCAGAGCTACCACTCTACTTCTTGAGCCCCAGCACCGCTTCTGTTTTTTTCTGGTACTTAATGGGAGGTAGGAGTCTCAAAGTCTTCAGTGCCAGGGCTGACGCTGAACCATGATCCACAGTTCTCAGCCTCCTCAGTAGCTAGGATTATAGGCTCTATGTATCTTTTATTTTTATAAAGACAGAGCTACAAATATCCCAAAGACTTTAGGGATTTTGATAAGACATGAAAGTAAATTGATAAGTACTTGATCAATCAGAGGTCTGATAAACCAAGAAAGAAAGTAAAAATTACTTCAAGCAAATAGAAAACTAAATGATTCTATTGCAAAACGCACTAATTTTCATGTGGTAGCTTATGTTCTAGATGTGTAAGACAGAAGAGTAGTCAATGGTGGGGATTTGGTAGTGTGTCTCCAAGGATTGTGAAATGCCCTTTAGATTGTGCTGGTGTTTTTGTAGGATCTCAATCACAATGGGGACATGAAACATATCTTATCATATTTCTGTTTTGTCCAAATAAAATTAGAAAGATTCCCAGGCATACAATATCGAGATGAGGTAGAAACTTAGTTGATGTCATATTCTAGTGCTGGAAAACTCTCCCTGAACATCAGAAATCTGTCTCCACATTTCTCTACTTATTAGGTATCTTCAGTATCCACACATGCAAAGAAACTGAAGTGAGGCTTTTTGCAGAAATTAAACTTTTACACCTGCAAAAGATGATTTTTATCCAAGGTTTAATAACACTATAAACAAATAAATCTTCCTAACCTGGTGGATAACAGCCTCATCTATTTGCACCCAACTCAATTCAAAGGGACTCAAGAGTTATATCTAATTTCCGCATGCCACACTTGCCTTCCACTCCCAGCTGTATTTCCTGCCCCTCAGTTAGGGACAAGGAAGAGCAGTCTAAAAGCAGGACTCCCATTTAGTGTGAATGTGCTTCTTCCTCTTGTGCCCTTCAGACACCTGGGACTACCTTTAGGTTTCAGAAAGGGATTGCCAGGTCCCTGGGCTTCTGGTGAGTAGCTCATAGGCTCTGTGATAATCTCAGGATTCTGGGTGCTAGTTCTTGACTTCACAGCACTCCGTGAGCCACTGTCTTATGATCTGCTCTATCATTTCTCCTTAGTTTCAAAACGTATCATGATTCCATGCGATATGGATAGGTGGTCCGGTGTACTGTGAAAATTCATCATTGTCCAAAATGGTTTATCATTTAGATGACCAAAAACTCAACTCACACTAAATGAAAGGAACTCTAGGATATGGAAACAAGAGCTTTATCTTGTGTGATTGCTGTTCTTAATGTACTATGTTATTTCTCTTCTCTTTTTTTCCCCTTATGCTTAATCTCATATTGTTACTGTATCTGGCTTTGTAACCTGGCACACAGTATATACGTTTATTTCCTTGTTTGAAATAGAAAAAGGAAGTAGAAAAAACAAGATGATTGGGAGGGGGAAGGCACATGGGCACAATAACGTGAGAAGGGGTATCATTGTGTGAGAAGTAATGCATCTACTATCTGGCAGATGTAATTGTTACCCCTCTATGCATTACCCCAACAATCAAAAATAAAATAAAATTTAAAATTAGTCAACTCACCCCCTCTTGATGTCTTCATCTGAATGAACAACAACTTTGGTTAAGCTGCTGTCCTCACTGTGGATATATTGAAACATACAGAAATTAAATCGGACAATGTAGGAAGAAGTGATGCATTTTTCTGACGCTTCTTGTGGCCTTGTGTGTGCTACACAGGTCATCTGTCAAATATACTATGTCTCTAGCTCTTCTGTCTCTGCCAAATTTTCATCCAGTACTGAAGTCTCAACTCAGAGCCCTGTCCTTGCTACACCTTTAGTCATGGCCTGGTGAGCCTTCATGCCTAGGCTTGCCTGTTTAATGACACTTTCACTTAAGTCTTTCACCAGAACTCGAGATAGATGTGCAAGCCTTTTGTTCACAGATGTGATTCTGTTTTCCAGGGGTGTGGTGGATGTGGGGGGAAGACCACCAGAGGATGGCAAGATGACGCCATCCAGGGTAGAAAATCCTTTCTGTGGTAATCCATCTCCAATGAATCAGCAAAATGGTGTGCTGCACGTGTGTATCAAGAAGCAGAGCCTCAGTGATAAGTAAGAAAGGAAAACATTCCTGGAGCCCTGACTTGAAGGGATATCAGAGTACCGTCCTTCAGCCACATACGTATGGACTCTCTCTAACTCTCTGTCTCGTAGCTCTTTCATTGAAAATGTACATTTATTCATGAACCATGTATTCACAGATGTGAGTTGTAAGGACCTTGTCATAATGTCACCGAGTCATCTGATTATCCAATATAAATGGTACAGAGACAGTATTTATAGTTACACAAAACTTAGAACCACAGTTTTTAAAAGTTGGCATTAAGTGCACAATGAAAGGTATATGTAAAAATTAAGGTCCAGACCTAGGGAAAGGGAATACCCATCAAGGAATCAGGCATAGCCAAAAAAGTATGGAAAAGATCAAACAAAGTTGTATAGCCACTTTGAGCTGACACTTGTATTTCTTCACCTGTGAAGAAATTGTTATGGCAGGAAATAAATACATAGAATTGTATGTCATTGCCGTCAGAAAAAAGGAACATAACCAATTGTAGTAGGTTGTCATACATTGGCAATGTGCAGGGTTTGGGGGGTTTTCCTGCACTGCTCCCTAAAGTAGCAAAACACTTTGTGCACCTCCTTTCTCATTTACTCATCAAAATGAAAAGGAGTAATATGACAGACAGAAGGTACACTGAAAGTATTTGGAAACTACCCAGAAATGATCAGTCTGTTTCATAACATATATATTTATGTACGTTTTTCTATTGATAGATATCTGACCTTTGCTTGAATTCTTCTGTCCCAAATTCTGTTGAATCATTTTTATCCAAGCTAGAGAATTAAATTCTATACAGTCAAATACCATGTACATTCATAGTCTTACTCAAGGTAGCAAGTTACCCAAACACTAGTGAATTTGTAGAATTTAAATTTTTCCATACTTAGCTAAATAAACAGAGGAATTCTACTATTACCCAGAAAGGAAATTAATTTCTGTGGAAACTTACATTTTTATCTCTTCAAAAGAAAGCTTTAGTGCACAAGTAAAGAAATTTCCTTTCTTAGTAAACCTAATACAATGTTTATTGGTATCATGTATTTTCATTGTACATACAACTCACTACAGAGGAACTCAATCCTTTATGCAATCTGATTTTCAACTTTCCAAGTCTGCTCTACCCCCTCCGTACTTACATTAACTTGTTGTTTTCTTAACTGCTTCTCACCAAAAGAGAGTCCAAAAGCTGGACTGTCATCAGAACTGAGAGTCCAAATATCACATTTCTGAAGTATGAAAGAGGCCCACCGGCTCTTTTCACCTCAGAAACACTGAGACTACCTCATTGCTCCTGATTGGGATTCTTACCTCCATTGGCTCAGTGCAAGTGGCATGAAGGCCCTGATAATAGGTAAATAAAGATATGCTTGCTACTTTTCACTTCATAGCAGACCATGACCAAGTATGTGCTAACTGACTCTATCATTTTCTTTTACTTTCAATACAAACAAAATGATTACAGGAGGACACTAAGAAGCTGTCATATAGATTGTGTAATAAATTCACACTACAAATGAATTTACACTCAGATGAGAGATAATACAACTTACCAAATGTTAATGGTTGGGTCACAAACCGCAATTGCAGTTAACGTTGCTTCATCTCTAAAAAATAAAGTAAGACACAAACAATTGATTTGGAACATAGAGAGGAAATCAAACTTTTCTACAAGGCTGGATACTAAAACCATGACTCTGTTCATGTAGGATCATGTTTGCCATTTGAGCTACAGCTCCAGCTCCAGCTCTTCTGTTCCCTCTAGCTCTTTGCTCTGCTACTCCGGTGCGAACTAAGAGACCAGAACCAAATGAAAAGCAGTATTTTCATTTTACCCAGAAATACAGTTGAATCTGTTCAGGAAATTAAATATGGAACAGTTTCATGCAAGGTAGAAGAATTTTTCCCAGTACCCCTACCACAGTACCTCTTGATATCTTGTATGAATTCCAATAAAATACTCTTCAAGGGAACTCAACCTGAGGTCATAGCTAATATTCTGCTTCCTCTGTTCCTTCTATTCCCTCCTTACTTTCAGTAATCCTAGATGTCTTTACTGACTTACTCTCACATTGGACCAATGGGTGGCAGGCCAGAAGCAGAGAACTCTACACTGCTCAGCAGGACAAGGAGAACTCCCTCTCCATACTGGAGTCTCAATCCTTCACTCAATTTGCAAAAAAGACGGAATGGCACAGACAAAATTACACTTCCCTGACCTTCTAAATTGTTCCCACAAATACGGTGCTTGTTCTCTGTACAGCTTAGTACACTACTCTGTCTGTACTTGGGTATCTGACCACATATGGCTGTCCTCTGTCAATCTATGTATGTTCTGCTCCTCATTATCAACATGAACCATTAAATTATGCACAAATACTATGGAAGTTTCTAAAGAGACTTTTTCTTCCCAAATTGCTATAATACCCGGAAAACAAACTCTACATATACTATATATGGAAGGGGGTATTTCCTGTGCTTTCCTGGAAATGAGGCCTCTCTCTCCAATGAAATGATTACCTGTGCTAAATAAAAACTTATGCAAGATTCACAAGGAGTTCTTTTCCTATGACCCTAAAGCACTGTTTACACTGTTTTCGTGGGTTTCCTGATGTTCCGTTTCCCTTGCTATGAAGGAAATTGAGCTGATCAATCATCTACATTTCTGCTTCCTCTCTCCCCTCCTTGCTGGCACTACTGTCCTCTGTCTCTCCAGCCTCTCTAATTCATAAAAGGATTTCTAGTTCATGACTTATTCACCTTAACCTACAGAATATATGTGGAAACAAAACCACAGACATGCTTTGGCTGTTTAGGAATATTTGATTTTCACATATTTCAACCCTAACTTGATGATAAAAAACTTCTCATTCACTAAATACATCACAAATGGTATGAGGAGGTTTCTTCAGCTGCCACTTCTCCCATGAACAACTGAAATCCTAGGCAAGTCATTCTATATTAGACAGTCTCCTTCCCACAGCAATGAAATAAGACACATCAGGCATGAACATGGGCATGAACAGATTCGCTGGTCTTTTTATCATCATCATCATCTCTTGAGATAGACATCCAGCACATAATTAGGCAAATTTTTGTTTGGGGCAGAAAACGCACCTTAGCAGTAAGGCATTTTAGGAAAATACACATCAAATTAAAAATCCCCTAATAATCAGCCTTTTCTCATTCATGGAGACAAAGAGACAAGGAGACATACAGAGAGAGAGAGAGAGAGAGAGAGAGAGAGAGAGAGAGAGAGAGAGAGAGAGAGAGAGAGACAGAGACAGAGACAGAGAGACAGGGAGAGAGAGACAGAGACAGAGAGACAGAGACAGAGACAGAGAGACAGAGAGAGACAGAGACAGAGAGACAGAGACAGAGACAGAGAGACAGAGAGACAGAGAGACAGAGAGAAAGAGAGAGAGAGGAGGAGACACAGAGAGAGAGAGAGCTCGCAACTGTAACTTGTTTTATCCTCTATTTATCAGAGAGAAGTTTTTAAATTGCTGAGCCTTACAACAAAACACTAGATTGCCTTTGAACACCACAATAGATTAGGAACAATAACTCTTGACATTTCTTCTTGGAAACACCTAAGATTTTAGAAAGTTATCTACTGATATTACAGCCCAAAAATCTTAGAAAAATATCAAAGGCCCTGCAGTGTCATCAATACCTAAAATAAAGTTCAATAATCCTAATCACTTTCTTTTCAGTGACTATCCTTTTATGTATGATTGTACTTACATACATTTTATTATGCATAGATGCACATAGATGAGAGTATATATATATATATATATATATATATATATATATATATTTAGACTTTACCCTTCATTGTTGTTTGTTTTGTCAAGTTTGGTTGTGGTATAGGATGAGGTGTCCCTATAGGATGAAACCAAATGTCATAGTCAGACTCTCTAATGATTTTTATAGACTTGAACACATATCTATCCTTTCTTTCTTCAATAATCAATTAACCATTCAAAGCGTTTTGTTCCATTTCTATGTATTTCAATATTTTCTGTCTTTTATCGTTTGTCTGGTTCCAATTGAATTCCATCATAGTATGATAGCAAACAGTAACATTGTCTTTTCTTATATGTAATTGTTAAGACTTACTTTATACTCTGCCAAGAAACCTCTTTGAATGATTACTGTAGAGGAATATTAGAGGAAGGGAAAGGGAAAAAGAATAACGCTGCCTCTAGGCTCTAAATATTATTTCCTTTGGAGAAAGCTTGGGGGTTGCTAGGATGATACTTATTCTGGGACTGTTGTGTGGAATATTCTGCAGATATATGCTGCCTTTGGCTCTTGGCCTTCAGTTGAATCTGGTTTCTTGTGGATTCTTTGGAAAGGATCTAACATGGTTGGGATCCATCTACTCATTTATGTTCAGCGATGTCTGTTGTGTCAAATTGGGTGCATTGAGGATTAGTTGCATTTTTTTGTTAATCATTGCAGTGTCTTTAGCAAAATGAAATGACTTTCATGTTGTAATACTTTCATGTTTTCTTTGCCAGATAGGAGTACATTTACATTTGGTTTCTTTTGGGTGCCATATTGGAATATCTCTTTCCATCCATTCACATCAGGCCTGTGACTGTCTCTGACAGGGAGGTAGACTTCCTTCTTTCTCTTTCTTACTGTGTTTATGTGCAGGTACTATTGGGCTTCCTCTTAGGGCCTGGGTGCTCTCCCTTAGCTTTCTCTGTGAAGAAGGTACTCTACCACTTGAGCCATACTTCTGGCTTTCAGGAAGTTAACTGGATAAGAATTCCAGAGTTTCCCACCGATATTACTAATTAGATCTCCACTGCTTCGTCCAGAAAGGATTGTATCACTTGGTTGATATTCAAGGGGCTTGAACTCTGAGCCTGGGCATTGTCCCTGAGCTCTTCAGCTCAGAGCTACCACTCTACTTCTTGAGCCCCAGCCCCGCCTCGGGGTTTTTTTGGTTGTTAATGGGAGGTAGGAATCTCTAGGTCTTTAGTGCCAGGGCTGTGTCTGATCCACGATCCACAGTTCTCAGACTCTTCAGTAGCTAGGATAGCGGCTCTATGTATCTTTTATTTTTATAAAGACAGAGCTACAAATATCCCAAAGACTTTAGGGATTTTGATAAGACATGAAAGTAAATTGATAAGTACTTGATCAATCAGAGGTCTGATAAACCAAGAAAGAAAGTAAAAATTACTTCAAGCAAATAGAAAAATAAATGATTCTATTGCAAAACACACTAATTTTTATGTGGTAGCTCAAGTTGATATTTCAGATGTGTAAGACAGAAGTGTAGTCAACAGTGGGGATTTGGTAGTGTGTGTCCAAGGATTGTGAAATGCCCTTTAGATTGTGCTAGTGTTTTTGCAGTATCTCAATCACAACAGGGACATGAAACATATCTTGTATATATTTCTGTTTTTCCAAACAAAGTTAGAAAGATTCCCAGGCACACAATATCGAGATGCTATAGAAACTTAGTTAATGTCATTTCCCTGAACATCAGAAATCTGTCTCCACATTTCCCTAGAAAGGAAATTAATTTCTTTGGGAATTTACACTCTTATCTCTTCAAAAGAAAGTTTCTATGCACAAGTAAAGAAATTTTCTTTCTTAAAATGTTTATTGGTATCATGTAGTTTAATTGTACATGCAACTCACTACAGAGAAACTCAATCCTTTATGCAATCTGATTTTCAGCTGTCTAAGTCTGCTCTACTCCCTTCTTATTTTCACTAACTTAGCTCTTTTCTTAACTGCTTATCAACAAAATACAAGGAACAACAGCCGAGAAATTGTACTCTCATCAGAACTGACAGTGGGCCTGTCTAAGAAACAGATTTCTGGAGAAGGAAAGAGGCCCAACAACTCTTTTCACCTCAGAACCACTGAGACAACCTAATTGTTCCTGACTGGGATTCATATCTCTATTAGCTCAGTGCAAGTTGCACGTAGGCACTGATAATAGGTCAATAAGGATATGATTGCTAATTTCACTTCCTGGCAGACCATGACCAAGTATGTACTAATTGACTCTATCAATTTCTACTTAGTTTCAGTACAAAAATAACTATTACATGAGGATACTGATAAGCTGTCACATAGATTGTACACTAAACTCACACTACAAATGAATTTACACTCAGATGACAGATAACACAACTTACCAAATGTTAATTCTTGAGTCACAAACTGCACTTGCAGTTAACGTTGTGTCATCTCTAAACAATAAAATAAAATAAGACACAGAAAACTCATTTGGAACATACTGCAGAAATCAAACTTTTCTACGAGGCTGGGAACTTAAACCATGTCTGTGTTCATGCTAGGATCATGTTTGCCACTTGAGCTGCAGCTCCATCTCCAGCTCTTTTGTTCCATCTAGCACTGTGCTCGAGTACTCTGGTGTGAACTAAGAGACCAGAACCAAATGAAAAGCAGTATTTTCATTTTACCACAGAAATGCAGTTGAATCTCTTCAGGAAATTAAATATGGACCGTTTTAATCCAAGGTAGAAGAATTTTTCCCAGTAGCCTAACACTGGACCTAATGCTATCTTGTATGACTTTCAATATGATGTTTTTCAAGGGAACTCAACCCTGAGGTCATACCTAATACTCTGCTTCCTCTGTTCCTTCTATTCCCTCCTTACTTTCAGGAATCCTGGATGTCTTTACTGACTTACTCTCACATTGCACCAATGGGTGGCAGGCCAGAAGCAGAGAACTCTTCACTGCTCACCAGGACAGTGAGAACTCCCTCTCCTTACTGGAGTCTCAGTCCTTCACCCAATTTGCAAAATCATGGAATGGCACAGACAAAATTGCACTTCCCTGACCTCCAAATGGTTCCCACTAACATGTTCCTTCATCTCAGTACAGCTTTCTACACAAGTGTGACTGTATTTGGGTATCTGAGCTCTTATGGCTGTCCTCTGTAGATCTCTGAGTGTTCTCCTCTTCATTACCAACATGAACCATTAAGTTGTGCGCAGTCAAATACTATGGAAATTCCTAAAACTACTTTTTCTCTCCAAACAGCTATAACTAGCTGAATACTAACTCTAAATACTCTTTATATGCTAGGGGTTATTTCCTGTGTTTTCCTAGAAATGAGGCCTCTCTCTCCAATGAAATGTGATTCACAAAGATTTATGCAAGGTCTAAAAGGAGTTTTTTTTCACATGACCCTAAACCACTTTTTGCAGTGATTTTGTGGGTTTCCTTATGTTCCATATCCCTTGCTATGAAGAAAATGGAGCTGATCAACCATCTACATTTCTGTTTCCTCTCTCTCCTCCTTGCTAGCACTACTGTCCTCTGTCTGTCCAGCCTCTCTGATTCATAAAAGGATTTGTAGTTCATGAGTTATTTACCTTAATCTACAGAATATATGTGCAAACAAACATACAGACATGCTTTGGGTATTACCTTTCACATAAAATTCCAACCATCACTTGATGGTAAAAGACTTCTCATCCACTAAAAATATCACAAATGGTATGAGGGAGCTGTCTTCAGCTGTCTGTTTTCCCCAGAACATGTGAAATCCTAGGCAAGTCATTCTATTTTAGCCAGCCTCCTTCCCACAGCAATGAACTGAGACATATCAGGGATGATCATGGGCATGAAAAGATTTTCTGGTCTTTTCATCATCATCTCTTGAGATAGACATCCAGCACATAATTAGGCAAATTTTTGTTTGGGGCTGAAAACACACCTTAACAGTAAGGCATTTCTGGAACATACACATCAAATTTAAAAACCCCTAATGACCAACCTTTTCTCAGTCATTGAGACATAGAGAGAGACAGGGCGAGACACACAGAGACACAGAGAATAGACAGAGAGAGAGAAACAGAGACAGTCAGTCAGACAGACAAGACAGAACCCCTGTAACTTGTTTTATCCTCTAGCTAGACAAAATGGAGTCACCAGAGAGAAATTTCTTAACCTGCTGAGTCTTACAGCATAACACTGAATTGGTTTTGGCCACTACAATAGATTAGGAACAAGAAGAATTCATGGTATTTCTTCTTGGAAATACCTAAGATTTTAGAGAGGTCTCTACTGATACTAGAGCCCAAGGATCTTAGAAAAATATCAAAGGCTCTGCAGTGTCATCAATACTTAAAATTAAATTCTCTAATCTCTATCACTTTCTTTTCTGTAACTATCCATTCACGTGTGTCTGGACTTACCAACATGCAAATATGCATAGATACACATAGGTGAGAGTGTATGTATATTTCGACCCTACCCTTCATTTTTGTTTCTTTCAGGAAGTTCAGTTGTAGTATCAGATGACAGTTCTTCATTTTGGGGCAAAATCTCTTACCTCTCATACATTTCCCATAGAGTTTCCTTCACTGCTTAGGTTTGACAGCAGACTATAGTATTCCTACCTATGTCTCACAGCTGGGATCTCATGCCTATACCATATTGCTCTGCTACTTCTTGTTTAAAATGTTGACATCTGTTTGTGTATGCACATATTTCTTGCCTTCATTCTGACATTAGGAATACACATAGATATGTATATATGTAAATACCATCAGATCATTGAGAGCCTTCAAGGATATTAACTCACATTTCCATCCTAGATCACACATTATGTCCTACAGCCAATTTTCAGGATAGAAGTGTATTGGAATACATAGGCAGGCATGACACATAACTTTAGCATACATGTTCAGTCAAAGAACAATCTACTTTATACAAATGATCAATTTTCACTACTCATAGCAAATTGCTACCTCATAGGATACCATATATATTGATAGATAAAATCAGAAGATAGATGAAACTAGGTCATCATTTTGATTATAATAAAAATGATATATTAACATTTACTGATTGTATAACTATCCTTCACTTAACAATAGATTGTTAATATTACCACAGACCCCACAAAAGCATTTATTTCAAGCTGAAATAAATATGTACTTTGATGATAATCAAGTATTTTACTCATATCTTTACTGACACTCACTAAGTCAACTTACTGCCAGTCATACAGGGTACAATTTTAGGCTAATACACAAAGAAGAAGAGAATCAATCCTTCTCTGGGTTGGCAGCCGCCAAATAACAAAGAAGCAATGAAAAAAGGATATATGACAGAAATAAATGAGAATGGGAGCAATATGTCTCTTCTGATCAATCAGAAACTTAGGGGAATATGCATTATTCTATCCAATGAAAGTGCCAATGGTAGTAGAGTAAGTTTGAAAACCCCTGCCCCAATGATATGCTGGCTGCTGAATACCCATTTTTAAGAGTGAGGATGGAAAGGAAGAGTGTATGTCTAGAAAAAATCAAATGAAAGTAATAACAAGCAGTTCTTGATATGTAAAAAAACCCCAGACTACAGCAATCACTGGAAAAAGATGTCAAGAAGAGCAGGAAATTATGGCAAATACATCAAATAAACAACCAGGAATAGTTATTGTAAAGATAGAGGTATATAGTGCAGGAAAATGCTTTTCTATAAAACCAACATCATGAGACCTACAAGGAGACATATACTTGAAGAGTATATTACATGCATTCATATCCATTGCCAGAAAGGAAGTATCATTTAGACAAAAATGTCAATCACAAAACATCAAAGTTTACCACATTTCAAATTTGTCTAGAAGACACTTCAAAACATTTCATTTTCTAACTGAAGAATATACATTCTACCAGAAAATCACATGTTAAGCTAATAACCAGGTTAGAAGAAACTGAAACAAAAATTGGATATACCAATGTATCTTATTTTTACAAAGCAATAGAGATACAAAAAGAGAGAGGACAAAACAACGCATGAAAGTTAACTGATAGACACTTGAATGATCGGGGGACTGATAAACCAAGAAAGAAATTTAAAGTGTCTTGAAGCAAATGAAAACAAAGTGATGATATTGAAAAACATACTAACTTTAATGTGACAGCTCAACATGATAGTCAAGAAGTGTGAGGTAGAATAGTAGTCACAGGGTGGGGAGTTTTGGAGGTGGGTACAGAGTCAGTGGTGTATTAGCACAGAAGGAGTCACACCTAATGTTTTACAGAGCCCAGTAGGAGCTTGTTGGAAAGTTACTGAATGCTTCCCCTTTTTGTCACACTGGAGTGTGATGACAGGGCATTCTGTTTGCCTGCTAGGCAAACACTCAACCACCTGAGTAATGGCCTAAGTCATTTGGTGCTGTAGATGTCTTTCCAGGAAGGTCTTCCTTCTGTCTAGGTCTGGAAGTGGTCTCAGATCATCACCTGGTTATCTGTGCTCCTGGGAGAAGGGAATACAGCGGTGAGCTTCTAGGACAGGGTCACTGCTTGAGATAAGGGTCTCAATAACTTGTTTTCCATGCTGGCTTCTACATAGGATCACCTCCAATTTCCACACACCACACAGTCAGTGTGACAGGCAGACCCTTCCTGATGCATATTTTTTTCATTTTCCTAGCAGCACTGGTGATCCAACACAGAATCTTTCACTTTCTGAATTGCACTGCATCACACATGTCACCGCCCCTTTCATGCTGTTTGTATTTCTTCAAATAAAAGGGCTCAGTTCCAGCCTTATGAATGTGGATACTTATGTGTCCATGTGTCTGTACATACATTCATATAAAATATGTACATAAACTTCTACATATAGATTTGTCTAGCACTCTATTAGATGGCTTGGATTATAGCTTACCTTTCAGTCACACTGTCATCATCGTGTGCTGAACAAAATTCAAATGCAGATGTGCTATAGGAACAAAAAATACATATAGTCAGATATCACATGAATAATTAAACTTCATATTCTGGGTCAAATTATTTTGCAAGTCACAAAACAGTGGACTATGCTTCTTCCCTATAACTGAGATATTCTTCTCACACTTGATTTCAAATCAGCACAACATTACAGTTTAAGATTATCAAAGAAATATACTTGGTGATAAAATATTAACAATAAGCGTTCTTAAGTAATTGTGTATCTAGCTCACTGGGTCAGAAAAGAAGACAGGTGCAAGGTCATCTCCAAAGGTAAAGAGAACACATTACTCATTGAGTCACCAAGACACTAGGCCACAACTTCCTAAGGAGAAGGCAGGGTAGTCATCTATCCATGATCTTCACATGTAATCAAAACCTCCAGTTTTCCCAAGTAACTGAAGACAGAGGAGAGAAAGTAACCATGGAGTCATTACTTGCTCTGAACGATACTGCAATATCTTCCATTCACATGTTGGGATAATCTTCAGAGTATGTGGTGCCAAGATTGAATATTATTACCATATCAATCCAGTCACTTTGAGACTTGGCAACAACCTTTCCATATAAAGAAGAGAGAGTAGTTTGGGAAGGGACATATTTGGTCTGGGACAATTCCATACAAGAAAGCCATATCCATACAACAAAACTTTTATGCTCATTGTTTGCAACTAAGTAAAAGCAGTGCTGTTAGCTTCTAATGGCCCTGTTTTCTCATTCCAAATTTCTTCTTTTCTCACAGCTAAGTTCCAGATTCTCCACTTCTCATAGCAATTTCTTATATCCACCATTAAAAATATCTACATTGTTATAAAAGAATACAAAGTGTGGTATGAGGGTAAGTGTCTTTTCAGTTTGTTAGAGATTAGGATCAGAACAAGCTGGCAGAGGGGCACAGCTAGACCCAGGGGCATTGTAAACACTAGCTTCAAATAATGACAGGGCTGTATATTATAAGGGATACTTACATGACCTTGATCTTTCATACAAATAGTTCTGCTGCTCACTAGCCTCTACGTCTGTTTCTTTCTGCAATCTACTGCAGACCTGTGGGGACTTGTAGCTAGTGGTTTAGGAGCCATGCTGCTTACCACCTGTGCTTCAGCATGTACACTCTCAGTGATGCAGGCAGTCCAGAATCAGAGAGTGCCTGGTCCCTCCCGCCTGGAAGGATACTCCCGGCGAGTGGGGCCTGTCTCAGGACACCATTGGCTGATGGTCGCATTCAGGGAGGTCCCTATTTGATGACATGACAACCACCGCTTGATCTGTATTTAGCCATCGCGTTTTCTAAAATAAACTTAGATCTGCACTGAGAGTCTGGTGTCCAGACTCTGTGTTCCTGGGATTATTCGTGGGCTCTGTCACCATCTTACCCCCTCCTAGAAGTCTGCGAAAGACCCCAGAAACTGGTGCCCAGACGTGGGGCACAACTAGTAGGTAAGTGGACCTCTATAAGCAATTATGTGGAAAGGGATCTTGGAGAGCAGGCACCTTCACTTTTCTGATAGACAGCTTGAGCAAGTTTATGAAATTCTTCTGTCTCTCTCCCTGTGAGGGATTGGAGGTAGGATACTGGATGAGTCCATGTGGGAAAGGGTAGTCCGGCAGGTCAGAAAGGGGAGCACATTGGTGATTTGCCTCATTTCTTCCCCATCGTGGTCACTATTCTGAGTTGCCTCCGGGGTTCAGTCACCTTAGCTCCAGCGCCAGTCGGGAGACCAGCACACCCCTGGAAGAAGGCTGCCAGCCACAGCCAGCTGACCTGAGTTCTGCCTCCACCTTTGCGACCTCACCAGTATGACCTAGGACACCGACCTAATCCAGAAAAACCACCCTGGATGACTGCTCTGCTGGCTGTGGATGCCACAGACTCTGCCTCCACACTCTCCTCAAAGCTACCTCATCCTATGTCTACCCTGGCATGGGACCGTGATATGATTATGAACAATACAATCAGAGGAACTGCAACCCTATTGTCTTCCCTCAAAGCATGCTGGGGAGTACATGGGGGCTGTGACTCCCGTTAACGCCAGTCCCATCTTAAACCCACCTAGCCCTAGTTCTCTCTGGCCCACCACACTCATTTCCACAGCAGCAGGACCCATGTTTGCTTTAGCTAAGTTGGTTGAGTTTATCCAGGCTTGCCTGGATGCCATCTAGCTAATATCTTTGCACAAGGTTTGGGCCCCATCCTACATTCATTATGAGTGTCCACAAATAAAGAAAAAGGGGAAACTGCGGGGACTCCTAGCTTGTGATTTAGGAGCCCCGCTGCTTGCCACCTGTGCTTCAGCATGTGCACACACACTGACCCAAGCAGTCCAGAGCCAGAGGGCACCTGGCCCCTCCCACCAGAAATAGGAGTTCCCGGGTACTCCTAGCAAGTGGTGCGTGTCTCAGGACATCATTGGCTGACGGTCATACACAGGGAGGTCCCCATTTGCTGATGTGGCAGCCACCACTCGATCTGTATTGAGCAAACTGCACCAAGAGTCTGGAGCCTGGTCTCCAGAGTCTGTGTTCCCGGGATTATTTGTGGGCTCCGTCGCCATCTTACCCCCCTCCTAGATGTCCAAGAAGGACTCCAACACAGATCCATAGGTAATATACTTCATATTTTCTGAAGGAATATGTTATTAATGTGAGCAATGTAGATGAAGCATATTGCTCATGACCTGTTCTTCCCTCACCCAGTTTCATCTGAAGACAGATGTCATCCCCTGACACATCAGTGACAAGCATGGCAGTTAAAATGACACTGCAATTCCAAACCCTCAAGTGGGTCGTTTTACAAATTTGAACGTCTTCTTCCTTTCTCCTCTTGTTTCATCCTGCCCACTTCCAATCATGTGCTCTACACACTTAGCTATCGTTAACTCATGTGTTTTGTGTATTCACTCCTTATAAATATCTCTGCATATGTATATATGCACACTTGTGATAACATACATTTGATCACATATCAGATCTGATATATAAATTCTTAAATATTGTACAAAAATGATTCTGAAGCTTATAGCTACAGGAACCTTACGCCCAAGTAAATCAATTACTTGGAAGTTTGTATATGACTTTACAATTTACTGAGTTGTATAAATTTATGATGCATTAAACACCTATTGCATATAGGAAAATGTTTACTTCCTCTGCCTTTCTTCTCAGATGCAAAAAGGATACAGCATTTGGTGATGGTTTCTGTTACCTCCCGATTCAGTTTGTTCTCCTAGTATACATCTCTTGTATACTATTTAAGTTCTTCATCCCAGTGTCTGTCACTAACACCGAAAGTTCACCATCATAAGAGACTTCACGCTGTAACCCAAGGGTCCTAAACTAGAGACCGGCAGCTGGGCCTCTGAACAATGTACACTGGGATTGAGGTGTCTGCTATCAATATGGACAAAAGTACATAGATACTGTTATTAAATATAACTTTGGAAAAGCAAATCACTGCATTTCTTTGATGAGTCTGGTAATAACTGACCTTGAATGTTCATCTATATCGTCCTAATTCATATCTAACATCTTTAACTAGAAATGAGTTTTCCTGTGATAGTGACCTGAACATTACACTTCTGCAAAGGAAAAGCTGATGGATTCATATTGAAGGACCTATCATCTTAATACCAATGCATAGTCCCCTTTTTTAAGTACAATTACACTCTAGAGGGACACATCTTCATTGCAACCAAGAAATTCCTGATTAAGTCCCTAGACTAACTTCTTACATCCATCCATATCCACCAGAATAAACATGAAACACGTATAAATGTGAGGCAGGTTCCATCAACAGTGATGATGAGTGGGTACTTGTAGAACCAGCTTCACCTGCTGTTGAAGGTTCCTCTACGCCCTGCCAACTGCATCCTGTTCCTGGCTCTTTCCAAATTCTTTGTTTCTTGCTCTTTCAGGATTCTTTTGTCCTTCACCCAATCTGAAAAATCTCATACCAAAGCATTTTGAATGAAATGTTCTTTTAGATTGTGTGGGTGTTTTTACAGTGTCTTAAACACAACAGGGCATACATGAAACATTGCTTTCCTGACATGTTTCTCTTTTATCCAGATAAGTTTCTGTTTTACCCAAAGAAACAAAGTTAGCAAGATTCCTATACACACTGTATTTAAATCAGATAGAAACTAGGTTAATGGTGTTCTCTAGTGCTGGAAACTTCCATGAACATCACAATTCTCAGTCTGCACATTTGTCTACTTGGATAGGTATGTTCAGTATCCATACATGCTAGGAAACTCAATTGGAGGCGTCTTAGAGAAATTAAACTCTTCTACTTGCAAAAGGTAAGACTTTTCCCTAAAAGTTAAGAATACTGTGGCCCAATAAATCTACCTGATCTGATGGAGAATAACCTCTTCTGGTTTCAGTTCAACTGATTTCAATGGAAATCAAGACTTAGATATCATCTAAATATCAGCATTCTAGGTGTCCTCTATTCCCTGGTGACTTTCCTGCCTCTAAGATAGGGACAAGGAACAGAAGTCTAGAAGCAGGGCTACCATTGATTGTGGTTGCAGGCATCTATAGAAGGAAGGATATAATCTTCCTTTATGGGCCATATAGACCGCTGGGATTACTTTTTTGTTTCAGAAAGGGATTCCCAGCTGCCTGGGCTCATGTGACTAGCTGACAGGCACTGTGGTGATCTAAGGATTTGAGATGCTAGTACTTGACTTCATAGCACCCCATGAGCCAGTGTATTTTGATCTACTCTATCATTTTCTAATAAGTTTCAAACCAGATCATGATTACCTGCAGATATGGACAGGCAGTCCTGTGTAGTCTGAAGACACATTATCCTCCAAAATGATATATTACTAAAAAAAATCAACTCACCAATTACTGCTGTCTTCATTAGAATGAAAAACAACCGTTGTCAAGTCGTTGTCTTCACTGTGGACATATTAAACATATACAAAAATCAGGTTGCACCATGTTGGAAAAAAATCACACATTTTTTTCTGACACTACTAGGTATAGAAATTATGACCTTGAGTATGCCACACAAGTATCTGCCAATGGAGCTGTATCTCTAGCTTTTCTGTCCCTAACATCCCTTATCTCCAATACTCAGGTCTCAACTCAGAGCACTATCTGTGATACTCTCTGTTCATGGTATGGTGAATCTTTGTGCCTAGGCTTGCTTGATCAGTGATCTTTCCACTTGGGCTTTTACCAGAATGTACGATGGATGTGCATGCTTTTGGTTCATATGTATAATTATATCTACACAGGTGGCAAAGATCAGAGGACAGCAATATGAAAACATCCAGGGTAGAAATTTATTTTTGTAATTGTCCATCTCCAAGGATCCAGTAAAATGTTGCACTGTATGTGTGGTTCCAGAAGCAGAGCCTCAGGTATAAGCAAGAAAGTAGACTATTCCTGAAGCCCTGACTAGAAGCCATAGTATCAGAGTACCCCATCCCACATGCTCGTGGACCCAATCTGTCTCCAAACTCTTTTATTTGAAATGTGAATTTTTTCATGATCCCTGTATTCACATGTGAGCAGTAAGAAGTAAAATAAAATCATAATGCCATGGATTCATCTCTTTCACCAGTATAAATGCTGTCTATAATCTGAAAGGGTATCAATGTATGTGAATTAATGCACCTTCTATCTGGCAAATATCATGTAACCCTTTTACTAATTACAATAAAAAAATGCTGTCTATAAAGTGTTCATAGTGTCACCAACCTTAGAACCACAGTGTTTAAAATGTGGCATGAAGTGGACAATGAAAATATTATGCATAAATGAAGTTTTGGATCTAGACAAAGAGCACTCCCATCAGAGAACTGGGCATAACCAGCAAAAATATGGGAAAGAGTTGTACAAGAGGTTATTTACCCCTTTCACAATGAAACAAACTTGTAGTCTCTTTGGTATGACATTTTATTTCTTCACCTTGAAAAAAATCATTTGGTCAGAACAAATGCATGGAATTGTGTGTCACTGCTGTAACACCAAAGGAACAAATCTAATTCTAGTAGGATCTCATATATCAGCAAGGTGTGGATTGTCTAGGAATTTTGCTTCACTGCTTACTGAAATAGCAAAACACTTTTATGAGACTCGTTTCTCATTTATTCAACAACCATGGAAAAGGAGTAATATTACAGACAAAAGCTGCACTGAGAACATTTTGAACATAATTCCCAGAAACACTCTGCTTAACAACCATGTATATTTATATATCTTTATCTACATATAGATATCTGACCTTTTTGTCAATTCATCTGTCCCAACTTCTGTTGGATCCTTTCCATCCGTGCTAGAGGATTAAACGATAGTCAAATGCCATGTGAACTCATAGTCTTAGTTTTTTATTCAAATTGGCTACAGTTTATCTAACACAAATAAATTCATAGGAGTAGAAATAATACATAACTTAGCAAAATGAACAAAGGTATTTCCATTTTTCCCTGGAAAGGAAAATTAATTTCTTGTGTAAAAGAAAACTTTTATGCATGATTAAAGTCTTTCTTTCCTAGTAAACTTAGCACAATGCTATTGATATTATGCAGTTTAATGCTAGTTGGAACTCACTTCAGAGGAACTCAATGCTTTAGAACTTCTAATTTTCTGCATTCTAAGTCTGCTCTACTCCCTCTGTCCTTTCATTTATTTGGTTGTTTTTTTTAACTGCCTCTCACAAATGGACAAGGAACGGTAGCCGAAGAAGAAGGATTCTCATCAGTTCTGATAGTGGGTATCAGAATTCTGGAGAATGAAAAAGATCTGTTGTTCGTTTCATTGAGAAACCACTAAGACCATTCTCACTGTTTCTAACTGGGATTCTTACCACTGTTGGCTCTGTGAAAGTTGCATGCAGGAACTGATATGTAAATAAGGATTTGGTTGCTAGGTTTCACTTCAAAGCAGACCATGATCAAGTGTGTGTTCATTTATGCTATCATTCTCTATTTCAATACACACAAGGATTACATGAGAACTCTCTGAGAAGCTGCCATATTGATTGGGCATTGTACTTACATTGAAATGAGTTTAACTTTCAGATGATAGACAACTCACCAAATGTCAATGTTCGAGTCACAAACCGCAGTGGCTGGAAACGTCGTGACATCACTAGTAATGAAATAAAATTAGAAACAGATAATTGAGTTGGACCATGTAGAGGAACTCAAACATGTTTTATACAAGCTGGATATCGAAATCATGGCCTTGCTCCTGCTAGGAAAATGTTCTGCCACTTGAGCTACATCTACATCTCCAGCTCTTGTGTTCCCTCGAGTGATTTTCTCTGGTACTGCAGTGCAAAACTGAGAGGCATGTTATTAAATGAAAAGCAGTATTCCATTTTGCCATAGAAATGGAATTGTATCTCTTGGGGATATTAAATATGGACCTCAGAAAATTAAAGGTTTCATCCAAGATGGAAGAATTTTTCTCAGTACATCTACCACAATGCCTAATTCCATCTTGTGTAACTTTCAATGCAAGTCAAAGGAACTCAACCCTGAATTCCCTAATTTTCTGCTTCCTCCATTCCTTCAATAATCTGGGATATCTTTACTGATTTCAACTCTCAGATAGGAACAATGGACAGTAGGCCAGAAGCAGGACTTCCATCAATATAATGGTGGGCTTTTCAGTATCACCATTGTGGAGAATGCAGGGTCAATCCACACTCAATAAGAACTTTAATAGTAGGCTCTACACACCATTTCACCACAGGGTTAGTTCTGAGTAGGACTGTCACCTCCGTTGGCTAATAGAAAGCAACATACAAGCACTGACATTATGAAAAATTTGGTTGCTTCCTAGACTACAGAGCAGCCAATCCACCAGTGTTCTTTGACCAACTCAATCATCCTCTATTTGTGTCAATATTCAAAATGACTTCATAAAGATATTTCTAGGCTGTCTGTATAATCTGTATTGTCCTCAGACTCCAAAACGGTTGTACACTGAGATGTCAAATCAACTCACCAAACATTTGCGCTCGGTTCAGATATGAGGACCTCTAATGTGTGGTGCTCACTATAACAAAATACAAAACATAGAGACAATTAAGTGGGACACTGGGAGAAGAAACAATGCATTTCCCTAAAAGGTTGGGGGTTTAAACTATGGTTTGTGCTAGATATGCATTTGAGTTGTGTATCTAACTGTTCTATAGCTTCAATCCCTGTCTCTGAAACTGCAGCTTAAAGTTTGGGCCCAGTGCTGAATGAAGCTTCTGAGGACAGAAGATTGCTTTTGTCTATGCTGACTCAATCATCCCTTGCTGGCTGTGCTCTCAGGATGATCTGGCATGGGTAGATGAACCACTGTCAGACCTCTGTGATCTACTGGATCATGTACTGAGAGAACTGAAGACAGATGACAAAAACAAAGTCACTAAGGAAAAGAATGTGTCTGAAAGGCTAATTCAGTTCAGCAGCAAAATGCTGATGAGGGAATCTACAGATCAAGAATGGAAGCAACAGGGCCGGGAGTTTGGCCTAGTGGTTAAAGTGCTTGCCTAGCATGCATGAAGACCCGGGTTCGATTCCTCGGTACCACATACATAGAAAAAACCCGGAAGTGGTGCTGAGGCTCAAGTGGTAGAGCTCTAGCCTTGAGAAAGTCCAAGGACAGTGCTCAGGCCCTGAGCCGAAGCTCAGGACTGGCAAAAAAAAAAAAAAGAATGGAAGCAACACCCGTGGCACAAGAACAAAAGGAGCACAAGGCCAAATACCACAGCAACTGCACAGGAACACACACACACACACACACACACACACACACACACACACACACACAATTGGTAATTTCCTTGATGAAGAATGTGATCTTGTGAGAAAACCCAGCAACTGTCCATTTCAAAAATTACAATCATGTCTTGATGCCAAGACTTTAAGGCTTTACCCAAATAAATGACGTCTGTGCACTATTCATGGAGTCAGAAACCTTCGATTCACATTTATGAAAAAGTTGCATTAACTGTACAGAAGAACATGGCATCTGCCAAATAGGATAGAAATCTAAAGGAGGAGTGGATGGACCAAACAATTGTCCAAGCCAAAAGGGAGACTTTGTAGAGACATTCTCTTCTACTGTCTCGAACAAGAGACAAATGTTCACAGCCACTTTCAGACCTATAATCCCCAGTCGTGGGAGGTAAATTGTTAGTGCACAAGTTCTTCCTTTGTGATCCTTTGTTATTGCCATCCTAGAAAATGTGTACAAACCCTTCAATCTGTGTCTCATGCCCAGGTGGTCTGATCAGAGTTTTCTAAGAGTTCCCTTCACTGCTCACAAGGACCGGGAGAATTCACTTTCTCCTGGAGTCTGAGTCCTTCACCCAACTTTCAGAAGGATGGAATGGCACAGACAAAATCGCACTGCCGTGACACTCCAATAGTTCTCCACATTCTATGTGCTCAGTCTCTGAACATCTTTGTACACATGTATATCCATATTCTGGTATCTGTTATTTTATGCTGACCTCTCTAGATATACGTGTGATCTGCTTTGAATCATTAAATTATACACAGTAAAACACTGTGGAAATTCCTAAAACTATTTTTCACCCAAATTTGGTACAATTCATCAAAAACAATCACAAAATATACTATTTTTGGAAGGGGGAATTTCCTAGAAATGAGGTTCTTGGTCCAAAGAAATGTTGACCTCTGATAAAGGAATCTTGTATAAAAGATTGACAAAGAATTCTTTCCTTATGGACATATATTGTGGATTTGTGTCTTTCCTTATTTTCCATTTCACTTGCTATGCAGGAAATCAAGCTGATATACCATCTACACTGCTGCTTCCATGACTCCCTCAGTTCCCACTTGCTGGTGCTACTGTTGGCTGTCTTTCTAGCCTCCTTGATTGATAGAAAGATCTGTAGGCTCCCATCCAATGTGATAGTATGCCTTTCAAGGTAACAGAGGAGTGGAGTATGAAGAAGTGATTCAGGTTCCATTAGTGTTTTTTTTATGTGAAATCTGTTTCCAATACATTCAATTGGTGTGAGTTTTATACATGAACTGTGACCATCTTCATTTCCCTTTATAGATCCTACTACTTGACTTTCAAAGAAAACAGGAACAATTGTCTTTTGACCTTTTCTATTCTTATTTATGTCAAAACTTAAAACAAGGATGTACTGATACTGATCGACTGTCATATATATTGTCTACGGTTACAACACTTTACATTGTTTATCACTTAGTTGACAAGTACATGGACTCACCATATGTTGAGGGCCGGCCAGGACTGGGATACATTTCCCCTCTGGGTGTCAGATTCCACACTGTGAAGAAATTAAAGACATACACAAAAATTGAGCCAGAACAGTACAGAAAAATATCTACATTGCTGGGTATTGAAACCATGCCAAGCATGGGATCTGATATTAGAGCTACACCTCCACCTCTGCTATCCCTGCCAGGCCTCCTTGAAGTATTGAGGTTTGACTTCAGAATCTTGGGTTAGATGAAGCTGCATAGGAGTGATTCGAGTTTTGGCAATGCTGCCTCATCATGTGAACCTCTGTTTTCTCTTAGAATGGCAGGGAATGGACTGGTGAACCACTGAATAACATTTCGTGGAAGATCTGATGATAGCAAGTGGAAGGCACTCAGAGTAGAAATGGCTTTGAATGGCTATTTCCAATCCTGCACCAAAACATTGGACTACAAATGTGGAGTTTGAGTGATAATGCGTTATATTAGAGCACAAGAGCAGAGGGGCATGTCATAATACCAGTGCATAATCATATGAATACACATAAACACACATATCACACACACACACACACACAAACACACACACATACAAACACATAGGTTACACAGTCCATAATTTCTTTGGTTGAGTATGTGATTTCTTTGGAACACCCAGTCACTCTTCACTTCAGCAATTAAAATCATGTCTTGATCCCAAGACTTTAATGATTCGCCCAAGATAAATGATGCTATACAATACACATCAACTCATAAACCCTGGATTCATATTTGTTAAAAATTGGCATTGGGATGGGAATTTGGCCTAGTGGTGGAGTGCTAGCCTAGCACATGAAGATCTGGCTTCAATTCCTCAGTACCACACACATAGAAAAAAAAAGCCAGAAATGGTGCTGAGGCTCAAGTGGTAGAGCTCTAGACTTGAGAAAATCCAAGGACAGGATTCAGGCCCTGACCTCAAGGCCAGGACTGGCCAAAAAAATGTTAGTATTTACTGTACAGAAAGAATGGCATGTGCCATGTAGGTCAGAAAACTAGAGGATGAATCCATGGGCAAGAAAACTATCACAACAAAATGGGACTTTGTGCTTCAATTATTTTCTTCATCCTTGAGTCAGAGCCAAGTGTTCATGGGCCCTTGGAGAACTGAATCCCCTCAGTGCTCTCAAATACATTGTTAGTGCAGAAGCTACTTCATTGTGATTTGTCACTGAGCTCTAGAAAACATACACAATCCCTTGGAATAAAGTCTCATGGAGGTGATCTGATTATAGATTTTTCTAAGAGTTCTCTTTATGGCTCACTAGAACAACAGAAACTCCATTCTCCTCACTCATCTTAGTCATTCACCCAACTCGTGAAAGGATGGAATGGCACAGATAAAAGTGCACTACTGTGACATTCAAAATACTGCCCACAAACTTGATGCATACTCTCTGTACAACTTTATACACATACCTATCTATATTCCAGTATCTGACCCTCATGGCTGACTTCTCTAGACATACATTTCCTTCCCCTTATGATCACTACTTTATCTTTAAATTATACGCAGTCAAATACTATGTTAATTCTCACACCTACTTTTTTCCCAAAGTATCTATAATTCATCAAAAACTATCTATATATTGTATATGCAAGAGAGTACTTCCTGAATTTTCCTGGAAAATGATGCTTCGTACTGTAATAAATGTTCACCTCTGCCAAACAAAGTTTTTATTCAACATTGGCCAAGAGATCTTGCCTTATGAATCTACACAGTGTTGACTGTGGCTTTGTGGCTTCCCTTATTTTCCATTTCACTTGCTATGTAGGAAATCAAGATGACATATCCTTTACATTTCTGCTTCCGTAGCTCCTCTGTTCCCTACTTGGTTGCAGTATTAGTGGCTGTCTGTCCTACCTCTCTGATTGATAAAAGGATCTGCAGGACCTCTATCTGATGTGATGCTGAGTCTTTCAAGGTAACATAAGTGTGGGGTATAAAGAACTGATTCAGGCTCCTTTAGCTACTTTGTATGTGAAATCTGATTCCATTCCATTCAATTAGTGTGAGTTTCATATATTCACTGTGACCATCTTCATTTATCTGCATAGATCCTGGAACTTGACTTCCAAAGAGAACAGGAACAGTTGTTTATTGGTGTGTTCCATTGTGGCCTGTTTATTTTCAAAACTGAAAACAAGGTTGTACTAACACTGTGTGCCTGCCATGGGTATTGTCTATGGTTACAACACTGCATATTGGTTAGCATTGTGATGAGAAGTACACGGGGGACTCACCAGATGTTCAGGGCCGGCCAGGACTGGGACAACTTTCCCCTCTGGGTGTAAGTGTCCACACTGTGAAGAAATTAAACACATACGCAAAAATTGAGTCTAAAAAGTAAAGAAAACTATCATTTTCTATCTACAATGCTGGGTATTGAAACCATGGACTTCTCCATGCCAAGCATGGGATCTGCTACAGGAGCTACCCCTCCCCCTCTGCTATCCCTACCAGGCCTCTTTGCAGTACTGAGATTTGACTTCAGAAGCCTGCACTAGATGAAGCTGCATGGGATGAGACTAGCATTTGGCAACGCAGTCTCATCACATGAACCCCTGTTGTGCCCTCAGCATGGCCAGGAATGGATTGGTGAACCACTGCTCAACTCAATAATGACATTTACTGAGAGGACTGATGATAATAAATGGAAGGAAATCAAAGTGGAAATGGCTTTGAAAGGACATTTCCAATTCAAAATATTGGCAACAAAATATTGGACTGGAAAGGAGAGTTAAAAAGAAAATATCAGACTTAAGCACAAGAGCAGAGGGGCAGATGTCATAATACCAGAGTACCAGCACACAAACACACATATAAACACACACACACACACACACACACACACACACACACACATACTCTCTCCCTAATTTCTTTGAGAATATGATTTCTTTGGAACACCCAGTCACTGTTCATTTTCACAATTAAAATCATTCTTGATGCCTAGACTTCAATGCTTTACCCAAGGTTATTGATATCTACACACTATTCATTGAGTCATAAATCTTGGATTTAGATTTTGAAAAAGTATTCACTGTACCAGAAGAATGTGTTATTTGTACACACTGGAATTCTATGCTGCTGTCAGAAAGAATGACATTGCCCATTTGTTCGGAAATGGGAAGACTTAGAAAAAAATCATATCAACTAAAGTAAGCCAGACTCAAAGGAACTTAGGCTCAGTGGTTTCCCTCATTTGTCATAATCAGTGGAAACCTTGGGCTGTCCTAGCAGAGATTTGCAATAGGGCAAAAACCTTGATACAAAAGGCCATAGAGTAGGACGCTAAATCAAAGGATTTCTAGGATGTAGAAACATAAGCCATATAATGAATGATTGTTGTTCTTAAGGTACTATGTTATCTCTCATCTCTTTTGCTGTCCCTTGGTTGTCTCATATTGTTACAGTATCTCACTTTGTTACCTGATATATCGGATATATTTCTTTTTGGTTATTTGAAATTGGATAGGGAAGGGGGGGGGAAACTAGATGAGGGGTGGGGGTGGGGGGAGGGAAATGGGGACCAAGACATGTGAAAGGTTATCAATGTATGTGAAGTGATGCACCATCTATCTGGCAAATATCATATAACCCTTCTATTAAGTACAATAAAAATATATGAAAAAATAAGAATGGCATGTGCCAAGCAGGGCAGCAATCTAGAGGAGGAATCATGGGCCTGACAATTGTCCACAACCAGGAAAACAGGGAAAAGGGATCTACAAGGAACTTCCTTTTCCTCAGCCCTGTGTAGGTGCCAAGTAGCTGTGGGCCCTTTGATTTGAGCCCTATATCCCCCAGTGTTGTGATGTAAATTGTTACTGTGGAAGCTACTTTTTCTGTGATCATTTGTCATTGCAGTCTACAAAATGTGTACAGTCTCTCAGAATAGGGTCTTATAAACAAGCTATCCTATCAGAGTTTTCTAAGATTTCTCTTTACTGTTCACTGAAACATCAAGAACCCCATCTCCTCACTGGTGTCTCAATCATTCACCCAACTTTAAAAGGACAGTATGGCATAGATAGAGCTGTACAGCTGTGACCTTCAAAATAGTTTCCATAATGCAGGGATCAAGTGACTAAAATCCTAGCTACTCAGGAGGTTGAAATCTGAGGATCATATTTCAAAGCCAGCCTTGCCACTGTAATTTCCAATGAGACTGGAATCTCCAGTTAGCCACCAGAAACCCAGAAGTAGTGCTATGGCTCAAGTGGTATAGCCCCTGCCTTGTGCTGAGGAGCTCAGGGACAATAGCACACAGGCCCAGAGTTCAAGTCCCCATCCTACAAAATAAAATCAAAGAAAATAATCGGTCCTACATACTTATTTAGTCTCTGTATATCTTCATACATATGCCTATCTATGTTCATTATTTGACCTATCATAGCTGACCTCTCTAGATAGAGATGGGATCTGCTTTAATCATTAAATTAAGCACAGTCAAATACTATGTACAATCCTATATATACTTTTTTAATTTTTGCTAATTCTGGAGCCTGAACTCAGGGCCTGGGCACTGACCTTGAGCTTTCTCAAGACTAGCGTTATATCACTTGAAACACAGCACCATTTCCAACTTTTCCTGTGTATGTGTTACCAAGAAATAGAACCGAGGGCTTCCTGCATGCTAAGCAAGCACTCTACCACTAGGCCATACACCTGGCCCTTCCTATATGTACTTTTTCACACAAATTAGCTGCAATTCACTGAAGACTAACTATAAATATGATATATATATATATATATATATATATTCAAGAGGGTATTTCTTGTGTTTTCCTAAAAAAGAGACTTTGGGATCTAACTAAATGTTCATCTCTAAAAAACAAAGCTTTTAGACAAGACTGATGAAGAATTCTTTCCTTGTGAACCTACACCAATGTTTTCTGTGGTTTTGTTGTTTCCTAGATTTTCTTTCCCTTGCTATATAGAAGCTGAATCTGATATATCACCCAAATTCTGCTTCCAGGTCTCCTTTTATCCCTTTTGCTCGTTATGTAGAAACTCCAGCTGATATGGCTTTTAAATTTTGTATCCTTGTTCACTGTTTTCCACTTCATGCATTATAATAAAAATTCCAGCTGATATATCATCAAAATGTTTGATTCTGTTTCCCCTTTACTCCTTGCTTCCACCAATACTAGCTTTCTTTCCTGCCTGTCTTATGGAGAAAAAGATCTGCACAGCGGAAGCAAGATTCCTATCCATCATGATGGTGGTATTTCAGGTGAAATAGTCCTGGCTTTTGACACATTTATCCTGATTCCTTTAGCTATTTCATATCTGAATTCCTCCTCACTTCAAACTAGTCATTGTGACTTGAGTGCCTGACCTGTGATACTCTTTTAGCTCCTCATAGTTAACTTTAGAACAGCCTATGAGAAAGTTTCTTTTGACCTCTTTCCTTTGGTATTTATTTTCAAAACAGATAATAGTTACATGATATGGTTGGGCAGTAATATCAACTTTGTCCTGGTACCATACTTCAAAATGATTTTACTTTCAGATGACAGGTAAATCCACTCACCAATTGCTCATGCTGGATCAACAGCTGCTGCCAGAGCCCAGTTTACATGGACTCAGGCATGCCTATCACAGCATCTCAACTGCAGTATTTTAAACAGAAGGAAGCCTGGTGGTGCTGGCATACGCTGGTAGTTCTCCTCTGTAGGAGATAGAGCTGAGGCTCAGGGTTGAAGCCAGCCGCAGCCAACAGTCCCTGAGACTCTCATCTGCAATTCACAAACAGAAATGGAGATGTGGCACAAAGTATCTGAAAACTAGCTCCAAGCACAAGAGCTCAGGGACAGTGCTAATGTCCTCAATTTTAAGTACCAAGACCACAAAAAGAAAAAGAGAAAGAAAGAAAGAAAAAGAAATGTGTTTAATTTGTGAATGTGTGACATATCATTTCCATAGAGTTGACATTTATTAACAAAGAAAGTATAGGTATATTCTCAATCTCATCAGCCCAGCTTGGGACTTTTACTCATGGTTTAAAGCATCTTTGGATCCCATGACTTACATATTATATTTGTTGAGGGTCAACACTGCTACAGTGTAATCCGGATATATCTCAGTATAGTATCACTAGGTAACAAACCATTCACCTAAGAGAAGGAAAACACAGAAGAATTTCACACTGATTGTGTTGAAAATATACTTAATATACCAAACATTATGGAAAGTCATGCACACAGAACTGTTTTAGGTGGTGGTGAGCCTTTTAAAATCTATAGCCTATGAAACCTTGAAAGCCATAATTCTTCAGAGTTGACCAATCCTGGGAAAAGTACATTCTGCAATTACTTTTCAAAGTTCTGTTACAGAACAAGAGAAGAAAAATTTTTGAATCAACAAACTTTCACTGATATACAAGGCACCTTTACAGATAATGCATTGCTTCACAGGACATAGAGATGTAAATAAATCCATTATTAAGAGAGTTTATATCACAGTTATTATGGATTTTCTACTTGGAAACATTTTATAATAGAAATAAAAAGGATGAGAAATATTGTACATTCTATAATATTTCACAGAGTGGGTACATGTTAAGATAATACAATGTCAATGGGAAATAAAAAGATATTATAACCCTAGCTACTAAGGTGTTCTGAGGATCTCAATTCAAAGAAACCTAAAAAAACAGCCAGGAGACTCCACTTATCTAAAAGGAAAAAAAGCTGCACTTGAGAAAGGGTATCAATGTATGTGAAGTAATGCACCTTCCATCTGGCGAATGTAATGTAACCCTTCTATTAATTACAATAAAAAATATATGAAAAAATATATATCTGAAAAAAAGCTGAAATTGGACCTGTAGCAGATGTCATAATTCACTAATCCTGGGTGCAAAAAAAGTTGTGAAAGCATTTAAGACCCTTAATTAAAACCCCAGTGTTACCACACATTCACAACATCTGTACACACACACAAACACACCCACATACTCAAAATTGTCCAATAATAATAATAATATGATATTTACACTAAGGCATCCAGATACATGTAATACATTCCTACACTCTTCAAAAGAAAAAGTAACATGAAAATAAAATTCTTCTTGTAAAAATATATAAATAAATACATTTAGGTAAAATACTGGTTCTGACTTTTAGATCTGGAGCAGACACTTGTAAAGCACATTGCATCCAGCCATACCATTTCATACAGAAAGGAAACAGAACTCCCAATGCTTGCAGTCCCTAGTCCTTAGGCCCTAGCCATGGGAGCCAGAAGAGGTTAAGGCAGAGAAAAAAGACTTGTAGCCAGCCCTGCTTCTGCTGTGGAGCTGTGACAGAACTGTGAAGAGCTTCAGATACCCTAAAATAATTAGGCAAAAGGACTCAAACTGTCTCCAGCCTTTCAGTTTGTAAACAGCTAGACACAGAGGAGGATCAAACTCTGTCACAAATTTAAATCATAGCTGATTTTCCTGCTACCTTTCAGGCTAAGAACTTTCTTTTCTTTTTCTTTTCATTCATTTTGGTTCATCACTTCCCCTAAACCCAGTTTGTTAAGATAAATCTTTAGAGGAAATGAGCTTTAGGTGATTAATCAGAAATCCCAGCTATTCAGGAGCTGAGATCTGAAGACAAGAAGTTCAAAGCCTCAAAAAGCTTCGTGGAACTCTAATCTCCACTAACCAGCAAAACTTGTACATGGAGTTGTAGCTCAAGTGGCAGAGTGGTAGGAGTTGGAGAAAAAAAAAGCTAAGGAACAGTGTCCAGGCCCCAGTTTCAAGTCCCCATACAGACACACACACACACACTTTATTCAGGTAGCTACAAGGCAAAGCCTTCATATGTAAGAACCAGAGAGATCCCCAGTCAGCTCTCACTCCTCCAAGTCCCCTCCAATCAGCCCCTTCTCCTCCTCACATTATCCAACAAGCCCTCCCTCAAAAAACTCATTCTTTTTACTTTAATCCCTATGGAAAGGATGGGAAGAAAGTCCAATGTCATAGAGAGCAAACCCTATGATAGACAGACTGCCCTTGCTCAGACCCTTACCTTGTAGAGCAAACTCTACTCATATAGTTGCTCCTATGGCAACCCCAAACAGAATGTACTGGTCATCTTTACATCACTGCAGAATGAGGAATGGAATGTTTGAGAATTAAAGGCATACCAGTTCTCCTTAAAGACAGTGGACTGAAATTGGAAAGGACATAAGACCAAAGTCGAACACTACAGTAAAATAGTTTCAACACATAGAATACCTCACCTTTTCTTTTGCCTATATATTTAATCTGGAGAATTTTTCCGTTAACCCAAACTTGAAAAATGATTTCTGAAATAAAAGTCTGGGAGATTGGCCTAGTGGTAGAGCATTTGCCTAGCATGCATGAAGACTTGGATTTGATTATTTGGTTCATACCTAGAAAAAAATCCAGAATTGGGGTGTTACAAAACCATTTATTAGCTCAAAATTCAGCCAAAAATTAGGTATGTTTTTAATTTGGCAAAACTAGTGGAGCTTGTTCCCATGGAATATGCTGGCATACCAGAATGCATAAAACAAGTTGATCAAGAACTAAATGGAAAACAAGATGACCTGAAGAGTGAACAGTAAGTTTGGCCTCTCATCCAGACAGAAGTGAAGAATGTGCTGATGAAGCAGTGCCCTTTTTACTTTTATTTTTATGTAAAATGTTACAAAATTGACTTTTCTTAATGGACTTCTGTATTAGGAACTGTTCACTGCTGTATTGGTTTGCAGATATTTACCAAAATGCTTCCATATCACTTAGTTGAACTAAGGACTTTGAGCTAGTCACATAAGGTGTGCTATAAAATTTTTGTGGAATTCTGTTTGGCAATACTGTAAATTACATTATGTTTCCAAGTCATAGAACACCATTACATTGTTGTTTGGGATGACACATTTAATAGAAACATGAAAAATTTGTTCTGCATTGAAATAAATTTTATTTTTGCCTCCAAACCCAGATTAATTACATAGAATAATCCTATTACAAGTAGCATACTATATGTCATATGCTAGACATAAATTTACTTAGTAAACTTAATATCCAATATATTTGAAGGCCATACTTCAGAGCTCTTCATATAAGCTCTTTTTTCAAGAGTGGCCTAGATTAGTAAAATTAAACCAGAAGTGAGCTAAGCTTTTAAGATTCATTCTCTCTCCTGTACTGAACACATTATATCTATGGTTCTTTGTTTTTTAGAAATTTTTTGTATAAACTTTCTTTTACAAAGGAATTCTTTTTTAAAAAAATTTATTCCTGCTAAGTCAAATCCAGTTATAAGAGATATTGAAGCATTCCAGGGGTTCCCCAGTAGCCTCTTATCTTTGATCCAAGATGTCCATTCTGTATTAATGTCACTACAGTGAGTTAAGCCAAAGACTTTTACTTAGGCATTCCTTCTGAGTTCAACACATCAGAATTATGAATAAAAATCATGTTGGGTTTCATTGTAATTGTATACGGTATATGGAGGACATCTCAAACTGTCACTCATCTATATGTCTTCATCATCTTAAAATGGACTGAACTTTTGGGAGGTGGTTTTCTACTACATTTAGGACTTGGCTCTTCAAAGAGTTTCAAAAATACAAAAAATAATTTCAAAAAAAAAAAGAAAAAGCCAGGAGTGGTACTGTGGTTTAAGTGGTAGAGCTCTAGCCTTTAGAAAGTCCAAAGACAGTGCTCAAGCCCTGAGGTCAATCCCAGGACTGGCAAAAAAGAGATTTCTGAAATAAAAAGCTTTACTAAACTCTTACAAACTCTAATTAAAAATAAGTGTTAATACTGTTCCAATTCCCTACTGAGAATAGGTAAAAGGAAAATTGCCCACCTAGTGAAGAGAACCAGGGTATTTCATTAATACAAAGAATATCTTGAAAGAATACTAAAATATTATACTGCATCACATGAAAAGGAAAGCACAACACAAAGGGAGGAAAGTCTTGAACTGATAGAAATTTGCTCTTCCTTGATTGGTTCTTAAGGAGAAGTACAAAGTTCTTGGTGACTAACCTTAAGAATGCAGGGACTCAGTTGAAGCATTGTCCCCTTTTCTCTAGTTTAATGTTGTTGATGTACTCTGTTTTTCTCTTTCCTCCTCCATCCTACAGTCAGTAACAAGTTGAGAAGTCTCAGAATCCTCTTATCACCTATTATGTATTCTGATAAATATATTACATTGATCTGTGTCTTCCACTGTTGGTTGGATAGAATGACTAGAAGGCTGGATATTTTCTGACCCATATTCAATTGGGGTCCACTAGGCAAGAGCGATAGTGAGGACTTGGGGAGGAATAGTTGAATCGCTCACGCTCTCATTTCAGAGAATTGAGAATTTATATGGCTGAGTATGGTGGCTGTAGCTTGCCATCTTATCTATTGAGAAGCAGAGACTGGAGACTGTGGTTCAAGGTCAGCCAAGGAATACTAGTTCTTGAAAGCACATCTGAACTAACTGTTATTATCATAGCTCCAAGGGAGACACAATGGCTGGGATCCGTGTTGCACGCCTATCCTACCCAGCAAGGTGACTGCAAAAAGCTCATCTGGACCAGACACAAAGCAAGAGCTGCCTCCCTCAAAAAGAAATGAAAAGAAATAAATCACTGCAAATTAACATTTTTAACACTATACATCATAGTTATGGTTGAATACAGTAACAGAAGAAAATTAAATGAAATAAAGCTAAAATGCCCTGGATATGACTCCTTGGAGATTTCTATGAAAAAAAATTACCACAAAGGGGGACTCAGTAACCCAACAAATGGGCAAACACACGGAAGAGACATATCTTGAAAGAATACAATCAGGAAGAAGTCTTCAAAAATTCCTTGCCCTTAGAGAAATAGAAACCAAACGTGAGAACTTCTTCAACATCAGTCAGAATTGGCAATCACTCACAACACAAACAGCAACAAATGGTAAGGAAACAGAAATCAGTACAAGCACTATGGAAACTGATACGGAGGTTCCTCAAAAACCTAAAAATACATTTACCAACCAATACAGTGATAACATTTTGGGTCATGTATCTGAAAGAATGTAAATCAGGATATGATAGAAGCACAAGCAAACACACAATCTTTGTAGCACTGTTTAAAATAGCCAACATATGGAAACAGTTGGCCCAAAACTGTCAAATGAATTGTTAAATGGGGTATAGCTACATAATATGTATTATTCATCCATAAAGATGAAGTTATATTGTTTTCAGGCCAGGTTCACAAGGGAAAAATCACATGTTTCCTCTCATATATGCAAAAACATATGTAAAAGGATACATGGGATCATACACAAAAATACAGGAGTATCTTCATTATTATGGGAATGTTTTATTAGATTAGAAGGAAATGAGGAAAAGAGAAGGATAGATGTTGAAAACTACTGCAATAGAATGTATCTGTGAATGGAGACAGTATTCAGACGCTGCTGAATAATACCAGATATAGGGAGAGTAAGAAAACGTGGGTCCATCTAATTCAAGAATACTAGGTGTAGGTTTGAAACACCCTGGTGAAGGATGTAGGTTCTACAAATAGATTTAGCTTGGGACCCTGCCATATTGCTATTGGGGATATATCTCAAGGAATCTAATGAATATACAGGAAAACCCATGCATACCATGTTTATTTCAATTCGATTACCACAAGCATACGATGGATTCAGCTAAAGTGCCTAGGAACTAAAGATTAAATAAAGAATTGTAGTACATATATATGATGGAATATGACTCCGTTATTTTTTCTCTCATATATTTTATTGTAATTAATATAAGAGTTACATTATATTCACCAGATAGAAGGTACATTACTTCATATATATTCATACACTTTTTCATGTCATGGTCCCCATTCCACTCCCCCTTCCCACCGCACAACTTGATTTCCCCTCTTCCCTCTCCTATTTCAAATAAGCAATGAAGCATATATAAAATATATCAGATAACAAGGTGAAATATTGTAATAATATGAGATAACCAAGGGACAGTAAAAGAGATGAGAGATAACATGGTACGTTAAGGACAGCAATCACTCATTATATGGCTTTTGTTTCTTTATCCTGGACGTCCTTACATTTAGCGTCATACTATATGGCCTTATGAATCTAGATTTGGTTCTATTGTGAATCTCTGCTAGGAGAGCCCAAGGTTTCTATTGATTATGACAAATGAGGGAAATCATTGAGCCTGTGTTCCTTTGAGTCTGGCTTACTTCACTTAATATGGTTTCTTCCAAAGTTTTCCATTTCCTTACAAATGGGCGGTGTCATTCTTTCTGACTGCAGCATAGAATTCCATTGTGTACAAATACCACATCTTGTTGATCCACTCATCAACTGAGGGACATCTGGATTGGTTCCATATCTTTGTTATGGTAAATAGTGCTGCAATGAACATTGTTGTGCTGGTGGATTTAGTATGTCCTTGTTTCTGCATGATTGGGTAAATGGCAAGTAGTGGAATTGCTGGGTCATAGGGGAGTTCTATATTTAGTGTTTTGAGGGACTGCCTTGCTTTCCATAGTGGTTGAACGAGTTTGTACTCCACCAATAGTGTAGTAATGATCCCTCCTTGTCCATATCCCCTCCAGCACCTGCTGGTAATAGATTTTTTGATCCTGGCCATTCTAACTGGAGTGAGGTGGAATCTTAGAGTTGTTTTGATCTGCATTTCTTTTATGACTAGAGATGTCGAGCATTTCTTCATGTGTCTATAGGCCATTCTTATTTCTTCTTCAGAGAAGTCTCTCTTTAAGTCTTTGGCCCATCTTTTAATGGGATGGTTTTTTCTTTGGAGATTACTTTTGGAGTGATTCAATTTTTTGAGCTGTTCATATATTTTAGATATGAGGCCTTTGTCTATTCTATGGTTAGTGAAGATCTTCTCCCACTCTGTAGCCTTTCTAGTTAATTTGCTAGCTATGTCCTTTGCCATACAGAAGTTCTGCAGTTTAATGCAGTCCCAATTATCCATTGTTTCTTGGTCCTTATTAAGAAAGTTTCAACCTGTGCCAAGGAGACCTAGAGTATCTCCAATTCCTTCTTATAAAGTTTTCAGTGTATCAGCTTTTACTTCGAGGTCTTTGGTCCATTTGGAATTAATCCTAGTGCAAGGTGAGAAAGAAGGATCCAACTTTAGTTTTCTGCAGGTGCTGAATGAGTTCTGTCAGCAACATTTGTTGAAGAGGCTTTCTTTCTTCCATTTTATTTTTTTGGCTCCCTTATCAAAGATTAGGTGACCATAGGTCTGTGGGTTAATGTCTGGGTCCTCAGTTCCATGCCGTCTTCCGTAAATCCTCAGTTATTTTTTTTTTAAATCCTAACATCCTGTGATTTACAGTAAAGTGGACAGTCCTGGAGATGATCATGTGATTGAGATGAACCAAGCTCAAAAAGAAAATATCACATTTTCAATTATTGCTGGAATCCAAACTTTAAAGGCATACCAGTACATGTATATTATATATATATATGTCTGTACACACACATATACACAGAAAAACCAACATGGAGGCTAAATATAATCAAACTATAGTAAATAAAAAGGCTGTTAATGAACAGAGGAATGGGAGATGGAAAGAGAAATAGGATGAGATTCTTCCTATTAAAATGCAGTGTATACACATGGCAAATATTATGGATATACTGCTTTATGTAGTAAATATACACTAAAAATTAAGCTCTTCAATTAATACCAGCCTTTATTAAAACAATACCTAGCAGGAACCCTAAATAATAACTAGAGGGGCGTACTCTATCAATCCTTCAAAAAATGGATAAAGACATTAAAACATGGAAAACTGAATTGTCGGAATTTATATTAATAGTACTTCATCATTATAATTAAGGGATAGTTACAGTAAAGCCTTAACATGTATCATTATTTCATGTTAATTATTTACTAATTTCAGTTTTAAACCTTTCTGAAAGTAATCTTCACATCTCTGCAAAATTTCACCCAAACTTCACAGTGATTTTTTTCCTGAAATCATCATAGCAATAAATCATTAAATTCATAGGGAAACATAAAATATCCCAGGTAGTAAAAATAATCCTGGGTAAAAAGATCAAAACACTAAAGGTTTTATACTACCAGACTTTAAAAGATTGTAAAGCTACATGGATAAAAACAACATGGTCCTTAGAAAACTAAGAAAACAAAATAGAAGACTCAAAATTAAATGCACACAGCCATCCTCATACAATTATTGGAAAAAGGAATCAAAAGTATGGTTTAACAATTTTGAACAACTGCTTATCTACATGTAGAAGAGTGAACCTACAATCATAGTCTCTCTATACAGTTCAAAAATCAATTCAAAATGGATCAAAGCTATTTATATTAAGATTTGAAACTTTGACATCACTACAGAACAACACAGGGTGCAGTGAACAAGAGAGACAGGAAATTATCTCCTGGATAGGACTCAAGAAAATAAGAACAAGAATTAGTTGACAAATAGGATTCCAATCAATTAAAAAGTCTCTACACATCAAATGACACCATAAATTCATGCAACAATTTACACAATAGGAGAAAATCTTGGTCCTCTATAAAACACATAAGGGTTAATATGAAGAATACACAATTCTACAAACAAAAACCAATTAATAAATTAGCAAATGACTTCTTCAGGTTGCAGCAGTACAAACAGTTTCCACCTCATTTGCAAAGTGACCCTGAGACTGCAATCTCACCACAGTGAGAACAGCAATTATTATAAAAGCAAACAACAAATGCTGATGATGAGGTTGTGAGAGTAGACATGGGGAAAATATCCTTTATACAATACACTACAGTGGGTGGGCATGTAATTTCGTGTGTCCACTGTGGAAATCACATACTTATAGGATGCTATAAATATATACATACTTGTATGTAAATATATATATGACTATATATACACAAACTCACATATAAGTATGTATATATGTGTATGTATCAGTATATATGTGTGTATATACATAAATGTATTTATACATATATAATTATTTATTTATGTTGGCTAGTTCCATTAACCCTAGCTAATCAGTAGAGTGAAACCTGATAGATGACAGTTCCCCCCAGCCCTGGAGGAAAGTCCATGGTACTTCATCTTCCAAAGTGACCAGCAACAAGCCACGCTGGAGTATGGTTTAAGTGGCTAAGTACCAGCAAGCAAGCCAAGAGAACAAACTCTAGGGCTTGACCTAAAATTCTCCTATTTAGGGGCACTTGGGATAGGCTAAAATAGAGCAACCTTATAATCCTGCTGTGTGACCTTTGCATATAGAGTCAAAGGATTGATTAGACATAAAACTCAGATGCTGCTATATGACCTTTGGACAAACATCTGGAGAAATGTAAGTTGTTAAAACAGTTAAACATTTATAATACCCATTTTTATTGTAGTGCTCTTCCCAACAGTTAGGCTGTGCCTCAGCCAAGGTAAACAACAACCAATGAATGTGTAAAGAAAATGTAACACTCGCGCCCAAAGGATAGCCTAGTGGTAGTGTGCCTGCCTAGTATGCACGAAGCCCAGTGTTACATTCCTTGGTACTACCAACACAAAAGCCCGAAAAAGCCAGAAGTGGTAATACCCTAGCCCTGAGAAATCCCAAGGACAGTGCTCAGGCCTTGAGTTCAAGTGCTAGGATTGGCAAAAGGAAAAAATGTAATACTTACAAGCAATGGAGTTTGATTCACATGAAGAAGAGTCAAATATCATTGTCTCTAGGCAAATGAATGCAACTGGGATCATCATGTTGACTGACATAAACCAAGCTCAAGATGTCAAATAGCACAGGTTTCCATTCATGTGGAAACTAGATCTAAAGTAATGATAATAAATAATAGTAAAAATGGGAGATGTGTAATAAAAAAACAAAACAAAGTGAAACAAAAACACAACAAAGGGAAACCTGCTGATTAAATAAGTGAGAGAGGAGATGGAAACCAGGTATGAGGAAGATGATGTTTCATACAGACACTCACCTATATATGGAGAGAGTCTGCAGAAACCTATTAAATGCTGTATGGACAAATGGGTTAAAAAGGAATATGACAGGAGAAACTCATTCAAAGTTCAATGTACATATGTATAGGAATATCATAATTAAACCCCATGGTACTACTCATAAATGCTAATAAATTGTTTAATCATTACAAAATGATAATTATGCAAACAAAATTAGTAAATCTCATTACACTAAAATGCTGAAACCAATTTCAATACCAAGGAAAATTGAAACAGTTAACTCAATATGATCTATCGACTTCAGAATTTGCCCTAGTTATAGAAAGTAATGTGTAGGAAGAGTAGACATAAACATGACTTCTTATTTTTATAAAGACTGTTCATGAGCTTAATATAATGTCTGTATAGCTGCAATATCACACAGCCATACAAATTAAAAATGCAACAAAATGGGAGGCAATTTGAGAACATCTCATAGAACCCAACAAACTAGCTTCACAAAAATTAGGTCTTCATTCACATGCGGAATCAAAAACTAAAAGGAGTATATATTCATGTTTAGGCCTATATGGATAAATATACAGCAGGAATTTGACTAAAGGACTACTTAAGTATAAATGGAGAAGGGTGGGTAAAATAAAAGTAGTGGGTAAATATTGAAATAGCTAGTTTGATTGCAAAAATTCTGGCAGAGCAAGGAAACCTGTTGAAAAAATTGGGGGAAAGTAATAAAGGAAGATTGATTACAATATATTGTATACATGTACGAAAAAAAGGCAAACCAATTCTCCACCTTAAAATTAATATAAGCTAATACAAGACTATTTGTAACTTATGTGTCAATATGCACAGGAATGGTGAGAAAGGAATCTCTCAACATACAAAAAAAGTTTTTCAGAATACTTCAGATTCTCTATGCAATACTATTGAGGGGAAATAGAACTGAATGAATTTTTCCTCACAATGAAAACATTTGAAATACAGCTGGCTGTACCCCAAAACACAGACAATACCGAAGGCTGACAAGAGACATGGGGAAGAATTGGGAACAAGACTACAAGGTGATGCAACTGCTTTGGAAAATGCATGTAATGAGGCAGATCTTCACAGTGACCATAGGACTCAATACTTCTAATGTAAGCTGTGTACATACCCAAGAGAAATGAAAGCACTTATCCACAAATGTTCACTGCTGTATCACTCAAACCACCCAAAAAGTAGTAACAACACAAATGAATGCTTGAAATATGCCATGTCTATGCGATGGGGTATTGACCATCCAAAAGAGTGCAGAATGGATATATAGATACATACTACAACCAGGAGGAGCTTCCAAAGCATACTAAGAAAAACAATCCATGAAAAGTCTGAAAAAGCAAATACACAGATACATTAGTAGTTGTTTATAGCTCTGATGGAGAGTCAGGAAAAGAACAGGAAATATGACTGCTATTAGGTATGGGGTTTCATTATGTGTGATATGGAGTGATAGTTTCCTCACTCTGACAATGTAAAGAAAGTACATTAACCTGTATATATAAACATAACTACATAGACATAAAAATCTATGATGGGCAATATACTCTATAGAATAATGTTTTATTACATAGATTAATATTATCTATGCCACACAAAGACTCAGCTTAATTTTATTTATGTTCTAAAATCTATGTGCCAGTGACTGTATATTGACATTCCCTTTGTTAAACATGACATTTGAAATAGGATGTAAAAATCAATGTTAAAAAAAAAGTGAAATGCAGGGTAAATGAATTAGCTTGCAGTGAACATGTAGAAAAATCTACATTCAGTGACGCTTCTAAGGGTGGTAACTAGTTCCCATCTGATGGTGTAAGTGATGCATGCTAGGCTCTCCATGAATGCACAATTTACTAATACCTGAGGTTGTGAAGACTGAATGCTCTGCTTCAACACACAGACCACTCCTGACAACTACGATGGCCTCCAGAAATCCTGTTCCTGTCCCTCATGCGTTCCCTCGTCGTTGAACCTGGCCTCCATCACCTCTTCTTCTTGCTTAATTCAGGACTCAGTATTAGCAGCTGCATGGCCAGGGTCAAATCTTCTGGAAGCCAGTCCAGGCAGACCACAGTCTGAATACAAATGCTACAGGGAGACAATCTGGCATACTTGCTCTTCATCTGGGGAGGAAGAGGGGCTGGCCTCCATCCCTTCACTCACAGTCCTTCCTGTCCCTTCCCCATGTTTCCAGAACCCTGGGGCTCTTGGGGCTGCAGCAATTTAGGCCAGGCCATGGAATAACTTCGGCAGGTCCGCCAGGCAAATCCCCCAGTCTGGCACTGCCTAGATGCCTCTTCTCTCACTGCAGGCGGCCCACTGGGTCAGGCAGGCACCAACTCCTAGGCCTGGAGAACTGCAAGTCTGGGCCTTTGGCCCCACCACTCGGCCAGCCTGGCAGCCCCTGTAGGATGGAGGTTCCACGAGCAGCGGTCACCTCTTCTGCAGCCTGGGCTCTGACAGCCCAAGTGGACCGGCGGGCCGGGCCCCCCACGCAGGCCGCTGCCGGGTGCTCATGGGCTCCAGGCCGCTTCAAAACTGCCGGCAGGACAGGTGACCTGGGCTGCCGGGAACCCCGAGGGTGAAAAGGAGTCCTGCCACTCCTTCCCCAGGAAGGCCATGGGGACAGAACTTAGTCCCCTAGGTGCAGCTGGAGGAAATGGCCGTCAAGAGCCGGAAGTAAATGTTCCCAGTGTCCCAGCATCCAGCTGAGGCTGCATCGGTGACATCCTGGTTCAGGCTCCGCCCCTGCCCAAGTCCATGTCCAGTCCAGGTCCTGTCTTCAGGTAGACCCGCCCCAGAGCAAGTCCACGTCCAGTCCAGGTCCTGTCTTCAGGTAGACCCGCCCCAGAGCAAGTCCACGTCCAGTCCAGGTCCTGTCTTCAGGTAGACCCGCCCCTGCCCAAGTCCACGTCCAGTCCAGGTCCTGTCTTAAGGAAGACCCGCCCCCTGCCCAAGTCCACGTCCAGTCCAGGTCCTGTCTTCAGGTAGACCCGCCCCTGCCCAAGTCCACGTCCAGTCCAGGTGCTGTCTTCAGGTAGACCCGCCCCAGAGCAAGTCCACGTCCAGTCCAGGTCCTGTCTTCAGGTAGACCCGCCCCAGAGCAAGTCCACGTCCAGTCCAGGTCCTGTCTTCAGGTAGACCCGCCCCTGCCCAAGTCCACGTCCAGTCCAGGTCCTGTCTTCAGGTAGACCCGCCCCAGAGCAAGCCACCTCCAGTCCAGGTCCTGTCTTCAGGTAGACCCGCCCCAGAGCAAGTCCCCGTCCAATACAGGTCCTGTCTTCAGGTAGACCCGCCCCAGAGCAAGTCCATGTCCAGTCCAGGTCCTGTCTTCAGGAAGACCTGCCCCAGAGCAAGTCCACGTCCAGTCCAGGTCCTGTCTTCAGGTAGACCCGCCCCAGAGCAAGTCCACGTCCAGTCCAGGTCCTGTCTTCAGGAAGACCCGCCCCAGAGCAAGTCCATGTCCAGTCCAGGTCCTGTCTTCAGGTAGACCCGCCCCAGAGCAAGTCCACGTCCAGTCCAGGTCCTGTCTTCAGGTAGACCCGCCCCAGAGCAAGTCCACGTCCAGTCCAGGTCCTGTCTTCAGGTAGACCCGCCCCAGAGCAAGCCACGTCCAGTCCAGGTCCTGTCTTCAGGTAGACCCGCCCCAGAGCAAGTCCCCGTCCAATACAGGTCCTGTCTTCAGGTAGACCCGCCCCAGAGCAAGTCCATGTCCAGTCCAGGTCCTGTCTTCAGGAAGACCTGCCCCAGAGCAAGTCCACGTCCAGTCCAGGTCCTGTCTTCAGGTAGACCCGCCCCAGAGCAAGTCCACGTCCAGTCCAGGTCCTGTCTTCAGGAAGACCCGCCCCAGAGCAAGTCCACGTCCAGTCCAGGTCCTGTCTTCAGGAAGACCCGCCCCAGAGCAAGTCCATGTCCAGTCCAGGTCCTGTCTTCAGGTAGACCCGCCCCAGAGCAAGTCCATGTCCAGTCCAGGTCCTGTCTTCAGGTAGACCCGCCCCCAGAGCAAGTCCACGTCCAGTCCAGGTCCTGTCTTCGGGTGGACCCTCCCCAAGGCCCCAGCAGAAGCCCACGCCTACTTATCGGTCCTGCCTTTCAGTGACCCCAGGAATGGCTGGCAGCTCCCTGAGGTGAATTTTGGGCACAGGTGATTTCCCTCACTGCATCGGGAATTTGCAGCCCTAGATTATCTTGGTTCCTCCCTGGGTGCTGAACAGCCCACCTAGGACACACAGCCAATGGTGGGAGTGGCCGGTTTCAAGGTGGAGCAGCAGCTGCTGCCTCCAGACATGTCTCCCTCAGGTGGTCTTGTGACCCATCTTCCTCTGCAGTTCAATACTTGAATATTAACAAGAATTCTCAGAAGACTTATTGTTTGTATAAAGAATCATCCAGTTTCAACTATCAAGTTTTTCTCAGCAAATCTATCTCCTGGAGGGAGAGGGTAACCAAACAAGTCTGGGAATACTTTCAAAGCACATTGTCATGACCTGTGAGAATTTAGGCAAAAAGGTTACTCCACCCTTGCATAAAGGCAGGCAGATTGTACTCTTCACCCTTTGTCCTCAATATAGGCCTTTCGAGTATAACTCTGTTAGACCCCAGACTCATATTGGTTTCCCACAATACCTAACATAGAAGTTATTAATATTCACTTATCCAGCAGGCATTCTAGTGATGGCAAGACAATGAGAATTTAAAGACAAAGGTATAGAGCTCACAAGTGTGGCACAGGAAGTTTGACCTGTAGCATAGTAAAATCCAATTATTTGCTTAGAACTTAAGTGAAATCTACCATCACACCCAAAAGACTTACAGCAATAAATGTTATTTAAAAAAATTAATGTGAAAGTGTGGTCAAGAAAATTACAATTTAGAGATTTTGTGTTTGCACCTAGGATTCTCCTGGTAGAGGATTACAATCGCACAAAACCTAGATACATAAGGCCATATAGGATGAGGCTAAATGAAAGGATCTCCAGAATATGGAAACAAGAGCTTTATCTTGTGTGATTATTGTTCTTAATGTACTATGTTATTTCTCTTCTCTTTTGTTGCCCTTTGGTTAATCTCATATCATTACAATATCTGACTTTGTTGCCAGGCATAATGTACATACATTTATTTTGTTTATTTGAAATAAGAAATGGAAGGGGATAAAACAAGATGATCGGGTGGGGAAGGGGAATGAGGACAAAAACATGAGGAGTATCAGTGTGTGAGAATTAATGCGCCTACTATCTGGCAAATATAACTGTAAACCCACTATATATTACAATAACAAAACCACATAGAAAAATATTTTGTGTTTGAACAAAATTTTATTGACACAATTTTATTCATGAAACAGAGTTCATTTTTAAAGTTTACAGGTCCATAAAATTATTTGCTGACATTTAATTGTAAGCATATGAGCTCCAGCATGGAGGGTAAGCTTGAGATGGTGCAGGACAATCAGGTTTTGCGAGGTGAAATCACGCAGGTGGTGAGCATGGCCAGTGATGTGTCTAGACAGCAGTGTTCATTTACAAACCAGTTCAGATGCCGCTTCCACAGAAACTTAAAATATGCTAATTTCCATATCCTTATGGAGTCAAGTTACACAAAACATAACTTTTCTCATCGTACCTTTGTGCCTATTTTAGCACTATTCAAAAGAGTTGAAGCTGGACACCAGTGGCTCTCACCTGCAATCTTCACTAGTCAGGAGACGAGATCTGAGGATCACAGTTCAAAGTAGCATAGGCAGGAAATACATGGCACAGTACTCTCCAATTGATCACCAGAAAAACGGAAGTGGCATTGAAGCTCAAAGTGGTAGAGCCCTAGCCTTGAGCTGAAGAGCTCAGGGAAAGAGCCCAGGCCCAGAGTTCTGGTCTCACAACAACAACAACAACAAAAATGTTGAAACACAGGAATCAAAACTATTGCCTACTCATCAATGAGTATATACAAAACTGCTATATGTGGACAAAATGAGGAATGAGTCTGCTCTAAAAATGGAGTGAAATCATTATGAGGACAATGGATAGGAGAACTCATCATGCTAAGCCAAATACATCACACTGAGAGCCAAATGTCACATCTTCTCTCCATTTTGTAAATCTAGACTTTAAAGATGAATAATAGGAATGTACAAGAGGACCTTTTGCAGTAAGGGCAGCAGTGGGGAGTGAGGACATGACAAGAGAAGGTATGGGACATGTATAAAATGCTCTTCAGTATACTATCTGATAAACATTAATAAAGTCAGAGCAACTGTTGAAATTATCCCACGAATGGAGAACACAAGTATGGAGGATACTGGAAGCCCCACTGTGAACAAAAAAGACATAACAATAACAAACAAACAAAAACAGCTGCCCAGGCACCATGGCTCCTGCCTGTAATCTTAGCTACTCAGGAAGTTGAGATCTGAGGATCACGGTTCAAATCCAGCTCAGGTTCTAAAGTCAATGAGACTCTTATCTCAAATTAACGACTACAAAATCGGAAGTGGCACTGGGGCTCCAGGGTAGGGCAAGAGCTTTAGCTTTGAGCTGAAAGGGCTCAGGGACAACACCCTGTCCCATGACCAAAAAAAAAAAAAAAAAACCTGTAGCAATTCAGAATGAGACCTAGAGGTTTTAAAAAATGCCAAGATCTCCAATTCTTTTATGAACACTGAATGGTAGCAATCTTAACTGAATACATACAAGGCAGTCAAACAAGTCAGGATGTCAAAAACTGAAGAATAATCATTCAAATACCGCAAGCCAGTGGAAAACATTGACGCAACTGACCCTGCTCAGGTACTGGTCCAGGCTCTCAACTGAAGTGTATGCATTTGAGGAAGAAGTCACATGGTTTTCTCCAGGAGAGAAACTTCCCTTCAATTCTGCAACATGTGGAAGTTTTTCTGTAGAATAGCCCTCGCTGCTAGGCCTTGTGACAGGAGTATGGGCAAGAGACTGAGTGTGTGCAATCACCAAGGAAATTCCTTCAATGGCCTCCTTCATGCTGTCCACAGTCCTGTGAGGTTTGCCAAGGAGAAATACCAGCATTTCATTAGTCAATAAAGAACTCCTAAGGAACTTGCATTTCTGAGAACCAGAACAAAAGAATAAATGAAAAATGCCTTTGCATCCATAGTGTTAGTAATATTGGAAATATGTCATAACATGGCTGAGTGCTGAGGAGCTGTGAATGAAGATTCTTTCTATGAGTATTTTTGAGATATTGATCAACTCATGTTTTAATTTTATAATCCTTTACATAAAAATATTTGTTGAAAGTAATTAAATAGGAACATATAAAATTATTTATATACAGAATATTTTTTCTGGCAGCATCAACAAATAGCATATTCAAAATGTTTTGCTTTAAAATGAGATCTCAGTATATTCTCCTTTTAGGAAGTCATTAAAATTGTGATTTAAGAAATATGCCTTTAATCATTACATGTATCAGTGATAAACTAACTTGTCCCAAACTGTCAAACACTACATATAGATAGGCATTTACCTCAAAATGACAAAATTCTCCTTCCTGTTCTTCACACTGTAACTGTGATAACATATTCTTTGCTTTTTTTTTTGCTCCTTGTCTTGGCATCTCCACATATTTCCCAAGCATATTCTCATATGTATTTTACATATGAATGAAGTGCATTCTGGATGAAATAACCAACCTGAAAGAAAACAAGGGAAAAAGCTATGTCAGGTTGTGTTATTTTTTTATTATAAAGGAACACATATTTTCTCATCCACTCTCTGTCCAAGTGCATAAAGAGGTTCTACTTCATGAAACAACTACATGAAGATCTGCAGGTAGATGAGTTACATCCTTGTTCTGGGTTAGCTTAGAGACTAGGGCAATGGAAAGGCAGAAAAATGGCCACTATCGATTCACTAGATGCTGGAATAAAATGCATTTTCTCCTAGGAATTGACCTTCTTTAGGCACAGGAGTACTTTCCAGAAGAAAATAGCTACATTGATAGCTAAACACTAAAAAGGAAGCAAGAAGAGAGACTATGAACTGGCATTTATCCAGTCTACAATATTTACTGATGCTTCATGGCAGTCTGTTTCTACCTAAGGTGGAGTAAGCTGCACTGAGCTCTGTTTCTGTATGAAGCCAATCCAAAAATATTCAAGCAAACCACATTAAAGAACTTTGAAGACAACCTATTTGAGAGAATGGAGTCAGTGAATGCACAGACCAAGGCAAAGAAAGAAGGGAGCTAGGTGGTGCACACTCCAAGTTCCCAAGATGCAATGGTGAGTGAAACAGGCTGATGGAAGCGAGGAGGATGAGTGTCAAGTGACAGCGCACTGGAGAGTTCAGAGTGGTATGAGGGAAATCCAGGAGAGCTACACAGGACCCCCTTGCATATGTAACGGAGCAGTGGATCACGTGTGTTCAGAAAGGAGCCTGACATTGAGGAATAAAACACATGAAGAGATGACAGGAAACTACCTATTGTTCACACACTGCCAGGAAGTGATGTCTTTACAGAACAGAGGACATCAGAGATGCCTTGCTACAGCAGGGCAAAATTAACACTCCATAAATCCTGCCCTGAAATATCCAACAATTTATAAAACCAAGAGAGGAAGAACCAACTTTCTTGTAAGTGATCTAATTATTGCCAAAAATAGGGCTCAAGAAATCTAATTACACATTACAGCGATAAAAGTTTGAAATCATACGGAAGGTTGATGAGCATAGCGAATGTTAACCCATGTGTTAAACATGGGTTTTATCTGAGTAGTCCTAATTACAAGTCATTTGTTTTCCTCTGACATTTCTTACAAGTGAATAAAAGAAAGAAACCCCATGCCAATAGATATGCATGCCAGTAATTCATCTCTTATAATCCTATTTACTCAAGAGGCTCAGAGGATCTTGGTTCATAGCTACCAGGGGTAGGTAAATATAGAAGAACTTTACCTTCAGTTAGTCATCAAAAAACTAGAAAGTAGAGGATCAAGTGGTACAGAGCCAGCCATAAGTAAACAACCAAGCAAGTTTTTGAGGATTGGATTTCAAGCCTTACTATACACACACACACAGTGATCAAATTAGTGCCAGAAAGTATCCTCTCTAAGAAGGAATCTAGGGCTGGGAGTTTGGCCTAGTGGTAGAGTGCTTGCCTAGCATGCACGAAGACCCGGGTTCAATTCCTCGTTACCACATACATATATACAAAAAAGCCAGAAGTGGTGCTGAAGCTCAAGTGATAGAGCTCTAGCCTTGAGAAAGTCCAAGGACAGTGCTCAAGCCCTGAGCTCAAAGCCCAAGACTGGCAAAAAAAAAAAAGAAGGAATCTATTAGGCTGAAGAGACCCCTCTCTAGATTTCCCCCTAATTTCCTGAGTAAGCTGTGGGCTGTAAATTCCTGACAGAAGAACAAAGGCAAGAAACCAGGTGGAAATGTTACAATTTTATTGGCCTCTTGCATATGGCCAGCTTGTGCCTTATGGTCAAATTACTAAAAAAAAAAAAAACCCTGCTAACTGAAGGGTCGGGGCTCTCAATTCTAACCTGCTGTGTGGCTGATGATTAGGAGCCCAGGCTCAAGCTTGCAATAAAAGGCTCTCAGGTGTTTACATCAGCTCCTAGCTACTCAGGAGGCTGAAATGTGAGGAACAAGGTTCAAAGCCAGCCCCAGAACAAAAGGACTTGAGACACTTTATCTTCAATTAATCTCTAGAAAGTGGGAAGTGGGGCTTGGCTCAAGAGTAGGGAAGCTGAAGAACTCAAGGACAACACCTAGGGTAGGGTGGTAAACTTGAGCTGAAGAGCTCAGGGACAGTGCCCAGGCCCAGTTCAAGACCCATGACCCACCCCCCAAAAATTACAAGATGTGGTTTAACAGATGCCAGAGGAAATAAAAGTAGTTTTCACAGATATTAAAACTCCATCTTGCACACTGAAGTCATCATACAGAGAAAATCAGAGCTTTTATATTTGTGTTTATTCTTTATTTAACTTAAACTACTATAGTTGAGTATCAAATACATATTTTAAGTACTAATATCTTCACTGGGCTAGAAATAAAATATGAAAACACTTTCTAGAAGAAAAATTGCTTATGTCTCAAAAGATGATATTGATATAATCAGAGGGATCCTAATACTGAATTAAGCAAAAGAAAAAGTATCATCAGCTGGGCTCTAGTGCCTCACAACTGTAATCTTAACTACTCAGGAGGCCGAGGTCTCAGAATCCCTGCTTGAAATCAGCTTAGGAATCAAAGTCTATGGGACTTATCTCCAACAAACCTCCAAAAAAACTAGAAGTGGAGCTGTGGCTCAAATGGGAAAGTGCTAACCAGGAGCAAAAACATGTAGGTGCCCAGCTCTGAGTTAAAGCCATAGGATCATCACCAACAAGCAACACCAACAAGAAGAAAAACAAGTGTTTTCCTAGATACAAAAGGACCCAAGAGGGTATTAATCTATTTATTAAGGAAAAGCTTTCTCTGGCAAGAAAGCAGTAAATCATGTGAGAGAGTTCAATGGAAATTTTCTTCTGTACATTAGCTTTATTCTTTTTCTTTTTTTAATTTTTTTATTGTAATTAATAAAAGGGTTACATGATATTTGCCAGATAGAAGGTTCATTAATTCACATACATTGATACCCTTTCACATGTCTTGGTACCCATTACCCTCCCCCCCACACCCCCCACCCATCTTGGTTTTCCCCCCTTCCCTATCAAATTTCAAATAACCAAATACAAATAAATTCAATATATCAGATAACAAAGTGAGATTCTGTAACAATATGAGGTACCCAAGGGACAGCAAAGGAGATGAGAGACAACATAGTACATTAAGGACAACAATCATTTGTTATATGGCTTTTGTTTCAATATCCTGGAGGTCCTTTCAATTAGCTTCATACTATATGGCCTTACATATCAAGATTTTGCTCTATTGCAGATCTCTGCTAGTAGAGCCCGAGGTTTCTACTGATTATGATGAATGAGGGAAACCATTGAGCCTAAGTTCCTTTGAGTCTGGCTTACTTCACTTAATATGATTTTTTCTAAGTCTTTACATTTCCTATCAAATGGGGTGATGTCATTCTTTCTGACAGCAGCATAGAATTCCATTGTGTACAATACCACAACTTGTTGATCCACTCATCAACTGAGGGACATCTAGGTTGGTTCCATATCTTTGCTATGGTGAATAGTGCTGCAATGAACATTGTTGTGCCAGTGGATTTAGTATGCCCTTGTTTCTGGATGGTTGGGTAAATGCCAAGTAGTGGAATTGCTGGGTCATAGGGGAGTTCTATGTTTAGCCTTTTGAGGCACTGCCACACTGCTTTCCATAGTGGTTGAACGAGTTTGCACTCCCACCAACAGTGTAGTAGTGATCCCTCCTGGCCACATCCCCTCCAGCATCTGTTATTATTCGTTTTCCTGATCCTGGCCATTCTAATTGGAGTGAGGTGGAATCTTAGAGTTGTTTTGATTTGCATTTCTTTTATGACCAGAGATGTTGAGCATTTCTTCATGTGTCTATAGGCCATTTTTGTTTCTTCTTCAGAGAAGACTCTCTTTAAGACTTTGGCGCATTTTTAATGGGATGGTTGTTACTTTGGAGATTAGTTTTGGAGTGATTCAATTTTTTGAGTTGTTGATATATTTTAGATTGTACATTAGCTTTAAATACTATGTTTGAGCCAGGAGTTTGACCTATTGGTAAGAGTGCTTGTGTATCCCATATCACGTGTCATGTTTGATTCCTCGGTATCACATACGTAGAAAAAGGTGGAAGTGGTGCTGTGGCTCAAGGGCTAGAACACTGTCCTTGAGAACATAAGGACAGTATTCAGGCCCTGAGTTCAAGTCGTAAGCCTGGCAAAAAACAAAAAGGAAGAAAAGAGAAAGAAAGAAAAAAGAAAGAAAGAATGAATGAAAGAAAGGAATAAGGAAGGAGGGAAGGAAGGAAGGAAGGAAGGAAGGAAGGAAGGAAGGAAGGAAAGAAGGAACTACAGCCAAGCACAGTGTCTCATGCCTGTAATCTTAGCTCTTCAGGAGTCTGAGATCTGAGAATCTCTATTCAAAGCCAGATCAGGCACTAAAGACCCTGAAGACTGTGAGACTCTTCTCTCCAATTAACCACTAGGAAATGGGAAATGGCACTGTGGCCAAGGGGTAGGGCAGTAGCCTTAAACTGAAATGCTAAGGGACAGCACCCAAGCCCAGAATCCAAGCCCAACAGCCAAAAACGGAAGAAAATACCATTTACAGCTTTCCTCTGTGAATAAAAAAAGTATAATAAGCTTTAAAAAAAAAGGCAAAAGGACAGTTGCTTGCTTAATCCCTTTATCTTTCTTTCTTTGGCTTTCAGATTTAGCTGGTTTCAGCCTTTAAACTGAGGGCCTCTCTTACCCTTTCTCGCCTTTCTATACACACTTGGCCTTTACCTCATGAGGTACACTGTCTGCCTCCTTTTTTTACTACTTATTGTGGATAGGGAGTCTCCCAGACTTTTGTGATGGGTTGGCTTTGAACTTGGACCTACCAATTCCCAGACTCTTGATTAACAAAAGTATAAGCTGTATATGGTAAGAAGAGTTACTTCTTTTTTTTTTTGCTAGTCCTGGGGCATGAACTCAGGGCCTGAGCACTGTCTTTAGGCTTTTTCCTCAAGGTTAGTTCTCTACCACTTGAGGCAAAACACCACTTCGGTGTATGTGGCACCAAGGAATCAAATCCTGGTCTTCATGCATGCTAGGCAAGCACTCTACCACTAGGCCAAACTCCTATCCCAAGAAGAGCTGCTTTTTAAATGTGAGAAATCTCCTTGTCCTCCCGCTGTCATTCCTTTCTGTTCATTATAACAATGTAGATGCCAGGATAATGGTATCTTTCTAGCTGACACCTGCTCAGCCCCTGACTGTCAGGATAAAATGATGAACCTAGGCATGCTCTGCTCATCTCCCTGGATGATGATCCTCCTAGAGATTCACTCATCTGTCAGCTTTCTTTCCATGGAGGATCAATGTCATATTAGGGAACCTGTTGTCTGAGTAGGGAATTTTCTTCCTTCTGGCTTCCATCTCAGGTACAAAGGAAATGTAAATCCTTCTCAACATCTTCACTGGAAGGGGTTCTAGAGCTAAAAATTCTTTGCTGACAGATTCCTTCTCTGTCATGTCAATACAATGCAAACATGCATGGTTTGTTTCCTGATGGTGTCTCCATAGCTAACTATTCAGAAAGGGAAACTGATTCAGTTTTGAATACACAACACAATTTTAACATGGCATGAAGCCATGATTTCTAAGTTTCTATTGGATATATGGATTAATGGTTTTCTTCCACTTGGTTATAGTCTATACAGGGTCTTTCATCTGTGTATACTCACAGCAGAAAGTCCAGTGTGAATCTATGCTAAGCTATATTTATATCAGTCTATAAAAATGTGGTTGTATTTTCTGATCCAATTCATTAAAATGAAATATTCTGGGTTTTTTGTAATATTCAGCACCCTTCCCAATCATCTCCTTCAGACACATGTCAGACTCTTCTCTCCCTCAAGCCACACATGTAAGGCACGCATACCACATGATATATTTCTGTTCCAGTCTTTGGCATTAATGATTTTAATATGAAATTATGAATTGGGAGCCATTAAGAATTATTTCCCTTTGATAAGAAGCTAAGGGTTAATGACAAAATAGGATTCTTAATTCTGACTAATTAGTCAGTCTTTGATTTGGATTTAAAGTTTTATCACATGAGGCATATTTATTATCAGAAGCACAAATCAATCACACATTTTGAGCATAACTCTAAAGATCATACTTAATATGATGCTGATATTTCTTAAGTGTTTTAGTAAGTACTCATACTTGCAAAAATAATTATAGCAGTTGCTGATTTGACCTATTAATTGTTCAGGGTAGTCTGGGAAGTAAATTCCTTTGGCTACATTATTGAAAATACAAAACCCACTTATACGAGAAGATAGAATATAAATAATGAACATACCAAAGGCTGGATATGTTTCCTCACAACTGTCTTGCTCTTCTGATGCAATATACTGAATCACATCCTGTAAAGTCAGATAAATCAAGGTATTTACAGCAAAAGAAACACTGATCCTTAAATAAGAAATAACAAAAGTATATTTCCTCAGGTGTTCAATGTAATTCTTATTGGAATACTTTTATTTTTCCTTCAGGTATTACTTCAGTGACCTAGATCTTCATCATTTAAATATATACTGAATATCATGTAAGATGAACACACAGAAACATTTTGGTTATTAATTTGACACAAGTAAGCTAGCAGAATAAAAAGAAACAGTAGGGCTGGAATTGGGAGCAGTAGTATTCTAATGGTCTAGTGCTCACATAGCATGTATGAAGCCCTAGGTTCAATTCCTCAGTATCCCATACACCGAAAAAAAGCTGGAAATGGTGATGTGGCTCAGGTGATATAGTGCTAGCCTTGAGAAAGCCCAAGAACAATGCCCAAGCTGTGAGTTCTAGCCCCAGGACTGGCAAAAGACAGAGACAGAGACAGAGAGACAAAGAGAGAGAGACAGAGAGACAGAGAGAGAGAGGCACAAAATACCAAAATGAGGGCTGGGAGTATAGCCTCATGGTAGAGTGCTTGCCTAGCATGCAAGAAGCCCTGGGTTCAATTCCTTGGTACCATGTACATAGAAAAAGCTAGAAGTGGTGCTGTGGCGCAAGTGGTAGAACATTAGCCTTGAGAAAGTTCAAGACAGTGCCCAGGCTCTGAGTTCAAGCACCAGGACTGCCATTAAAAAAATACCAAAATGAGGGGCCGGGAGTTTGGTCTGGTGGTAGAGTGCTTGCCTAGCATGCATGAAGACCCAGGTTCAATTCCTAGTTACCACATAACAGTGCTCAGGCCCTGAGTCCACACCCTGGACTGGCAAAAAAAAAAACACCAAAATGAGCAAATTTAAAGTGCACGTTATTGTGTACTTCACATGAATAACCTATAAACACCTTGTTCCAATTTCTTTCACCTCAACAATAGGTATTTTCCCAAAGTATTTCTTCGATTACTTTGGCAAGTCTTTTCCTCATTAAAGACTTAGTCTACCATTTGTAACCTTCATTAAGGATTCCTTTTCCTCCTAGATGCCCACACTAACATTCTTTGAGGTTAGCTTAATTCTTTATCAAATTTTCACTGTGTCTATAACTCTCAGAATGGACAATATTTCCTTAGATGGTTTTCCCTTTCCTGCTGGTAAGGAGTTTTATACTGCCTTATTTTCCCTGACAAGCTCAGAAAGGAATGGCCTTGTGAGCATGTAGAATTAAGATTGTATTTTGGTCCAGTGATCAGACTCTTTCCAAATAGCTTTCTCAACATTAAGCGTGACACCTAAGGGAATAATTTATTACATTTCTAGGAAAAAAATGTTGTTCTTCATTTGCCCATAGCCATTTCTATACATAAACTTTGTTTTCCTGGATCTAGTACATTGTCTCTGAGTGAGCTTCATTATCATTTCCTTCCTCCTGTAAGCCCTATTGAAACTCATTATGGAACCCCATTCTGTGGAATTTATAGAATTTGATGATAAAAAATGGTCAATTTACAAGGTAACTTTTGACCTATAAAGAAAAAGGCTAATTCAATATGCTATTGTAATTATTCCTTGGATCTACCTTCTAAGCTTACCTTTATTATCTATCATTTGTTAGTGGCTCATATCTGTAACCCTATCTCCTCTGCAGACTGAGACTTCGGGATAATGGTTTGAAGCCAACCCAGTCAAGAAAGTCCATAAGACTTCAATAAACCACCAGAAAGCCATAAGTAGTGTGGCTCAAATGGTATAGCACTAACCGTGAGCAAGAAAACCCAGACCTTTCCCCACCCCAGTTCAGGACCCACTCCCCAAAATGAATGAACAAATTATTAGTTATAAGTAAACTATATATAAATAAACGTTTAAATTATAAATAAAGTACATATTTTAAGTTAAAGTCAATGTACGAGCAAACTCCAGATGCTCCTTTAGTAAGTCTACCAACAGCCCCTGTCCGTTGGCCTCCAACTGTGCTTTCCACAGGGATTCCAGGCAAGCAGCTCCCATGGTCCTCTGGGCAGGAGGGGCGTGTCTAAGTGCGGGTGGGTGGGGCCTTGGGGCGGGGCTTGGATGGACTGCAGTCCACCTGCAGGTTGCCAGCCCAGCTGGTAGGGGCATCCTCACTGAGCTCTGAGGGAAGGTCAGTGGAGCAAGAGCCAGCCGAACTCTGCTAAACCATCTGGAAGAAGATGGGTGAAAACCAGCTGGTTGCCACGAAATAGCTCTTGCACCCGCAGCACTGATCTCACAAACTTGGCCAGGATTTCTGTTCTTTTTGGTTCTTTCCATCTTCTTGTTAACTGAAGATAAGAGCTTCATACCCTTTGCAAACCAAGTTCAATTTGCACTGCAATCCTCAGATCTCAGCTTTCTGGGCAGCTAGAATTACAGGTGTGAGCCATCAATGTCCTGCAAAGCCTCTCCTCTTTAGAAGTTCACTCTCAGGTATTTGTTTCACGAATGGAAACTTGATTTCCAACATCTACCATTGCAAAAGCATGTGTTAACTAATAAAAAAATTTATCAGGCACCGAAAACCTCTCACCTATTCTGTCTAACAAATCTAACTAAAAGTAGTGATTTCCTGTCAGATATTTACATTGTCATAACTCTTGGGCATGTATGCCAGGACTGAGACTTAAACTCAGGGCCTTGCATTGTCCCTGAAGTTTTTGCTCAAGACTAGTACACTAGTGGTTAATTGGAAATAAGGGTCTCATGGAATTTCATGCATAGACTGGCTTTGAACCTCGATCTTCAGATCTCGATCTCCTGAGTAGCTAGGATCACAAACATGAGCCACCAGTGTCAGGCAATTTGATTTCTCTATTTCAAATAAATGAGAGTAGCTGCTTTCTTGGGGTTAATAATTTATCAGTAATATTTTACAATCTTTTTGTACAAACTAGGACTACAATTAATTCTCAATGTGAAAACACAACAGTTGTTGAATCCAGTGACTCACAACTATAATCCTTGCTACTCTGTAGGCTGAGGATAGTGGTTCAAAGCCTACCTCAGCAGAAAAGTCCATGAGACTCACATCTCCAATTAACCAGAAGAAAAGCTAGGGGTGAAAATGTAACTCAATTAGTAGTGAACTAATGTTGAGTGAAAAAAGACAAACAAGTGCCTTAGGTCCTCAATTGGTGCCACATTAAGGAAAGAGTAGGAGGAGGGAAAGAATCAGGAGGAAAGAGAAGAAGACGGTGAGAGAGAGGGAAAGGGGGAGAGAGAGAAGGAGAAGGAGAGGGGAAAGATACAACTACTGAAATTCAAAGTCTTCTTTTCAGTTTCTCTTAGTCTGCTGCCAACCTGCACTAGCCATCTGGCTGCTTTACCTGAGTCTCCCTTCGGGAAGAACTATGTGAGAAAGAGAGTAAGAGGCCTGGGAGGTAGCTGAGTCATGCCCAGAGAAGCAATCCAGCTCATTCTTGTGGACTTTGGACACGATCTTTACATTCGAATTTGACATCTTCCTACCTTAACCCAAAATATCACTCACACTATCTGCCCATATGCGTAAAGTTTCTCACTTGCCATTTACAAAATAACTGGAGCCTACCAGTAAATTTTGATCTTATCTTTATAAAGACATTACTGTAAGTTGCCAAATGTAAAAGTCTTACATCTATTTAAACCATCAAACTACAGCTGCTAAGGAAATGTACTTAACATGTAAAACACAGGAGGCCTGAGGTGTTATAAGCTGTAAGCATACTATTACACATTCTAAAGCAGCATATGAAGGCAAGGACAGTTTTATTAAAGAATTTCTATATTAGGGGAAGCATTCACTGAAATCTAGCTGTTATTTTTACAGCACATCATTAGCCAAAGATGAGTTAGTGATAACCAAGAATCATTTATGAGAAGTGTGTGTGTGTGTGTGTGTGTGTGTGTGTGTGTGTGTGTGTGTGTGTGTGTGTTTCTTCCTGGGAATCAAAGTCCTGGCCTTGTCCTTGTTTACCATAGGGCTTCACCTACATTTCTATTCATGACATTTTTGGGGGGAGGGGTAGCAGTGCTGGCACTTGAGCTCAAGGCCTTTTTATTCACCTAACATGTCCATTTTTCCATGATTGCCTGAGTCAAGGATTAAAGCAGTTTTAGAATTTCAGATGTGAATTTTGTTTTTCAAAGTGAAAGAGAAGCAGTAAAGGCTGGACTGTGGTTTGGAAAGAAATTGATAAGTCTTCCCCAATCCAATGTAAGTTCTGTAGTTAAGCACCCCCTGAAATTTTCATTTCATTTCAATGGAACTAATTGTACTCTGTCATGCTATCTGTGGCTGGTGGCTATTGTGTAAATGAATACAGATTGTACCACTTTCCCTATCTACCAGGGTAGCCTTCAGTTCTCTCTTATGCATTTGCAAAATGTCCTCAACAAATGAATGGATAGAAAGATGGATGATGGATGGAGAAATGGATAATGAATGATTGTCTGTATGGGAGGATGGAGAGCTGAATGGACGGATGGGTGGTTATGAGGTATGAATGGATCAATAGGTCAATGCGTGAATGAACAGCCTCAAATGTGCTTAACAAGGTTGCTAGTGCTGAAATTAGTATGCAATTTCTTTTCTTTTCTGATATTTAGTTCAATTTTTGGTAGGGCCTCTGTGTGCTAGGGAGTCTTTACCACACAGCTGTGCCCTCAGCCCAAAGCACTGCTTCCTGTCATCAAATTCCTTTGTATAATATCTTGTTGCATGGAGCAATTTGAGCATTCTTGGTGGGTGCTGAACAGCAGACATTATTCTTGGCTTGGAAATACCTACCCATTTCTTTCCAAATCCTTTCAGTCCTTACTGATCCTACTTTCAAATGGAAAAGCGAAATTCACATCTATGATCCCCAAACCAACTGAATTCCTGACTGAAGGGAGCAGGAAAAAAATTGACATATCACGTGAGGCAATATGACTTTTTTTATTAAAAAATAATTTTATTTAACAGGAATTAAACAATGTACAGAAAGAAAAGGTGCTGGTATCAAGATCTGTTTGTGTTCCTTCCCACGGCTTTCTGGTCTTCTTCAGCCATCGTGAGGCGCTTCTGAGCCCCTTCATCAGCCTCCTTGTCTGAGCGCTCCAGGACATGGCGAGACCGAGCCTTGTCCCACTGACGCATTTGCTCCACAAAGGCATCGCGTCCCGAAGGCGCTCTCCTTCTCTCCACCCGTCCTCTGATTCTGCTTTCGGTGTCCGTTCTTCATGCTCCCCTGTCTTCCTTTTCCTTTTTTTAGAAATGTCTTCCTCTTCTTCCTCCTCCTCATCACAGTGCTTCTTCCTGGGATGTTTCCGTTTTTTATGCTTTTTCTGGAGGCTGCTCTTACTCAGAATCCCACTTTCCTCACTGCTCTCTTCACTCTGTTCCAACAACTTGTAAGATCTGTTCTTCTCTAGCAGGGCTCGAGCCTCTCGCTCTGCGACCCTAGCTGGCTTTTCTACCACCGGCTTCCCTGGTACCTTGTGCCACAGCTGGATGGCGAAGTCCCGCGCGGGCGCGCTCAGGTCCAGCGCATCTTCCAGGTGCTGCAGGAACTCCTCCGCCGAGGCCTAGCGCTGCATCTTGGCCATGAGGAACCCCTGGAGGTGCCGCTGGCTCAGCCCCAGCACCAAGTGCAGCACCTCCTGCAACCTGTGCTCCTGCTCAGTCGGCTCCTCCATGGCCACTCACGCTCTTGGCTCCCAGCCGCGCAGCCTGCAGAGCCGAGGCTGAAGCTCCAAGCTTTGGCTCTGCAGCCACGCTGCCTCACAGGTGGGATTTAAACCGTCTCACGAACCGAACCTTCTTCCGGCACCGCCCGAGTCCAGACAGGATTTCAGAGTTATATTCTGATCCTGGATTAATTCCACCCTAAAGGGGGTGGGAGCCTGGGGGTAGACTAAGGATTATGCAAATTGTCAGCGGTTTACGGTTTAGCTTTAGTTTGGTAGAGGATGCAGAGTACCTGGCTTCTTGGTGATTAAGAGTCCATCATTATGGTACCAAGTGAATAAGAAAAAATAGAGAAAGCTATTCCCTTACTGGCATGCTATCCAAGGTATTAGATTACTATGTTGGGTGTAAATCCTGAATTTGTTACTTTACTAATTTTTTGATATATCTAATTGTCCAAACTTCTAATTTCCCAGGAAAATAGGAGTAATGATAGCACTTGAATTATGAGGACTAAATGAATTTACTATTGAAGAGCTTCTAGGCAGTGCGATTTATTATGATTGGGCTCCATAAATGTTACTATTTTTAGAATTATCATGAATAACTCTCTAAAGTAGCTACCGAAGTATACTAATAACTTTGCTCTTCTATGATATTGAAAAGTCTATTTTCCTTTTTAAAATTTGTGTGTGCATGTGTGCATATGTATGTATGTGTGTGTGTGAGAGAGAGAGAGAGAGCAAAAGAGAGAGAGAGGGAGAGAGAGAAAAAGAGAGAGAGAGAGAGGGAGACAGAGAGAGAGAGAGGGAGGGAGAGAGAGGGGGAGAGCCCATACATGCGGGAATGTACCTGGGTATGTGCCCATTATGTGCTTGAACTCAGGGCCAGGGCACTGTCATGAGCTTTTTGGCTCTAGTGTAGTGTTCTACCACTTAATCCACTTCTTACTTTTTTGGGGACGTGATTAACTGGACATCTGAATCACATACATTCCTGACCAGGCAGTCTTTGAACTGGGATCCTCAAATCTTAGCCTTCTGAGTAGCTAGGATTACAGGCATGAGGCATTATCTCCCAGTTGAAACATCTTTGGAAAATCTTTTCTGCATTACATTTAATTAGTACATTATATTTAATTAGTGGTTTCAATCGAACATGTCACTTTCTGAGTGCAATGCATGTTGATCCATGCCACGCCTTCAATCATTTTTCCCAATTTCTCCCAATCTTTTCCATTTCTCAAGTTACCTAGGTCCATTTTGATATAAAATTCCTCACTCTTCCTCTCTCTCTGGATCAATCTGATGTAGGGCATCTGAGCTGTTTCCTTAACATGGTTGTATAGTAATTAGTGCATCAATGAACATGGAGGTATATATATATATATATATATATATATATATATATATATATATATATATCTTTATTGTATACTGACTTTCAGTCTTTTGGATAAATTCCCAAGAGGGTTACTGCTGGAACATAAGTAGTTCTAAATACCTATCTTACCTGAAAACTCTTTTTAAAATTTAAAGAGCTTGTAACATAGTGTATTGGAAATAAATTATTTTCACTATAGACTATTAGAGGTAGAATGATGTAAATTATATGCATATTTTTCTAGCAGTACTTTTTTATTTTTCTGCTGGTCATGGGGTTTGAACTCTGGGCCTGGGCACAATCCCTTTGCTCTTCAGCTCAAGGCTATTGCCCTGGCCCTTGAGCCAGGGGCCACTTCCGGTTTTCCTAGTGGTTACTTGGAGATAACAGTCTCATGGTATTTAGTACCCTGGCTGGCTTTGAACCCAGATCCTCAGATCTCATCCTCTTGTGTAGCTAGGATTACAGGAGTGAGCCACCACTCCTGGCTTTTTTGTAGCAATTCTGAAAAATGGATACACAGGGAAGAAAGAAAATGAGTTGAGAGAAGGCCAGTAGTTGTGGAGACATACAATTGGTAAATTCATAAACTAGCCAATTCAAGATTATGATGTATGTACATATGTATACATGCATTGATGAGTTCATAGAAACATACACACTCTGAAGACAGGTTACTATTACCAATATATAATTTATTTAATAAACATACAGAAAATTTAAACAGTGATGGGTATAAAGATAGTGTGTTTGTCACTGAAAGACTTCTTCAAAGAATATATCTACAGCAAAGTCTGGACGATATATGTTCCATGTCTTTTCTTTATGTGGATTGTCCAGGTCAGCTCGTGTTAAATAAAGTCTAAGGACAGGAAAAAAAGTCATTACATTTTCTTTTAGGGCTTACAGTATGTGATTGTAGTTCTTAATGTACTATGTTATTTCTCTTCTCGTTTTTTTGCCCTTATGGTTTTTCTCATGTTGTTACTGTGTGTGACTTGCTACCTGGTATATTGTATACACATTTATTTGTTTATTTGAAACAGGGAAGGGATGGGGGGAAAAGAGAGGACTGGGAGGTGGAGGAGGGGACAAAAGCATGAGAAGGGGTACAATTATATGAGAAGTAATGCACCTACTACCTGAGGAATATAACTATAATCCATCTTTACATTCTCCCGACATTAAAAAAAGAACAATAAAACCAAAACAGAATAGTCATCCAATAGCACACCCTTGTTTACAAAGAGACTTGCTGGCTGCAACCAGGATTTAAGTCCTACTTGTCTTCACTACTTAGCCCATTCTGCCTCTTTGGAATGACATAAAAGACCTTAATCTTCAGAAACAAATTGATCAGTCACAACATGCCTGTTAGAGAATTACTGACACCCACATTGAGCATATTATCTAAGTGTTTTGTAAAACTTTTTAAATTTCATTTGTCAGGTAGTAGGAGGTGCAGGTCTTCTCACACATTAATACACCTTCTCATGTGTTTCTCCCTGTTTCCCTCCACACACCCCCTTCCAATCATGTTGTTTCGCCCCTTTCCCTACTTCAAATAAACAAACAAACATATATTCTAAGTGTTTATAATTAACAAAAGTTACCAAGGGGCTGGGAGTTTGGCCTAGTGTAAGAGTGTTTGCCTAGCATGCATGAAGACCCAGGATCAATGACTCAGTACCACATACATAGGAAAAGCTGACAGTGGTGCTGTGGATCAAGTGGTAGGACTCTAGCCTTGAGAAGGCCAAAGAACAGTGCAGAAGCCATGAGTTCAAGCCCCAGGACTGTCACAATAATTACCAAGACATAATTGGGTGTATAATGAAACCTCGTAATTAAATAGTGTTCTGGGGTTTTTTTTGTATTTGTCTTTGTTTACATTAATGTCAGTAGTGGGGTTTCTACTCCCGACCTTGAGTTCTCAATAAACTTTCTCTGCTCAAGCTGACCCTCTCTTACTTGAGCTCCAGTTGCATTTCTGATTTTTCAAGGACTCATTGGAGATAAGTGTGACATAGACATGCCTGCCCAGGCTAGCTTCAAACTGTTCCTCAGATCTCAGCCTCCTGTGTAGCTAGAATGACAGGTCACTGAGCCACCAGTGCCCAGCTATATCGCCCTGAATCGGTGAAATGATGTTTTTGTCTAAGCCACAATCTCATCAGTGTAAAAAAGATTTATCAAGGGCCGGGAGTTTGGCCTAGTGGTTAAAGTGCTTGCCTAGCATGTATGAAGACCCGGGTTCGATTCCTCGGTACCACATACATAGAAAAAAAACGGAATTGGGCCGGGAGTTTGGCCTAGTGGTTAAAGTGCTTGCCTACCATGCATGAAGACCCAGGTTCGATTCCTTGGTATCACATAAGTACAAAAAAGCCAGAAATGGTGCTGAGGCTCAAGTGGTAGAGCTCTAGCCTTGAGAAAGTCCAAGGACAGTGCTCAGGCCCTGAGCTCAAGCCCAGGACTGGCAAAAAAAAAAAAAAAGAAAAAAGCCGGAAGTGGTGCTGAGGCTCAAGTGGTAGAGCTCTAGCCTTGAGAAAGTCCAAGGACAGTGCTCAGGCCCTGAGCTCAAGCCCAGGACTGGCAAAAAAAAAGATTTATCAAGCAAGGAAAAAATGATACCAATTTTCCAGAAATGACTACAAAAAGGAGGATCCAATGTTCTTATAATCTCCAATGAGATGATGGTGCTGGAAAGGACAAAGCTATCCTTTAGCAAGAACCAGTTTGACAAGAAGCAACAAGTAAACACCCTGCCTTTGTCGAGGACTTTGCTCAAGAGACAGCTGGACACGTAGGAAAATTGATAGAATTTTTCCTTTAAATGTAGAATTTACTCTTTCCAAAATCAAATTGTATGTGAGTTACAAATCTGTAGAAATGAGGCTTTCTTGCTGCTGTCTTAATAGATTTGAGGTATTATCAGGCCCAGTTCAGATTTCAAGAGAAGTCTGGCACTGGATGTAACCAATACTATCCAGCTTCTGGCTTTTTCTATGTATGTGGTACCGAGGAATCAAATCTGGGTCTTTGTGCATGTTAGACAAGCACTCTACCACTAGGACAAACTCATGACCCAAGGTCTTCATTCTCCTCCCCGCCCCCCCCTCTCTCTCTCTCTCCCTCTTGGTGGGTCATGGGGCCTGAGTGTTGTCCCTGAGCTCTACAACCCAAGAATAACACCTTACCCTTAACTCAACCCCTATTTCCCTTTTCTAGAGGTTAATTGGAGATAAGAGTCTCAGGTCCTTTAGTGCCCAGGGTGGCTTTGAGCCTTCATCTTCAGATCAGGCTCTTGAGTAGCTAGGATAATAGGCCTGAGCCACCTCCCCCAGCTCCAAGGTCTTCATATCTATCCTCACACTTTTCTGAGGACATGGCAACAGTCATTTCTGCCTTGATGTGAATGATCTAGAAAGTGTTTTTCTTTTTACCACCACAGGTCAATACTCCTGAAAACTGAGTCTTTGTAGGTTCAGGAATGAGCTTCTAGATAAAGTAGTAGGTTCTTAGCAATAATACATCATTCAGTCATGAGGAAACCTTTTCAAAGGGGATGTTAACCAAACAATGCTTTTGAAATTGTTAATAGTTCTCAGGCCTTAAAACTTCTGTCCTACATGGAAATGTGCTTACAGCAGAAGAAAGCCAGCTAAAGCCTCCCTAGACTAATCCCACAATCATGACCCAATAAAGTGACATCCACTTAGACCTTTCTATATTCCAGGAACCGGGTAGATGTACACTTCGTGAGAGAACTTGATCATTATTATGATCTGGGTAATTGCCTCTTCACTGACACATTGCCTCATGGTAGGGGATAGGAAATGTTTGCTTAAGCAATTCTTTATTTTTGTAGAAAATGAGCTTAGTATAGTAGGCAAAGGAATTGCCAATCTGTCTTACAATCTGTCCTTACCTGTTTTTCTCTATGAGAGATGTATGGAACCACATGAAGAATGCGCAGTCATCATAATAGTTTGGAAGCTTCTAAAAACACATGATTAAAGAAAGAGGTGATTTGTATAATAAAATGGATACCAAAAACTAATAATTGCATTGGGGTTGATGTTCCTTCCTTCTGCCTTTTTGTGTACATCAATTGCAACATCCTATCTATTACAATGTACTCAGAGGCTTGAAGAGAATACTTTTTCATTAAAAATATAAAGGATCAAAATTACTACAATGAAATAGAAAACAAGTGTTCAGTTGGGTTTCATTAAAAGACATAATCAGGGTGAAAAAATATAGCACCAAAATAGAGGGAAACATAGGCATATTTTGTATCTGGATGGGATCTTGTATTCACAATATTTTTAATTCAAAAACTAATGTCTGAAAAACAAAAGCAGATGCAACAAACACCAAGGGTTTGAGCATATACTTCAGTTAGTCAGAGAGTATACCCCAAAGGTGGCAAGCACATGCAGAGCAGAGCTGGACGTCTACTGTCTCACCCACTAGGATCACCAACAAAATTCAGCAAAACCACAGACCACTGGAGTCCTCAGACCTTGCTGACACAAATGCCAAATGGGAAAGCAATGGTAGAAAAGCGTCTGTGGGTTTCTCAATAAGTTAAACATAGAATGACCATTTGGCACCAATTCAACTTCAGGGATGTTTTTATATGATTAATATAGACAATGATCTCTCAATCTGATTAGAACACCACTAAAGAATCAACTAAAGACCTATGTTTACACACACACACACACACACACACACACACCCCAAACATACTGTGATGAATTCTTCATCCTTTCTGTTTGCTCTGCTTTCATTTTGACTCTGTTAGGCTGGAATACCAGAAGCAGGGCACAGCCACCCCCAACAGTTTCCAGTCTCTGCTACCTCTCAGTTCCTCAGTGGGAATGAGCTAGACACTTGTCTCATGCACCCATTTTCTAGTGATCACCTGTCTATGTGAAAGCAGATACAATGCACTTGACCTAGTGACTCCATACTACCAGGGACCTCTGAAGATATGTCATAGTGACTACTTGTGTTACAGCACCTTGGACCACAATGAAACCTCCCATGGAAAACCTGCTAAGGTCACACCTGGCCCCCGAGAGAATGTTATTTGCTTCTAAGGTTGCCTTGTGTCCCTCTACTGGTCAGGTATCAGTTTCCCCTGGATGGCTCCCCTCCATCCACTGGCCCTGCAAGATGTGCTGCCTTTCCCTTCTCTGTCATAAACTGCTTCTCTTATTCACTGTGTTGTGTTTTCATGCTTTGTTGGTGACTTATGTAATAAGCATATACAACCTGCTCTATTCAGGGTTTTCCTAGAGTGATTAATTTGGTAGAAAGTCAGACAGCAGATATAGGTCATCTGTCAGTACAAACAAGCTTCCTGTGAGGAGCATCCATGGTCACCAGTGGGCCAATTAGACATGAAGCCACTCCCCACCAGGGTAAACAATCATCCTGTGAAAGACACACTGTACAGCATCCACAGCCATTTCACCTGGAGCTCCATCACAACAAAGCTGGAATGTATGGTCCTGTCCAGAGACAGAGTCCTTGAGAGTCAGCCCAAAGACCTAGTACTCACATCTATTTCCATAACTGACAGCTAGTTTGAATAATTAGGCATCAATATTGGTGATGGCTAGCTACACAAGAAGCTGAGATCTGGAGGATCAAAGTCAGCCATGGCAAAAAGTAAAATATTGTTTCCACGTTAACCAGCAAACAAACAGGCTGGAGGCATGACTCGAGTGATAGATGTTTAGCCAAGCAAGTAAACCAAGCAAAAATCCAAACCAAAGTATGGCCAAAACCAAAACAAACCAGTAATTAATAATTTCCTCATTTTTCACAAGCATGCCATCCCATCTTAACCCTTAATAATCACAAAACTAGCTCTCATCAAGACCCCCTGCACCAGGGAAAAAAACCACAGTGTTTGTTTAGAGACACTAGCTAAGCAAGAATTCACAGTGGTTCTGTTATCCAAGGGGAAACATTGAAATGGAGAGACTTCCCAGGTGGTCACTTGCTTCAACATTCACATTCATATCTCAGAACCTAAGACTGCTCAGCAGTGAGCAAGCAGGTAATGAAGGAGAGCATACAGAACACATGGAAGTTCTTACTGAGAGTAGGAATAGATGATTTCATAGAAAATCATTATAGTCATATATGACACTCAGACATGACATGTACGGCTGATCCATTAAAATTACACAGTCATACTAATGATAGCAAGTCAATAGATAATTATGGACAGGAAAGTAAAATCTCCCTCACATTTGGTAAACACACTGATCACGACGTGTTTAAAAGATGGACAACATAACTGTAATTACTCTTATGGAAAGCCAACAATGTCGGGTTCTTTTTAGCATCTTTGCTTTCATACTTTTCTCATTTGATAAGTAACAGATATCAAGTGCTTACAATTCAGAAGAAAGTGATCAGAAATATTTTAAATATATACAAGAAATCCTGATGACTTTGTTTTGTGTTTTCCTCCCCTTCCCGAGACATGCATTTTTATCTGTCCTTTATATTTTAGGGAACTGCAGCAAAGGAAATCGCAAACCCAGACCAAACAAAAGAGCATACAATCATGCAGGATACTTGAGGACTCACCGAAGAAGAAAATTTTACTTTTATATCATCACATAAGTCCGGACAGTTGGGCACCAAAAAGATTGCTCTATTGGTATCAATATCATGGACAACCTGTTAATGAACACATGGAATTAGGAACTCAAAGTGTTGCCAGCGATTAGTATTCTTTTTCACTCATGAAATCATCCTTAATTCATTATATACTCATAATTTCATAGCTCAGTAATTTCATATAGAAAATAGCAGTATTTTTTTTCTGAAGTGGTAAAGGTACTGGGCTCCAAATGTTTGATAGCTATCTTAAGACTACACTTGAGAAGCAAAGTATTCATTTTTGACAAGTGTCTTTTTGTTTATTGTAATGTATAGAGGGATTACAGTTATATTCACCAGATAGTAGGTGTCTTACTTCTCACATATTGATACCACCTCTCATGGTTTTGTCCCCATTTTCCTCTCCCAACACCTCTCCCAATCATATGGTTTCCCCACTTCTCTTTCCTATTTTAAATAATCAAATAAACATACATACAATATACCAGGTCACAAAGTCAGATACAGTAACAACAATATGAGATTAACCAGAAGGAAACTAAACAGAAGAGGAATAACGGAGTGCATTAAGAGCCACAATCACACAAGATAAAGCTCTTGTTTCAATATCCTAGAGATCCTTTCATTTAGTCTCATCCTATATGACCAGGAATTTCTAATGTAATACACATGACTGTTCTATGTGAATCATCCGATTTTTATATTCTTTTAAGGATGCACTTTAACTTCAGTCTGAAACAGTATATTGATGTTCAAGAAGCAATGAATAATTGACCCCACTTTCATGACAAATATTATGTTGCTGATGAGGTCAATGAGCCATTCCAGTGAATGGAATGACCACAAACAGGTCAAGTTTGGGGATTAACAACTATGAAATTATCCCATGTATTACTCTGATATTCATATACCATCATAGATTAAGAAGAAAGCTATGCTAGGCTTCAAGAAACATACCCACAGAAGACTCTCACATGATTTTCAAGTTTTCAGGAAGTTTTCTACATACAGAACAATATGAAAATAATATATTGTTTTCAAGCTTTATAAGGAAGTGTGCAAGTGTGTCCTATGGGAGGGCAGTATACAGCAGAAAGTTTGAATAACAAAGCATATTCTAGAAAGTAGAATTTCAGTTGGTCATTGGAGGATTTTAATAAAGGAGGAATAATATAGGCCTGAGAAGAGAAACCAGCAAAAATATCACTGAAACTGAGAATTTTATTCCATGTGCCAAACAGATGAGTCAGTCTTCTCTAATGGGAATTTGTAGGTCCAGATATTGATGGAAATAGCTTGGCTACACTAGGGTTGTTACGGATTCAGAGCTTAAAATCCAGGAAAATAAGAATAAATGTGGGCTAAGAATTGATGGGATCAGTGTCCCATGTGACAAAGTGGTTTGAAAATGGTCACTTTTTACACTGATTTGATAACTCATAGATTAGAGATTAAATTCAAATATATTACCTAAACCTCACAACACACTACACTTGTGTGCATGTACAGAAGTTACAACAGGAACCTGGGAATCATTCTGAAAGCTTCCTTTGGGATTAAAAAGGAAATTAGCCAATTTCTCCTGGAAAAGGTGCACAGTCTTGAGAATTTCTTGAACATTTCAGAAATGGCTGTGGGTAAAGAGGCATCTCCTCAGTCCATATGCTGTCTCTACTGCTCTCAAGGTGACATCCAACAAAACGTCTCAATGACAGTCACTGAGCCCATTGCTGAGTGGACAGATTCTGCATCACTCTTTGAACCTATGACTTTCCACTTCCACAAGTGCCAAGGTGACCTTCAAGAACACTGCATTTGAGAATCAGAGCTTTGTAATAAATGATCAAAATGATCAAAAGGAAGATCATATGGCAAATACTGACATGATGTATGCATTTAAAGCCTCGAGTAATTCCTGGGGACATTCTTAGCATTTGTGGGCACAAGTGAATTCGAAGCAGCACTAAACTGAAGCACAGTTTGACAATATCTTTCAGAAACTGTTTGGAACAAGGCTCTGCTTTGCATCTGAACTAAGCAATGCCAACTGGAATGGTGACAGAGGGCAAGAGCTGTCTCTTTTTGGTGAATGTTACTTTGGGGAAGACCATCATGCCACTTGACTGGGAGCTTTGACACAAACATGAGAATTCTCATTTATGAGCTTTGGCTCACCGTGCAGGTTTGGCGAGTACAAGTAAATACAGTCTTGTGCTGCATTATTATTTCAATTTTCAGGTCTGCTCCATTACCTTCTCCTACTCCTGCATAAAAGTGAAAAAGAAAACGTGTATGTTTGTTAGAGTACAGAGCAAAATGTCTTGCCAGTTAACTCAATGGAGAATAAAGAGAGAAAATATTGGCCTACTAAGGTTGTGGGTTTAGTTAATCATTTGATCTTGCATAGAATTTGTCCTTTACAAATGGTTTCTGCCTCTTAAAGCAGTTCACAATATTGCAAAGAAAGAGAAAAATCATTATATCTTAATCTTCTACAAGATAAATTCTTACTACATCACCATTCCAGGAAAAAAAAAACATTGGGAGCTTCCAGAATTTCTTGCTTATGAAATGCTACCTTTAGAGTTCTATAATAATAATCTAAATTTAATTTTCTCTAAGTCAAATTTATAAATCAATATCAAGGATAATATTGGTGAGGTATACCCAAACATTAGAGAGAAATAGTTCTATGCCATTTTAACTTATACTTTTAGTATCTTAGGTGGTTACACAAGTGGGTTTATATTAACCAATCAGTTTATAAGTACAACATATCTTGATGGATATATCAACCCCTATCCTATCTTCTCCATTTCCCCAGGTTCATAGGATATATGTTGTTAAATATTATGGCTGCATTCCCCTATTCTCTCCACATTAATCTAAATTCCTCCTCTATATAGACATAAAAACCTATGACTCTATAGACATAGTTTTATTTCATAAATTAATGTGTTTCTATGACATACAAACCTTAGCTTCATTGTGATTAAGTTCTAAATACTAAGTCCCAGTGATTGTAAATAGAGATTGCCTCCTTGAACACTTGTATGTTAAACTTGTCATTTAAAAGATGATGTAAAAATCAACGTTAATAAATTCTTTTTTTAAAAAAAGAAAAGGTTAAAAAAAAACTAATGGGTTGTCAGCCTGACAAAATGAATGTGCTCAGGAAAACAACCAGGGAATCATTGGGAGAATTCACCGAAGCCAGGCCTTAGGTTTACCTTCTTTAACCAGTTTGTGCAGAAATTTGCTGGCAACCCAGCAGGAGGTGTGACATTCCATTGGAGTTACTGAGAGATGAAACTGCTGCCACATATTCGGTTCTGCCTGATTCTACCACCACCACACAGCCATTTCCTGAGAGGACTGGAACCAAAAACTCTTGGTGATGGGACATTCTGTGCTAAACTCAAAGTCCCCTAGTTGGTTCCAGCCATTATGGTGACTCTGGATGGGTGAATTTTCCATCCAGTGCTGAACAGCCTAGATGAGGGAGATACTAAATGGGTATGAGGACTATGGGGCCCCCAGAGGAACCGTAATCCCCACTCGAGGGATATGCATCTACCGTTGACCGGTGTAGAGCATTTGCATGAGGTGCAGCTAAGACTGCGAGGAGACAGCCTAAACAGCCCTCAGTCTTGGGGTCTCCTGAGGGACACGCCCAATAGCATGGAGGTTGGCATCTATGAAAACCATTCCCCCGCAAAAAGATGCTTGGCCTCAGCAGAAAGACAGATACATGAGCCAGTGGGTCTTGCTTCTTCCTCAACATGGCCTCCATTCTAGGAATCAGGGCCTCTGTCCCCCCTCTCAGGTTAACGCCTACCATAATTCAGATATTGCCTAAATCCTTGCCCCTCACTTACTTCAAGATGACGGGAGGAGATCGGGGACATTCTCCCCCTCCCTGAATTCTTACTGTAAGAATGTGCTTGCATCTTGTAAGTAGGTCACTAAGCAACACATGCCTGCTTGCGTTGATATGCAAACATCCTACTACCTGGCCTCTACCCCAAGCAAACATCCTACTACCGGACCCCCTCCCCCGAGCAGTTCCTATACCCCAATCCCTCTCCTGAAGAGGCATATAAACCCTTGTGTGAAAAATAAATTGGCAGCTTGATCAGGATGCTTGTCTTGCTGCCTTCTTCATGTCTCCTGTCCCTTTCATTCCTCCCTCTAGGTTCTTGGCCCTAGTTGATGTCCCGCTGGATGGGACACCCTTTCACTTTGGAATATTTATAATTAATTGGGGATAAGTGTTTTCTATCTGGGTTGGCTTCAAACCACAATCCTCAGTTCTCAGCCTCCTAAGTAGCTAGGATAACCAACGTGACCCCAGGGTGTGTGACCTTTTCCTCAGTTCAAATGGCCCCTCTTCCTTTAGCCTTTCCTCCAAGATCTGGTTTCAGAGTCCACAATGAAGCTTTTCCTTTCAACCTTGCCTATTTCACATTAACATGAAGCATGTCTGATTGGGTTTTCATCTTGCCTTGTTTTGGTGTCTCTTAATTTCATGGATCAAACACTATCATCAGAAAGATTTCTGATGGAAACATGGCTTTTGCTGCACTCTCCTCCCCCTTGTTCCAGTTGTCCAACTGCTTTCTACTGATATCCTCTAGCAATAAGCCACTGAAATGCACAAGTACAATGTGCTAAGCCTTTATTTTCCTCACATTTAAACAATTTACATCACACAAAGGAATTTCATCCTTGAAAAATACAGACAAAGCTGGGCTCAGTGGCTTCCATAGTAACCATAGCCCTAAGTGTCTGAAATCTGAGGATCAAGGTTCAAAGCCAGCCTGGGCACAAAAGGACCCGAGACTCTTATCTCCATCTAACCTCCAGAAAACAGGAAGTGGGGCTTGGCTCAAGGGTACTGCAGAGCTTAGGGACAACACCCAGGAACAGGGGTAGGGTTGTAGCTTTGAGCTGAAGAGTTCAGGTACAACTCACAGGTTGGGCTGGAAACGCATGATCTCCCCATGCACCCACCGACAAAATACAGACAAAATGAAGTGAAAATTCTCTGTCTCACCTTCTTCTACATGTTTAGGTTTCTAGCTCTAAATAAATAACCTCTTTCACTATTTTTCTAGGCCAGCCTGTGTAAAGAGAGACTTCATCTAGGAAAAGAGTAGAGCGGCCCAAGCCTGTAGTCCCAGTTGTGGGAAGACTGAGATGGAGAACCCAGGGGAAAACTTTGGAGAACTGGGTGGTCTGTGCCAGTCTTTCCAGCAATATTGGGAAGTCTAAACTAGACAGTCTGATTTCTTGGAAACAGCACCAACTTGGCAGTTGCTAGAGGAGTCTAGTAGAAGAACAAGTTCTCCAAACCTGTTCTATGTCCATGGAGATTCAGGTGTGAGTGTCAAACAAGGGCAGTCAGGGGAATCCAAGTGCTGCCCTCTAGGAACCTTGTCTGTACTACCTAAACCTGGCCTGCAACAGAGTCTAACTTTTGTATTTGCAAGTAGCAGAGTTTGAAGTCTGGGTCTTGAACCTGCTCAGCTTGTCTAGCTGACACTCTATCACTTGAGGCATGCCCCCATTTTGCTTTTTTTGGTTGCAATTGGAGACTCAGAGTGGCTTGGGATGGCTTCAAACTGTGGTCCTCCACATGTCAGCCTTCTCAGTAAGGAGGCTTTTAGGTAAAGAGCCTTGAGAACCCCTGCATTGTAGTTGGTTTTTTAAAATCTAAGCACTTATTTGTCTTTTCTGCTCACAACACCAGCTGAATGCTAGCATATGACCTGGCCAAAGGTGGCAACAAATAAAATAAGGCATCCTGATGGAGAAGATAGTGAGGAGATGCTTAGAGGAGGAGGAAAGAGAGAAAAGACTATAGTTCTGAGAAGAAAGGGCCGCTGGAAGGACTGGCCAAGAAAATGAGGCAGGGCCAGCAATGCTGAGATGAACCATGAAGGAGAAATGAGTCTGAGAAAGAAGGACTCTACTGGGTTCTTTAATCTTCTCTTCTCCTATGGAAAAAAAATCTATCCTAGGTTGAGACAAGAACATCGAGAACAGAACGCAAGGGGTAGAACCTCCCCTCAAGTGGAAATGGGTAAGGGAATAAGAGAGGCATCTAAGGAGAGCTCAAGAGGGAGAAGGTCACATGCATTGACCCTTAGCTGTGATGTAGGATCATTTGCATAACATAAGCAAAACCCTCCCAAATAGTGGATCGCACATCCTCTTGTCTTCTCCTTCCTTTCTAAAGCACTTACCTTGGATGGAGTAAATCACAAACTTCACAATTTTAAGAGGTTTTTTCCCTGGCATTTCCCAGTTCAACACATTCTTCAAGATGTCAAAGTAGTGGACATAGCGACTCTGTAAAGCAACAAAAGCCTCCACTTTAGTGGGAATGCCAGATGTAAAGTCATTATCCTAATTTCCTTCTCTTTTTCACCTTGTGAACAGCAGTAAGAAAGGAAGACAACATTTAGAATGAGCCCTTACATTATCAACATTCTTATGTGTTTTCCTCATTGTGGAAAAAGAGCCCAGCTGAGACTTGCAGACAGTAACATGGAAAGAACAAGCCCTTGCTTCTAGGCTTGCTTATGACCATGAGAACAGTGAAGGTGCTGAAACAGCGATGACAAAATCTGTTGTCATGCACTAGAGAAAGGACTATGGTTTGGGAGATAGTTCCTCATCAGGAGGAATGACATCTCCACATAGCGGCACTAGATGATTGTGTACCCTTAGTGAGGGGTCCTCTACAGAGAAGAGATTTTTTATCTGCCTTTTTCTCCAATATGTTTTTTTTGGTAAGGGAACCTTCCAATACTCTTTGGCTCCTAGCAAGTTGCTCAAACAGGATTTCTTAGAATTCTCTTTGAGAAACTCCAGATGTCTGATGATGAACCAACTGAGAAGAGTTCATAAAGTGAACTGCCACATTTCCAATTAGCAAAAGCACTTGTACTGCATGTGAGTGGCTGATGTCTGTAATCCAAGCTACTCAGGAGGCAGAAGCTGAGAGGACTGAAGAATAATGCCAGCCAGGGCTGAAAACTTTGAGATAATCCATCTCTATATACTTAGCCAGAAGTTGAGCTAGAGATCTAGCTCACCTGATAAAGTGCCACTTATGAAGAGTTCAAGCCTACTGAGCAGCAGGCCACTGAGTTTAAGCCCCAGGATGGGCAAACAATGAAAAGGCAATAGTGAGAAAGATGCCTGAAAATGCAATAGGGCAATGCAAGATGCAATAGGGCAGTGCTGTACCACTTCGCATCTCCAACTCAGGCTGTTTTGGTTCTTCATTAGAACTAAGAATGAAAGGATTTCCTGCCAGGGCTGGCTTTGAAACACCATTCTCAAATCTCAGCCTGTATCTAGAAATACAGACAGGTGCCAGTCATCAGTGTCGGGTAGATGCTTTGTAGTTGTTGGATTTTTTTTTAAGAGTACATATGTTGGGTGTCATGCCAAACTTCTTGTGAGGTAAAAGGACCTGATGAATAGAATTTCCTTCAAAGTAATCCTGGTTGAGGAAAGAAGAGTAGGAAGGGTGACCCAGGGTTTGAGAAGAGTGGGGAAGGAATAAACAAAGCATGACTGTAGGTTGGGATGATGATTGCAGGATACACTGTATGGTTCCATCTTTGTGTGTTAGAATTTGGATATGAAATGTGCACTTAAAAGGCTCATAGGTGGAAGGCTTGATCCCCAGTATACCAGCAGTGTTCAGAGGTGGGTATGGGGAAGTAATTATATTATGAGGCTTTTGACTTTATCCACAGATTCATTTGTTGAGGGCTTCCTAAATTTAAAGCTTTAGTAGGAGGTGGGGAAAATGTTAGGAGTTGGGGCCTCATGAAACCAAAGAAGTCACTGGAAGGATGGATCATGTCGCAAACCCTTCCTTCTCCTCAGCTTCCTGGGAACCTTGAGGTGAGCAATCCTTCTCCACGATACCCGCCTCCTTGACATGATTGTTCAGTGTCAGTGTAGGCCCAAAGTAATGGGATCAAGTGGCCTTAAAGTAAATCCTGAAACTGTGAGCCCAAATGAATCTTTCCCCACTTTAAGTTCTTTGGTCAGTTATTTTTTTTATAGTGACCAACACTCCAATCCAATATAATTGGGATTTTTCATATTTTCATAATAAAGTATTATCAGAAGAAAATAGGACAACAGTGGATAGTTTAAACAATGTTAAGAATATGGCATGAAAGTATATGATAATGTCTGCTGGAACAAGATTTGTAAAATACTTATTTTCCCAGTTCATTCTGTTTTCTTCTTTCATACTCCCATTATCTCTGTGTGTCTTTATCTCTCATTCTTGGTCTGAGGATCTCTCGTTCTTCCTCTTCTCTGCACTATTCTTTCCCCTACACTGGGGTCATCACAAAACCATCCTGGCAGTGTTCTAAAGACCTTGAATTGCTCATTGCCTTAGCAAAAACTGGTGAAGGATCCAATCTCTCTTTCTAGGGAAACCAATGGCTAGTAGATCATCTACTAGCCAGAGATCATCTTCAGGCATCAGAAAACCTCAGATATTTGACCTTCCTTTTTGGGAGGGGACTCAATTCCAGAAGCTGTAGGGAATAAAGAATAAGAAATGGAATGTGTGATGCTCTGTTGAGAACTGTTGGGAGCCAGAGTGGAATCAAACTGTACCTTGATTTGCATCAGACAATTGCTTTATTGTCTTATGGTTTTCTGGCCTTATTCTGTTTAAATGACCTGAGATTTACCATATGAATGTAACACCTGGAAGTTCCCTGGTTTCAAGAAGGGATAGAAGCCTTGAGTTGAGGATAAACGGGGCTGCAGTCTTTACCTGGGCTACAGACCTACCAACCCCATGTGTTTGTCTCTCTTCTATTTTTTCCAGTCCCTGCCCCGTATTTCAGGAACCCCAATTTGCTGCCCGTAGGCCCCAACAGAGAACCAAGCCAAGTAGCCTATGAGGCTACAGATGTGGGCCTCCAAAGATCAGGAAATGGTTAGGAGTCACAAGTCCTCTGCCATCATTGATTGTTAAAGAAGGGTTACAGATGCGACCAGGCTAAATGTGCCACTAACATCTCCCCATAAATAACTTTGTGACAAGAGAAACTTACTTGGAAAGGAGTTTCTACTCCTTGAAACTGACTGCTCACATTTCTGTCAGTTCTGCGCTCCCCGAAGTACTCCAGGCTGTCCTACAGAAAAGGGGTTAATACAATCACAGTGCTTATCTGTCCTCTTTGGACAGAGCTACTTATGAACTTTCTTAGTTCCTAGCTTTTTAAGTGGCTAAGATTACAGGCACAAGTCTACAATGCCCACCTTTCCTTTGATTCTTTTAAAAATTACTTTATTATTTTTTTGAAAGGTCTTTCTAGCTCCTTTGCCAAATTACTGATTAGCTCATTAGTTTTGGGGAGATGTTAATTTTTGAGCTTCTTGTATATTTTGGATATTAGGACTTTGTCAGATATATTGTTGGTAAAGATCTACCAGTCTGTTGGCTGTCTTTTTAGTTTAGCACCTATGTTCTTTGCTGTGCAGAAAATTTTTATTTTGATATAATCACATTTGTCAAGTCTCTCCTACTTTCTGTGGCCTTGCCACTATTTCCAAAAAGTTCCTGCCTATGCCTATCAGTTCTAATATTTCTCCTACTCCAACTTGCAATAGTTTCAGTGTTTCAGGCCTGACTTTGAGGTCTTTAAATTCATTTGAGTTGATATTGGTGCATGGTGATAAACAAGGATCCAATTTTAATTTTCTACATATGGAAGTCCTAATACCAATTATTGAAAAGACTATATTTTTCCATCACACATTTTTATTGTGCCTAATTTCTTTATATATATATATATTATTAAGATGCTGGAGGGGATGTGGCCAGGAGGGATCATTATTACACAGTTGGTGGGAGTGCAAACTCATTCAAGCATTATGGCAGCTCCTCAAAAGACTAAACATAGAGTTCCCCTATGACCCAGCAATTCCAATACTTGGCATTTACCCAACCGTCCAGAAACAAGGACACACTAAAGCCACTAGCACAACGATGTTCACTGCAGCACTATTTACCATAGCAAAGATATGGAACCAACTCTGATACCCTTCGATTGATGAGTGGATCAACAAGATGTGGTATTTTTACACAATGGAATTCTATGCTGCTGTCAGAAAAAATGACATCACTCCATTTGGAAGGAAACGGAAAGACTTAGAAAAAAATCATATTAAGTGAAGTAAGTCAGACTTAAAGGAATATATACTCAATGGTTTCACCTATTTGTCATAATCAGTAGAAACCTTGGGCTCTCCTAGCAGCGATTTGCAATAGAGCAAAACCTAGATACATAAGGACATACAGTATGTCGCTAAATGAAAGGACCTATAGGAAATAGAAACAAAAGCCATAAAATGAGTGATTGTTGTCCTTAATGTACTATGTTATCTCCCATTTCTTTTGCTGTCCCTTAGTTATCTCATATTTTTATAGTATTTCACTTTGTTATCTGATATATTGTATATATGCATATTTGGTTATTTGAAATTGGATAGGAAAGGGGCAAAAACAAGATGAGGGTGGGAGTGGGGGGAGGGAAATGGGGACCAAGACTTGAGAAAGTGTATCAATGTATGTGAAGTAATGCACCTTCTATCTGGCGAAAGTAATGTAACCCTCCTATTAATTACAATAAAAATATTTTTAAAACTCATTATAAAGGTGTTGTACAGAGAGGCTACAATTACATAAGTCAGTTAATGAGGATATAGCTTTTTAGAAAACGTTGATTCTTATTTCTTAAATACGGAATTACAAAGTCACGTGTATATCCTACAACATTAAAGAAATGGTAGGAAGGAAGTAGTGGGTTGAGATGGAGGGAGGAGAATGATGAACGAGTGACCTTACTCACAATGCACTGAATTCTCAGACTACTTTTTTGAATGGCAACTACTTATAGATGGTAAAAAATATACCTTAAAATGCTGTTCTTCTTAGTGATTCTGAATTTGGACATTCCTTTGCATTTGTGTCTTACTGCTCTCACTATAGGCTTGGCCCAGAACAAGAATACAAGGGTACAAGTCCAGTAAATAACTGCATATTAAACAAGGCTGCATTAATCCATGCTTTCACTTTCACTTAATCACCATGAGCTAAGCATTTCCTTAATATTTTACCATGAATGCTTCAGAACTAGCAAATTCAATACATATAAAAGACTAAGTATCAAAACCTTTTTCCTACCTTTGCGGTTAAAAATGTGCCAGTGGCAAGAAGTAGAATAGATATCATTGTTCCTGTTCGTCCTAGAAAAGAGCAGAAATGAGTTCAAGAAACCTTTGTTCCAGTGTAAAAATACACTCACAAATACTCATTTGGTATTGGTACTGTTTCTTCTGAAGTGCTGCTGTCTCAAAATTTCCAGTTGAGAAATATTAAGACTTTATTTTTCATTAATGTAATGAAAAGAACGCTGGTCCTCGTGTATAATTCCAGATTCCCAGGTGGGAAGATCAGGATGGTTGTGATTCTAACCAGCTTAGGCAAAATAAGCAGGACCCCATTCTCAACCAGCAAGATGGGCCGGGTGCTTCACATCTACAGCCCTCATTGTGTGGGAGATATAGAAATGGGTTTCAGACTGATGCCAGCTCAGGAAAATGTAGGATACTTTATCTACAAAAAGCATTGAAGAAAAACAGATCTGAGCATATACCTGAAGTGGGAGAATGCTGGCCAAGCACGTGCCAGGTGCTGAGTGCAAATGCAAGCAGGAACCCACATTACCAACTAGAACTGTAGTCCCTATGTAATTGTATTATTTGAATTGTATTGTGAACATTTGCAAACATAAGAATATAGAGAGACAAGCATAATGAATACGCATATTCCTATTCCTCAGATTATGTAATTCTAAGTATTTTGCTGTAGTGTTCTTGCTCACTTTCTACCTCAGCTTACATGCCTGCTTTTCTCTCTTCTCCCTCTCTCTTTTCCTCTGCCTGTGTGTGTGTGTGTGTGTGTGTGTGTGTGTGTGTGTGATAGTGTTTTGTAGCAAATACTTTGACAATTATAGCAAATCCTTGACTTCTTCAAATCACTCATCCTCTAAGTCTCTTCTGTTACCTTCTACTTATATCTTAGTTCTGTCCTACAAAATTTAAGTTTGAAAATATGTTCTTTTCTCTTTCTATATTCATCCTTATAATCTAATTTTTAACATACCCTTTCACCTGAAAAGTACAAATTTTTCATCTATTCTTTAAACATTTTTTTCCACTGGAGGAAGAACAGATTTATTATCTTCATGTACAGAGAAATCAACATTGCACATCTAACCCAGCTTAGTAGCCAATTCCTTAGCCTTTGCCTCTTCCAGCTTGCCAATTTGAGTCACATATTTTGGACTGAGGACGTGCCTTCCCAATGAGGATAGATCTCATCGTGAGTATATGTCTTGGGAGCTTCAACCCATGAACTCCTTTGGCTTCTTTTGATCAAGAGAAGGTACTCTACTAATTCAGTCATATTATTTCTACTTCTAGCCTTTTGTTTGTTAAACAGAGACAACCATCTTAGGGATTTTTTCTTGCCTGGGTTGCCACAAATCTCACATTCTTGAGTAGCATGGGTTACCAGTGCCTGGGTGAAACTTTCACATAGGCAAAAACAAAGTATCTTAAATGCCAAGTGAGAAGTCATCCATGTTGAGGTCTGGTTCTCAGAAGATATGCAAATGGCTAATTGATACCTAAAGAAATGTTCAACTTCTTTAACCATAAAGAAAATACAAATAGAATCTGTGCTGATTTCATCACACCAAGGCAAAATGGAAGTCATAAATAAACAACAGCAAAGGTTGGCAAGTATGGAGCAGAAAGGTGAGAATGAACTATATTAGTATACTGTTGGTTGGTTTGAAATTAGTCTATCCACTAGAGAAATCAGTATGGAGGGTCTTCTTCAAAACACTAATCATAGACTTACTTTGTAAGTTTTATAGGTCTTATAAGTTACAAAGTAACTTCTCATTTTATAGAATATCTTGTTTGTGACTTTGGATGTGGTGAGCTCTGTGTGTGTGTGCTGTGTGTGTGTGCTGTGTGTGTGTGTGTGTGTGTGTGTTTCATACATTTTACTACAGAAAAATCTCAAACCAACAATTTAATGGTACAACTTAAAATGCTGGAAAAAGAGTACCAAACCCAACCAAAATCTAGTAGAAGGAAACAAATTATTAAAAGTAAAGCAGAATCAAATGAATTAAGAATCCAAAAAACCCCAGAATCCACAAACAAGGAGTTGGTTCTTGGAAAAAATTAACAAAACTGAGAGACCCTTACCAAATCAGATCAAAAAATGAAGGGAGAACACCTAAATAAACAAAATTATAGACAAGAAGGGCAATACAACAACAGAAATTACCAATATCCAGAGCATCCCAAGGGATTACTTGTCAAATCTTCATGCCAACAAATTTGAAAATCTAGAAGAGATGGACGAATTTCCAGCAAATATTGAAATAACCAAACTGAACCATGAAGATCTAAATCTACTAAACAGACCCACTTCAAGTAATGAAATAGAAAAAGCAGTAAGAGACCTCTCATCCAAGAAAAGCCCAGGACCTGAAGGATTCATAGCTGAAATCTATAAGGCCTTCAAAGAAGAGCTCACACCAATACTCCCCAAAATCTTCAATGAAGTTTAAAGTGAAGGCTCTCTACCAAACCCATTCTATGAAACCAGCTTAACCCTCATGTCAAAACGAGACAGGAACTCATCAAAGAAAGAGAACCAGAGACCCAGTTCTTTAATAAATATTGATGCAAAACGGCTCAACAAAATATTGGCCGATCAACTTCAACAACTCATCAAAAAATTATACACTGTGATCAAACAGGACTGATCACCGGGATCCAAAGCTGGTTCAATACATGCTAGTGGGTTAATATAATTCATCACATCAAAAGTAGCAAGGACAACAATCACATGCTCATCTAAATAGATGTAGACAAGGCATTTAACAAGATCCAACACCCCTTGATGCAAAAAGTTCTGGAGAAAGTAGGAATCATGGAACATTCCTCAGTATAATCTTACACGACCACCCTACAAACTAGCATAAAAGTAAATGGAGAAAAGGTAAAGCCATTTCCTCTGAAATCAGGAATGATACAAGGATGCCCACTTTCTCCAGTCCTGTTCAATACAGTATTAGAATTCCTAGACAGAGCAATAAGGCAAGAGCCAAACATAAAGGAAGTTGAAATAGGGAAGGCGGAAGTGAAACTTTCTCTCTTTGCAGATGACAGGATTCTTTTTTCCATACATCTTTCATTGTAATTGATAGAAGGATTAGATTATATTTATCAGATAAAAAGTGCATTACTTCATCTTGATTTCCTCCCTTCCCTATCCAATTTCAAATGACCAGTTAAGTATATATAAAATATATCAGATAACAAGGTGAAATATTGTAATAATATGAGATAACCAAGGGACAGCAAAAGAGATGAGACATAACATGGTACATTAAGGACAACAATCACTCATTATATGGCTTTTGTTTCTACATCCTGGAGGTGCTTACTAGATTTTGTTCTATTGTAAATCTCTGCTAGGAGAGCCCAAGGTTTCTACTGATTATGACAAATAAGGGAAACCATTGAGCATATGTTCCTTTGAGTCTGGCTTACTTCACTTAATATGATTTTTTCTAAGTCTTTCCATTACCTTACTAGTGGGACAATGTCATTATTTCTGACCTCAGCATAGAATTCCATTGTGTATAAACACCACATCATCTTGTTGATCCACTCATCAACTGAGGGACATCTGGTTTGGTTCCATATCTTTGCTATGGTAAATAGTGCTGCGATGAACATTGTTGGGTTCGTGGATTTAGTATGTCCTTGTTTCTGGACAATTGGGTAAATGCCAAGTGGTGGAATTGCTGGATCATGGGGTGATCTATGTTTAGTCTTTTGAGGAGCTGCCAAACTGCTTTCCATAGTGGTTGAACAAGTTTGCACTCCCAATCACAGTGTAGTAGTGATCCCTCCTGGCCACATCCCCTCCAGCATCAGTTGTTATTAGATTTCTTGATCCTGGCCATTGTAACTAGACTGAGGTAGAATTTTAGAATTGCTTTGATTTGCATTTCTTTTATGACCAGAGATATTGAGCATTTCTTCATGTGTCTATAGGCCATTGTTATTTCTTCTTCAGAGAACACTCTCTGTAAGTCTTTGGCCCATCTTTTAATGGGATGGTTGTTAATTTGGAGATTAGTTTTGGAGTCATTCAATTTTTTGAGCTGCTGATATAGTTTAGATTTGAGGCTCCCAAAATACAAAACAAAACAAACAAAATTAAACTAAATCATAGACAAGAATGCAAATACCACAGCAGAAATTACCAAGGTACAGAACATCCTAACGGAATACAGTTCTAACTTTATGCCAACAAATTTGAGGATCTAGAAGAGATGAATGAATTTCTAGCCAATATTAGCATACCCAAGCTGAACCAAGAAGACCTAGTCCAAATAAACAGACCTATGTCAAGTCCCGAAATAGAAATGGCAATAAGAGACCTCCCATCCAAGAAAAGCCCAGGGCCAGATGAATTCACAGCTGAATTCTATGAGGCCATCAGAACAGAGCTCACACCAATACTCCTCAAGCTCTTCAATGAAATTGAAAGTGAACACTCTTCTGCCAAACTCATTGTACAAAGCCACCCTAACCCTCATCCCAAAACCAGATAGGGACTCATCAAAGAAAGACTCATCTCTTTGATGAATATTGATGCAAAACTGCTCAACAAAATACTGGCCAACCATCTTCAGCAACTCCTCAAAGAATTATACACTACGAAAAAAAATTATACACTATGCTCAAACAGGATTCAGCACAGGGGTGCAAAGCTGGTTCAATAGACGCAAGTAAATTCCTATAATTCAACACATCAACAGGAGCAAGGGCCAGAATTCCATGATTGTCTCAACAGATGCAGAAGAGGCATTTGACAAGATCCAACACCCCTTTATGCTAGAAGCTCTGGAGAAACTAGGAATCCATGGAACATTCCTCAGTATAATAAAGGCTGTGTATGACAAACCCACAGCTAGCATTATACTTAGTGGTGAAAAGCTAAAGCCATTTCCACTAAATTCAGGAATGAGACAAGGATGCCCACTCTCTCCACTTCTCTTTAACATAGTATAGAATTCCTAGCCAGAGCAATAAGAAACGAAGCAAGTAGAAAGGGGTTCCAAACAGGGAAAGAGGAAGTGAAACTTGCCCTCTTTGCAAATGACATGATTCTTTATTTAAAGAAATCTATAGATTCTACTTGCAAGTTGCTTGAGCTGATTTGAAACTTTGGCAAGGTAGCAGGGTATAAAATTAACCCTCAAAAATTAACAACCTTCCTGTATACCAGCAATGAGGGGATTGGGGCAGCAATCAGGAAAGCAACTCCATTTGCAATAGCCTCAAGGAAAATAAAATACATAGGAATTAATTAACTAAGAATGTAAAGGACATTTATGATGCAAACTTTAAAAACCTGAAAAATGAAATTTAAGCAGATCCGAAGTAATGGATAAACTTCCCAGGCTCCTGAATTGGAAGAATTAACAACATGAAAATGGCATTCCTGCCAAGGGCTATGTACAAATTCAATGCAATAATCATCAATAGCCCAATGTCATTCTTTAATGAAATTGACGAAGAAATCCACAATATCATATGGAATAATAAAAGACCCTATATAGCAGAAAGAGCAACTCTGAAGGAATATCCATATCAAATTTCAGACTCTATTACAAAGTTACAGTAATCCAAACAACTTGGTACAGGCACAAGAATAGGGCAGAGGACCAATGGAATCAAATTGAAGGCCCAAAAATCAACGCACAAACCTATGGCCACTTAATCTTTGATAAGGGAGCCCAAAAAATAGAATGGAAGAAAGACAGCCTCTTCAACAAGTGATGCTGGCAGAACTGGTTAAGCACCTCCAGAAAATTAAAGTTGGTACCTTCTATGTCACCGTACACTAGGATTAGTACCAAATGGGTCTTAAAAACTTTACAAGAAGGAATGGGAGATACACTAAGTCCCCCTGGCACAGGTCGAAACTTTCTTAATAAAGACCAAACAAGCACAAAAAATTAAATATAGCTAGGACAGAGGGGAATGCATTAAATTGTAGAGCTTCTGTATGTCAAAGGACATAGGTAGCAGGTTAAATAGAAAGCTCACAGAGTAAGAGAAGATCTTCACTAATCATACAACAGACAAAGGCCTCATATCTAAAATATACCTATAGCTAAAAAAAAGGAATCATTCCAAAATTAAGCTCCAAAGAAATAACCATCCTATAAAAAGATTGGCCAAGACTTAGAGTCTTCTCGGAAGAAGAAATAAGAATGGCCTATAGACACATGAAGAAATGCTCAACCTCTCTAACCATGAAAGAAATGCAAATCAAAACAACTTTGAGATTCCACCACACTCCAGTTAGAATGGCCATGATCAAGAAATGCAATAACTACAGATGCTGGCTGGGATGTGGCCAGAAGGGATCATTACTACACTGTTGGTGGGAGTGCAAACTCGTTCAACCACTATGGAAGGCAGTGTGGCAGTTCCTCAAAAGGCTAAACATAGGTCACCCCATGACCCAGCAATTCCACGACTTGGCATTTACCTAATAGTCCAGAAACAAGGACATACTAAAGCCACTAGCACAACAATGTTCATTGCCACAATATTTACCAAAGCAAAGGTATGCAACCAACCCATATGCTCCTCAGTAGAGATTGAAACACCAAGATGTGGTATGTATACACAATGGAATTCTATGCCGCCATCAGAAAGAACGATATTACACGATTTGTAAGGAAATGCAAAAACTTGGAAAAAATCATATTAAGTGAAGTACTGAAAGAAACATAGGCTCAATGGATTCCCATTTGTAATAATTAGTACACATCTACTTTGCCCCTAGCTGAGGAACACAGTAGCTCAAATCCTACACACATATTGCCATATAGGATGAGGCCAAATTAATGGACTACCAGGACATGGAAACAAGAGCTTAATTATAAGTGACTGTTATTGTAATGTATCATGTTCTTCTCTCTACTCTTGTGTTGCCCTTTGGTTAATCTCATATTGTTACAGTATCCCACTTTGTTACCTGGTATATTATCTAGATGTTTACTTGTGTATTTGATATAGGAGGGGAAAAATCAGGGGAGGGGTTGGGCAGAGGGAAATGGGGACAAAAACATGAGACGGGATATAGATGTGTGAGAAGTTTGGCACCTTCTATCTGGCAAATATAACTGTAACCCCTCTATACACTAAATTTTTAAAAATAAAGTAGATAATCAGCTGAGCAAAGAGGTATACGCTATGGAACCAGAGAATCTCCAAAATGGGTTAAGAAACAACACAAATAGCAAGACAATACATTAACCTATCCTAAAGCAGGACAAAGAGGGAGGTATGGTGGCCATTTCTGCCATTCAGCACACAGAGGCAAGGGCAGGAAGATAACAAGCTTGAGACTATATAGGGAAATCCTGACTCTATCAAAACCAAACAAATGCTCACAAAACACAAAGCCAGCCAGCCGTAGTGGCTGTATTACTAGCTATTCAGATATAGACAATGGGGAGGTTTGTCATTCAAGGCAAGCCCAAATCTATACAAGAATTCTTCTCAAGTAAAAAGTAGAGCATCACAGTATGTATCCATGAACCCAAGTGTGTGAAAAAGTTAAAGAGGGTCACAGTCTAGGCCTTTCTGGATTCAGGATGAAAAGTGAGAACCAATGTGAATAATGACTAAAGCAAACAGGTATGAGGAATGTAAGTGGCTCCAGTAGTAAAGGGCCCCAGGACGTGTAAGGCCTTGGGTTCCGACCATATTAATGCCAAGAAACAATACAAAATCACCCCACACTCCCAAGAATCAAAAGGCAGTGTGGTAGGACACAGTACTTGGAAAGACATTTCTGAAAACGAAACCTTAAAGTGGCCAACAGATTTGTGAAACAATTCTCAATGTCACTAGGTAACAGGGAAGAGCATCTTAAAAGCCCAAGGCAAGAATGCATTTGTTAACTAGCTTCATTCAGCATTCCACATTGTATATAAATAGGAAAGTATTACATTTACATGATACATAAGTGCAGCACTGTCAGCTAAAGAAGAAAAAGGCATCACTGCAAATGAGATACAAATGCAATACCATCCTGAAGTTGAACACTGTTTGGGGGAGGCAGGTATACATGGGGAAACCAAAATGGAAGAAACCCATATAATCAGCAATTAAGGGAAGTAGCTCATTGTCCTCCCTTCTTTACATTAGTTTTTCCTTTGTTCTTCCCTCCCCTTCTCTATTTTCCTTTTAGTATTCTTTGCTTCTTTCATCCTTTAAACACAATATTAATATGTTAGCAATGATGAATCTATCTGAGGAGTAGCAGTAGGTATCTTCCTAATGCCTGTCAATATTTATTCTCAACTATCTTTTTACAAAGGAGACAGAAAGGAAAGCATCATTACCTTTTCCACCTTTGCAGTGAATTATGATAATGTTGTAAGGATCCTTGAATAACCAGGCAATGACTTCTTTAGCAAATGAAACCATCTCTCTGGTTTAACAAAAATTTTTAGTTAATTAAAATTCATTCCCAAATTTCAAGCCCAGTGAATTTAGTGCTTTTCTGACCATCCGTGTGGCATCAGACTTACTCAAGAGTGGGGACATTATGATCTTCTATCATTATTCTATGCACACGGTGATGAAAATATTTAGGGTCATAAGACCGTTCGCCTGAAAGAAAGGAGATATGTGTCAGAGCTGTATGCCTACTGACATGAAAGTTAGGAACAAAGTTTAAATTTCTCTTAGGAATTCTTATCTCCTTTCCATTGTTCTAAACGGATTTTTAACATCACCAGCACAAAGGTCCTGAGAGGAACACAGGCAGACCAGTGGACAAAAGAGCCAAAGAGACATGAAGGACATTAGGGACAGATTCTTGTCCTTAAAGACTTTTTCATCCCAAGTAATTTAAAATCAACTCATGCTTCATATTCCTTACCTTTAACCTTCTAACAGAGTGATTATTCGATCTTCTAGACTGCATATCCTATCATCCTGCATTCTGCTTATTCTATCTTCTAGACTGCTTATTCTATCATACTACATAGGTACCACTAAGTAGAGGTTAATGGTGCTGTCTAAATGCTCAGTCCCTGAAAATATCATTAAATGTTTATTCTGACAAGAAAATGCAATAAAAATGTACATAAAAATCATGATTGGGAAATCAGGGGACAGTGAAAGGGAGACAAAAACATGAGAAGGGGTATCACGGTTTGAGAAGTAATGTAACCATTACCTAAAAAAATCTAACTTCAACCCTTCTATACATTAACCCTAAATAAAGTACAAAAAAAACCCCACACCACCATAAAAAAATCTAGACAGGTGTTAATGTCTAGACAGGAGAAAAACTGAAGACAGACACAGCAGAGAAACTGGGGGCACATTCTTCTCCTTCTTCTGTTTTCTTTTGTCGTTTCTCATCACGCGCCTTGTTCTCATCACCAACTGTTTCTGGTGGATCATAGAACATACTTGCTGAATTGTCTGTGATACAATCTGGCATTAAAGGCAGGAAGAGTTGATTGAGCATAAGAGCAGATCTTTCCTGAGCATTTCCTCTGTAAGTCTGCCTCTTCGCTCTCACTGGCCGATCTCTTTCTTAGGGAATGTTGTGCTGCCAAGCTCACTTTTCCTACTACACAGCACCAGCGCAATACAGAGATTTCTGATCTGACTTCTTACTACGTAATATTTACAATTAAATGAAAGATACCCAAGGTGACTTTCTTACATATCTACAGTAGCAAATATATTAAAGTGATATACATACTACAAAGGTTGTATACAAAATAATGCTCAGGATGTCTGGTGTTGAAGAAACGAGCCACTTCCTAAAAAAGATAAATACATTCATAAACTATATTGTTGAAGGCGGCTCCTTTGTACAACTACTTAAAGATACTAGTAAAACATGCTGTCTACTTTTGAAAACGCTTTTGTCACAGCTTTAATCTTCTGATTTTCTTCTTCTTCAAGTCTGTGAAATGCTTCTTTTGACCTAAGAGTATACACTAGCTTCCCCCTTGTTCTGAAGGACAAAGCAGCCAAACATTCATGCCTTCTAATCCTTGTCTATCTCCAGATAGACCCTCAGATTAAACAGGAAGGTGCTGGAGGCATTAAGGTAGGCATGTTAAATCTGTCCAAGTCTCAGTCTGAATGACCTGCCCTTAGCCTTTGTCTCTGGAGGCCTGGCCAGTGTTTATAGTTCTGGATTTTTCTCTTCAAGATGACAAGAAAAGGCATTGTGTTTGGAAAGCAGTCTGCCTTTTGCAGTTTTATAAATCCTGTTCTTCCTGGATCCCTAGATATCTATGAAGTGACTACAAGAGAGCATGGCTAAGATCAAGAACACATTGTATTTTCCAGCAAAAGTAGCTTTTACTTGACTTAGGGGCAAAGGGACATGGTCTGACTGCATACAGAAGTGGCCAGACTTGTTGATGCTTCCTCACTGTGTTTGTTTCTCCAGTAACTGTGGCTGTGTCCCACGCACCTGCACTCTGACCCTTTTCTTTCTATATTCAGTGTTGTTCAAAATACAATGCTGAAACCTTCTTCCCTTTGAAGGACAAGCAGGAGCATATGACCTGCTTAGCCTCCTCAGGAATTAAGTTTGTTCAGTGTTATGTTTATGATGTACAGATCAACACAAAGTACAATGCTTACCCTCATTGTTTTCAAACTCAAATATTTAAAGTCATATGAGCTATAAAATGTCCACTCAAAAACTTCCAGCTGCCAAATTTACATCTCTTCCTCCAGCTTTATTTTGTCATAGTTGCATGTTTTCCTTTCTACCAAATGGATTTGCAGAATATAATGCATTTCATGACACTTTGGAGCAGTATATAACACTATACTTTCTGTGCGTGCATTTTCCATAGATCCATAAATATTAATCCTATTTTTAAAAGAACAACCAGGGCACAAAACTAGAATTTCTTTTGCTGGTAGAAACTCAGTTACAAAAGAGCTACCATATGATTCTACTATGAGAAACTCAAGAAACATTAAAACTGATCTATGGCAATCAAAAATCAAAAGAACACTTTCAGTGTTTGAAAAGTGATTATAAATGCCAGAACATTGTCAACAATTTGATAGTGGTGTTCATTGCATGCCCTCATACATAATTGCATTAATAGACAAATGTAAGATGAGGGCAATGTGGAGTCTGCATCCGTAAAGATTTATTTATATAAGCATGCATTACATAATGATGGTTTTTCAGTTAAACACCAATTGTTTTTTTGTTGTTGTTTTTTGCCAGTCCTGGGATTGAGCTCAGGACCTAAGCACTGTCCTAGGACTTTCTCAAGGCTAGAGCTCTACCACTTCAGCCTCAGCACCACTTCCAGCTTTTTTCTAGGTATGTGGTACCGTATTGTTCTTTATTGATACATACGGAAGAATAAATGTCATGCATATTACTAAGTATCACATGAGATTTTGAGACACACACGTGTATATGCGTATACACATACAAAAACACATACATACATGTACATAAATCAGGTTAAATACAACTACTATGTCAAGCATTAGATAACATCATAGTGAAACTTTAAAATCCTTTCTTCTTTAATAATATATAACACAATGCTGTTGTGTGTAATCAATCTACTGTGTAACAGCTCAGTGAAAAGTTACCTCTTATGTCATTATAATCTCTTGCTCATTGATCAACCTTTGTCCAAACCTTCCTCCTTCTGACTCACCCAAGTTTCTTATATTCACTAGTCTAGGCTCACCTTCATTGAGATCAATGTTTTTTTTATTTCACATATTCCATACTTGCCATTTGGCTTATTTGATTAACGTATAACTTCTCCTTTTGTGTTATTGACAAAGACAGTTTTTTGCAGGAGTAAACAATGCACTATCATGTAGAGGTGCCACAACATTCACCTTGGAATGGAAACTTAAGAGGTGGATTTCATCCCTTGGCTATTCACTGCTGAGCAGTGAGCTTTTAAACAGGGGTACATATGTCTCTGCCACATAATGATCTCTTTAAGTCACATCAATACCCAGTCGAGGTATGATTGGATCCCAAGATCATTGAAGTGTGATTTGTTTGAGAATCTTCACACTGTTTTCTTGAATGTCTATGCTAATTGATATCATCAATAGCTTGCCATGGGCCATCTTTCTCCACAAGTTTACTAGCATGTGTTACCTCTTAACTATTCAATAATTGTCATGCTTGTGGAATGTTGCAGTGCTATCACATTGTGGTTTCCACCTGCATTTTTCTGATGATGAGTGAGGTTCTACATTTTCTCTTACACTATTTTTTTTTACCAATCCTGGGGCTTGAATTCAGCGCCAGGTACTCTCCTTGGATTTTCTCAAGGCTAGGGCTCTACCACTTGTGCTACAGCACCACTTCTGGCTTTTTCTGTGAATGTGATCCCAAGGAATGGAACCCAGGGCTTCATGCATACTAGGAAAGCACTCTCCTACTAGGACTTGCTCGCTTCTCTCATAAGAGTTGTGGAGCATTTATTATTTGCCTTGTGTGGGGAAAGAGACCTGTAGTCCTGAGGCTATGTTTGGATAACTGATGCCCAGCTTACACAACAGTACTCTTATGGGATGAAGCTGCTGAGAATTCCAGGAACTTACTTCAAGTACATTCATTGATGTTCACACACTGAGTGATCACCCATCAGAGCATTTCCTGTCATTGACCACTGAATGTATATACGTTATATATGAACCCATACACAGATCTCCAATTATATTTCATTAAGGAAAAACAGTAGGAATTACTACAGGAATTCACTGTATGTGAATACATACGTACATATATCCCTAACCCCAAATTTTATGTGCTTTCTTAGTAAGGAGCTTCAAGGGGCTTAAAATTAAGTTAGTCACTTACAGAGCCCAAAGTGGGATTTCCCTTATTTAATTATCAGGGAATCTATGTGAAAGAACATATATATTTTTAGACATGGCTTTCTTCTCCCTGAAAGACTACATATGGGGACACAATTCCTCTCATCCTGTGATGGAGCCTATTTTCTGATCCTTGAATCCAGACTGCTTTTGTAATTCATTTTTGTCTTAGCTAATGAATTCAAGGCCACTCACACTCACTTGAAGACTTAGTCTTAATGGAATTACATTCATTTGCTTGCTGTTCCTAAGGCCATCTCAATGGTCCCCAAGATCTAGCTGCCTGGGAGAAGAGACATAATAACAGAGAGGCAATCAGAAAAGCCAATTCAGATTAGCCAGTCCTCAGAGGAGCGGCAACTGATCAGAGATGCCCAGATCAGCCCAGTGAAGTAGCCAGTCCTGTACCTAATCGTTGGAACCACTCCATTAAGCCCCATCCAAATGTTCAAACCACTCTATCTTGAGATAAATAAATGGGTGCTCTTACTAATCAGTAGGACCTCCAGGGCTTCGCATAAACAAAAGCAAGTTGATACCATGCTTTTATGATTTTTCACCAGAAAGAATAAAATGGTAGAACACTGCTTTGCCTGGGTCAACACTAAGCTCTTGAGTCTATAGAGTTCACTCTGTGCTGCACAAATATGCTTACCTGCATTGGATTCCTATAGAATGTATGTATCCCAGAGGATGGAAATGACATGGCGACAAGACGGTCTGGAAAGCAAAAGAATCCCTATTAGGAAAGTCAGTACAGATGGGAACAACAATAATAACAAAAATTATTTGTACATCTATCCAGGTTCTTTTCTCAGTGTACAAGAAGAGTTGATATGACAGTGACATAACCAAGATGATGCATTAAGATGAAGCAATAGAAGTCTAGGGAGGTGATTTTGTGGCGGAGTGTTTGACTTGCATGCAAAAACACTCTGAGTTGGATTCCTCAGGACAACATAAAGAGAAAACACCAGAAGTGGCAGTGTGGCTCTACTGGTAAAGTGCTAGCCTTGAGCAAAAGAAGCTCAAGGACAGTTATCAAGTTCTGAGTTCAAGCCCCAGGACTGACAATACAATACAAAGGTAAATAAATAAGTTATGCAATATCATAATATCCTTAGGCTCAACAGGAACTTAGTGTTTGAAGCCGTCTTCCCTTAGCAAACCTGACCTCATGGATAATGAACTTGTTCTCTGGGATTTTAGAAGATTAAGGTCTCTTTCTCTTGGATGCTTAGATAGCTAACAAAACTGAATAAATAATAAGTGAAATTTTAATGGAGCCACTTGAAATTGCATCGTATTTACTGTCTAACCACCAGGGAGTCTTGATTTGAAATGAATGAGATTACCTGTACCCAGATGTAATCTACCAATATATTACCATAACACAGTAGCCTATGAAATCATTGAGAAAAATACTTTGAGAGTATGGAAAGGAAGGAAGGAAAGAAGAAAGAAGAGAAGGTAAGCGAGACAGAGAAAGGAAGAAAGAAGAGAAGCAAAAAAGAAGAGAGAGAAAGCAAAAAAGCTAGGCATTTTTGGCTCAATCTTGGAAATCAGCTATTCAGGAGGCAAAGATCTGAGGAACATGGAAAGACTTCATCTCAATAAATGGCTTGGTACAATGGCATACAAGTAGAAGAACTGTAGCTCAGAAAGGCTGGGACAGAAAGCAAGAGCCTACCTTGAAAATAACGATTACATAAAAAGTGCTAATGGTTTGGCAGAAGTAGGAGAGCCTCCCAAGCAAGCAAGAGACTGAGTTCTTTTCCCAGAACCACCAAAGAAGCCAACGTAGTAACAAATCAAAAACAAAAAGCACAAACCAATGTGCCTTAGATGAAAAACATTGTAGTTTGGGAAAATCAAAGGGAATATTCTTACTTCAAAGGAAAATGTGGATTAAACATAAGTCAATCACATGACAAGTTTCAAAAAACAGTAATATAATTAAGAGAAGTCAATCAACAGTTAAGTTTCACAAACCAGTGATGTAAGTTAAATCTAGGTCAAATCCATCCTTGGCATATCGTCTCTTATTGCCAGACACCTGGGAGGAACAAAAATGATGAAGCTGTAAAACAGAAGTCAAGCACAAAGAATTTGATATTGCTACCTAAAACTTTTACCAGGATGGGAAGCAAACATGTCCTGCCCACTTACCAGTCTTCTGATTAATTTTTCTAGATGTCTTTTCTGAGTTGCAAGGTGAAAGATCCTCATAAGTGTTATCAGCCTCAGAAGCCGAAAGAATACAATCATTCTAAAAATTGATAGATACATACTTTAGTTCAGAAAGAGAAGAGGTCATCAATACATACGTTTAAATCTGTGTACATATGTTACATTGCTCTGCACCACCCCCATGGCCTCCACGTTCTGCTCTAGTGCTCTAACAGTCAGCTATACCCCTCATCCCAGAGGACACTGGGTAACATATGGACATACTTGGTGGTCACAACCAAATGGATGCAGGTGCTAATCACATCTAGGACTGCTGCTAAACACCCTACAATAAATATGAATCTAGGAAGAATGATAGGATGTTTTTGTCCTCTCTTCCCTACCCAAGTAATAACTATCTTCTCAAAATATCAGTAATGCTAAGATTGAGAAATTACTGTCTGGACAAACAGTAATGAGTTCATTCAGATTTATAGACTATTTTAGTTTTCATCTTCCCCCCAAATGAACTTTGATTGTTTGTACATTGGTGTTATTCCTTTTAGTAACAGAGGCTCCCTACAGCTAGTACATGCATATCAGGCAGGGAACAGGTTGCAATACTTCCCAACCATACTGGCTGGTGTTTCTCCTCCATGCAGAAACACAAAGGTGTGGACATGTCCAACAAGATTCATTTGGCAGAACTGCTTCAACCATGGTTCACAGATCCCAGAGTTTCCAATTCAGTGGTCTAGGGTGGAGGCTGATGTGTTCTTTCTTTCTTTCTTTCTTTCATCTTTTCTTTCTCTCTTTCCTTCTTTCTTTCTTTCTTTCTTTCTTTCTTTCTCTCTTTCTCTCTCTCTTTCTTTCTTTCTTTCTTTCTTTCTTTCTTTCTTTCTTTCTTCTTTTCTTCCTTCCTTCCTTTCTGTCCTTCCTTCCTTCCTTCCTTCCTTCCTTCCTTCCTTCCTTCCTTCCTTTCTTCCTTCCTCATTTCTTCCTTTCTTTCTTTCTGAAAAACGCACTTTATTGGGAAGTAGAGTGCTGCACAGCATAGACAACAGAGATTGCCAGATGTGAGACCTACAAGCCACATTTCCTAAGACAAAGGGGAATTTTTAGTAAAATCATCTGACCCATGGTTTCCACTGGGCAGGCACTAATGGCTTCCCAATGGAGAGCTAGGAAAACTCCCATCACTTTCCTGAGGCAGTTGTGGTTCCTAGAGATAGAGCCCCTCACGTGTGCCTTCTTGTTTTTAATAAACAAGATTTTCTTTAGATTTTTTGAAGTCTACATTTGTTACTTTAATTCTGTGTTCCCTCAAGGCCATCAGCCCAGCTTCCGTACAGATTGCCTTATTGTTGGCCCCAGAGAGATCATCTTTGCCCTGATCAAGTCATCTAGAGTCACATTGTCTGCCAGGACAGTCATGCTTTTATGAATGTGGAAGGTGAGCTTATTTTTTTTTCTCATCTGGCAGGGGGAACTCAATCTTTCTGCCAATGAAGCCTGGTCTGATCAGTGCTGGATCCAAAGTTTCTATCTGGTTTGGGGCCATGATCACTTTCACATCCCCCCTTGAATCAAAACGATTCAAGTGGCTTAACAGCACCAACATGGTTCTCTGAACTTCTCTCTCACCTCCAGAGTCCAAATCTTACATTCTGGTGCCAATGACATCAATTTAATCAATAAACACAGTGGATGGTTCGTGTTCTTCTGCAACTCGAAACAATTCCCATACAAGTAGGGGCCCGTTGCCTAGGTGCTTTTGAATAAGTTGTGAGCCCACCTCTCTCAAGAAAGTGGCCAATGTTTCATTTCCTACTGCTTTAGCCAACAGTTTTACCTGTGCCAGGTGGCCTATAGAGAATGATGGGTGTTTTATACCAATCTCTTCATAATATTCAGGATGAGTGAGAGGCAATTCCTCAGATTCCTTAATATACTGGATTTGGTTGTCTAAGCCACCCATATCTGCATATGTCTCGTGGGGAGCCTCTCCACCTTCATCACTGTGACCAGGGGGACCGTGTCATCCATTAGCATTCCTATCACCGCATGCACTTTGTGGTTGAGCAGGACTGAGCAGCCTGGTTCCAGCAGGTTCTTGTCCAGGATGGAAAGGATGATGACACAGTGCTCAGAGCCCACAGATGTGGACACCATGGCACAAATGTCATCAGTGATCCTCTTCCAAGGTGCCTACCGACATCAGGGCCCCCCCAGGTCATCCACCTTCCATCTTTCCTCCTCTTGCTTTGCTTCTAATAGCTTCATTTGTTCCTGATTTCTAAGAAATTCTTCTTCCATGAGAAGATAATCTTTAATTATCTCTAACTTCAGTTATTTCAAGCGACACTGAGTGTAAGATGTCACCAGTGGCAGTTTGCTGGCAGCATCTGGTCACTTCGTTTTCTTCTTCTATTTCTCCACTCTAGTTGGTACAGGTGCTTCATATTTCCTTTTCTTGTCCTTATCATCCTTCTTGCTACCTCTGGCCATGACCACGACTCTGACTCCGATCCATCTTGATTCAGCTGCTGTAGCTGCTACCTCAAGTGTTGTCTTGCTACCAAGGTCTCAAGTGGTGCTGAGGTTGCCCATTGAAGGACCATATGGATTGAGGTTATTTTCAAGATCCAAACCCTAGCCAAAGCAATATTTACTTGGGGATCACACTGGACCTCTCAGAAATTTTGGTAAGAAAGAATCTATTTCTTTGACTTCTAATGAATATAGCTAAAAGCCTCCTAACATTAGCCCTCCAATGTACATTGGTATTTTTCTATCTCATTTAGGGAAAGGGAGATAGAGACAGAGGCAGACACAGACACAGATACAGACAGACAGCCACACCCATACACATATTACTTAGTAATCCCTTACTGCTTTAACTTTGCCTTAACATTCTTCGTTTTACCAAACTGCCATTGCAAAAATCCATTATCTGGGTTGCCATATACGTGATTTCCTGGTTTCCATCGGCTATTTTTTAGAGAAGTATAACTAGAGCCACTGAAACTTCATACATGTTCAAGTCAATACACTTGCAACATTAGGAAAAGCAGATTAGTAGATCATCAAGGGGGATTTCAAAATGATGTTCCAGTTCCTATATCCAATGGAAGTACTTTAGTGAAGACACCTTTAACTGGCTTTAAATGCTGTCTGTTTTTAGATCTCAAGGGTATGAAAATGTATCATTTTCCCTTCATTTGTTCTTCCATTTTTGTGTTACAGTCCCTTGAAATCAGGTTCTTACACTTGCTAAGTAGGCCTCTACCACTCAATCCATGTCATCATCCCTAATATTTTATTTTCAAAAAATGTATCAGTTTCAGAACTTAAACAGAAATCAGTTCAATATACACAATTTAAGCCAAGAATAAGTACAAATTAAGGAACAAATGAAAGAAAAGTGTGACAGTTAAGTCATGGGCTTCCTACCTTTGGATATCTTTAAAAAATGTAGCATTAAAGAATATGTATGTGATGTCCATAAATAAAATAATGATAGTGATGGCAGCATCTGTAATATTGAGGAAATCTGAAAAATAATGCTTTTTCCTGTAAGAGAAAGTAAAAAAAATGGTTATCTTCTTTAAGGGGATAGAGGAAAATCTTTAGAGCAAAAAGTACTTGACTCAACTTCATTAAAATTGTTATTGTAATAGATTCTATGAAATGGATGGACTGGATTTGGGAAAGAGAAAACATAATACTGGTGGAAGGTATTCAAGTAGTAAATTTGTATTATTACATACTTGCATACCTGATGACAATCAAAGCTTAATGAATAAGCCATCTACCCCATCCATTGGACAAGAGGTATGCACTGCCTTCTCCCATGGAGTTGGAAGAAGACAAATGCAACAGTTCTGTTGAGCAACAATTTCAGTACATCATACTATCCCCAGATCAATATATGAGTATCATATGAGATGGGTATGAACTGCGCTTCTGAACTCATAATCTGTCCTTGCACCCACAATGGAATCCCACGGGGCTGCTGTGTCCTTAAAAGGACAAAGACCGACATCCATCTACCAGACTCCTCTCCACCACTGACTCCTGCAGAGGTGAGCACTAGTCCTCCAGGAAAAGCATCTTCACACTCTGAGGCAGTCTGTCAGGATCAGACTAACCTGGCAGTGAATAACTCTGCTTAGCTCAAGAGAAGAAGGAGAACAAGTCCTCAGGAAAGAACATACGCTACCTTCTGAAATGACTTGGAGAAAGGGAGGCTAGGAAACCCAGTGCCTGACTCGCCCAGCAGCCCATCCCCAAGGCTTGCCTCACTCATCCTACTTTTCAGAAAACCAGCAAGCAGGAAAGGGAAGCAATCTATTTCTTTCTTGCTACATCTCACTAATGAGATGATAAGCAATCTCCACATCACCTGCAGATGCTTTCATTGAAACTTTTCCTTTCAATGAACTCGGGACTATTTAGAGTGCAGTATCTAGTATTTCACATACTATCAAACGTTACTTGAAATTCCAGTCAGAATCAAAGTATTGATCTATAGACCTCAAGTATATACTTCTCCTTCTAATTTTTAACAGTCATGGGGCAGAACTCTGGGACTGGGTACTGTCCCTGAGCTATTTAGCTCAAAGATACCATGCAACACTTGAGCCAGAGAAACACTTCTGGTTTTCTAGTAGTTAACTGGAGATAGGAATCTCACAGACTTTAGCACCTGGGCTGGCTTGGAACTGTGATTCACAGATCGCAGTTTCCTGAGTAGCTAGGATTACAGGCATTAGACACTGGGCCCAGATTCTTCTTCTTTTTTTTTTCTCAAGTCTTGGTGCTTCAACTCAGGGCCTGAACACTGTCCTTGGACTTTCTCAAGGTTAGAGCTTTACTACTTGTGCCACAGCACCACATCTGGCTTTTTCTATATGTGGAACCGAGGAATTGAACTTGGGTCTTTCTGCATGCTTGGCAGGCATTCCACCATTAAGACAGACTCCTGGCACTCATACTTCTCCTTCTTAACATACACATTGACATATTAATTACCTGGTCCCTTTTGGTAAATCCCTTTAATCTTTATCTGTTCAAAGACTTTTCTCAACTACTCCATGAGAGTGTCTCAAGCAATATAAAACTAATTAAAGCTACTCAATGAAAATCTGGGTTTGGGCCTTGGCTTCAAGAATGCTTTTCAAGAGGCACATATTTGTTTGGATTGATCTTCTAATTAATTTAGTATCCTGAAAAAAATTTGGCTGGGAGTTTGTCCTAGTAGAATGCTTGCTATCATGCACCAAGAACCTGGTGCAATTCCTTGCCACCACATATATAGAAAAACACTGGGAGTGGTGCTGTGGCTCAAGTGGTAGTTCTTTAGCCTTGAGAAATGTCCAAGGACAGCGCTCAGGCCCTGAGTTCAAGCACCAGGACTGGCAAATAAATGTTATTTTGTGTAAATCAAGGAGATAAATGGGAGTTTCAAGCACACAGTTAAGGGAAATAGTGAGCCTGAGCTACTTGGTGGAGGAGCCAGTCTCAGTAGGGTTCTTCAGATTTAGGCTTCAGAGAGAACAAAACTTACCCTTTCAGAAATACTTGTAGAACAACATCCAAAAGGAAAAATATAGCAATCACAAGGGAAAGTGATCTGTACTCTAATGGAATATGGAGTTTGCTGGTTGTAACTGTAATATCTGTTACCATTAGACCAAGATCGACAAAAATCAGTAGTATTGCCAAAATCCTAAAATAAATAAAGACAATGAGAGTTTGGCACCACATTTCAACAATTCCTAAAACTATATGTCAGATGCTAAAAAGACATTATTTAAGATTATAGTGGCCAGTGGTATGAAGAATTAGTGCATTCCTATCTAAAAACATTGTTCAGTTTTTTTATCCAATAGAAGCACTGAATAGTGAACAACATTCCCTCCTAAACAGTATACTGGAGGGTATGTAGAAACCACACAATAACTGCAAGCTAGAACAAAAATGGAAATGAAATGACTAGTCTGTCAGTATAAACTCTTTAAATATTGATAAATTCTGAAGATGAATCTATCAGTTTCTTTTAGCACATTAAAAGTCATCAATCTGAATCTTTGTCAGACTGTAATAGTTAAAGCTCAGTGAAGGCATAACTGACCTAAGCGCTTGAAGGACTACCTGCCTGTGTGCGGTGGTTCATAGCTATGATATTAGCTACTCATGAGACTGAGGAGGATACCAGGTCAAGGCCAGCCCCAGCAAAGAAATTCCACAAACCCACTTCAACAAGACGAGCTAGGTGTGATGATGTGAGCCTCTTGTCCCAGCCAGGTCAGTAAGGCAACTTCAGTCTTCCTACTGAAGTCCAGGCCAGTCAGAGCAAAAAGCCAAACCTTATCTCAGAAATAAGAAAGCAGGAAGGGCTAGAAGTCTAGTTCAGTCAGTGAAATGCCTGTCCAGGAAGCATGAGGCCCTAAAATGACTAATGCCCACTTGGATCCTAAGATGTTTATTGAGGATTTTAACATGGATATGATTATTTATTTGGGGGTACTCCGTGCGCAGCTATGGACACATGAAAAAGAATTCAATTCCATACATATTTATGGAATTGAACTCTAAGTGCTTTGAAGCCTTTCTGTCACATATTTTAAACGAACTACCCATTGGTTGATTGTATCGTTTATGTCGTTATGACGATGAATTGAGAAGATTTCAAAGTCTTTAAAACTGAAACTCAAATGAAAATACTATTAATTTTTATGTACTCTAAGGCACAGTATAAAATTATTCTCATATGTAGAGTGGAAGCCTAAGGAACGTGTTTCCAGAATGGAGGAATCACATAAATAAGGGAGTTATTAGAATACAACCTATACTTCCAAAAGTTTAACACTTCGTTGTTATTCTTTCCTTTATTTTTGCTTTCCTTCTTTCCTCACTCCCTCCATACTTTTCCCTCTTTCCTTCTTTCCTACTTTCCTTCCTTCCTTGCTTCCCTCCTTCCTTCCTTGCACTCCCTCTCCCTCTCCCACACCCTCCCCCTCTCAATCTCCCTCTCCCTCTCCCTCACACCCCTCCTCTCATTCTTCCAGTATTTCTGTCTTTCCTTCTTCCTTTTCCATTCCTGAGCCTTGTACTCTAGGTGCTGTCCCTGAGCTGCTTTTGCTCAAGACTAGCAAACTCACTTGAGCCAAAATGCCATTTCTGGCTTTTTCTGGGTCATTTATTTGAGATAAGAATCTCAAGAACTTTCCTGTCCAAGCTGGCTTCCAGTGGTAATCCTCAGCTTTCAGCAAGGATTAGAGATGTGAGCCACCAGCACCCAACTTATATTTACTTACTTTCATGAGTAGAAAAACACATAGCCATATGTCATTACATAGACTTGCTTAAATGCCATTTTTTTCTGAGTTATAAGACCAGCTTAAGACAATTTTCCAAGATCAATTGGATTATAGTATGAAGGCACACACGGGTTATTTTTCAACATCTTAACAGTAGAAACTCTTGTTGCTCAGTTTGGACTTTCTTAGATTCTTTTCACTTCAAATATTGATGTTATATTTTATATACATACTTCATTGCTTGTATTTCTACAGTCTTACCCACCTGAATGATAGAGACGGTAGAATTTTATTTGCAATTTTCTTCATGTGGTTGCTGTAAAATGTGAACAAAAATAAAATCAGTCACATTTTGTCTCTCTTGATATGGCTTTTTTACCTTTTTAGGAAAAGAGTAATCTGTTGTTCTTAGGAACCGAAACTTTGGTGCAAATCCAAACAAAAGTACATGCATTGTACAAGATTAACCAAAACCAAAGTCCTGTATAATATCAATTTAAAGGGATATTCTACACCAGTTTTATAATGAAATGCTTTTAATAAACAACTAAAATATTTACATTTATGTTTCATGAGTTTTTCACCTTCACATCCAGAATATATGAGGAAACAAACATACATATACCATACACCAAGTTTTGAATCTTTAGTGTAATATTTACCTTTCACATAAAATTCTAACCCTGACTTGATGGTAAGAGACTTTTCATCCACTAAATAAAGCACATACAATATGAGGGGCCTGTCCTCAGCTGTCAGTTCTCCATGAACAACTGGAAACCTAGTCAAGTCATTATATATTGGCCAACCCAATTCCCAGAGCAATGAAATGAGGTACATCGGAGATAAACACAGGCCGAAAAAGATTCTCGTGTCTTCATCATCATCTCTTGATATAGACATCTGACACGTAGTTGGGCAGAATTTTGTTTAAGGCTTGAAATACACCTTGGAGGTGAGCCATTATAGGAAAACATATTTCAAATTAAAACTTCCCTAAGGACTAGTCTTTTCTCATTCTGAGAGAGAGAGGGGGGAGGGAGGGAGAGAGGGAGAGAGAGGGGGGAGGGAGGGGGAGAGAGAGGGAGGGAGGGAGGAAGGGAGGGAGGGAGGGAAAGAGAGAGAGAGAAAGAGGAAGAAGAAGGAGGAAGAGGAGGAGGAGGAGGTGGTGGTGTAGGAGGAGGAGGATCAATGCTGGTGTTGTATCCTCTAGCTGGAGATAATGGAGCACCTGCAGAGTAGTTTCTTATCCTGCTGGGGCTTCCATCAAAACACTGAATTGGCTTTGGCCATTACAATAGATTAGGAATAAGAAGAATTCTTGATATTTATTCTTAAGACAGCTAAGGTTTTAGAAAGGTAGCTGCAGATATTACATCCAATGCATCTTAGAAAAATATCAAAAATCCTGTATTGTCATCAATACTTCCAAGAAAGTTCTCTAATCTAAATCACTTTCCTTTCTTTGACTATACTTACATGTGTGTCTGTACCTACATTCATGTTAATATCTATAAGTATACCTAGGTGAGTGGTGCATATATGTTCAGAACATACCCTTCATTGTTGTTAAGTTCATCACGTTTTGTTGTGGTATCAGACAAGATATCGCTACAGGATGAAAACAAAGCACATTGTCAGGTATCTTCTAGACTTGATTACATATCCCCCCATATTTCTCCAATAACCATCAACCAACCGTTCAAAAATGTTTTGCTCTACTTCTATGTATTTCAATATATTCTGTAGTTTATCTAGCTGTCTATTTCTACTGGAATTCCATCATGTGATGATAGCATGCAGTAATACAATCATTTCTTTTTTCCCATATATTTTTTGTAATTAATAGAAGGGTTACATTATATTCACCAGATTGAAGGTGCATCACTTCACATACATTGATACCCTTTCTCATGTCTTGGTCCCCATTTCCCTCCCCTCCCCCCGGAACATTATCTTGTTTTCCCCCCTTCCCTATCTGTTTTCAAATAACCAAATATACGTATATACAATATATCAGATAACAAGGTGAAATACTGTAACAATATGAGATAACCAAGGGACAGCAAAAGAGATGAGAGATAACAGTACATTAAGGACAACAATCACTCATTATATGGCTTTTGTTTCTATATCCTGGAGGTCCTTTCATTTAGTGTCATACGACATGGGCTTATGTATCTAGGTTTTGTTCTATTGTATATCTCTGCTAGGGGAGCTCAAGGTTTCTACTGATTATGACAAATGAGGGACACCATAGAGCCTATGTTCCTTTGAGTCTGACTTACTTCACTTAATATGATTTTTTCTAAGTGTTTCCATTTCCTTCCAAATGGGGCGATGTTGTTCTTCCTGACAGCAGCATAGAATTCCATTGTGTATAAATACCACATCTTGTTGATCCACTCATCAACTGACGGGCATCTGGGTTGGTTCCATTCTTTGCTATGGTAACTAGTGCTGCAATGAACATCGTTGTGCTAGTGGCTTTAGTATGTCCTTGTTTCTGGACGATTGGGTAGATGCCAAGTAGTGGAATTGCTGGATCATAGGGGAGCTCTATGTCTAGATAAGTAGGGCTGCGTTAAACTGCAGAGCTTCTGTATGGCAAAGGACATAGCTAGAAAATTAACTAGACAACCTACAGAGTGGGAGAAGATCTTCACTAACCATACAACAGACAAAGGCCTCACATCTAAAATGTATTAACAGCTCAAAAAAAATGAATCACTTCAAAACTAATCTCCAAAGAAACAACCATCTAGTAAACAGACGAACCAAAGACTTAAGAGTCTTCTCTGAAGAAGAAATATGAATGGCCTATGGACACATGAAGAAATGCTCGACATCTCTGGCCATAAAAGAAATGCAAATCAAAACAACTCTAAGGTTCCACCTCACTCCACTTAGAATGGCCGTGATTGAGAAATCCAATAACAACAGATGCTGGAGAGGATGTGGACAGGAGGTATCATTACTCCACTGTTGATGGGAGTTCAAATTCGTTCAACCACTATGGAAAGCAGTATGGCATTTCTTCAAAAGACTAAACAGAGCTCCCCCAATCATTTCTCATGTGTATCTATTAAGACTTCCTTTATACTCTACAAAGAAAACCATTTGTATAATTACATTGCAATAGAGAAGGAAAAGAACAATTCTGCCTTTGTGCTGTAAATATTTCCTTTGGAGAAAGCTTGGGGAGTGCTGGGATGATACTTATTCTGTGACTGTTGAGTGGAATAATAGGCAGATATGTGCTTCCATTGGCTATATGTCATCGGTTGAATCGGTTGTGGATTCTATGGAGAGGATCTAACATGGTTGGGATCCATCTCCTCATTTATGTGCAGCGGTGTCTGTTGTGTGAAATTGGGTGCTTTGAGGCTTAGCTGCCTTTTTGTTGCTAATCATTGCAGTATCTTTAGCCACATGAAGTCACTTTCATCTTGTATTATTTTCAAGTTTTCTTTGTTACATAGAAATACATTTTCATTTTCTTCTTTTTCAGCTCCATTCTGGGAATACCTTTTTCCATCCTTTCACTTCAACCTGTACTTGTCTTTGCTAAGGAGGTGAACTTCTTTTTGGGATATTTTTGTGCTGAAACTACTAGGGCTTCATCTTAGGGATTAGTTGCTCTTCCTTAGGTTTCTCTATCAATTCTGGGACTCTACCACTTGAGCCATACTTTCAGCTTTTTGCAAGTTAAATGGAAATCACAATCTCATACATTTCCTGCCTATGCTGTCTTTGAACCATGGTCTTCATGAGATCTCAACAGTACTGACCATTACAGGCATGAGACACCATTGCCCAGAATCTGTGTCGTCTACCTTGACTGAGGTAAAAAGTACCAGGTGTATAGTATTCATGAGGTACATAGTATACATGATTCCATCATTTCAGCAAAGCAGTGCCAATATATATATATATATATATATATATATATATATATATGTATATATATATGTATAAAAACACACACATGGAGAATTCTTAGGTGAGTCTCCTGTCTCCTGGAATTTATCATTTGTTTAGATATCAGACTCTTCTTGGGGTGGCTAAATAAAGACAATCGCATTTGGAACAGCATGAGGTAGTGGTGGGCAGGAAGCAGAGGTGACTTCAGAAAGTTCAGTGAAGCTAAGAATCCTACAAGTGCTCTTCCCTCTCAGGTAGTGTTGTCTCTATGTTAGGTGGGTGCCCCAGGCCTTCACAAGTTCCTTCATCATTTCTGATGGAGCTTCTCTCACAGCCCTATAAAGTCTTGATATGTCTTCACAGAGATGAAACACTGAACCTTGAGTTTTTCGGCTGTTTTGCTTTGTTTAGTTGGTTTTGTCCTTCTAGTCCTGGGTCTTGAACTCAGGGTGTGGGCACTGTCCTTGAGCTGTTGCAATCTATCACTCTATCACAACCTACCACTATAGCAGCACTTCTGAGTTTTTCTATGTGCATGTAGTACCTAGGAATCAAACCTAGGGTTTCCTGTGTGCTAGATAGGCAATCTAATAGTAGACCACCCACTCAGACCAGTTGTTTATTTTTTTCTTTTATTTCCTTTCTTTCTTAGTTTCACTCCCTTCCTTCCATCCTTCCTCCTTCCCTCCCTTTCTCCATCTCTCTGTCTCTGTCTCTCTGTCTGTCTCTATCTGTCTCTCTCTGTCTGTCTTTTTTCTTTCTTTCTTTTTCCTTCACCTGGCTTGATACTTGATTTTTGGGGAGAATGCGGTGGGCGTTGGTCCAGAGTCTTATACTCAGGGCTTGGCTGCTCTCCCAGACGTCTTCAGCTCAAACTTGTGCTATGCTCCTGGAGCCATAGCTGCACTTCCAGTTTTCTGATGATTAATTAGAGTCTCCTGGAGTTTTGTGCTTTGGTGACTTTGAACTGCAGTCCTCAAATCTCAGCCTCCTGAATAGCTAGGATTGCAGGGGTCAGCCAATGGCACCCAGTGATACTTGATAATTTTTTCATGAAATATATTAACTGTAAAGTGAGATGACTCAAGACTTGAGCTGTGGCATTCACAATCAAATCAAATGTCAGTGACAACATTGATTTGTCTTTTCAATCAGCTGTAGTTTGGAGGTGTAAATGCCCTCAATCCACCCAGTTTGCTGATTCCTTCATCTCATCCATTCTTCAGCATCATCTTGACGCTTCTGTCTCAGATAGGATTCAGAAACCATAGTCCTGAGGCAGGAGCTCGATCCTTGGGATTAGAATTGTGGCCCTCACTTCACTTGGTAGAAGCACCATAGCAGAAGCACTCTGGCAGGATAATGAATACTTCTAGGATTTTAGTTTCATTGTTTTCTGCTAAAGAGTCTTCAGAAAACAGTGGAGCCTCCTACATCCTATTACCTCCAAATAAAATAATTAAATCACTACTGCTTTGTAAAACTTAAGAGAACTTTAATCTCCCTGAGAGAGTCCACATGAAGTATCTAAGTGACAAATGTAGGAATGATGATTCCCTCAATAAGAAAATCACTCCCCCCTGCCCTCCTCCCCCTTCTTCTCCTCTTCCTGCCACTTTCTCCCCCTACTCTTTTTCTTCTGTGTCTTCATCTTTTATGTCTTCCCTTTATCCAATTGTCTTTCTCTTGCATTGTAATGGGGATTGGACCCAAGAACTTGCCCATGCTAGACACTTAAATGACTTGCTACACATATCCTATCTCAACCCAAAGACAGAGGAATAGTCTGTCCCGCTTCAGTGAGGAAAATGCTCTGAAGTCTAGACACTGGCCGTCTCCCTTCCCAGCCCTTCCATTCCCTGTGACCACCCCAGCCAAGATGGCCTCTAGAGTGCAAGATGATGAAATGTGTCACATTTTCTATGACATGGAAGTTTAAAAATTCTCCACACCAGAATAAAGCAAGAAAAGGAAGAAGGTTGTCCTTTTTTGTCTCATTGCAGACAAAACTTACATCATTTTTGAAGAAGGCAAAGTAATTTTGGATGGAGATGTTGGTGTTACCATAACTGATCCTTTCAAGCATTTTGGGGGAGTGCTTCTTGAAACAGGTTGTCACTATGCTTTGTATGATGCAAGCTTTGAAACCACAAATTCTAGAAGAGTTGATATTTTTGTGGGAGCAAAAAAAGTCAAATGATCTGTGTGAACTCCATGCCATTACAAAGAAGCTTCAAGGCATAAAGCACAAATGTCAAGCAAATGGGCTGGAAGACCTCAACATGCTTGTATTGCTGAAAAGCTAGGTGGGTCATTAATTGTGCCTTCTGAAGGGTGCCCTGTTTAAGCCATCATTCAGTGCCACAAATTAAAGCTTCCATGTTTAATGTTATCCTGTTGCTACCTAAGTAAAGCAAATTTACCTAGGACAGGGTTTTACTGGGGGGAAGCTGTCTTGTCATCTTCTACAGTAAACTAAGATATATAAATATGTGGGGAAAATAGCCATAAATATATCTAGAGTCTAAAGTTAAAAACAAAATCTTGGTGCAGGAGTGTGGGAGTTGGATGGCAGGAGGTGAGGTTCCTGGATTCAGAGAAGATGACAGAGGAACTGGATTTCATAGGGCAAGACTCAGTGAGGAGGTGGTCCTAACTCTTGCAGAGCTCATGGAAAGGCTGGAGCAGGCCTGGAGGATGCAAACTTTGCTCCTGAACTTCTGGAAAGCAAGTGTGAAATTGTAGAATGCGTCACAGAACAGCTGGATCACATGGAAGAAAATCTCAAAAGAGCCAAAAAGGGAGATCTGAAAGTTAGTATATGTCAAATGGAGATGGAGAGAATCCGTTATGTCCTTAGAAGCTGCTTGCAGTATTGACTCACAATGATAGAGAAGTTTTTCCCTCACATTCTAGAGAAGGAGAAGACAGGATCCTGAAGGGGAACCTTGCAGCCTTTCTCCAGAGGAATTTCCCTTCACCAAAGAGCACATGGCTCACAAGGACACTTATCTTAAAAATGTCACCTTAAAGCACATGCCTCCCAACTTACAGAAGGTGGACCTCTAGAGGGCAGTTACCAAACTAGATCCAGACTCATATGTGTTTCTGAGAGTAAAAGAACAGCAATAACATAGTTTGGTAGAACCCGAATCAGATGAGCAGATGGATTGCATGAGGATTCCCAACACTTGATCCAGTATTGTTCCTCTGATTGCTTCTGGAGCAGTGCAGCTAATTTAAAAATAACCAAGTGTGAAGACACGGAACCCCAGAAAACATGAGAAAGCCTATGCCACTACCTGCCTCAGAACACTAAGGAGCTATTGCTCCTGACAGCAGGCTTTTCTCCCATTGCTATGGGCCAGTAAGAATGGCAGGAATGCTACACTTCCATCTCAGCCAGCATCCTTGGGTGGGTCCCTTGCTCTTTTTGTTCTGAATATGAGGCAAATAAACAAGTCTGTATACCTTTTCAAAATAAAATTCTTTGAAAAATAAAGAATAATTCTTTAAAAAAATCTTAATTGTGAGAAGACTTTAAGAACAGTGTTGAAAGAAATCTATGGACACTTGGATGCCAATACAGTGATCTCCGTGTTTGCTTCTTTAAACACACACACACACACACACACACACACACACACACACACACACACTGTACTTTCTATCTTTTTCTATCTTACATTTTAAATGGTAATCCACTTGTAGGTACTCTTTTGGTTTCTACTTCAGTTTTGCTAAAGAATAAAAAGGAATGCAAAAGAAACCATGTCAGTTTGGGTCAAGTTAGTTATAATTAATGTTTAACTAGCAAGCTGATCTTCTAAACTTTAAACGTAGCAATCTACCATGTCATCTGTTCTAGAAAATGATTCTAATTGATCATATCAGGCCTGTGAAAACAGAAGATTTCAACCTGGTTATAGTTCTGCATGCCTGTAATCAATGCACACTGAATGCAGAAGAAAGATCATTCCAGGAGAGCTCAGAGTACCTTGAGACCATGGATTAACAACAGCAGCAAAATGCCGAAAGATGTATTGTTGAACTTCTTATTTTTACTACAATAGGACTTTATAGGCTAGCAATGAGGACCTCAGAAAATAGTATTATAAAAGTATCTTTATTAAAAAGTGAAAGATTTATACAATCTGAAGAGAAACCAAACTACATGACTCTGATGACAAAATGCCATCGTCATATTCATAAAAATCTCACCATAATGTGGAATTAGGCAGACAGGCTCACAAGATGACCTAGGACTGGTTAAAGAAGAGCTTATGTGTGATCCTCGACTTTGCTCCACAAAGGATTCTTTCTTTAGCATAAATTTTCAGTCAAAAAACTCATTACATATGAACCAATCGATTTTCACTGCTCATGTCATATTGCTACTTCATATGACACCATACATATTAGTAGCTAAAATCAGAAGATAAGTGAATTCGGTCACAATTTAATTAGAATAAAAATGAAACGGCTTGAGATAAGTGCCTTCCCAAGCAGGCTTCTAAATGAGATCACATCCAACTTCCACTCACCACACAGCCATGTGAGAGGCATGTGTGACAGGCTGACCCTTCCTGATGTATGCTCCTTTCATTTTCCTAGCAGCACTGGTGTTCCAACACAGGATCTTTACTTTCTGCCATGCGCTGCATCATGCCTGCCACCAGTCCTTTCATGGTGTTGGTGTTTCTTTGTGTCCAAGTGCTCAGCTCCAGCCATGTGTATGTGCATACTTATGAGTACATGTGTCTGTACATATATATATATATAATATGAACATAAACTTCCACCTCTACACTTGTCTTGGTTTATATCTTAACTTTCTGTCACATTGCCATCATCAGGTGCTGGACAGGATCATGTGCAGTTGTGCTAAAGTAACAAAAACACCTATGGTCACATATCACATGAATACGGAAGAGTTCAAATTCTGGGTCAATTTCTGATGCAGGTTCTACATTCATGCACTGTTTTCCCTATAACTGGTTCTCTGTACTATGCCTCTATCTCCTCTGTCTCTGCCAAAACTTCTCTCCAGTACTGAACTCTGAACTCAGAGCCCTGTCCTTGCAACTCCTGTAGTGATGGCATGGTGATCCCTCCTACCTAAGGCTTGCCTGTTCAATGACACTTCCCCTTAGGATTTCACCAGAATGGTAGATGGATGTGTAGACTTGGGTTCACAGGTGTGATTCTGTCTACAGTGGAGTGAACAGCAGAGGATAGCAATATGAAGCCTTCCAGAGTATTCCTTCTGGCAGAAGTCCATCTCCACGGAATGAGCAAAATGCATTGCATGTGTGAATGAGGAAGAAGAGATACAGTGATAAACAAGAAAGTAAAATATTCCTGGAGCCCTGACTTGAAGCCATAGTATCAGAATATTGCCACTCTGCCACACACGTGTGGACATTATCGATCTCTCTCTCTGTGTCTCCTACCTCTTTCATTGTAAGCATAAATTTATTCACAAAACCTGTATTCACAGATGTGAGCAGTAAGGAGCTTGACATAATGCTGTGGAGCCATCTGTCTATCCAATCGAAATAGTGCCCATAAAGTACTCGCACTGTCACAAACCTTACAACCACAGTTTTGAAAAGTTGGCATTAATGCACAACGAAAATAATATGTATAATTTAAGATCTAGGCCTACAGAAAGTGTATAACCATCAAAGAACTGGACATAGCCAACAGAATATGGAAAGGACCGAACAAACATGTAGCCACTTCGATCTGACACTTGTATTTCTTCACCTGTGAAGAAATTGTTATGGCAGGAAATAAATGCACAGGATTCTGTGTCTTTGCCATCAGACCAAAGGAACACAACCAGTTGTAGTAGGATCTCATACACTGGCAATGTGGGGGGTTTTAGGCGTTTCCCTTCACTGCTCCCTACAATAGCAAAACACTTTTGTGCAACTCATTTCTCATTTACTCATCAAAATGGAAAAGGGGCAATCTGACAGACAGAAGGTACACTGACAATATTTGGAAACTACCCAGAAATGATCAATCTGTTTCATAACATTTATATTTATGTATGTTTATCTACTTGTAGATATCTGACCTTTGCTTGAATTCTTCCGTCCCAAGATCTGGTGGGTCATTTTTATCCAAGCTAAAGAGAATTAAATTATAGATAATCAAATACCATGTGCAATCATAGTTTTACGTTTTCACTCAGTGTAGTAAGTTAATCTAAGACTAACAAATTTGTAGAAATCAAAACTTTTACATATTTAGCTAAATGAACAAAGGAATTTAATTTGGGGTAGGGGAGTTACATTTTATCATTTCAAAAGAAATCTTTTATGCATGGTCAAAGAATTTTTCTCTCTTAGTAAACCTAATACACTGCTCCCTACAAGAGCAAAACACTTTTGTGCAACTCATTTCTCATTTATTCATCAGAATGAAAATGGAACAATATGACAGACATAAGATACACTGACAATACTTGGAAATTTCCCAGAAATGATCAATATGTTTCCTAACATATACTTATACACGTTGACCTATATGTCTGTATCTGACCTTTGCTTGAATTCTTCTGTCCCAAATTCTGCTGGATCATTTTTATCCAAGCTAAAGAGCATTAAATTATATACAGTCAAATACCAAGTGCAATCATAGTTTTACTTTTTTACTTAAGGTAGTAAGTTAACCTAACACTAACAAATTTGTAGAAATGGAAACTTTTACATATTTATCACTTCAAAAGAAAGCTTTTATGCACGGTCAAAGACTTTTTCTCTCTTACTAAACCTAACACACTGATTATTGGTATCATGTAGTTTAATTGTACATGCAACTCACTTCAGAAGAACTCAATCCATTATACAATCTGATTTTCAGCTTTCTAAGTCTGCTCTTCTCTCTCCTTCCTGTCACTAACTTGGCTGATTTCTTAACTGCTTCTCACCAAAAGACAAGAAACTACAGCCTAAAAGCTGGACTCTCATCATACCTGAAAATGAGCCTGTCTACTAAGTACCAGATTTCTAGAGAAGGAAAGAGGCCCACCAACATTTTCACCTCAGAAACACTGAGACCACCTCATTGTTCCTGACTGGGACTCTCTCCTCCATTGTCTCAGTTCAAGTTGCATGTAGGAAATAGGTAAATAAGGTAGAGAATAGGTAAATAAGGATACAGTTACTATGTTTTACTTCACAGTATACCATGACCAAGTCTCTGCTGCCTGACGCTATCATTTTCAATTTAGTTTCAGTACAAGAGAAGGAATACATGAGGACACTGATCAGCTGTCATATAGATTGGGTACTAACCTCACCCTAGAAGTGAATTTACACTCAGATGACAGAAAATTCACCAAATGTTAATGCTTGGGTCACAAACTGCAATAGCAGTTAATGCTGTGTCATCTCTAAAAAATAAAATAATGTAAAATCAGCCACAGAAAATCAGTTGGAACATTTAGAAGAAATCAAACTGTTTCTACAAGGCTGTGTACTAAAACCATAACTGTGTTCATCTGAGGAACATGCTCTGCCACTTGAGCTACATCGCCATCTCCAGCTCTTCTGTTCCCTCTAGCTATTTGCTCTGGTACTATGGTGTGAAGTAGGAGACCTGTACTTAAATGAAAAGCAGTATTTCCATTTTACAATAGAATGGATTTGAATCTCTTCAGGAACTTAAACATGGAACTTAGAAAAGTAAAGTTTTCACACAAGATAGAAGAATTGTTCCCCCTACCACAGTACCTAATGCCATCTTGTATGACTTTCAATGCAATGCAATTCAAGGGAGCTCAACCCGGAGGTCACAGCCAATATTCTGCTTCCTCTGTTCCTTCTATTCCCTTCTTATTTTCAACAATCGTGGATGTCTTTACTGACTTACTTGCAGAGAGTACCAATGGGAGGCAGGCCAGAAGCAGAGAACTCTCCACTGCTAACCAGGACAGAGAGAACTCCCTCTCCTCTGGAGTCTCAATCCTTCACCCAATTTGCAAAAAGAAAGAATGGCACAAAAAATTGCACTTCCCTGACCTTCCAGATGGTTCCCACAAACATGGTGCTTAGTCTCTGTACAGCTTTCTACACAAGTCTGTCGACATTTGGGTATCTGACCACTTAGGGCTGTCTTGTGTGCATCCATGTGCATCCTGCTGGTTATTATCAACATCAATAATTAAATTGCACACAGTCAAATACTGTGAGAATTCCAAAACCTACTTTTTCTCCCCAAATAGCTATAACTGCCTGAAAACTAACTCTACATATACTGTATATGCAAGGGGGTATTTCGTGTGCTTTCCTAAAAATATGGCCTCTCATGTCAATGAAATGTTCACCTGTGCTAAACAACCACTTATGCAAGATTGAAATATTCTTTTCCTAAACCACTGGTAGCACTGTTTTTATGGGTTTCCTTATCTTCCATTTCCCTTGCTATGGAATTAATCAAGCTGATCTACCACCTACATTTCTGCTTTCTCTCTTCCCTCCATGCTGGCACTATTGTTCTCTATCCATCCAGCCTCTCTGAGTGATAAAAAGGATTTGTATTTCATGAGTTATTCGCATTAATATCCAGAATATATGTTGGAATGATAGCACAGACATGCTTTTACTATTTAGTAGTATTTCACATTCACATAAAATTATAACCCTCACTTGATGGTAAACGCCTTCTCATCCCCTAAATAAATCACAAATGGTATGAGGGAGGTGTCTTCAGCTGTCACGTCTCCCATGAACATCTGATATCCTAGTCATTATATTTTAACCAGTCTCCTTCCCACAGCAATTGAAGGAGACACATCAGGGATGAATACGGCATGAAAAGATTCTCTGTTCTTTTCATCACCATCTCTTGAAATAGACATCAGCACATAACTGTGTAAATTTTTGTTTAGGCCTGAACGTGAACTTAGAAGTAAGGCATTTTTGGATAATACATATCAAATTAAAACCCAGTAATGACCAGCCTTTACTCATTCATTGTGGAGGAACGGAGGGAGGGAGAGAGGGAGGAAGAGAGAGATGGAGAGGGAGATAACCATCCTCTAGCTAGAGAAAACAAATTCAATAGAAAGAAGTTTCTTAACCTGCTAAATCTTACAGCAAAACATTAAATTGTTTTTGGCCATTAAAATAGATTAGGAACAAGAAACATTCTTGATATTTCTTCTTAGAAATAGCTAACATTTTAGAAAGGAACTACTGATATTATGGCCAAAGTAAATTAGAAAAACATCAAAGACCTTCAATTGTCATCTATACTTACAGGTCCCTAATCTCAATTACTTTCTTTTCTGTGACTGTCCTTTCATGGATGACTGTACTTACATACATGTAAATATGCACAAATACACATGGGTGACATTGTATGTTTATTTGGACCTTACCCTTCATTGTTGGTTCCTTTGTCAAGTTCAGTTGAGGTATCAGATAAAATATCGCTAAAGAATGAAACCAAAATATATAGTCAGAGGCTCCAATGATTTTCTACATTTGATTACATGTCCCTCTTTCTTTCTTCCATAACCCATTAAACATTCAGATTTTTGTTCCATTTCTATGTATTTTAATTTTTTCTATTGTTTACTTCCATGTCTATTTCTAGTTGAATTCCACCATAGTATGATAGCACATGGTAATATTATCTTTTCTTATATGTCCTGTTAAGACTTCCTTTAGACTCTGCCGAGAAACCTCTTTGAAGAATTACTACGGAGGAGTATTAGAGAAAGGAAAAGAAAAAAGAGAATAATGCTGCCTCTATGCTCTAAATATTATTTCCTTTGGGGAAAGCTTGGGGTTGCCTGGATGATACTTATTCCGGGACTGCTGGATGGAATATTCTGCAGATATGTGCTACCTTTGGCTCTGGGTCTTCAGTTAAATCTGGTTTCTTGCGGATTCTTTGGAAAGGATCGAACATGGTTGGGATCCATCAACTCAGTTATGTTCAGCGATGTCTGTTGTGTCAAATTGGGTGCATTGAGGATTAGTTGCCTTTTTGTTGTTAATCATTACAGTGTCTTTAGCAAAATGAAATGACTTTCATGTTGTAATACTTTCAAGTTTTCTTTGCCAGATAGGAGTACATTTACATTTGCTTCCTTTTGGGTGCCATTCTTGGAATATCTCTTTCCATCCATTCACATCAAGCATGTGACTGTCTCTGCTAGGGAGGTGGACTTCCTTCTTTCTCTTTCTTATTATGTTTCTCTGCAGGTACTATTGGGTTTCCTCTTAGGGCCTGGGTGTTCTACTATAGCTTTCTCTATTAAGATGAATACTCTACCACTTGAGCCATACTTCTGGCTTTCGGGAAGTAAACTGGATAAGAATCTCATAGGGTTTCCTGCCGATATTCCTATTTAGAATGCCATTGCTTTGTTCCAGAAAGGATTCTATCCTCTGGTTGACTGCATTTGTAACATCTTGGGAAGTGTAGCTGGCATAATGACTAGAAGAAATTCTCCTCATGACCTATTCCTCTCTTACCCTAGTTGTTATAAAGAAGGAAGAAAGATGTGCATTTGTCTCTCAGTAGCTGGGCTGTCATGCCTGTGTCTTATTTGCTTCCCATACTTCTTATTTCACATTTTGACATATGTTGGTGTACGCACAAATATATTTCTTTCCTTCATGCTGCCTTTAGAAATATGTGTGGATATATATGTATATATATACATATATATATATTTAGAGAGTCTTCCTACATTTGAACTCACATTTCAATGCTAGATCCCACATAACATTCTACAGACACTTCTTCCAGGATAAGAAAGTCTCGTCATAAGGCACATTTTCAGTCAAATAGCTACGTACTTTATACAGGAAGTGATCAATTTTCTCTACTGCTATAACGCTGATACTTCATACTTCAGTATACATATAAGTAATTAAAATCAGTAGATAAATGAAGCTAGGTCATCAGTTTGATTCGAATGAAAGTATGTTGTTAATGATTACTAATAGTGGAACTTTCCCTCACTTAACAACAGTTTCTTAGTATTACCATATATGCACATGAAGGCATGTATCACTTGGAAAGTTAGAGTGTAAATTCTGCACCCACACAGATTTTACTGATTATTAAGTCTTTTAACCATATGCTTCCTGTTGCTCATTAAGTTAACTACTGCCAGTAGTAAAGAGTAAATTGATAGGTCAGATACACAAAGAAGAAAAGAATAAAACTTTCTCTACACTTTCTCCAAACAACAAAGGAGGAAAGAAACAAGGATACAGTAAAGAAAAAGAAATGTGAGCAATATGTCCCTTATGATCAAGCAGAATTTGGGTGATACGGACTATTCTCTTTAATGAAAGATGCCAATGGTTTTAATGGTTTAAATATAATGAATTTAACCTTGACTCAATGATACACTGCCCACTAAACACGCATTTCATGAGTGAGTATGGAATGGAGGAATTTATTTCTGGAAAACAATCAAATGTAAGCAATGACAGAAAATTCTAGTTACACAGTTAAAAGAAAAGCACAGTAAACAGTGGAAAAGTATCAAGACTGGCAGGAAATTTTGTGAACTATATCAAATAAACAACCATGGCAGCATAGATATCTCCTGATTTCTGCTTTTCTGAGGTGTTATTCCCAAAGAAGGAAATTAGTCATAAGTTCTTGTCTCTAGACTTTCTTTATGGAGAACTCAGGTTAAAATATATAAAACTAACAAAAATAGAAACCCCATCTTGTTTTCCCCCTCCTCTTCTCTATTTCAAATAAATGTATTAAAAGGGGGGAAGGGAGGTTAGCCTAATGTTAGAGTGTTGGCCAAGCATGCAGAAAGACTCGGTTTCGATTCCTCTGTACCATGTACATAGAAAAAAGCCAGAAATGGTGTTATGGTTCAAGTGGAAGAGCTCTAGCCTTGAGAAAGTCCAAGCACATTGCCCAGGCCTTGAGTTCAAGCCCCAGGACCGACAAAAAAACAACAACCATGAATAGTCATTGTAACAATATAGGTATATAGTGCAGGAAACTGCTCTTCTATAAAACCAACAGCATGAAATCTTCAAGGAGACATACACTTGAATGACATTAGATGCATTCTATCCATTGCTAGTAAGGAAAGATCAGTTAGACAAAAAATATCAATCAAAAAACATCAAAGTTTACTACAGTCCAAATTTGTTTAGAAGACACTTGAAAACATTTCATCTTTTAGCTGAAGAATATATATTCTATCAGAAGATCAGATGCTGAGCTACTAACCTAGTCTGAAGAAATCGAAAAACAAAATTGAAATCAAAAGTGTATCTTACTTTTTTCAATTCATGTGGCTTCAACACTAGGCCTGGGCTCTTTCCGTGAGCTCTTCAGCTCAAGACTACTACTACCCTGTCCCTAGAGTCACAGCACCACTTATGGTTTTGCTAGTGGTTAATTGGAGGTAAGAGACTCACAGAGTCTCACAGGCCAGGGCTGGTTTTGAACTGTGATCCTCAGATCTCTGCCTGCTGAGTGGCCAGAATGACAGCAGCAGTGTATCTTATTTAAGGACATAGAGCTACAAAAATACTAAAGGTATTAGAGATTATATTAGATATGAATGTTAACTGACAATTGATCAATCACAGGACTGATAAACCAAGAAAGAAAGTTTAACTTACTTAAAGGAAATGGGAAAAAATTGATACTATTGCAAAACACACTAACTTTGATGTGGTAGTAAAGCTGATATTCCAGATGTGTAAGATGGAATAGTATTCAGATAAGGCGCTGTCAGTGAGGTTAGAGGGATTGTGAAATGTCCCTTGCATTGTGCTGGTGTTTTATCAGTGTCTTACCTCCTGGGAACTACAGACAAATGAGAGTACCTTTTTGTTTCAGAAAAGGATTCCCTGCCACCTTGGCTCATTGTGAGTAGCTGACAGGCACCTAGGGATTCTAGGTGCTAGTTCTTGACATCACAGCACTCCATGAACCACTCTCTTTTGATCTGCTCTTCATATCCTGCTTAGTTTCAAAACACATCTGGATTACATATGATATTCATAGGTAGTCCTCTGTATCCTGAAAAGTCACCACTGTCCAATTCTGATTTATCACTTGATGACAAAAAAATCAATTTACACTAAATGAAAGGAACTTTAAAAAAATGGAACCAAGAGCTTTATTTTGTGTGATTGTTGTTTTTAAGGTACTATGTTATTTCTTTTTTCCTTTTTCCTCTTTATGGTTAATTTCCTATTAGGACTGTATCTGACTTTATTATCTAGTATATTGTATATGTTCTTATTTGGTTATTTGAAATAGGAAAGGAAAGGAGGGAAGACAAGATGATTGGGAGGGGGTGGGGAAAAGAAATGGGAAAAAATATGAAAAAGAGGAATCAGTTTGTGACAAGTAATCTTCCTATTACCTGACGAATGTAAGTGTAACCCTTCTATACCTTGTCATGACCAAAAAAAAAAATCAGCTCGCACACTACTTATGTCTTCATTTGAAGGAACAATAACAGTTGTTAAGTTGCTGTCCTTGTTGTGGACATATCAAAACATAAAAAAATTAAGTGGGAAAATGTGGGAGGAAATGATACAATGTTCTAACACTACTCGGTTAGAAAACTGTGGCCTTGTTTTTCTACACAGGTGGTCTGTCAAATGTACTATGTGTCTAGGTCTTCTGTCTCTGTCAACCCTTCTTTTCCTGAGATTAGAACTCAGAGCACTGTCCTTGCTACTCCCATGATCATGGCATGTTGATCCTTCATGCCTAGGCTTGCCTGATCAATGACCCTTCCCATTAGGCTTTCAACAGAATTTTAGATAGATGTGCAGACCTTTGGTTTACAGATGGGAAAAATATGACAGGATAGCAACAGAAAGCCATCCAGGGTATTCCTTTCTGCAGAAGTACATCTCCACTGAATCAACAAAAGGGTGCACTTCATGTGTGGATCAAGAAGCAGAGGCCCAATGATAAGCAAGAAAACAGATTAATCCTGGAAACCTGATTTGGAGCCCCTTTACCTAAAGCACACATGTGGACACACACTCTCTCTCTCTCTTAGTCTCCTAGCTCTTTCATTGCAAACATAAATTTATTCACGAACCGTATTCACAGGTGTGAGCAGTAAGGAGCTTGTCATAACACCGTGGAGTCATCTGTCTATACAATATAAATGGTGTCCATAAAGTATTCACAGTGTCACCAACCTTAGAACCACAATTTTGAAAAGTTGGCATGAAGTTCACAATGAAAAGAATAGATATAGAGAAAGAGTATACCCATCAAAGAACTGGACATAGCCAATACAATATGGAAAGGCCCGAACAAACTTGTAGTCACTTTGATCTGACACTTGTATTTCTTCACCTGTGAAGAAACTGTTATGGCACGAAATAAATGCAAAGGATTGTATGTCATTGCCACCAGACCAAAGGAACACAACCAGTTGTAGTAGGATCTTATACACTGGCAATGTGAGTGGGGGGTTTAGGAGTTTTCCTTCACTGCTCCCTAAAATAGCAAAACATTTTGTGCAACTCATTTCTCAATTACTCATCAAAATGAAAAGGACTAATATGACAGACAGAAGGTACACTGACAATATTTGGAAACTACCCAGAAATGATCAGTCTGTTTCATAACATATATATTTATGTATGTTTTTCTATTTATAGATATCTGACCTTTGCTTGAATTCTTCTGTCCCAAATTCTGTTGGGTCATTCTTATCCAAGCTAAAGAGAATTCAATTATATACAGTCAAATACCATGTGCAATCATAGTTTCACTTTTTTACTCAAGGTAGTAAGTTAATCTAACACTGACAAATTTGTAGAAATTGAAACTTTTACATATTTAGCTAAAGGAACAAGGTATTTCCATTTTTTTCCCTAGAAAGGAAATTCGTTTTGCAGGAACTTATATTTTTACCTCTACAAAAGAAAGCTTTTATGCATGGTCAAATAATTTTTCTCTCTTAGTAAACCTAACACACTGTTTATTGGTATGCGTTAGTTCATTTGTACATGTAACTCACTTCAGAAGAAATCAATCCACTGTACAATCTGATTTTCAGCTTTCTAAGTCTGCTCTTCTCCCTCCTTCTTTTCACATACTTGGCTGTATTCTTAACTGCTTCTCACCAAAGGACAAGGAACAACAGCCTAGAAGATGGACTCTCATCATAACTGTCAGTGGGCCTGTCCAAGTATCAGATTTCTGGAGAATGAAAGAGGCCCACCAGCTCTTTCACCTCAGAAACACGGAGACCACCTCACTGTGCCTGACTGTGATTCTTACCTCCATTGGCTCAGTAAAAGTTGCATGTAGGCAATAAGTAAATAAGGTAGAGAATAAGTAAATAAAGATACGGTTGCTATGTTTGAATTCACAGTAGACCATGACCAAGTATCTGCTGCCAGATGCTGTCATTTTCTATTTAGTTTCAATACAGGAGGAGGAATAATGAAGACAACGATCAGCTGTCATATAGACTGGGTACTAAACTCACACCACAAATGAATTTACATTCAGATGACAGATAACTCACCAAATGTTAATGCTCGACTCACAAACTGCAATGGCGGTTAAGGTTGTGTCATCCCTAAAATGTAAGTAAAAAAAAAAAGACACAGAAAATTGAGTTGGAAACTGTAGAGGAAATCAAACTTTTTCTGCAGGCTCGGTACTAAAACCATAACTGCGTTCATCCTAGGAACAGGTTCTGCCACTTGAGCTACAGCTCCATCTCCAGCTCCTCTGTTCCCTCTAGCTCTTTGCTCTGGTACTCCGGTGTGAACTAAGAGACCAGAACCAAATGAAAAGCAGTATTTTTATTTTACCACAGAAATACAGTTGAATCTGTTCAGGAAATTAAATATGGACCGGTTTCATGCAAGGTAGAAGAATTTTTCCCAGTACCCCTACCATAGTACCTCTTGACATCTTGTACGAATTTCAATACAATACTCTTCAAGGGAACTCAACCTGAGATCATAGCTAATATTCTGCTTCCTCTGTTCCTTCTATTCCCTCATTACCTTCAGTAATCCTAGATGTCTTTACTGACTTACTCTCAGATTGGACCAATGGGTGGCAGGCCAGAAACAGAGAACACTTCATTGTTCACCAGGACATTGAGAATTCCCTCTCCTTACAGGAGCCTCAATTCTTTATCCAATTTGTGAAAACACGGAATGGCACAGAAAAATTTCACTTCCCTGACCTTCCAAAGGGTTCCCACAAACATGGTACTTAGTCTCTGTACTGCTTTCTACACAAATCTGTCTACATTTGAGTATCTGACAACAAATGGCTCTCATCTGTCAATGTATGTGTATTCTGCTCCTCATTATCAACATGAACCATTAATTTATGCACAGTCAAATACTATGGAAGTTCCTAAAGAGACTTTTTCTTCCCAAATTGCTATAATACCCAGAAAACGAACACTACATATACTACATATGTAAGGGGGTATTTCCTAGAAATGAGGCCTCTCCCTCCAATGAAATGATTACCTGTGCTAAATAAAAACTTATGTAAGATTCACAAGGAGTTCTTTTCCTATGACCCTAAAGCACTGTTTACACTGTTTTCGTGGGTTTCCTGATGTTCTGTTTCCCTTGCTATGAAGGAAATTGAGCTGATTAACCATCTACATTTCTGCTTCCTCTCTCCCCTCCTTGCTTCCTCTGTCTGTCCAGCCTCTCTGATTCATAATAGGATTGGTACTTCATGAGTTATTCACCTTAAACTACAGAATATATGTGGAAACTAACACACAGACATGCTTTGGCTATTTTGTAATATTTGCCTTTCACATAAAATTCCAACCCTGACTTGATGGTAAAAGACTTCTCATTCACTAAATAAATCACAAATGCTATGAGGGAGCTGTCTTCAGCTGTCACGTCTCCCATGAACATCTGAAAACCTAGGTAAGTCTTTCTATTTTAGCCAGCCTCCTTCTCACAGCAATGAAATGCGACACATCAAGGATGAACATGGGCGTGAAGAGATTTGCTGGTCTTTTCATCATCATCATCATCGCTTGAGATAGACATCCATCACATAATTGGGCAAATTTTTGATTGGGGCCAAAAACGCACCTTATCAGTAAAGCATTTTAGGAAAATACATAACAAATTAAAAAGCCCCTAATGATCAGCCTTTACTCATTCATTGAGAGAGAGAGAGAGAGACAGACAGACAGACAGACAGACAGACAGACAGACAGACAGAGACAGGCAGACAGACAGACAGACAGACAGACAGAGACAGATAGAGACAGTGTGGGAGAAAGAGAGAGAGAGAGAGCGAGACAAACAGACACACACACAGACAGACACACAGACAGACAAACAGACAGAGAGACCACCTTGTCTTATCCTCTAACTAGAAACAAGGGAGTCACCAGAATGTTTAACCTGCTGAATCTTACAACAAAACACTAAATTTCTTTTGGCCACCACACTAAATTAGGAACAAAAAGAATTCTTTTTTTCATATATTTTATTGTAATTAATAGAAGGGTTACATTATATTCACCAGATAGAAGGTGTATTACTTCACATACATTGATACCCTTTCTCATGTCTTGGTCCCCATTTCCCTCCCCCTCCCCCCGCCTCTCATCTTGTTTTCCTCCCTTCCCTATCTGACTTCAAATAACCTAATACACATATGTACAATATATCAGTTAACAATCTGAAATACTGTAATATGAGATAACCAAGGGACAGCAAAAGAGATGAGAGATCACATAGTACATTAAGGACAACAATCACTCATTATATGGCTTTTGCTTCTATATCCTGGAGGTCCTTTCATTTAGCATCATTCTATATGGCCTTATGTATCTAGGTTTTGTTATATTGTAAATCTCTGCTAGGAGAGCCCAAGGTTTCTACTGATTATGACAAATGAGGGAAACCATTGAGCCTATGTTCCTTTGAGTCTCACTTACTTCACTTAATATGAACTTTTCTAAGTCTTTCCATTTCCTAACAAATGGGGTGATGTCATTCTTTCTGACAGCAGCATAGAATTCCATTGTGTATAAATATATTTTGGTTATTTTTGCAAAAACTTTTTTAATCTATATCCTTTCAATTCCTACATAAAATGTGAAATATGTTTGCTTATTTCTATGTAGAAGTATAGAAATTGCAACGTAAGTGTCGATAAACCTGATGAAAATTAACTGCTTGTCACGATTATATCATTGAACATTTGAACATGAGTTATTTCTCCTTATATTTCAGTTTCCCTTTAAGATTCTAAGGAATCTTTAACAGATTTTAACATGTATCATATTATATACTGTATATATTTTATTATTTATTCAACTACCATATTTCAGAATCTATAACTTGATTATTTCTTGTGAGTATAAAGAAGTAAATGTTATTTTTATTCTAATATTATATAATGAAGCCCATGCAAATTCACTTAAATTTATTTGCTCTTCATAGACGTCTTAGATTGCTTTTAAAGACTGCTTATATCTTTTCTTTAAAAACATATGTATACTTTGCCTCTTTCCTTATACTGTTGATGAGAATCTCCTGTACAAGACTGAATAGCTTAAGATTAGAAAATTGAGTGTTGCTAGATAATTATAGGTTGCTTTGTAATATTTTCTTCTCTTTCATATGTAGTTTATATATGCATATATAAATTTATTTAATTCAGAAATATTAATGTCTTAAGGATTTTGATGCATTTTGTCTTATTGTAAGAAAACACTGTGCTTTCAGGAGCTGATATTAAAAGGGTGTTGACTGAAATGTAAAGTAATGGAACCCTGATCCTCAGAACTCAGCCTCCTGTGTAGTTAGGATTACAGTTGTGAGGCACTGTGCCTAAATATTTTCTTTGTATGTGGTACCGAAAAATCGAACCCAGGTCTTTGTGCATGGTAGGCAAGCACTCTACCAGCAGGCCATACTCCTAGCCAGGATCTAATATTCTTTTCAGGCAATAATGCCTGGCATATAATAAGTAAGGCCATAATACAGTATTTAAACCAAAGCATACATTAATTACTAATGCCATCGGGAAGGACTTCAATATTTTGAGCCTATATTATTAAAGAAGATGAAACAAACAGTTCTAACAGGTGCACTTTATTTTCACCCATTTTCCAAGCTCAGGTGTGTCTTTGAGTTCTGCTCCTGTTGATCATGCTGCTGGATCACCAGGAACTTTAGCCTACCTGCAAACAAAATAATCATATGTCCTGCCCTGAACATTGTCTTGTATAAATTAGAAGAAAAAGCATTTTATCTTCATTACTTTTTAATACTCAGACTATGATTTTCGCAGGCTATCTCAGTGTCTTTCTCTTTTTTTTAATTTTTTTATTGTAATTAGTAAAAGGGTTACATGATATTTGCCAGATAGAAGGTGCATTAATTCACACACATTGATACCCTTTCACATGTCTTGGTACCCATTTCCCTCCCCCCCCACACCCCCCACCCGTCTTGGATTTCCCCCCTTCCCTATCAAATTTCAAATATCCAAATACAAATAAATTCAATATATCAGATGACAAAGTGAGATACTATACCAATATGAGATAACCAAGGGACAGCAAAGGAGATGAGAGACAACATAGTACATTAAGGACAACAATCATTCATTATATGGCTTTTGTTTCACTATCCTGGAGGTCCTTTCAATTAGCTTCACATTACATGTTCTTATGTATCAATATTTTGCTCTATTGCAAATCTCTGCTAGTAGAGCCCAAGGTTTCTACTGATTATGACAAATGAGGGAAATCATTGAGCCTAAGTTCCTTTGAGTCTGGCGTACTTCACTTAATATGATTTTTTCTAAGTCTTTCCATTTCCTAACAAATGGGGCGATGTCATTCTTTCTGACAGCAGCGTAGAATTCCATTGTGTACAAATACCACAACTTGTTGATCCACTCATCAACTGAGGGACATCTAGGTTGGTTCCATATCTTTGCTATGGTGAATAGTGCTGCAATGAACATTGTTGTGCTAGTGGGTTTAGTATGTCCTTGTTTCTGGGTGGTTGGGTAAATGCCAAGTAGTGGAATTGCTGGGTCATAGGGGAGTTCTATGTTTAGCCTTTTGAGGCACTGCCACACTGCTTTCCATAGTGGTTGAATGAGTTTGCACTCCCATCCCTCCTGGCCACATCCCCTCCAGCATCTGTTGTCATTCGTTTTCCTGATCCTGGCCATTCTAGCTGGAGTGAGGTGGAATCTTAGAGTTGTTTTGATTTGCATTTCTTTTATGACCAGAGATGTTGAGCATTTCTTCATGTGTCTATAGGCCATTTTTGTTTCTTCTTCAGAGAAGACTCTCTTTAAGTCTTTGGCCCATTTTTTAATGGGATGGTTGTTACTTTGGAGGTTAGTTTTGGAGTGATTCAATTTTTTGAGTTGTTGATATATTTTAGATATGAGGCCTTTGTCCGTTGTTTGGTTGGTGAAGATCTTCTCCCACTCTGTAGGCTTCCTGATTAGTTTACTAATCTGTCGGCTCACAGTTCAAACCCAATTAGGGCAGAAAAGTCTATGCCACTCTTCTCTCCAATACAATATTCAAAAGAAGCCAGAAGTGGTGCTGTGGTTCAAATGGTAAAGTGTTAGCCTTGAGCAAAAGAAGCTCAGACACAGAGAGTAGGCCATGAGTTCAAGCCCCTGCACTAGCACAAAAACTAAAAAGTCTCATTTACTTGCTTGCAGAGACTAATTTCAAACTGCAATCCTCAGATCTCAGTTCAAGCCCCAGGCCTGGCAAAAAAAAGAAAAAGTCTTCTAAATGATAGAAAAAAGAATTCAAGTCAGCTGCAGATTTTCAGGTTTCTAGTACAGTAGGCAATGTGACTAAGTTCAATTTCAGTACCATAAGCTTCAGTAAAAATCTACCAGAAAAGGCATACAGTTCAAGCAGTGTATGTGGCTCAAGGTTTAAGAAATTAAGGTTTTGGGTTCCCAAGTGAAAGCTTCATTTCACCAACCATCTATTTCTCATCATCCAAGCTCCCACTTTGCTACTTGTCCAAATATGCCACCCAAATCATCCACAGACAGATGGCCCCCGCCACCTCAAGAAATGCCAGCACTATTACCTAGGGGTACCAGCACCTGGGCCTGAGTTCCTGTCACAATGCATCACGACCCAGCTTGTAGAGAACAAGGAGCCTCTGCTGGATCTTAGCCCCATCTGCTTCATGCTTCCTGGTTAGCCCATCTGCAGTTTCTACATCCACACACCACAGTATTTCTTCTCAACCAAAGATAGCAATCTAATGACGTGCAAAGACTCTTCAGTGATCTGGTAGAGGAAGATCTGTTTTGAAGAACAAAGTATCACTGGGTAGCTTTAATGATGAGAACATCTGTCTTTCTCCTCCCACCTCTCCAGACGAACAGAGCAAAGTTAAGACAATTACTGAGCTTATAGGACACCTAGTACCTTCCAAATGTGGTACAAGTATACAAGGAATTCGATTGGGGGGATTCAGGGAGGCTTTGAATCATTAAGGACAGGTCAGTGAGCCCTTCTCTGGGCAGAGCCCATGCTCCTTCAGCTGCATGTGCTATACAGTTTAGACCTCTATCTTACAGGAAGAGCCTCCCTCAACCTACCCTAGAAGCAAGTTTTTCTGTGTGCATGTGTGTGTGCATGCCTGCCTGCGTGTGTGTGTGTGTGTGTGTGTGTGTGTGTCTGTGTCTGTGTGTGTTTTGGGTCTCGTTGTTGGGCTTGAACTCAGGGTCTGGGCACTGTCCTGAGCTCTTTTGCTCAAGACTTGTGCTCTATCACTTTGAACCACAGCTCTGATTCCAGTTTTCTGGTGGTAAATTGGAGATGAGTCTTATGGACTTTCTCATGTGGGTTGGCTTTGAATCATGATCCTCAGATCTCAACCTCAGGAGAAATTCATGGCTGGTGACGCACTCCCTCAGGAAGGCTCTTCTCACATATACCGTGGATCACAGTAATGCCATCATATTCGAAAAATTAAAGAAGTGATCAGTCCATGGATTAGCCAAGTTCCTGGTGCTCTAATTGTCTTTGGAAACACTGTAGCAGACCTACCGTGAGGTACTTTATTTGTGGATGTACCTGAAGCACCTGGAGTGATAAGGGGGGAAGGGGATACATACCTATCCAGCCAAATGTGCCAAATCAGACCTGCTGATCAAGGCAGTGACAGGTCACACTGAAGTTGCCCTCACATCCTTTCATGATTTATTTTTACACCAGTCTTCATCCAGAATCAATCCATCCAGTTAGGCTGGGGGCAGTGGCAATTCTAATTACTTGAGAGGTTGAGATAGAAGGATAGCAGTTTGAAGCTAGCCCAGGAAGGAAACTTCATGAGACTCTCATTTCCAATTAACCAGCAAAAATAGCCAGAAGTGAAGCTATGGCTCAAGAGGGAGAATAGTAACCTTGAGCCAAAAAGCTCACAGATATCTCCCAGGTCCTGAGTTCTAACCCCAGGATTAGGACAAAGAAGAGAAATCAGCGGGCCACAGGTTAATGTGGAAAGAACTTCCCAAATTGGTGTTTGGTTCAATTACCTTCTATCTCATAGACTTCACTCTGTTGTACTTGAGGATACCGTTTGAAATTGATCTATTTTAATACTTTCTGCAGAAGGAGCTAATATAAAGATTAGCCTTCCAAGAAATGGAAATTCTTTCACCCCATGAAGCAGACAAGTTGGTACTCGTGACTTAGTCTTAAACATCATTTCTGAGCTTAGGTCAAACATAAAAGTGAAATACAATTTTCCATTTGATCTATTTTAGAATCCCAACAGTGGGGACAACCTTGAATACTTTTGTTTTCTTTTAGAAAGTGGTCTGCAATGACAAATATTTGTGAAGATCAAAGTCACTTGCAATTCTGTGGGGAGTAATAGAGATACCCGGAGCTATTAGATTATAGCTCCTTGAATAGTTTATCTTTCTTTATTTGACCTTCTGTGAACTCTTTCTTAATGTCCACCAACTTTTCTCATCATCATCTTCCAATTAAAGCCATACAAAACCATACGATGGAGAGATAATGCTGAGGGAGAGAAAGGGAAAGACAAGAGAACACTCTCAAGGATAATGCCTGTTTTCCTTGTAAACACTCAGCCATGCAACTTCCCAGTCTGCTACTTTGACTTACAAATATTCTTTTCAAAGACAATCAGTTTTCAGAGTATATTCCACCATCTATGAGATCTCCTGCAAACTCCAGTCCCACTAATTGGGAACCATGTTAAGGCAGCCCCCACTGTAGTGAAACAGAGTTGACCTCTTCCTTAGTGGAGGGGGTGGGGGGCAGGCCCTTCCCTTCACTCAAGTACTGAGGGTGGCAGCCTTCCCTATTCATACATAAAGTCATAGGCATCCTGTCAGATGGAAGACTGTCTCTGTAAAATAGAGATAAAAGAAGAAAAGCACAAGGACCAGAGCAGAGAAAAACAAGAACTTTAATTAAATGTGAACATTCAAATCTAACTTATCTTTCTGAAAAACCCCTCCAGTCCCATTAGTATTTTACTTTCTGGCATATACACAAATGTTCATTGCAAATAAATCATGTACAGAGCAAGGGCCCATGCTTCCTGAAATTCCAACCTTCAGTGGTCTCCAATGTCTGTGGTACTGCTCTGTGAAATGTACACGGACAATGGGCCACTGAGTCTGCATGTGTATGTAAGAATAAGTTCTAGAAGAGGCATTTTCCTCAACACCAGAGCTCTGCAGTGTGTGGTTTCCATCACTTGGTGAGTCTCAATCAAGCCTCATGGCAGAGGCTTGGATTTTGGTGTAGCCTAACAAAGATTAGAAAGGCTGAGGGTCGCGAATTGTCCTTTGGTGAATCTTTGAAGAAGAGAACTACGATTTTGGGAGTGGAAGAGCCAAGTGCACAAGTGGTGGTGACCTGTAGTAGAGTCCAAAATGTCAGGTGATAGTGTGGTGGGTACAGTTGTCCTGTGATGGCACAGGGTGCCCTAGGCACTCAGGGAGTCCAAGGAGGGGAGGGGAGTTTGGCTAATGCAAGTAGCCTGGGCACAGCAGGGTGGTTTTGTAGGTGGAGTGTGGGTATCCTGGGCTGGAGTAAAAGAAGGTGCAGGGTGGCCAGGGCCACTCAAGTCATCATGGTCAGTAGGATCCAGGGAGACATGGGCACGTGGAGCTGTCCTTAAGCCTTGCTTCCCCTCCTCTTCCTGTGGAAGAGGCTGAAGCTAGATCTCTGCTTGGCAGGTGTCCTCCGGGGGAAGGTGTACTTCCGCAGCACCACATGGTAGACGTCCATAGTCTTCAAGGCATAGAAAATGTTGGCATCATCAGGAATCCTCAGCTCTAGTGGAAGAGGGACACAAGCCTTCTTAGCTGTCCAAACTGGGGCTGAGACCACTACCATTCCCATGCACTTAGAGATCAATTGTGGGTTAGGACCCCGAATGCCTCCAATCTCTGATTCCTGCATGTGAAAGAACTGCTGAAAACTCCTTTCTCAGAGGACTTTGGACTTCAGGTCCTGCCAGGTCAGGGTGAAGGAGGCACAAGCTAATCCCCTTCTGACCTCACTGCTGCCATATCAGCATCACAGACACAACAGGCTTTGCAGTGTGCAAACCAGCTCTCCTAAGATTGTCCTACAAACCTGTACCCTCAGTACCACAAAAAGCAAGGCCTAACTCAGGCTTCTTGCAGTGAGTTCCAGGGTCCTCTAAGACCATGTGCCCCAAGTAGACTGCAAGTCCTGCCTTTGGCCTTTAATTTATCCCCAGTCTCTTCTGTCCTGCACTCTTTGTGAGAGGAAAACCCCATGCTGTGAGAGGGAAAACCCCATGCTGCCAGCATAGTGGGAATGGTAACAGAGGTAGGAAGGAATTCAGAACGCATCCTGCATGGAACTTGTAATCAGTAATCAGTGCTGGTCAACTCCACAAAGAACTGGACAGATTCTGCACCTCATTGCAAAGACAAGACAGCAACACCACTGTGGCTCATTACCATTTGTGTTCTTGGTATACATGAGTCTTACCTGAGTCTGACTCCTCTTACCATCTGTGAGTCTGTCTCTGTGTCATTTTTCTTGCCGGTCCTGGCCCTTGAACTCAGGGCCTGACCACTGTCCTTGTGCTTTCTCAAGGCTAGAGCTCTATCACTTGAGCCTCAGCACCATTTCTGGCTTTTTTGTATGTATATGTGGTACTGAGGAATCAAACTCGGGTCTTAGTGCATGCTAGGCAAGGACTCTACCACTAAGCCAAATTCCCAGCCTGTCCCTGTCTCTTTTGCTACTTCAAGTGCATGCAAAGCAAGGACTCTAACACTAAGCCAAATTCCCAGCAAGTCCCTGTCTCTTTTGCTACTTCAGTCTCTGTCCCTATCCCTGTCTCTCTGTCTCTGTCTCATCTACCTAAACTTTTGTCTAGCTTTTCAACTTATATCTTTTATGAGTAAGTCAACTTTTGGTTCACTTATCTAACTCAGTGACTCGGTTCTCCCCCTCACCTGTTTGTTCAAGATAAGTGTTGTGCCACTGGCGCCATATGATTTTTCCTGCTTTACTGTGGTTGATAAGAACAAAGAGAATCACAGACTTCTAACCCAGGCTAGCCTCCAACCTAGTGCCTCAGTTGAGCCTCCTAATGAACTGGGTTTGTAGGCTGAGTCCTAGGCACCTGGCTTCTAACCCATTTGGAAGAAAAACACATAGGTAGAGAATATTGGGAAGTTGCCCATGAGTTCTCAATAGCTCTTTCAGGGCTTGCATTAGTCCATGATATAGGGTAAGTGGTGTTTGGAGGCATAGTTTTAATGGTGTGGTAACAATGCAAGGGTCTCAGGAACTCTCGGCACACACTTTACAACTGAGTGACACTCAAGTATCAGGTATTTTCTCAAGCCATGTGTTCACATTGGAGAATGACAAAGTCCGTTCTGGTGAGCAAGCCAGCCATTCTGTCCTATGAGCTGTATTCTCTCTGGTCCTCACGGATGGTCTCTGCACCGGCTACTTCCTCCTCAGCCAGCGCAAGAAGAAGCATGTCCATGAGGGCAATAGCTGTGCAGCAACCAGGGCTGGCTTGGGCCTGGGGTCTAAGGCTGCCCTTATGCTGCCATACCCTGATGGAGGGGTTGGTGGGTGAGGACACTCTCTCCTGCCATACTTCTTTTTTTTGCTAGACCTAGAGCCTTGAAGTCAGGGTCTGAGTACTGTCTTGGGGCTTTCTGAAGGCTAGAGTTCTAACAGAACCACTTCTGGCTTTTTTTTTACCTATGTATATATTTCCAAGGAATCGAACCCTGGTGTTCTTGCATTCTAGACGAGCTCTCTACCACCAATCCAAATTCCTGGGTCCCTGCCCACCAACGTATTTGCCTGTCCTAGCTATTGGTTTAGGACTCATTTTGATCCTGAGTGATGATCTGCACCAGCTCTAAGTCTTCTGGCTTGTATCCACGCACCTGGAATTTCTTGATAGCTTTCATGATGACGTCTCGGGTCTTCTCCTGGTTGGTCACCTGGGTTGGATCAGGAAACAGGCCCTGAGGACTGGGTCCCAGGGATCCCTCCGTGAAGTCAGTATCCAGGGCTTCTGTGGAACCATCTCAGTGTTAAACATGAGAAATGCCATTGGTGTCATGGGTGTGTTTCAAATCTTCCTTCCTGAAGAGGAGTCCATGCATTGAAGTTGGTTATTTAGTATTCTTAGAGTTTACCAGCTCTTCCTGGATCTGCTTTCCAGGTTTGGGCCCCTGCGATTTAGTGGAATACACAATAAACTCCAGAAACCCCAGGCAAGGGAGGAGCCAGCCAAGTGCCCAGTGCCTGCTCCTAGCCAGGTCTGGGGTGAGTTGGAGGATGCAGTGATTGACAACACCCCGTGGAGCCTTGATCAACTCCCCTAACACTGAGAGTCCAGGAGAGAGGAAGTCGTTGCCTCCCCAGATGAGTGCTCATGACACCTGTTCTCCTTCCTGTTGGTGAGAGGACTGAACCAGATGCAGACACCAGACCCAGCATGAGGAAGGAGGGGCTCTGAATGTCACCTGCCAGTTGAGTAGCTAGAAGAGCAGACATCTCTCTCTCCTGTGAGGAGTTTACTTGTGAGCAGATCTTTTAGCTCCATCATCTGCATCACCCTGCCTTTGATATTCCTCATCTTCCCAGAACATAGGATCCCTATGTCTCGCTGTCCTCCAATCCAGATGTGATTGTCAGAAGACCCTACTAAGTAATATGCGAGGATTTTCTGTGAAACAGTAAACAGTCTCAACTGGCAATCGTGTTCATTCACTACTAATCTTGTGATCAAACACCAGCCTTTAGGTTGTTTCCTGGGGAAAGTGAAGTATCTAAACTATGCCCTCCAAAGCCTAGGATTTCCCCAATCTTTGTCCGCATTCTTCCTCTCAGTCCTCCTCACTGACCCTGCCTGAGGATCTATTCTAGCCTGGAGACTGGGCATAATTTTCCCTCCCTCTTTTTTAGGTCAGAAGAGCAGAAGGAAATGCAGCCGCCCAACTCACCTCAATGCTTTTGCATAGACGTCTGTTTTCCACAGGCAGCACCACCCTGATGACACACGAGTCTCCCAGCCTGAGATGGGGAGGCACAGATGAGCTGTCACTACTCTGCCCTGAGGTGCCGCTGTGAGTGTTGGCTGAATTGGTGTCCATTGTGCTGGTGTCTGTGGGTGAGGATTGGCTGGCAGAGGCCAAGCTGGTCACCCCAGTGGACTGGGAGGAGGATCCCTGGACCTGTGGATGCCAGCAACATCAGGAGAAGTCCAGGTTTCCAACCAGGTCTAGGGCTTTCCTCTCAGGCAGTGGAAAGCAGGACTATGGGCAAGACAGGACGTCACCTTTTTCGGGTCTCCTGAGGATGTTTGTGAGATGCTCCTGATGAGCTCTAGGTAGGAGCTGGAGGAGGGAGCTGACTGCACATTGCTGTCTGACTGCACTGCAGTGGTGTTTGTGCTGCTCATCTCAGGGCCACCCTTGTCCTGGTCCATCCACTTCAACTGGGAGCTGCCACTGGTACTAATTGCAGCACTCTGGGTCTGGTGACTTTAGAGAGGGGTCAGCTTACTGAAGGAACTTCTCTCAGGACACACACAAGACCCTAGACCTCAAACACTGGAGACCTGAATCTCCACTCCATGATCTGGGTCAGTTAACATTTTCCCATTCCCTTATGTGATGGATGAATCACAGAGCCAGAACTCAGTATGAGCAGAGGGGCAGACACCCCAGAGAACTGAGTGCCACACCTGGCTTCTCAATGGAAATGTCTCATTCCCACAACCATCCCATCATCTTCCCTGGCTCTTGCCCATCAGTGGCAAGGTCCTTACTGCTTCCAGGCCATCCAGATGCTGAAGCGCTTCTTGGTCAGAGGGCTTGCAGTGTCATTCTGTCCCGGGGGCTCCAGTGTACATGACAGGTCATAGCTAGGCAAAGGGTGTGAGGTGAGCAGACCAAATTGAAGCTTGGGACCTCCCAGCGTCTGCTTAGAATTCAAAGCCTACCACCCACCTGGTCACTGGCCCTAGGGAATGTAAATCCTCAAGTCCAGACATGTGACACTCAGGCTGGCACCACATCCCAGTGACAGGCCACTCTTCCTGTCCTAGTGCCTCCCAGCTCACCTGGCCTCCTCGCTGAGCCGCTCCAGGCCCCTGAACCAACCTAGAAACTTCTCCTCTGGGGTGATGTGTTCATAGCTGCAGCTTGCCTGTAGCTGCTTCAGTTGCTCCATGATTGCATATTCCTGGCCAGGGAGAGCATGAGGAGAGTGGAGGGCTGCGCTGTGATGCCCAGAGGATGACCATTCACCAGGCTTTGCTCTGGGAAGCCTCAGTGCATCAGGGTGCTGTGGCTCTCATAACTGTCCACACTCATTCACAGGAAGCTCTCCTCTCCCACTTCACATCCCCACACTGTCGTCGGGAAAGATCTGCACTCTGAACCAAATTTCCCTACCGGTCATGGTGACTGAAGCTGACTCTGCTGCTGGTCCCCATCCAGCCAGGAGGGCACCTGAAACTCACCTTTCTCAATTTCTCAAAATGGATGACTCCCTCCTAGAAGGCAGAGAACAATGTGAGGAGAACCCCACCCTTCCTTCATTCATTCCACCCTGTCAGGGGCTGGTCCTCTTCCATGGGACAGAGGGCATCTACATGTGCCTGTGAACCAAGTCCTAAATGGGACCTGGACACATCTCCAAAGATGTTCTGGAATCATCTTGTCCAAACCTTCTGAGGACATGGGGAGACTGAGGGCTCAGCTGAGCCGGACTCACAAGTGCCTGCTTGGCCTGTCCTTTGTTTTCCACTAATCCCAACTGCCCACTGTGCCCAGAGGAACTTGAGTCCCAGCTGTGCTATGTGCCCTAGCTCCCTGTCCCAGCAGCTCTGGATGTCCCTTCTTAAGATGGATGGATGCAGTGATATCTTAAGAAACCCTTCACTGTGCCAGAACTCAGCACACAGCAGGAGACTTTCTGTCCCAACCCCAGCAGCTCAGTGATGCCCAGACTACTCACATCCAGGAAGTCCCTAAAGGCCGTGTCGATCATTCAGAAGTCTCCCAGGAAAGTTTTCAGGTAGGGCACAGTGCCCTTGATGTGAACCTGTGCAATTGGATGGGTTGATGTGCCATGGCCTAGGACCCCATTGCAGGCTTCCCCATACAGCCTCCATCCTCACAGGGCCTTTCTTATCAGAGTCACCTGAGGACCTTCTGGCCAATCTGTTAGAGCCCCTTCTCTGCACTTGGGATAATAAACAGTATAAGGGTGGCATTGACACCTCCCCAAGTTAGGGAGCCTCTGAAGGCCACCTGCCACACAGGCTTTGCCATGCTCGGGCTTCTACTCCTCCTTTGTCTCTGGCAGCCACTCAGGACAAGGGATTATAAGAATCAAATCCCATGTCTATGGAGTTATTTCAGGCAGGGGAAGAAGAGGTAAGATGAGCAAGCAGACCTCTCTTCTCTTCTCTTACAGGCACTCTTGGTGCGTTCAGGACACAGTCACTCACCATGTCCTCAGCCTGCCTCTGGCCTCTCTTGGCCTTCTTCTCCTTGGGGGCAAAGTCACCAGGCTCCTGTCACAATGGAGAGCAGAATTCCTGAGACATGTGTCCACTCAACCTTTGTCCCTGACCTGAGCATGGATGGTGCCAAAGCTAGTGCCACCTGCTGCTTTGTTCTGGTTAAGTCTCTGCCTCAGCAGATCTGTGGGATGCCATGCTGTGAACTGGCCTCCCTCTGCCTGCTTCCTCATCTGCAAACTCTGCAAATAAATGACGTTCCTCTTAGCGCTGTGGGATCCAGTAGTTTCTCCCACTGTTGGTGCTGCCCTGAGTCTCTGTGCCTATGCCTTCTCTGGACTCCTGGAAATTTGTTTCTCCTCATTGTCTCATCAATCATCCAGATTCCTCAGTCTTCATAGGTGACAGGAGGGGACCGAGGAATAGGAAGGGATGGTGGCCTGTCCACTTCACTGTAGGCAATCATAGAAGAGACACTCTAACTCTGTGAGCAGGGTCCAGTCAGTGAGTGCTCCCATAATTGTCATGGGCCAGAGGGTAGAAGAGTCCAGGAGGGAGAGGATTATGGACTTTCAGCTAACTTACTAAAAAAAAGTTCTGGATTTCCTCACCTAGGGGAGGCGCTCTGAATCATGAGAAAGCTTCTGTCCCACAAAGCTCTTCCCTATGTGTCTGTGCCCTGACAGAAATCTTTCTCTATGCATCTGGGTGGGGAGTTCCCCAGATATACTGTAGTGGATAAGCGGGTCAAGGTATTGAGGAGTGCAATCTGTAGCCCTTCCCACTGAGGCTTCTGGAATCGTGTGTGAAGGAGCTCAGTATGTTGGAATGTAGAGATAGATACATCTTTTCCTTTCTTGATTTGTGTGGGTGACTCTATCTGAGCGACTAGTTCACTTGGGAGGTTTCATGGTTGAGTCTCAAGGTTTGGGCTCGCAGTCATGTGCAGCTGAGATTTCAGGGCTGAGTGAGCAGTGCCTGGCCTCCCTTGTCAAGAAAACCCCCAGCCACCTTCAGTTCCCCTGTCTAGTCCTTCTCTGTGTTTGTATGGCGGTGAGCAGCATCTGCTCTAGGGAGAGCACGGAGAGACCCAGTTCCTTCAGGTAGAAATCCTCGGTCTGAATGTTAAGATCCAAACCAAGTGTGTGCTATGTCTGTTTGGCTCCAAGGACAGCTCTGAAATATCCCATGACAGAGCAACTCACTCCTGAGCAGTGCAGCTGACTTACATACCAGGTACTCAAGAGCCTGAGATCAGAGGATCCCAGTTCAAACCACAGTCACTGAGTCTGTGAATTACAATCAACTCCAAACATGGAGTGGGCTTGTGACTGAAAATGAAGGGCACTGAGTATTAAAAACTGTGGACAACAGTCATGCCCTGAGTTCAAGATCCAGAATGGAGAGAAAAAAAAAAACGGGAAAGCATTTCTTTTTGGAACTGGATCCCACTTTTGCCTTCTTAGCCCTGTTTTTTCTGACCCCTTTCTCTCTACCTGAAAGAGTAGCACTTTGGTCCGGAAGTAAGAGCATGAAGGAGGGGGCCGGGAGTTTGGCCTAGTGGTTAAAGTGCTTGCCTAGCATGCATGAACACCCGGGTTCGATTCCTCGGTACCCCACATACATAGCAAAAAGCCAGAACTGGTGCTGAGGCTCAAGTGGTAGAGCCCTAGCCTTGAGAAAGTCCAAGGACAGTGCTCAAGCCCTGATCTCAAGCCCAGGACTGGCAAAAAAAAAAAGAGCATGAAGGAGAAACGATCTCTGACAGTTTCTGGTATATCTGCATGCTGTCTCTGTAGGAGGGACAGAGAGAAGTGACAAATGGTAAAGTGAGATGGAAGGGAGACAGGCTTGGTTTTGTTTTAGAGCCAGGCCTGCAAGTTGCCTGAACAGGAGGTTTTCAAATGATTGCATGAAGCTCCCAAGGACCCAGGAGCTGGAAGAAATTTCTCCTTCCTGTCCCAATGGAGTCCAGCCCAGTTCTATTAGACAACTGTGCTCAGATTTCAATTGGACAGAAATGTAGAATTACCACAGAAACCCTGGACAGCTCCTCTGGGTCTCTGTCCAGCTGCAGTGAGACATTGAACTGAACATTTTCCGGTGCATGAACAGGCATAATGCAGGCACTGTCCCTGTTTTCCTGGCTAGCAGCCCAGGTCATACCGGCTTGGCTGTGGGGCTGGTGTTGAAGCTGGCTAGTCCCTGTGTGTGCACAGCTTCTGTGGAGAGAGGGACCCACCTGGAGACCTCTTGCCATGTGCTGTCCAGAAGCTGGATGGCGCTGCTGTGCAGAGCAGAGAGGATGGCATGGAGGGAGGAGAAGTTCCTGAGGACTCTGCATTTCTGCATGGGAAGGGGGTGTGAGACTGCATGCTACTGCTGCCACCTGATGCCTTGCTGGCTGGGCTAAGCCAGGGTCAGTACAAGGATACTGGGGAGCTGCTTACAGGGTTTCTGGGGGGAGAGTTGGCTGACCAGGCCTGGGTGAAGTTGCCCCTGAGTCCTGAGTGTGAGGAAGGAGTGAGCACCATTGCATGTGTGGTATGTGGGAGTCCAGACAAGATGGCCGTGGGCAGGAGGCCCTGAAGTCCACACAGGGCTCTGAGCACATTGGCACACCTCAGAACATTAGACCCTGAAGGGAGAGTCTCTAGGCAGCAGCTGTGTCTTACCATGGCCACCGAGATCCAATGCTCTAGCACCCTTGCCCTGGAGCAGGGCTGCATGCTGTGGTCCCCTAAGCAGGTGGTGAGCACGCAGGAGAACACCTGGTCAAACTGTGTGAAGGTGGCCCAGATGGTGGGGGCCAAGTTCTCCATGTCATGTCTGTCCTTCTGGGAAATGGCAGAATGCAGGCAGTGGTGGGGCACCACCTTCAGGAACAGCTCCTGCCAAAGGAAGGAGTGTCTCATTGCCTGGCCCACAGCACAGTGCCCAGCCCCAGATTGGGTCCCGTAGTTGGGCTGAGAACTCAGGCTGTGTAGGGGTCTCTGAGGCTTGGCATGGCTTTGTAGGGATATCATGCTGCTTCGCAACCCTGGAGGGCACCTGAATGTCCCTACCTAATGTCAGGGTCTGCTGTGCAATGTGACTCTTCCTCCTTGGCCTAGGCCGAATTTCTGCTCTCCCCAAGTCACCCCACGCTTGTCCAATGGTGCATATCCACAGAGGCTGGTTCTGAAGAACTTTCTGTTTTCTGCACTAGGCTCTGGCACACACACCAGAATCCTCATAATTGCTTGGGGTCATGTGGTCCCTGCCAAATGCGGAGGAGCTGCGATTCTGGCTGCACCTCTCCACGCATAGCTCCTGGGACACAGAGGTGTCATGTACACTTTAGTGTCTGCACTTAAGAGAGTGATGCTAGGAAGCGTGATCCAAGGTGAAGATCAGGCTGGATGAAAGCTTGGGCTCTAGGGGAAGGAGAAGGATGAGAAGGCAGCCATGCACAGAAGGAAACCTCGTCCACCCTTCCCTGCCCAGGGCCTCACCGAGTCCATCCTGGTGAGCTGCTCAGCCACCAACAGGGGAGGGAAATCTAAGACCTCATTCTTCTCCTTGTTCAGTCCCTCCCCTGTGCTCCCTGAAGAAGGACAGGAAGATCCTGTGAGGAAAGCGTGCCGGGTCCAGTTTCGATTCTCCATATATTAAGGGATCCCACCCAAGCTGTGGACCAGGTGCTAGGTTGTTGCTCCCCAGGATATGGATTCCAGGCTTCCTTGGGAGTCTGCCATGAGGCCAAGTTTCAAACTGGCTCCCAGTCAGCAGAGCAAAGGAGGCTGGCACTGCATGTGACATAGCCTCAGAGTCCGGGAAGACATGGCTGCCACCCACATCTGATGCTGCTGCTCCCATCTCATGGTACAGTAGAGTCAAGGCTGACTTTGGGTGTTGGTCTAATCCTGGTAATGTTCCTGCAATTAGGCTGCATGCCAGAGATTGGAGCTCAATGCTGCCCTCTTCTTATACTTAGAGAAACACTGGGCTAATGCTAGAGATACAGGAGAAGACAAGGCCCTCTCCATGGAGGATTTGTCCTGAGTCTTTGAAAAGAGAATAAAGACCCTCTTCCCTTTGACTTCCCAACCTGGATCCCTCTACACATCCTCATTTTCAACTTCTCTGCACAATCTCTATGTTCCAGTGTCTTTCTTCTTCATGGCAGAGGGCCTATATTAGAGCCTTTCCACCCTGTTATGGCCCACATTCATCCCGCCTCTTTCTTCTGTCTTCTCACCCAGTTTCCACACCATCAGGCTGTGTCTGGCTTGGCTCTTGGGCCTCCATCTGAGCCAGGAGCAGTTGTGCACGGCTCTCCACGTGTGATCCAGTCATGTGCCTCTTCAGGTGAGCCAGCAACTGCTTGAGGCAGGCAAAGTGTGCAGGCTGGCAGAAGTCCTCCCCGTACTCGTCCAGCCACATGTCCAGGATAGAAGAGATGGCACTAGGGGAAGATGGTGGGCAGCAGAGTCAGAAACCTGACCAGCGGCTACCCCACTCATTTGAAACATGGAGATCAGTATCTCCCCAAGCCAAGCTTCTTTGGTGGTGGAGGTAGTGACAGTCCTCAGGAACCAAGGAGGGATTGAAGGGAATTCCAGGGAGCCAGCACCCAATCATGGGATGAGCAACTCTGCCCTCTCCAGGGAGCTCCCCATACTCCTGCAGCTCTCCAATCCCTCCCCACTGCATGGAGTCTCCATGGGGTCTGTTGTATGCCTGGCATGAACTGGCTGCTGGTTCACATCCACTGGGGACTCTGCTGCCTCAATTCCAAGAGCCACACATGGGCTATCTCCCCACCTCACTGTTCTCTTGGTGACCCAGCCAGGCCTTCTACTCTGCCAGCCTTCCTAGGGTCAGTAGAAGTCCTAAAACATGACATCAATGCTCTAATCCTGTTTGCGAGGCCATGGTGAGGACAGGCAAGGCTGGGCATCAGGGGCTTTGCAGAGGATGGGTTGGCACAGGGCTCAGCTCTGAGTTGAAGCCTCCACCAGTGATCCCAACAGCACTCCCGGTCATGGGTCAGCCTCCTCCTGCATACATATGCCACACTTCAACCCTGTGGTGAGAACGTCAAGATCTCTGGGATCCTGAGCTTGCCCACCACGCTACACTCAAACCTGGCTCCACTGTGCACACAGATGCCCTCCTTTGCGACCAAAGTCCACACACTTTCTGAGTTTGCCCTTGGCATGCCATCCTGGCTGGAGAAAGGCAGGATTTCATCCTGTGTAGAGGAGTCCTTGAAGGCCTCATCTCTACTGAACCTGTGGAGGAATTGGACAGTTACTGGCTGTCTCTTCCTGTGTTTTATCCAGCTTGCAACAGTGCGGCTTATTTGTGCTTTCTCCCTACAAACATGTCCAGACTCGTAGGGGCTTCAACCTCTATGCAATGGAAAGGCACAAGCCTTTTCTCCGTTGAGAATCCTGTGGGCCAAGGGTCTCTCACTCTGCCTTCAGCTATCCCTGCTCTGTCTACATGTAGTTGAGGAACCATTCTCCAAACAGGGAAAGTCTGCTTTGTCTGAGGCTCAGAGCTTGGAGGCAGAAAGCTGTGTCCTGAAGAAGAAGGTCACAGGGCTGAGCCTACACTACCAGGGAGCACACAAGGCATTTCCCATGGCTCTGGCATAAGTTAAGATGCTTCTCTGCCCACCCCCACTCCACAGGATCACAGTAGCCCTGAGAGTTGTGCAGGTCATTTCCAGGGTCCCGTGGAGAAAAAGAGTCCACTGCCCTTGCAGTTGGTACTCACGTTTGGAAGAGCAGGTCCAGGACCTGTTCAGTGCTGGTGAATTTTCGGTAAGTGGAGAGGAAGGTGGGGATGAAGAAGTGTTTCCCGGTCATCTGGGCAGGCACCAAGTGTTCCACCAGCTGCGGCAGGGTGCCTGCCCTGCAGCCCTCGTCCTGGCTTGGAACTTCATCCTGGAGTGGGACCAGGGGAATAGTTTAAGCTGAAACTAGGGAACCAAAGAGGACTCTGACATACGGTCCAGGGAATTACATTAAAATAAGTTCCTATTCTCTCTATGTATGTCTTGCTGTCTCTGTCTCTGTATCTCATTTCCTGTCTCTCTGTCTTACTCTCTTGTCACTCTGTCAGTCCTTCTGTCTCCATGTCTTTCTGTCTGTATGCCTCTCTCTGTGTCTGTGTCTGTCTGTTTGTCTGCCTCTCTCTGTCTCTGTCTCTGTCTCTGTCTCTGTCTCTGTCTCTCTCTCTCTCTCTCTCTGTCTCACACACACACACACACACACACACACACACACACACACACACACACACAGACAAATAGACAGAGGAAATGGTGAGCTGGTAATGACTGGAGACTTAGATGTGGTGGGCTTTCCAGCCACTTACTGGCCTGGGCCTCCTCATGTCACCTGTGGGGTCCAATGATCCAGAAGTTCTCACTGCCAGGACTGGCCTTGTTTGGACACACGTGTGCCAGGCACCCTCTGCACTCTTCCATGAGGCCTGAGCCTCTCCCATTTCAGGAAAAACTGGCAAACATCTCCTGAACGTCTGCTAGCCACACAAGTGAGTGGTGTGGGCCTTGTGTTGACTGTGGGTGCCAGGATACCAAGGTCCTAAGTTCCATTGTGAGGCAGTGAGGTCATCTGTGGAGGTCCCTTCAATTGACCTCTTCCTTCTGACACTCTCTCTCCAAAGGTCCCCTTCTCTATCCATGTGCTGGCTCTGAGCAGGATACAGCTGTCCAGTGTTGCCCCAGCACCTCAATTCTATGGTCCTGGGGTAGACCTGAGTGGAGTTGACACCACCCTGGAGGAGACACAATTGGGTTCTCAGCCTCATGGGACCCAAACTTAAACCCCTTTTCTCTCAAGTCCCACTCTGCTCTTCACTTGTCTTCTAAGACATGAAAGGGGAACCTTAAGATGAAGATTTCTGAGAGATGCTATGGACTCCCCAGTGGTCAGGCTTCAGGGTCAAGTCTCACCAGTTGCCATGCTTCAAGTAGAAAATCACTGAGGCTCAGGCCAAGGTGCTCTGTCCCTGATACACAGTTGTTGTCTACACAGGGCACAACCCCTTCCTTACTGGGACTGGAGGACTGACACCTGGGTAGAGCATGTGTGAGTGTGGGCCAAGGGAAGTTTGACATCCTCATTTTGTGGCTGTCAAGAGTGGGTTTGGGGAACACTGTATTTCAGTATGGACCTTTGTGGCCATTTCCTGGTCTGAGAAGTGTGTTCTGTCATGTCTCTCCAGCCACAGGGACCTCTTTCCTACCTGCTCCTGGACACACGTGTGCTTCTGCTGTCTTCCTGGTGCCTTCATCGCTCCCCCCACATTCTCCCACTTATTCCTAGAGAGTTTGGCAGGGGCCTGAGAGACTGAATGGACATCTGCCCTCAGGAGTGAGGTGGAGGACTGGGCCCCTCCTTCCTGCAGGCGGCCAGCTTGCAGAGGACCCATGTAGCCTGCAGTCTCTCCCAGCTGCGGTCACATAGCTTGGATCCCATGAGCACCTGAGCATTATCAAGGTCTCCAACCTTTCCCTTCCTGTCTTTAGGAATTTGTACTCAGGACCTGGACGTTGTTCTAGAGCTCTTTTTGCTCAAAGCTAGAGTACTGCAGCTTCAAGCCCCATGTCTACTTGTGGAGTTTTCAGTGGCTATGTGGCAGGAACATTTCATGGGGACTTTTCTGCACAGGCACCGTGATCCTCTGATCTCAGCCTCCCACCAGCACCAACCAGGCTCTCACTGTATTTTTTTATCACTATGTAAAGAAGTTACATTATTTTCACAGATGCGTAGAATGGTTAGTTACATAGGACATGTGTTGAGTTCTTTTCCTTTTCTCCAGTGTCAATCCTTCCGCAAACTATCAGTTTCCTGCTTCTGTTTCTACATGTGACTTGTGTAGATGTCTTTCAATACAATGTCTATTGAACATCACTGATGGACATTTTCACACTTTTTTCCTGAGTTCTATGTTCCTACCCAAGATACACACGAAAACAAATGTACAGAAAGAAATAAGAAAACAGAATCAGCAAAACCCCACAAGAAAAATGTTTTTCTATAGTGTCTTTCATAGAGATATGTTTCTGAGTACGTATATATACCTATTGTTTAACCCATGTATACATCAGTATATAGCTATGTATTTATATATATATGGCAAACTGATAAGTATATTGGGTAATTGTTTTCTCATATGTTTCAGCCTGGTCTTCACAGATGATTTAGTTGGGTTATCCTTTATTTTGCTGAGAGTAGATTGTTAACATCTATTGTTGAACGGAGCCATCATCTTTGGTTAGCCTTAAGACACTGTTTTAAAGTGTACATAGTTGATGGGCCGGGAGTTTGGCCTAGTGGTTGAGTGCTTGCCTAGCATGCAGGAGGACCCGGGTTCGATTACTTGGTACCACATACATAGAAAAAAAAGCCAGAAGTGGTGCTGAGGCTCAAGTGGCAGAACTCCAGCCTTGAGAAAGTCCAAGGACAGTGCTCAGGCCCTGAGCTCAAGCCCAGGACTGGCAAAAGAAATAAAAATAAAATAAAGTGTACATAGTTGATTCATTGGTTTGTGCATCAATGTTTATTTACCTCTTCTTGGGTGTTTTCCCCTTAGATCATTCCCTTCATTAATATGCAGTGTCCTTCATTGTCTCTTTCCACTGGTTTGAATCAGAAGTCTATTTTATGGTGTAACCTCATACAAACCCCACATTCAGCCAGATATGAGCAATGATGTGCATGTTTGGTATTCTTTTAGGCTATTTGTGTATCCTGGCAGTGGATCATTGTTGGATAATGTTCTGTGTGCAGCTTCTTGAATGTGAGTTTCATGGTCATCTGGTGACATACTCCTTTGAGACCTATTAGCCCCATTGGCATTATTTGAATTCAGAAATATGTTTGTCCATTTTCTGCAGTGAAATCACTTTTCTAGCAATTATTGGACTGCATAGAAGTCAGCATTACAGGACATCATAAGACATGGAACATCTGTACAAGAATGAAGCTTCTTTAACAGTGGAAGGGCCTACACACTGAGGAGAGTCATTAGATCTAGGGATACTGGAACTCTCGACTACATAGAGCAGCTGCTTTCTATCTCCACTATGTTACAGCATACCCTTGAGTTTCTTGAGCACACACACACTCACACACACACACACACACACACTTATATATACTTATATATTTGTGCATCTCTCTCTTCTATGGATATATGTAAGTGTCAGAAGCCTAGACTGAATTGCCAAATATAATTTTTTTCTTTTATCAGTCTGGATATCTTTAAATACATGCTTGGGAGCTGTCCTTAAACTTTATTTTTTCCTACGTTTAGAGCTCTAGCGTTTGAGCCACAGGGTCACTGGCTGCTTTTCTAGAGTAGTTATTTGGGGTTTAGTGTTTCCTAGAGATTCTGGCCAAGGCTCTACCTCTTGTTTCTCAGCACCTCTTTGCAGGTCTTCCTGTTTCTGTTGTACTGTGGAGTTGAACCTAAGGATTTGTGCATGCCTGGCAAGCATTCTACCCCTAGGCCACATTCCCCGCCCTGTGCATTTAAATGGAATACCATGTGTTGTAGGTCCAGTGTATATTCTCTGCAATTCCAGTGACATTTTCTGAGAGGCTGCAGTCCTGTGTGGGTGGGTGACCTCGGGTCTCTTGAACCACATGCCTATGGGATAACCACCATTCATAAGGAGGATTGGAGCAAGGTACCCCTATCCCATTGAATATCCTCCATACTCAACAATGTACTAATGAGGAGTCCAGTTATTGAAAAAAGAACAGTGATTAAGGTTTACAGGCTCGTGGGGTTGTCTATCTTAAGAATAAGGTTTCGGGTTCAATGCATAACAAAAACAAGCAAACAAACAATCCAAAAGTCATCTGTCCTGCCCTGCTTTGATTCATTCCTTTTCTAAGATGAAAGAAAGAGGCTCATATAATGAATGATTGTTGTCCTTAATGTACTATGTTGTCTCTCATCTCCTTTGCTGTTCCTTGGGCATCTCATATTGTTACAGTATCTCACTTTGTTTTCTGACATATTGAATTTATTTGTATTTGGTTATTTGAAATTTGATAGAGAAAGGGAGAAAACCAAGACGGGGCGGGGGGAGGGTAGTGAGTACCTAGACATGTGAAAGGGCATCAATGTATGTAAATTAATGCACCTTCTATCTGGCAAATATCTTGTAACCCTTTTATTAATTACAATAAAAATATAAAAAATACGTACTTTGGGTGTCAGGATAAGTAAGTAAATGAATGAATGTATAATAAATAAATTAATTAAAAAAAAAAGAAAGAAACAGGCTCAGTGACAGCAGCTTATGCCTGCACTCTAGCTACTATGGAGTCTGAGATCTCAAGGAGATTCAAAGGCAGCCTGAGGAGGAAATTCTGTGAGAGTTACATGTCCAAGTATCCACCAAGTGCCATAGGAACATATGTCTCATGCAGTATAGTACTAACCTGAGACAGGAAAGCTGAGGGGACTCTAGCCAAAAGAACTTACCCCTGGCAATGTTTGTGTTCCCTTAGGATGACTTTCACCTGGCCTTCCCTTTTGAGACCAAGCATACTCCTATGCTTCCTCCTGATTAGTGTGTCATCACATGTTTACACGAGTGTGGATTAGCCAGAGAGTCAACAAATATGAGTACACATCTCTGATTTTTGTTTGTCATTCATTTAGTATGCATGCACGTGATTATTGACAAAGCATACTTAATAGCTCTATGCTAAAAAAAAGGCACATGGAATAGGCAAACATAGGGTCAGGTGAATTACTTAAAGAATTATTAACCACACATACACACAAGTACACACACACACACACACACACACACACACACACACACACACACACACGGAGAGGAGAGCCGTTAATGACCAGGAAATTTCCATATGTTCAGCTCCCCAGACTCTCACTGCCCTGAACCTCCCCATGTCACCTGTTGGGTCCAGTAACAACATCTCCACAAGTGTCCACGGGCAGGCCTGGCCTTGTTTGGGCACACGTGGGCCAAGCACCCTCTGCGCTCTTCTATGGGACCTGAGCCTCTCCCATTTGAGAAAAATCGGGCAAAATCTCCTGAACGTCTGCTAGCCACACAAGTAAGCAGTTGGGGGCTTGTGTTGACTGTGGGTGCCGGGATACCAAGGTTCCAAGTTCCACTGTGAAGGAAGTGAGGTCATCTGTGGAGGTCCCTTCAGTTGAGCCCTTCCTTCTGACACACCCTCCCCAGATGACCCCTTTTCTCACCACTTGCTAGTCCTGAGCATGAACTCATCCATTCACTGTTCTAGCAACTGTTCAATACTACTCTCCCCAGGTAGACCTGGGTGGAGCAGCCACACCACCTTAGAGGAGATACAGATGGGCTCTGTGCCTCCTGGTGCCCAGTCCTGTATCCCTTTAACCACAATTTCCAATGTTCTAAGCTGGTGACTTTAAAGAGAAAGAACAGGGCAATGGAAATTTGAGGAACCATAAAGATTGTATGGGATGCCCAGTGGACAGGCCTCAGGGCTAAACTCCACCATGTCCCGAGTTGCAAACAGAAAAGCACTGAGGCTCAGCCCAATATGTTCTGGCCTCTGACACAGAGTCTCTCAGTCTACAGCCACAAGCCGGTCCTCACAGGGCCCTGAGATTGAGGCCTGGCTAACGCACGTCTGTCTCATGGAGTTAGGAAAATTTGATTTCCTTCAAGTGTGTGGCTATCAGCAGTGGATTAGAGGACACTACATTTCAGCTTAGAAAGGTGATGTCATTTGCAGGCCCTATGATATTCCTTGGACACCTGTCCCTTCATGCCCCCTCATCCACACTTACCTCTGTACTGGGATGTTCCTATTTATGCCTCCAGTGGAGCTTGGAAGACAGATATGAAGTGGTTAATGTTTGTGTTCTTTCCTGGTGCCAGTTGTGAGGCTTACATTCTGGTTCTGGGCACTGTCCTTGAGCTTCTTGGCTCCAGGCTGGTACTCTGTCACTTCAGCCATTCTTCCACTTTTGACCTTTGAGTGTCAGGAACTTTTCTTCTGGAGATGGCTTGGAACCTCAGTCTCCACATCTCAGCCCCTGAGAAGCTATTAATACAGTGGTTCCTCATTGGCGCCTGGTTTCTATAATGAATTTTCACTGTTGTGTATCACATCTCCTTTTCCTTTCAACTGCTGGACCCACTGTTCTCGTGACCTTCCTGACAGGCCAATATCTGAAGGTCCTTTCCCGGACTCTATGTCATAGACCTTTGCGTGGCCTGCCAAGGAAAATACAAGCAATGATGATGTCCCTCAATTGATGAGTGGATCAACAAGTTGTGGTATTTGTACACAATGGAATTCTATGCTGCTGTCAGAAAGAATGACATCGCCCCATTTGTTAGGAAATGGAAAGACTTAGAAAAAAATCATATTAAGCAAAGTAAGCCAGACTCAAAGGAACTTAGGCTCAATGGTTTCCCTCATTCGTCATAATCAGTAGAAACCTTGGGCTCTACTAGCAGAGATCTGCAATAGAGCAAAATCTTGATACATAAGGCCATATAGTATGAAGCTAATTGAAAGGACCTCCAGGATATCGAAACAAAAGCCATATAACAAATGATTGTTGTCCTTAATGTACTATGTTGTCTCTCATCTCCTTTGCTTTCCCTTGGTTATATCATATTGTTATAGTATCTCTCTTTGTTATCTGATATATTGAATTTATTTGTATTTGGTTATTTGAAATTTGATAGGGAAGGGGGGAAAACCAAGACGGCTGGGGGGTGTGGGGGAGGAGGGAAATGGGTACCAAGACTTGTGAAAGGGTATCAATGTATGTGAATTAATGCACCTTCTATCTGGCAAATATCATGTAACCCTTTTACTAATTGCAATAAAAAAAATGCAAAAAAAGTGAGGATTTAAGCTAGGAAATGGGTATGTAAAGTTCCAGGAGAGACCTTGCCTCCATATCCTGAAGGGTTCAAGAATGAACACAAGTACAAAACAATAACAACTCCCTGTGGCTTGTGTTCTTTCATCACTTTAGTTCATGTTTTGTGACAGCCGTTCTTGCTGACACCCTGTATGCGCAGGGTAGGTAATTCGTAATTCAAGGCTATTTCCAGACACTTTTCTTCTGAAAACCCTTCTGAATCCTACACCTGGCTCTCCCACATTGCTAGTTTTTAAAGTCCTGGAGAGATAAAAGAAACCATGGTGGATCATTGTAGTGGTGCCTCTGACCTCTTCTCTGTGCGAACAAGTAGTGCTGCTAAATAAGCAGCACAGACATTGGAGTGCTTTTATAACTATGCTGGGAAACATAAGCTAGATCTGAACCTGAAAATGGAGTCATTTTCAAGATCCCTGAAAATGAAAGACCAACTCTAATTGAAGTAGCCTGATTGCAACCAAGTTTTGGCTACTATGCTCAACCTTCTTTCCAACAAGCTAAGCACACCATAAATTATTCATATGTGTCAATGAGATAGGCTGGTTGTCATGATGAGATTCTGGCTATGGGGCCATATCTAATTCATCCTCAATTTATTCTAACAATAGAGTACTCTTACCCTGATCAGGGCCTCATGTCCTTGGAAAGAATTTTCCCAGATATGGATAAAAAGCTGCCCTTCCCCCTGCCTGAGCCTCCTGATAGCACTATAAACTTAGAACACAAGGTGGCATATAAAAACCCTTCTGGCACTTTATGGAGAAATTGCTGATTCCATCCCTTTGCAAGCCAGAAAGAATGGATGTTAGCCAAAGATCCAGTCCAGAGACCCCCAAGAAGGCAAGTGACTTAGCCCAAACCTCACTATTTTGAAGGACCAGACTTTGCAGGATCAGTCAAGTGTCAGTGCCTCATACCTGCACTCCTAGATACATGAAGTGAGGGGAGACACAGCTGAGTTCAAAGCCTACCTGAGAAAAACATCCTTGGGACTCTTTTATAATTAACTAACAAATAGCCTGTATAGTTCAAGAGGTAGAGTCCCAGCCATGGGCAGAAAAGCCTAGCAATTGATACTGCAAGGCCCTTGTATCAACACACACACACACACACACACACACACACTATTTTGCAAGACCCAAATAAGTCTTCTCACTATCAAATTCAAGTTCATTCCTTCAAATGGTTTGTTTCTAAACCAAAAGAAAATAGTGAACAATGAAACACCTTTTCTCACCTAATGAAATTTTACAAATGAATTTACTTCTTCCACCACCTGAGCACTCCTCCCCTCTGGTCTAGACAAATGACAGTGGAGTTACTCTGATTGTAAGAATTGTCCCTGAGGAACCACTGGAGAAGCACATGATTCCCAGGTAGTGGGGGGTGTGGAATAAACTGAACTAAGGGTCCCAGAACAATGCATCTGGTTTCTCTCTGCCTGGCCATAACTCATAGCTGCTAAGCCTGCCCTTGTCACTTCACGCAGAGCTTCGTTGATGCTGGGGTTCTTCCTGACTCCTATTTTACCAGTTCCACCCTGGACTACAGTCCACACACTTAGTCCCAGTCCTGGGAACACTTGAACTTGGCTGGCCATATGGTTTTCTGCCCTACTTCCTCTCTGTCTAATAGCTTGCCTTAGCTTCTCCTGCTGCCATAAAAATCTAACTGCATCTAACTGGTTTTCAATGTTAGCCCTTGGCCATGCATGGCTCAGCACTCCTTTGCAGGCAAGTAAATTTCTTATCTATTCACCACAGAGGTAGTCTAGCCATCCAGCCCATCTTAGTTTTCCTTGTAGCCTGCCTTTTATTGTTCTAAAAAAAAACTGGAGCTCAAGGTCACCTTCACTGCAGTCCAACAAGAGTAGGAAAAGGAAACAATCCCAATTTTGCAGATGAAAATCTGAGGCCTCAAAGATCAGTGCTGAGAAATGACAGAGCTGGAATGGTGGCCCCGAAGCCTGTGTTCTTAGTTAAAATCCATATGACCACTGGTGACTGTTCCTGGAGCTTCCGTTAGAAAGCAAAAATGGGGGGCCAGTAGGTTAGCTTAGTGGTAGAGTGCTTGCCTAGCATGCACAAAGACCCAGGTTTGATTCCCCAGTATCACATACACAGACAAAAATCCAGAAGTAGGGGCCAGGAGTTTGGCCTAGTGGTAGAGTGCTTGCCTAGCATGCATGAAGACCCGGGTTCGATTCCTCGGTACCACATGCACAGAAAAAAGCCAGGAAGGTGCTGAGGCTCAAGTGGTAGAATTCTAACCTTGAGAAAGTCCAAGGACAATGCTCAAGCCCTGAGCTCAAGCCCACAACTGGCAAAAAAAAAAGGAAAAGAAAAGTTGACTCATTTGGGGCCCGGGAGTTTGGCCTAGCGGTTGAGTGCTTGCCTAACATGCACGAAGACACAGGTTTGATTCCTCAGTCCCACATACATAGAAAAAAAAGCCAGAAATGGTGCTATGGCTCAAGTGGTAGAGCTCTGACTTTGAGAAAGCCCAAGGACAGTGCTCATGCCCTGAGCTGAAGCCCAGGACTGGCAAACAAAAACAAAAGCAGAAACCATCTGGCATCCAGTCTGCCCACTGCCCTTCCTCCTACTACAGAACTTCCCTTTCCTCCTCTGCCAGTCTAGACAGTGAGACTCTTATCTCCAATTAAACACTAAAAAGCCAGAAGTGGAGCCATAGCTCAAGTGGTAGAGTGCCAGCCTTAGTGAAAAAGTCAGGCCCTAAGTTCAAGCCCTAATATGTGTATACATATATATATATATACATATATATATATATACATACACATACAGGTACACTACATTCATACACACAGAGATCAATATTGGGTAATTTTACTTATGTGAGATAACTAGAATAATAAAACTCATAAGACAGAAGAGAAAATGGTTATGTTATCTGTCCCTGAAATAACATTGCCTAAGATTCCACCTCACTCCAGTTAGAATGGCCAGGATCAGGAAAACGAGTAACAACAGATGCTGGAGGGGATGTGGCCAGGAGGGATCACTGCTACACTGTTGGAGGGAGTGCAAACTCGTTCAACCACTATGGAAAGCAGTGTGGCAGTGCCTCAAAAGGCTAAACATAGAACTCCCCTATGACCCAGCAATTCCACTACTTGGCATTTACCCAACCACCCAGAAACAAGAACATACTAAACCCACTAGCACAACAATGTTCATTGCAGCACTATTCACCATAGCAAAGATATGGAACCAACCTAGATGTCCCTCAGTTGATGAGTGGATCAACAAGTTGTGGTATTTGTACACAATGGAATTCTATGCTGCTGTCAGAAAGAATGACATCGCCCCATTTGTTAGGAAATGGAAAGACTTAGAAAAAATCATATTAAGTGAAGTAAGCCAGACTCAAAGGAACTTAGGCTCAATGGTTTCCCTCATTTGTCATAATCAGTAGAAACCTTGGGCTCTACTAGCAGAGATCTGCAATAGAGCAAAATCTTGATACATAAGGATATATAATGTGAAGCTAATTGAAAGGACCTCCAGGATAGTGAAACAAAAGCCATATAATGAATGATTGTTGTCCTTAATGTACTATGTTGTCTCTCATTTCATTTGCTGTACCTTGGTTATCTCATATTGGTATAGTATCTCACTTTGTTATCTGATATATTGAATTTATTTGTATTTGGATATTTGAAATTTGATAGGGAAGGGGGGAAAACCAAGACGGGTGGGGGGTGTGGGCTGGGAGCATAGCCTAGTGGCAGAGTGCTTGCCTAGCATGCACAAAGCCCTGGGTTTGATTCCCTAGTACCATATACTCAGAAAAAGCCGGAAATGGCACTGTGGCTCAAGTGGCAGAGTGTCATAGCTTATGACAATGAATATACTCCTTTTGAGTATATTCAAACTTGTCATCTTAATGTAAATAAGGCTTCGTGTTTACCTATCAAAACATTGAAATTGATCAATGACTTGCTGTGACTTGCAGAGTTCTGTAATTAACCACTTCATAACTTAATATAAAATTTCTGTTTAGTGTTTGCTTTTAACCTTTAGTGTTTGATTTTCTGCCTGCCCCACAACCCCCAGATATCTCCCAGATTCTTGAGCACTCACAACAAACACTTAGAAACCGGTCCTATGTACTCTCCACAGACTCAGGAAATGCTTTGTTCTTTGGATGAACAGCACATCATCTTAAAGGAAATGACACTGGGCATTTTTACACAGAACTTATAAAGCTTCAGAGAAAAGCTTAAAGAAGTTGTTTGTTCTGGATCTTTTCCTAAAAGGTTTTTTGTTTTATTCTCCCCACCCCCAATTTTAAGGTTTTCACATAAAATCCACAACTAGACAACAAAGATCACTAAGGGGCTTAAGGAGAACCTAAATGTTTTCTTGAACAAAAGTAGAACTATCTTTTATTTTAACTCATCATCTCATAAACAGAAATGTCCAGGCTATGGCTTTTAAAACATCCGTCCCTTAGTGTCTTGCTTTGCTTCTATTTTAATGTGTCGGAATTAATCTTGGACAAAATGAGCACGTTTGGGTCATTTAAATAGCATTCTCTAAGTTGTGAAAACTAGCACATGTATTTGAATCTTCAATTCATGGTAGTTAATTCTTTAGTAAACATAGTTTTGAAAATGTTTAAGGACATTTACCTATGCAAATTCATCATCACAACTCAGGACCCCATCTGAAATGGCTTGGATTATACATAAACTCACTATAAAGTAATGAAAAGTAATAATGATGGTAATAAAACTAGATGAGGTTTAAAAAATAATGGCTATTTCAATTAGAACAAACACACATGGCTGTAATCCTAGCTACCCAAGAGGTTGAGATTAGAGGACCATGGTTCGAAGCCAGGGGGCAGAAAAATCTGTGAGATGCTTATCTTCAATTAACCACTCAAAAAATGAAAGTGGAGCTGTGACTCCAAGTGATAGAGCACTAGCATTGAGCAAAAAAGTCAGGAACAGCACCCAGGTCTTGAGTTCAAGCCCCATGACTGACAAAAACAAAAACTCTTTCCAAGGGGAAAAAGTGGGAGAAAAACATGGGAAGGGGTAACAATGTTCAAGAATGCACCTTGGGTTGGGAGTTTGGCTTACTGGTAGAGTGCTTGCCTAGCATGCACAAATACCCGGGTTCAATCCCTCAGTACCACATAAACATAGAAAAAAACATAAATGGGGCTGAGGCTCAAGTGGTAGAGCTTTAGCCTTGAGAAAGTCCAAGGACAGTGCTCAGGCCCTGAGCTCAAGGCCCAGGACTGGCAAAAAGAAAAACCAAAAAACAAAAAACAATTTACCCACTACCTGATGAATGTAACTGTATCCCCTCTATACATTACCTCAACTATATTAAGAAAAATCATTTCCACAGGTCAAGTATTTACCATAACATTTTTATAGTATTAATTCATTTCCCTTTAGAAATAAAGAGCATATAAGGTCTTTGAAATTCTACTAATATTTACACTCCTTGGATTTCAGTTCTATTAATATTTATTTATTTTTATTTATTTATTATTTATTTATTTATTTTTGCTAGTCCTGGGCTTGAGCTCAGGACCTGAGCACTATCCTTGGACTTTCTCAAGGCTAGAGCTCTACCACTTGAGCCTCAGCACCACTTCCAGTTTTTTTGCCACAGGAGTCCCTGTGAGCAGGCACCAGGCACAAGTAGCCTCAGTCCCCGCCCCGCCCCCGCCCCGCCCCGCCCCCGCGGAAGGCTCAAGGGGCGTGGCCCGGGGAAGGGGCGTGGTTTGGGAGTCCCGGGGTGGTGGAGCCGGGGCCTGCTCAGCAGTCCTGGCTGCAGCCTGCGCCCTCGGCTCCACGCCTCGCGCCCCCACGCCTAGGAGGTGGTCCGGGTGGAGGAGGGAGAGCAGGAGCGCCTCTGCGGGCTTCTGCTCTGCCCGCTGCCCCTTCTCCATCGGGCCAGAGCCGAGGCCACAGCGACCCATGCCAGCGAGCGGCCAGAGGGCAGGTAAGGACCCTGGCGGGGCCCCGCGGGCCGGGACTGCGGACCCAGCTCCGGCGGCGGCACTAGGCCCTTGCGCCCTGCTCCGGGCAGGCGACTCCGCGATCGCTGCTCTCCACCGGCCCGGAGTCGGGAAGTTGGGGAGAAACTTCTCCCCTCCCCCGGCCCAGCGGGCGTGTGTCTTCTGCCCGCGCTACCTGCTCCCTGTGGCTCGGTCCCCGCCCCACCCCGGGCTTCCCGGTCCCTGTCCGCGTCCTCCAGGGCGTCGTGTGCCCACCCCGCCCCCGACGAGGTGTGTGTGTTGGTGGGGGAGGGAGGTTTGGTGGGAAATGTGTGTGTGTGAGTGGAGGGGGGGGCGTTGAACCTTCATTCGGATCCCCGAGCCCGATTAGGGGTCACGGGGAGCGGCTCCTTTCTGCCCTGGAGAGTGGACGGAGGTCCGCCGGCCGCTGGGCTCAGGGGGCCGCTGAGCCGGGCTGGGAGGACCTGGGCGCGGGGACGAGTGGGGGTGGGGGGGGAGCTCCGGGCGGCCCCGGGTTTGATAGAAAACCGCAACCCGTGTATAGTTTTCCTTTGTTTTGCCTGGGGGGTGGGGAGATCCACCCTTCCGTGGCCACTCGTGGGGCACCGGGCCGCTCCGCCGCCTCCCCTTGGGTTCGGTTTCGGTCCACATGGGCTCAAGGATATTTTGTTTTAAAAGTGTGTGTGTGTGTGTGTGTGTGTGGGTGGGTGGGTGTGTGTGTGTGTTCTTCTTGGTAATTGCTTCCAGCTTTTGCTTTATTGGGCAGAGTTGTTTTAAGGAGGTCCTGGAAAATCGTGTCTGGTTTGGAGGGATTGCTTTAGTTTTTGTTTTGTGAGTGCAGTGGGATGCGGCGCAGTTCAGCCTGGGTTATTTTCTGCAAAATTCATGGAACCAGTCATGGAATGACGTGCAGGCTGGTCACCTTGTAAGTTGCTCAGTGAAAAGTCTTCTAGCAGCACTGAAGCTAGCACATTCATGCCATTTAGTTTGTCTGCTGATGGGGGAGGTTGTCATAGGTAATTTCAAGAATGTATGCCGTGGTCGTATATACGTGCATGGTTGTGCTCAAAGTGTTTATACCATTCACTTCCTAAGAGTTAAATGACACACCTAGGAAAATACTGCTAAATGTGTGCATGTGACTGCATTTGCGAGAAAATACGTATTAAATCTAGGATATCAACCAACACAGGGCCTTGGCACACAGCAGACAGGAACCATTTTGAGTGGAATAGGTAATAAAGGAATGTCTTGAACTGGAAGCCAGGGTTCTTCTGTTCTTCACATACATTCGTACATTATACTTTGAGACAAAGTTACATTTCACCAAGGCCAATTTTTTAAAAAAAAATTATGTGCGAACCCTGCCATATCAACATTTAGTTTTAGCAGAATTTTTAGACACTAGCTGAACCTCAGTGAAAAATGGATATGTTTGTTGAGGACACAGAGGATCCTAAATTTAGAAAAAAAAATAAAACCCCCACCAATTGCTTTTGGTCGCAATCTTAAACACAAGACTGCTCATATACATGTTTCAAGGATAAAAGATAAAAGGGCTCCTAAAATATGTACTTAGTTATAACTACCGTAATATTATAATAACTTTAATTTTCCAGTTAGTTTTGCTGCCTTCATAAACCACAAAATTGACTCCTTTCTGTTTGAACGAATGTGAAATTACAGCTTTTATCTGTCTTCCTGGGATAGGTGGAATTTGTCTTATGGTTAGAGTATATATAATATTAATACATTGTTGGGGGAAAATGTCTAGTTCAGGAATCCTGAAACTGAAAAAAAATCAGTGTTTATATAAATGAATTTGTATCTTATTATATGTAGTAGTAAAAGAAGAAATATACTAAAAGAAAAGCAGTGACTGAGTAAGATACTTATTACCAATCCAACTTGTTTATTCATGGTTCATTTTCGTGGATCTTAAGTTATACATATTTTTTATATGAGTAATTTTTTTCCTTAAAAATATAATTAGCTCTTACATTGGGCACTGGTGGTGTAAGCATTTGGTCCTAGCTAGTCAGAAGGATGAGACCTGAGGTTCAGAGCTCAAAGCCAGCCAAGGCAAGAAATTCTGAGCAGACTCTTATCTCCAGTTAACCAGTAAAGGCAAGAAGTGGAGGCATGGTTCAAAAGGTAGAACACTACGCTTGAGTGAAAAAGCCAAGTGAGACCTTGCCCTGAATTCAAGTCCTAGCAAAAAAAAAAAAAAACCCCACACAAATATATTTAGGTCTTAATCTAGTCAATCAGTTCCGTGGACATCCCTTATTAGTCCAGTTAAGAAAGAAGCCTAGTAAAACATTTTGAAAAGCATTGTTAAGATTTGCTGTCTAGGAATATACATCTGTCTGTTAAGAGATACAATTTCAATGAAATTATGCCTTTATAAGTTAAATATTTGCTGTCTTGGAATGCAAACTTGGGTGGCAAGACTACATTAAGAAAAAAAAGTCTGTAGGAAACTTATTTCATTAAAAGATAGGTTAGGAAGGAGAAGGCTGTGATTGCTATTTTGTTTCTGAAGTGGCAGGGTGTTTTTGTTTTTCCACCGTTTGTTTTTTAACCTAGTTGTGGTCCAGTGGAGTTGGCCTTTGTGTAATGCATTAAGCCGAATACCTCTTATGTGTGCTTTTCTGTATCTGGGCTTTATTTTAGGTGGAAGTTTTCTTTCAAGAATGTGTGTAATGTATATAAGATACTTGGATTAAGAACTAAGTGTTTGGTGATTGGATTTAGAACTTTGGTGGGGCTTTACTTTGCCTTAAGGGTAGACTTAAAAAAAATGGTTGGGGTGGGGTAATGTATTGAGGGGTTACAGTTACGCCCGGCAGGTAGTGGGTATATTACTTTTTGAATTTTGATACCTCTTCTCATGCTTTTCTCCCTCTTTTGCTCCCCAACCCCCCCCAAGTCATCTTGTTTTTCCCCCTTTCTTCCCTATTTCAAATAAATGCATACAGTAACAACAGGTAGGGTTAGGTTTATTTAATCTTAATTTTTATATACCATTTAGTGTGTATAATTGCCTTGAAAATGCTATGTACTCACTTCCAAATGTATAATAACTAGAGAATTTCAGAAAAGATATTTGCAATAAAGTTCTGGGTTCTTTTAGGATGATAATTCTTTGACTATTTTGAGAGTAGACACTAGGTTTACTTACTTTAAATGTAAGTGAAAAATAAAATAAATACTGTTGTGTTGTCAAATACCGTGGTTTTCAGAAAACTGGTCAATATATCAACACGGCATTTTGGCATCACGGGAGTAATTTTTTTTTACTTTTGTCCATTTTTAGTTTTCTAGAGTAGAATGCTTTTAGACCAATAAATCCAGCCTTACATTTGACATTTGACATTGATTGTTAGGAAATTCTGTGAAAAATAAGTTGTCATTACTTAAATTTTATGAAAGTGTATATCAGCGCAAGGAAGATATACATCTTCCTTCAAGGGATATGTTTCAGAAGGAAGCAAATGACTGTATGGTGTTAGAGTTTCAGAAATGCAGATGGAAAGACTTAGAAAAAATCATATTAAGTGAAGTAAGCTAGACTCAAAGGAACTTAGGCTCAATGGTTTCCCTTATTCGTCATAATCAGTAGAAACCTTGGGCTCTACTAGCAATAGAGCAAAATCTTGATACATAAGGCCATATAATGTGAAGCTAATTGAAAGGACCTCCAGGATATTGAAACAAAAGCCATATAATGAATGATTGTTGTCTTTTTCTTTCTTTTTTCATATTTTTATTACAATTAATAGAAGGGTTACATTATATTCACCAGATAGAAGGTGCATTACTTCACAGACATGGATACTCTTTCTCATGTCTTGGTCCCCATTGAACTCCACCCACCCCCATTCCTTCTTTTTTTAATGGTTGTTACTTTTGTGTTGCTTAAGAAGTTTGGGCCTACTGTCAGGCCACAAAGATGGTTTGAGTTTATTCAAAGAGCTTGATTATCTTACTACTTCATTCTGGTACAAGGGCTTAAACTCAGGGCTAGAGCTTTCATTTGGCTTTTAAACATTTTTTTTATTGTTATTATTAAGGTCATGTACAGAGGGATATCTCATGTGTGTGTGTGTGTGTGCGTGTGTGTGTGTGTGTGTGTGTGTGTGCACATGCATGCGTACACTGGTAGTGGAGCTTGAACTCAGGGTCTTGGCATGTCCACTAGCATTTTTGCTTAAGGCTGTGTAGGGAGCACAATAATGATACAGATAAGCTGAGATGCATAAAGGTGTTTATTTCTCCAGTGCTAGTTCCATAGTACCTTATTCCATTACCATCCAGTAGGCGGCGCACCTCACCCACCCAATGCAAGGCTACCCAGCCTCCTCCTACCTGCCTGTCCCAGCCAGGGCCACTCACTTGGTCCCACAGGTTGGCCTGCTACCACTTGATCCACAGCTTCACTTCTGGGGTTTTGCTTGTTAACAGGAGATAAGAGGTTCATGGACTTTTCTGCGTGGGCTGGCTTTGACCTTGAATCCTCAGATCTCAGGCTCCTGAATAGTTTAGGATGAGAGGCAGGAGCCATTGGTGCCCAGCTCAGAATTTAATACTTTGGAGGAGTTTTAAGTTCACAGTAAAATTAAAAGAAAATGACAGATACTTCCTATGTCCCTACACAGGCCCAGTCTCCCCCACAACCAACATTCCCTACAGAGGGCTACACTGTGAGAATCAGTGACACACACCTCCCACTGGCACCCATGTCTCCAGAGACTGCAGAGTGTGGCTTATTTGCCCTGTTGTGTCATATGTGCACTGTGGTCCTGGGCCCAGGCACAATGTCGTGTGCCAATCGCGTTATGTTTCATCAGGAGTAATGCCAATGTTATACAATCCTTTTCTCCAATATAGATTTGGCCTAATGTCTCTAGATTTTGTTCTATTTTAAATCTCTGCGAGGAGAGCCCAAGGTTTCTACTGATTATGACAAATGAGGGAGACTATTGGGCCTATGTTCCTTGGTGTCTGGCTTACTTCACTTAATAGGTTTTTTTCTAAGTCTTTCCATTTCCTTATAAATGGGGTGATGTCGTTCTTTCTCACAGCAGCATAGGATTCCATTGTGTATAAATAGCACATCTTGTTGAGCCACTCATCAACTGAGGGATATCTGGGTTGGTTCCATAGCTTTGGTACGGTAAATACTGCTGCAATGAACATCATTGTGCTATTGGATTTAGTATGCCCTTGTTTCTGGATGGTTGGGTAAATGCCAAGTAGTGGGATTGCTGGGTTATAGGGGAGCTCTATGTTTAGTCTTTTGAGGAACTGCCATACTGCTTTCCACTCCCACCAACAGTGTAGTAGTGATCCCTCCTGGCCGTATCCCCTCCAGCATCTGTTGTTATTAGTTTTCTTGATCCTGGCCATTCTAACTGGAGTGAGGTGGAATCTTAGAGATGTTTTGATTTGCATTTCTTTTATGATCAGAGATGTCGAGCATTTCTTCATGTGTCTCTAGGCCATTTTTGTTTCTTCTTCAGAGAAGACTCTCTTTAAGTCTTTGGCCTATCTAATTGTTTACAACTGAGGGAAACCATGGAGCTCATTTTTCTTTGGGTCTGGGTTACTTCACTTAATATGATTATTTTTCCAAGTCTTTCCATTTCCTTACAGATGGGATGATGTCATTCCTTGCTCACACTTTATGAATGAATGAATGAAGGAAACACTTTCCCCTAATGACCTACAATAGGTAGTACCATGAAAGAGAGGTGCATCAGAACATCCCTGTCATTCAGCTTACCTTTTTCTTAGAAACATTTCATAAAGATTTCCATGTAGTTGAGGGTTGATCCTTCTGCAATAATATTGCTGGCCTCTGCAGACCAAATCAAGGGTATTCTGGATGCTCTGCCACTGACTTGATACAGGTAGCCAGGTTAACAAAAGGGTAGCACTACAACATGACTCAAATTTCCTGTACCTGCCCATCTTGAATTCCCTTTGATAGTTCAAGCCTATTTACTGAGACGGGAACCTGTGGAGTGTGAGATGGTATGGTATGTGAGTGGTGGTGGGTGGAAGACTAGCGTGGGAGGAGCAGGAAATTGGAGACCCTGGGGATGAGATTGTAGCATTTTCAGTTGCAAAGCTGTGCAGCCAGGATAGCTTTGTGAGCTCTGTGGGTGAACTCTATTATCTGGTTCTTCCTGGAAAATCCCTGTAGTTACAGAGATGGCAGAGCAGCTCCTTCCACCATTATGAAAGAGGCCAGAATTAAATCTGTGTGTATGTGTGTGTGCTCCTCACATTAGTCACTGGTGAATGCTAATGGTCTTTCCAGTCTCAGGCCTTCAGAGAGGGGGTACAAATGTGTTTCTCTGTGACCCTTAGCAGTGTGGTAAACTAAGTGGTGGTGGGTCCTTTCTTGCCTCATGAGAATGTCCATCACTGGATGACTTGCAGTTGTTGGAAGCATCATTTTCATGATGATATATAAGGAATTATTACTATTTTGGGGTGTATGTATGTGGCAATCTTGGGGCTTACTCAGGGTCAGAACAGTTGTCCTTAGTTTTTTTTTTCAACCGAAGGCTAGTGTCCTAACAACTTCTCCTGTTTTTTTTTCATATATATTTATTTTAATTAATAGATTCTCATGAACTTTTCTGTCCAGACTGACTTTGAATCCTGCTTCTCAGATCTCAGACTCCTGAGGAGGTAGAATTCCAGGCATAAGCCACCAGTGTGCCTGGATTAAGACTTGTTATTATCCACATTAGAAATGAGCTCCTCAGCCCTCTTCTCCAGGTGAGAATGAGTTATGGAACAGGAAGCTTTCAGAGGCTGCAGGGAATTGTACGCTGGTTTGAAGTTGAGAGGTCACCAGAAAACAGGGCTATCAGAGGTAAAGGAAGGTGGATAACATTTCTCAGCAGAAATACAAATTTAGTTACACCACATTCTTGACTTCAGTGTATTTATATATACTGGACATTTAGAGTTTCAGTTAATAACATTGATTTGTCATCTCTCATGGAACAGGAGAATGGGGTTGTAAAGGCTAATGAAGCTAGAGGACAACTGAGCAGTAGGCCACCTACCTCATCTAGATGATTCATTGCATTGCAGTAAGGTAAATAAGTACCTGTAAGTAAGTACTGAAGCTCCCGGGATTTCTGCACCTGGCTCTGCCTTCTGCTGGTTTGCAGCACAGTGTCCTCACTGCCCTCACGTTAAGGGTTAGACTATACTGGGTCCTTGCAATTCAATGCTTGTAGCATCTGAGATCCTGATCAGAGGCCACTGGTGACCAATACCTGTTCTGCAAGGGATGAAGTGATTCCTGGCTTCATTTTACTATTTGTGGTTCTCCAGTAAAGTGGAACGGCTGAGAAGCAGGCCACGGGACAGCTGACCTGAGGTGTTGCCAGCACCAAATGACAGCTTTCTAGAGAGGATAGTGGTAATGCTGCATCTGGAAAGTTCTCAGCTGAATTTCAGCTGAACAGATGCCAAAGGCCAGCCAGTTTCTGGATGCCCTCTGGGGAAAGGGCAGCCAGTAAAATTATAAAGACGATACAGGGCATGAATGAGCACAAACAAGAGTAAGCCATTTCCATGAAGTCAGGGGGATGCTAGGAGAATAGAAAAAAAATGGTGTTGGGGCAGAAGGCATGAAACAGAGTCTCATAGGCTTTCCTTATCCTTGGCTGGCTTCGAACTGCAGTGTTCATATCACAGCTCCCTGCTTAGCAAGGATTACATGTGTGAGCCACTGGTGCCTGCCTTACTTTGTATTGTCTATTAAATGCTCTAAGTGGCTTTTCTCATGTCTTCATTTTTCCCAGTTCATGCATGTTTGGCTCTGTTTATCCTATATCCTCTAACTAAGTTGTCATTGATATGTTGGTCAAAGGGAGTAATAAAACAGAGGAGAGGATTTTTTTAAACCAAACTTTCAGGCACCCAAGGGTTCTCATATTTCCTTTGACATTTGTTCAATTTATATTCATATTAGTTGGAGCTCAAATATTAGGTCACAGCTACACTTAAGAGTAGGTTTTCTATTTTCTCCATTTCTAAACATCCAGTTTATTACTATCTATAGACTCTGTTTTTCTCTAATGACAGAAGAGCTGCATAGCAGGGGCAGGGACCTTTTCGAATGGACACGTATGCATTTTGACTAAGATACTCTTTCGTGGAGCAAGCATGGATCTTTAAAATTGTTTGCACAGCTATGTTGTAAAATGGTAGTAGACAGAGCTGTTTTCATTGCATATCAGATTTGACCTGATGTGTGTGTGTGTTTGTGTGTGTGTCCTTTGTGTGGAAATAAAATTTAAACATCCCTAATTCTTTTTTTTAAAGCATCATTAATTCTTCATTCTAGCATTAGAACTAGGTGGGCACATGGCTTCCCAGCCCGTGCCAATATTTCAGCCTCTCCTGAAGCTAGGTGTTACCACCCCAGGCACAAAAGGACCTGAGACTCTTATTTCTAACTAACCTGTAGAAAACAAGTGGTGCTTGGCTCAAGGGTAGGATGGTAGCCTTGAGCTGAAGAGCTCAGGGACACCTCCCACCCAGACCCAGGGGGAGGGTGGTAGCCTTGAGCTGAAAAGAGCTCAGGGACAGTTCCCAGGCACAGTTCAAACCACGTGACCCACAGAAAAAAAAAGGGGGGGCACGTGAGCTTGGCCTAGTGATAGAGTGCTTGCCTAGCATGCACAAAGACCAAGGTTCAATTCCTTGGTGCCACATACATAGAAAAAAGCTAGACGTGGTGCTGTGGCTCAAGTGGTAGAACTCTAGCCTTGAGAAAGTCCAAAAACAGGTTCAGGCCCTGAGCTCAAGCCCAGGACTGGCCAAAAAAAAAATGTGGTGCGGGGGGGGGGGGGGGGGACTTAATTCCATTGATAAAGATTTCTCTAACAAGCAACACACTTGGCAGTTGCAGTTTTATTCTTTGAATTCCTTCGATAAATATTTATCTCCCTAATTTGGCGAGTGGGTCACAGCAGCACAGCTGATAATTGCAATTTCACTCTTTTAACTCCTTAGACACAAGATTTGCATTCCTCACATGGCTGCTGGTCATAAACAGCACAGAAATAAGTCTTTAAAAAGCAAATAATAGAGGGGGGAAGGGAAATGGGGACCATGACATGTGAAAGGGTTTCAATGTGTGGGAATTAATGTACCATTTATCTGGCAAATACCATGTAACCCTTCTATTAATTACAATAAAAATATATTTTAAAAAAGCAAATAATACCAAAAAATATCAATATACAATACAAAAGCATTTCAGTTTGACAGAAAAGACTACTTTTTCCTCACACTCCTCTCCCTCACCCTCAGAAAAGGCTGGTGTAGTTGCGGTGGCTCACGCCTGTAATCCTAGCTACTCAGGAGGCTGAGATCTGAGGATTAAGGTTCAAAGCCAGCCTGGGCACAAAAGAACCTGAGACACTTATCTCCAATTAACATCTAGAAAAATGGAAGTGAGGCTTGGCTCAAGGGTAGGGTGGTAGCTTTGAGATGAAGAGCTCAGGGACAGTGCCCAGGCCAGATCAAGCCCCATGACCCACAAAAAAAAAAAAGGGCTGGAATCTTATCTCTCACCACCAGGTGGCAGTGCTGATCTCACCTCAGCTCCTGCAGCCCCTAAATAACCTAACCTATGGAAATCAGCTCTGAAAACAGGGATGCGGGCTCTGCCTTCATAAAAGTAGACAGTCAGTAGACTTCCTAGAGAGAAACAAGCAGACGTTTGGAAGGGAAGAAAACCCTGAATCATGGTTATGCAGTTGGGGAGTGGCGGGGGGAGACAGCAACACTTAACTACCTTGTGAAAATACAGTGGAGCATATGAAAAGTGAGGGTGAATTTTTTTTCTCTATTTAATAAAGATGAGGAGAAAAGGCATGTAGCTGAAGGTAGATGGTGGTCAGGTATCTTTTTTGGTCCAAGAAGAAAACTTAGCCAGGGTTATTAGAAAGGTAAGAGAGCAAATAAAACTATGGGAAATAGACATGGGCTCTACAGCTCACCTTCCCCTCCTCCTCCTTGCTCTCAATTCTACATCTCTAGTACAGAAGACTCTTCTGTACCCAGACACCAATTCAAGGAGATCCTTTTCCTCCACAGCCAGGCAACAAAAAAAAGGACTAATTTCTGAGAAGCCAAGGAATTGAACCTGTGTCTTCCTGCATGCTAGGCAAGCACTCTACCACTAGGCCACACTCCGGCCCCTTCCTAGTAACTTTTTTTTTCATATCCTTTTATCCTGGTTTATTTTCTTAATTTGAGAATGGGCATCTAATTTTTAATCATCAAGGTACATTTTAAAAACATTTATTGTTGGGATAATGTATAGAGGGGTTGCAGTTACATTCTTCAGGTCGTGGGTGCATTTCTTCTCACACATTGATACTCCTTCTTATGTTTTTGTCCCTGTTTTCAACCCTCCTCTCATCAAGGTACATGTTAAACGAGAAAAACTTTAGATCATTGCTGAAGGTAATTCTCTAGCATGGGATTTTTTTTCCCTGTCATATGAGACAATGGACTTGTCAGAGTGGTTCGGTTTCTTGTAACACTTTTCAACTTCATTCCCTTTTGCTCAAAGTTTTATGCAATGGCAGTCTGGTAATTTTATATTTCATTGTGTATTGTTGGATTTACTTTTAGCCTCCCTCAACATATACAATAACTTTAGAGTAAACTTCTGGGCTGAGTTGCATGTTGGGATGAATGTCAATCAATACCATGGTTTGTCTATCTAAATTGGTCAATGACAGGTCAACTAAAGTTCATGGCATCGTCTTTTGAAAATAAGTTGGTAGGCCAACTTTCCTCCAAAGTCCAGTCAAGAGCTCATTAATGTTATTTCCAGGCTATGTAAAATGACTGATTGAATTTCTTATTTCATTAAGCAGATGCTTTCTAGAGCACTATATGTGCTGAGACAGGTATGCTTACTCTGCTCCAGGTAGAAAAAATCCTCCCAACTGCCTGCATGTACTTCTTAGTATGGTTCTAATAACTTTGAAGGTAAGACCTCTCATTGCAATTTAATATTGTTTGGGGTAGCTCATTAGCATCTTTTTTTTTTCTCAGGCATGGGGTTTGAACTCTGGGGCCTGGGCACTGTCCCTGAGCTTTTCAGCTCAAGGCTAACGGGCTGGCTTTAAACCACGATCCTCAGATCTCAGCCTCTGAGTAGCTAGGATTACAGGTGTGAGCCACCAACACCCCGAAGTTCATTGGCATCTTCATGGATGCTGCTTCTCTCTACTTTCCTGGTTCTACCTCATGGTCCTGCTTCCTTCCTTCCTCCTTCCATATTAGACTCTCAGAGCAAAAAGTCCACTGCATTTAACTTGGGAGTTCCCAGGTCTGTCAGCCTACACACCCTAATACACAGGGTGAAACATGAGCCTCTTAGCATGTGCTAAGAGTTTATTTTCCTTCAGCTTCATTTTCCTTCTGAAATAATCACTGTGTGTGTGTGGAGGCGGGGGAGATATAAAACATCTGATTTTTCTTCACTTCCTCTTCTATTTTCAGCCACTTGTTCTCTTTTTCTAATTAACCCCAACACAGTAAAAAAAAAAAGAGCCAAGATTCTGACAGAGGGAGGGGAAGGACAATAGAAGAAAGGCCACATATGCTAAAATTTTGCCTGAAGGAAACACATACTTAGAGTAGGGTTTCTATGTATTTCTTTCTGGTTCCAGTTGTAGATGTAACAGTGATAACTTGAGTATTCATTTCTTTCCTTCATGATGAATCAAATGTTTCATTTGTAATACACAATTTGACTATGAGGAAGCAGAAGCTTATTCAAATGAAGACAGAAAGATCCAGAAAGGGGGATTCAAAGCCATTGGCTTTAGAAGGTTTTCTCCCCCCAAGAAGGATGGCTACAGAGCTTCTGAAGTTGGCAGGACTGGATGTGTTCTAAACAATGTGTGCAGGGTTGTGGAGTTCTTGAGTGTGTTTTCATGACAATTGTTAGTCAAACAGGAACAGAGCCATTGGGGCATGACACGACCCAAATGAAAGGTCCAAAGGCATTTCCATACTGCCTAGTTCTGAAGACTACTTGAGGCCATATTGAAGGCCTTGGCTCTTTTATTTTATTTTTTTTTGCTAGTCCTGAGGACTAAGTTTAGGGTCTCAACTTGAGCTTTCTCAATGCTAACACTCTACTTGAGTCACAGCAAACTTGCAGCTTTTTTCTGTTTATGTGTGGTACCAAGGAATCAAACCCAGGACTTCATGCATGCTAGGGTAAGACTCTACCACTAGGTCACACTCCTGGACCCAGGGCCTTGGCTCTTCAGAGGAGCTAATAGAGATATAAGATGAGGAGAAAACAAGAATGCAGGATAAAATGATAAAGGACAAAAAAATTACATGATGTTGTAATAGACTCAGAAAAAGCATCTGATAAATAAATGCATCTTCATGATAAAGACCTTTGAAGATGAGACATGTATAAAAGGATTGTACCTCACTATGGTAAAAGTTGTATATGACAGACACAGAAGCTTTCATGATACCTAATAGAGGGAAAGATGATAAGATTTCTTCTGAGATTAGGAATGAGACAAGGTTGTCCATTCCTTCTGCTCATACTCAATAGTGTACTAAAAGTTTAGCAAGATAATTAGGGAAGAAAAAAATGGGGAGATTATTGTAAGGGGAATCAGATTCAAATCCAGTCAGGAGAAAACAGAGAGAAACCACATTTTGAGAGGTCGAATTTGGAGTCTTCACTGGAGGCTGGCGGATGCAGATGGATTCCTGTCTCAAAGATCTGCAGCCTGGAACAGACCTTGCACAAAGCTTTTTTTTTTTTTGTCACTCATGGGGCTTAGACTCTGGGCTTGTGCCCTGTCCCTGAGCTCCAGGCTACTACTGCCCTATCCTTTGAGCCAATTCATCTAAGAGCGTTATTGAGCTCTTTGCCTCTTTTTGTCAGGAGAGATATGTGAAGTATTTTGACATGATAAAGGAGTCAGGCTGTTCAAGGAGAAGGGAAACATTTCACTGGACTGTATAACCTTCCTCGGGGTAGCCTCCTGACATCCTTACTCACAGACCAAGAATGGATTTTGGAGATCTGATGTAGGTAAATTTTAGAATTGTATTTCCTGATAGTTTGCCACATCTGGGAATTCGATTTTTAACAGAGTAATGGTGATTGTTTGGAACTGTGTAGTCTGTTTTAGTGAGGGTAGTAGTGTGATGGGAGTAAAATCACTCACCCTATTAACAATGATTCTCTTCCTCCTTACTTCGCCTGTTGGGTGAGAAGGGAAAGCATGTGGCTAATTTTTTTTTAATCAGCAGGGAATCCTCTTAAATACTATAAAAGATCTCCTAACGCGGTCAAATAATTTTCATCCAAGAGAGGGAGAGAGAGGACTGTATTTTCAAGCTGCTCTGGAACTCCTGGGACGATGAATGTATAAATGCACTAGCAGGAGTGTTGGTGTTACTCTGCATGTTTGATAAACACAACCACTGCCTTCCAAAGTCTGGGACACCAGCTCAACAATTTCAAGAGCTCCTCACCCTTCCTCACCCTCCCACGGTGACTTTCGGGCTCGGCGATGCTTGCTGCCACAGAGGTCGCCAGAACCTAGGCTTCCTTGCATCTCTCCTGGTCTTCAGAGGAAAAAGGATGGATTTGTGGGGACCATGAAAAGCATGGCCCACGTGGGGATAGAGTCGGGGTGTTTTGCCCTTGGATTCCTCTTCCCAGCCTTCCCAAAGCAGAAGATTCTGGAGCTGCCACTGACTGCAAGTAACTATTGATTCTTGGGAGACCCTGGATTTCCTCAGTGTCAACCTGACTGCAAAGGAACAAAACAAAAAGAAAAAACTCCAGTTTTGGCTAAATTCTGCAGCTGAATTTCCAAGTGCTCAGGAAGTGAAATCCTTAGATATTTACAAGATGTCAATTTCCCAAACATGTCCCCTGCCCCTGCCTCCTATAGGGAAAAACCTTTTCTATGACTATCTCTGTGTGTGTGTTGTTTCCCTGGCTTAATCTACTTAGTTTTAACATAATCCAATTTGTCAAACATTTCTTTTTCTTTCTTTTTTCATATTTTTATTACAATTAATAGAAGGGTTACATTATATTCACCAGATAAAAGGTGCATTACTTCATAAACATTGATACCCTTTCTCATGTCTTGGTCCCCATTTCACTCCACCCACCCCCATTCCTTCTTTTTTTGATGGTTGTTACTTTTCTGTTGTTTAAGAAGTTTGGGCCTTGATTGTTGTCCTTAATGTACTATGTTGTCTCTCATCTCCTTTGCTGTCCCTTGGTTATCTCATATTGGTATAGTATCTCACTTTGTTATCTGATATATTGAATTTATTTGTATTTGGATATTTGAAATTTGATAGGGAAGGGGGGAAAACCAAGACGGGGGGGGTGTGGGGGGGGAGGGAAATGGGTACCAAGACATGTGAAAGGGTATCAATGTATGTGAATTAATGCACCTTCTATCTGGCAAATATCATGTAACCCTTTTACTAATTACAATAAAAAAAATAAAATAAAATAAGAACCTTCAAAAAAAAAAAAAAGAAGTTTGGGCCTACTGTCAGGCCAAAAAGATGGTTTGAGTTTATTCAAAGAGCTTGATTATCTTACTACTTCATTCTGGTACTAGGGCTTAAACTCAGGGCAAGAGCTTTCATTTGGCTTTTAAACATTTCTTTTTGTTGATACTATTAAGGTCATGTACCGAGGGGTATCTCACTGTGTGTGTGTGTGTGTGTGTGTGTGTGTGTGTGTGTGTGTGTGTGTGTGTGTGTGCACATGCATGCGTACATGCGTATGCTGGTAGTGGAGCTTGAACTCAGGGTCTTGGCATGTCCACTAGCATTTTTGCTTAAGGCTGTGTAGGGAGCACAATAATGATACAGATAAGCTGAGATGCATGAAGGTGTTTATTTCTCCAGTGCTAGTTCCATAGTACCTTATTCCATTACCATCCATTAGGCGGCGCACCTCACCCACTCAATGCAAGGCTACCTAGGCTCCTCCTACCTGCCTGTCCCAGCCAGGGCTACTCACTTGGTCCCACAGGTTGGCCTGCTACCACTTGATCCACAGCTTCACTTCTGGGTTTTTGCTGGTTAACAGGAGATAAGAGCTTTAGGGACTTTTTTGCGTGGGCTGGCTTTGACCTTGAATCCTCAGATCTCAGGCTCCTGAGTAGTTTAGGATGAGAGGCAGGAGCCATTGGTGCCCGGCTCAGAATTTAATACTTTGGAGTAGTTTTAAGTTCACAGTAAAATTAAAAGAAAATGACAGATACTTCCTATGTCCCTACACAGGCCCAGTCTCCCCCACAACCAACATCCCCTACAGAGGGGTACACTGTGAGAATCAGTGACACACACTTCACACTGGCACCCATGTCTCCAGAGACTGCAGAGTGTGGCTTATTTGCCCTGTTGTGTCATATGTGCACTGTGGTCCTGGGCCCAGGCACAATGTCGTGTGTCAGTCACGTTATGTTTCATCAGGAGTAATGCCAATGTTATACAATCCTTTTCTCCATTATAGATTTGGCCTAATGTCTCTAGATTTTGTTCTATTTTAAATCTCTGCTAGGAGAGCCCAAGGTTTCTACTGATTATGACAAATGAGGGAGACTATTGGGCCTATGTTCCTTGGTGTCTGGCTTACTTCACTTAATAGGATTTTTTCTAAGTCTTTCCATTTCCTTCCAAATGGGGTGATGTCGTTCTTTCTGACAGCAGCATAGAATTCCGTTGTGCATAAATACCACATCTTGTTGAGCCACTCATCAACTGAGGAATATCTGGGTTGGTTCCATATCTTTGGTACGGTAAATACTGCTGCAATGAACATCATTGTGCTATTGGATTTAGTATGCCCTTGTTTCTGGATGGTTGGGTAAATGCCAAGTAGTGGGATTGCTGGGTTATAGGGGAGCTCTATGTTTAGTCTTTTGAGGAACTGCCATACTGCTTTCCATTCCCACCAACAGTGTAGTAGTGATCCCTCCTGGCCATATCCCCTCCAGCATCTGTTATTAGTTTTCTTGATCCTGGCCATTCTAACTGGAGTGAGGTGGAATCTTAGAGATGTTTTGATTTGCATTTCTTTTATGATCAGAGATGTCGAGCATTTCTTCATGTGTCTATAGGCCATTTTTGTTTCTTCTACAGAGAAGAGTCTCTTAATGTCTTTGGCCTATCTAATTGTTACAACGTAAGGAAACCATGGAGCTTATTTTTTTTGGGTCTGGGTTACTTCACTTAATATGATTTTTTTCCAAGTCTTTTCATTTCCTTAGAGATGGGATGATGTCATTCTTTGCTAACACTTTATGAATGAATGAATGAAGGAAACACTTTCCCCTAATGACCTACAATACATAGTACCATGAAATAGACGTGCATCAGAACATCCTGTCATTCAGCTCACCTTTTTCTTAGAAACATTTCAGAAAGATGTCCATGTAGTTGAGGGTTGACCCTTCTGCAATAATATTGCTGGCCTCTGCAGACCATATCAAGGGTATTCTGGATGTTCTGCCACTGACTTGATACAGGTAGCCATGTTAACAAAAGGGTAGCACTCCAACATGACTCAAATTTCCTGTACCTGCCCATCTTGAATTCCCTTTGATAGTTCAAGCCTATTTACTGAGACGGGAACCTGTGGAGTGTGAGATGGTATGGTATGTGAGTGGTGGTGGGTGGAAGACTAGCGTGGGAGGAGCAGGAAATTGGAGACCCTGGGGAGGAGATTGTAGCATTTTCAGTTGCAAAGCTGTGCAGCCAGGATAGCTTTGTGAGCTCTGTGGGTGAACTCTATTATCTGGTTCTTCCTGGAAAATCCCTGTAGTTACAGAGCTGGCAGAGCAGCTCTTCCACCATTATGAAAGAGGCCAGAATTAAATCTGTGTGTATGTGTGTGTGCTCCTCACATTAGTCACTGGTGAATGCTAATGGTCTTTCCAGTCTCAGGCCTTCAGAGAGGGGGTACAAATGTGTTTCTTGGTGACCCTTAGCAGTGTGGTAAATTAAGTGGTGGTGGGTACTTTCTTGTCTCATGAGAATGTCCATCACTGGATGACTTGCAGTTGTTGGAAGCATCGTTTTAATGATGATATATAAGGAATTATTACTATTTTGGGGTGTGTGTATGTGGCAATCTTGGGGCTTACTCAGGGTCAGAACAGTTTTCCTTAGTTTTTTTTTTTTCACCCAAAGGCTAGGGTCCTACCAACTATGGCAGTCCTCTTCTCCTGTTTTTTTTTTCAAATATTTTTATTGTAATTAATAGAAGGGTTACATTATATTCACCAGATAGAAGGTACATTACTTCACAAATATTGATACCCTTTCTCATGTCATGGTTCTCCTTGGTTTTTAATTGGAGCTAAGAATCTCATGAACTTTTCTATCCAGACTGACTTTGAATCCTGCTTCTCAAATCTCAGACTACTGAGGAGGCAGAATTCCAGGCATGAGCCACCAGTGTGCCTGGATTAAGACCTGTTATTATCCACATTAGAAATGAGCTCCTCAGCCCTCTTCTCCAGGTGAGAATGAGTTATGGAACAGGAAGCTTTCAGAGGCTGCAGGGAATTGTACGCTGGTTTGAAGTTGAGAGGTCACCAGAAAACAGGGCTATCAGAGGTAAAGGAAGGTGGATAACATTTCTCAGCAGAAATACAAATTTAGTTACACCACATTCTTGACTTCAGTGTATTTATATATACTGGACATTTAGAGTTTCAGTTAATAACATTGATTTGACATCTCTCATGGAACAGGAGAATGGGATTGTAAAGGCTAATGAAGCTAGAGGACAACTGAGCAGTAGGCCACCTACCTCATCTAGATGATTCATTGCATTGTAGTAAGGTAAATAAGTACCTGTAAGTAAGTACTGAAGCTCCCGGGATTTCTGCACCTGGCTCTGCCTTCTGCTGGTTTGCAGCGCAGTGTCCTCTCACTGCCCTCACCTAAGGGTTAGACTACACTGGGTCCTTGCAATTCAATGCTTGTAGCATCTGAGATCCTGATCAGAGGCCACTGGTGACCAATACCTGTTCTGCAAGGGATGAAGTGATTCCTGGCTTCATTTTACTATTTGTGGTTCTCCAGTAAAGTGGAACGGCTGAGAAGCAGGCCACGGGACAGCTGACCTGAGGTGTTGCCAGCACCAAATGACAGCTTTCTAGAGAGGATAGTGGTAATGCTGCATCTGGAAAGTTCTCAGCTGAATTTCAGCTGAACAGATGCCAAAGGCCAGCCAGTTTCTGGATGCCCTCTGGGGAAAGGGCAGCCAATAAAATTATAAAGATGATACAGGGCATGATTGACCACAAACAAGAGTAAGCCATTTCCACGAAGTCAGGGGGATGCCAGGAGAATAGAAAAAATGGGGTTGGGGGCAGAAGGCATGAAACTGAGTCTCATAGGCTTTCCTTATCCTTGGCTGGCTTGGAACTGCAGTCCTCATATCACAGCTTCCTGCTTAGCAGGGATTACATGTGTGAGCCACTGGTGCCTGCCTTACTTTGTATTGTCTATTAAATGCTCTAAGTGGCTTTTCTCATGTCTTTATTTTTCCCAGTTCATGCATGTTTGGCTCTGTTTATCCTATATCCTCTACTAAGGTGTCATTGATATGTTGGTCAAAGGGAGTAATAAAGACAGATGATAGGATTTTTTTTAAACCAAACTGTCAGGCACCCAAGAGTTCTCATATTTCCTTTGACATTTGATCAATTTATATTCATATTAGTTGGAGCTCAAACATTAGGTCACAGCTACACTTAAGAGTAGGTTTTCTATTTTCTCCATTTCTTAACATCCAGTTTATTACTATCCATAGACTCTGTTTTTCTCTAATGACAGAAGAGCTGCATAGCAGGGGCAGGGACCTTTTAGAATGGACACATACGTAGTTTGACTAAGACACTCTTTCGTGGAGCAAGCATGGATCTTCAAAATTTTTTACACAGCTATGTTGTAAAATGGTAGTAGACAGAGCTGTTTTCATTGCATATGAGATTTGAGCTGATGTGTGTGTGTATGTGTGTGTGTGTGTGTCCCTTGTGTGGAAATAAAATTTAAACATCCCTAATTCTTTTTTTTAAAGCATCATTAATTCATCATTCTAGCATTAGAACTCGTTGGGCACATGGCTTCCCAGCCCAGCTAGATGTGACCAGGTGACTACGTTTCCTCCAACACAATGTCATCGAAATGTTCACAACCTCTGCGACAAGTCCTTGGAAGGAAACTGCTTGCCTTCCCTTTCTTTTTTTTTCTTCCTTTTGGCTCCATTTGGGATATCTATTGGCCAGCTTGTCTCAGGGTAGATGAGGAGCATATTGCAGAATTTCCAGAATTTGTAACTAAATATTCCCACTTCATTGATCAGAGTTTAGCTGTATCTAGTTATACAGTGACCCAGATAAAAGTAAGAATTGTTTTTAACTAAGGAAAAGAAAGACGTGTTGAGTGGACTTCTAGTTAGAAATCTCCTATCTAGGTCAACAGTGAAAAACAATGGCCTATAGACCAAATCTACCCACAACCTTGTTTTATTATTATTATTGCAAATACATTGTTATTGGAGCAAAGCCATAAGCACTCATTATACATGTCATCTCCAGCTAACTCCAGGCTAGCAGAGTTGAACAAGTATTCCAGAAAGCAAAGGGACCATGGGCCTAACCTGCTTACCATGTGCCTAGAGTGTCCTGGAATCACAAACCTCTCCATCTTAGCCTTGTGTGCTAAGATGATAGGCAGAAGTCTCCATAGTAAGCTATGTATTAAAGAAGAGGTCTCATAAACCTACATACTCAGAATAGCTGCAAGCTACCATTCTCCCAAAGTCCACCTCCCAGGTAGCTAGCAATACAGTCATTATAATGCCTCAATTCAGCTGATTTTAACTTAACTGAGTAACTAGTGCCTCACTCCACACATGACCCTTGCATGGAGAGTCACTGCTTTTGCACCCTCTTACAGGAATGCTCTAATTGAGTTATTTGTGAACCAACACGGTTGCCATCCCTCCACATGTCTTCTTCATGTCATTTCCCTATGGACAGGTGGCTTTTTTCTACAATTTACTGTCACTCTTTGCCTGTGGACATTTTTTTTACCTATACTAGCATGCTCAGCCTACGTAAGGGGCAATCTGGAAGTCCCTTAGGCATTAATGCTCCAGGACAGCCCTTAAACAATAATGAATATGAGCTATTACATAAAATATCCCAGCTTCCTTACTCCTCTAATGGGTCAACTCTGAGATATGTCCCAGAATAATTCTCTGTCTCTCTGTCTCTGTCTCTCTGTCTCTGTCTGTCTGTCTGTCTGTCTGTCTGTCTGTCTGTCTGTCTCTCTCTCTCTCTCTCTCTCTTTTTCTCTCTCTCTCTCATTTTCTTCTTTTCCTTCCCCTTAGTGATTCTTGGAAGGACCTACTTTTAGTCCAGTTCTTACATCTGAATCTATTTCTCCATGGATTAAACTGAAGCAGGGATAGGAGTTTGGTCTAGTGGTAGAGTGCTTGCCTAAGCATGCACGAAGAACAGAGTTTGAATCCTCAGTACCACATACATAGAAAGAATGTGGAAGTGGTGCTGTGACTCAAGTGGTAGAGCTCTAGCCTTGAGAAAGCCCAAGGACAGTGCCCAGGCCTGCCCCCCATGACAAGAGAAATGAAGGCAGCAGCTTGTCCTTTTTGTATCAAGGAAAACTGATATGACTGATGATATGCATCTGTTTCAGCGAAATTGGATAAGCCTTTGTTCAGAGTCTATCTGCCTTAGTTAAATACTGAGCAGGAGCTGGTGTTTTTCAGAACAAACCCCAAAGTAATAGATGGTAAATTGGTTAAGCAGTCTGATGTGTATTTAAATTTTGTTATATATATCTTCCATCCTGTCAGATGGAAGACTGTCTCTGTAACATAGAGATAAAAGAAGAAAAGCACAAGAACCAGAGCAGAGAAGAACAAGAACTTTAATTAAATGTGAACATTCAAATCTAACTTATCTTTCTAAAAAACCCCTCCAGTACCATTAGTATTTTACTTTCTGGCATGTACACAAATATTCATTGTTAATAAATCATATACAGAGCAAGGGCCCATGCTTCTTGAAATTCCAATCTTCAGTGGTCTCCAATGTCTGTGGTACTGCTCTGTGGAATGGTGTTTGCATGACCTTGCCGCAAATAATGGGACAATGAGTCTGCATGTGTATGTAAGAATGACTTCTGAGGCATTTTCCTCAACACCACAGCTCTGCAGTGTTTGGTTTCCATCACTTGGTGAGTCTCAATCAAGCCTCATGGCAGAGGCTTGGATTTTGGTGTAGCCTAACAAAGATTAGAAAGGCTGAGGGTGGGGAATTGTCCTTTGGTGAATCTTTGAAGAACAGAACTACGATTTTGGGAGTGGAAGAGCCAAGTGCACAAGTGGTGGTGAGCTGTAGTAGAGTCCAAAATGTCAGGTGATAGTGTGGTGGGTACAGTTGTCCTGTGATGGCACAGGGTGCCCTAGGCACTCAGGGAGTCCAAGGAGGGGAGGGGAGTTTGGCTAATGCAAGTAGCCTGGGCACAGCAGGGTGGTTTTGTAGGTGGAGTGTGGGTATCCTGGGCTGGAGTAAAAGAAGGTGCAGGGTGGCCAGGGCCACTCAAGTCATCATGTGAAGTCAGTAGGATCCAGGGAGGCATGCGCACGTGGAGCTCTCCTTAAGCCTTGCTTCCCCTCCTCTTCCTGTGGAAGAGGCTGAAGCTAGATCTCTGCTTGGCAGGTGTCCTCCGGGGGAAGGTGTACTTCCGCAGCACCACATGGTAGACGTCCATAGTCTTCAAGGCATAGAAAACGTTGGCATCATCAGGAATCCTCAGCTCTGGTGGAAGAGGGACACAAAGCTCTTTAGCTGTCCAAACTGGGGCTGAGACCACTACCATTCCCATGCACTTAGAGATCAACTGTGGGTTAGGACCCCGAATGCCTCCAATCTCTGACTCCTGCATGGGAAAGAACTGCTGAAAACTCCTTTCTCAGAGGACAACTTTGGACTTCAGGTCCTGCCAGGTCAGGGTGAAGGAGGCACAAGGTAATCCCCTTCTAACCTCACTGCTGCCTTATCAGCATCACAGACACAACAGGCTTTGCAATGTGCAAACCAGCTCTCCTAAGATTGTCCTACAAACATGGACCCTCAGTTCCACAAAAAGCAAGGCCTAATTCAGGCTTCTTAGAGTGAGTTCCAGGGTCCTCTAAGACCATGTGCCCCAAGTAGACTGCAAGTCCTGCCTTTGGCCTTTAATTTCTCCCCAGTCTCCTGTGTCCTACACTCTTTGTGAGAGGAAAACCCCATGCTGCCAGCATAGTGGGAATGGTCACAGAGGTAGGAAGGAATTCAGAACACATCGTGCATGGAACTTGTAATTTGTCATCAATGCTGATCAACTCCTCAAAAACTGGACAGATTCTGCACCTCATTGCAAAGACAAGACAGCAACACCACTGTGGCTCATTACCATTTGTGTTCCAGGTATACATGAGTCTTGCATGAGTCTGATTCCTCTTACCATCTGTGAGTCTGTCTCTGTCTCTTTTTTTCTTGCCGGTCCTGGCCTTTGAACTCAGGGCCTGACCACTGTCCTTGGGCTTTCTCAAGGCTAGAGTTCTGTCACTTGAGCCTCAGCACCATTTCTGGCTTTTTTGTATGTATATGTGGTACTGAGGAATCAAACCCGGGTCTTAGTGTATGCTAGGCAAGGACTCTACCACTAAGCCAAATTCCCAGCCTGTCCCTGTCTCTTTTGCTACTTCAGTCTCTGTCCCTATCCCTGTCTCTCTGTCTCTGTCTCTTCTACCTAAACTTTTGGCTAGCTTTTCAACTTATATCTTTTGTTTTGTTTTTTTGCCAGTCCTGGAGCTTCAGACCTAAGCACTGTCCCTGAGCTAATTTTTTTTTTTTGCCAATCCTGGGCTTGAGCTCAGGGCCTGAGCACTGTCCTTGGACTTTCTCAAGGCTAGAGGTCTACCACTTGAGCCTCAGCACCACTTCCGGCTTTTTTCTATGTATGTGGTACCGAGGAATCGAACCCGGGTCTTCATGCATGGTAGGCAAGCACTTTAACCACTAGGCCAAACTCCCGGCCCCTCAACTTATATCTTTTATGAGTAAGTCAATTTTGGGCTCACTAATCTAACTCAGTGACTCGGTTCTCCCACTGACCTGGTTGTTCAAGATAAGTGTTGTGCCACTGGCGCCATATGGTCTTTCCTGCTTTTACTGTGTTTGATAGGAAGAAAGAGAATCACAGACTTCTAACCCAGGCTGGCCTCCAACCTAGCGCCTCAGTTGAGCCTCCTAATGAACGGGGTTTGTAGGCTGAGTCCTAGGCACCTGGCTTCTAACTCATTTGGAAGAAAAACACATAGGTAGAGAATATTGGAAAGTTGCCCATGAGTTCTCAATAGCTCTTTCAGGGCTTGCATTAGTCCATGATATAGGGTAAGTGGTGTTTGGAGGCATAGTTTCAATGGTGTGGTAACAATACAAGGGTCTCAGGAACTCTCGGCACACACTTTACAACTGAGTGACACTCAAGTGTCAGGTATTTTCTGAAGCCATGTGTTCCCATTGGGGAATGACAAAGTCCGTTCTGGTAAGCAAGCCAGCCATTCTGTCCCATGAGCTGTATTCTCTCCAGTCCTCACGGATAGTCTCTGCACTGGCTACTTCCTCCTCAGACAGGGCAAGAACAAGCATGTCCATGAGGGCAATAGCTGTGCAGCAACCAGGGCTGGCTTGGGCCTGGGGTCTAAGGCTGCCCTTATGCTGCCATACCCTGATGGAGGGGTTGGTGGGTGAGGACACTCTCTCCTGCCAAACTTCTTCTTTTTTTTGCTAGACCTAGGGTTCTGAAATCAGGGCCTGAGTACTGTCTTGGGGCTTTCTGAAGGCTAGAGTTCTAAGAGCACCACTTCTGGCTTTTTTTTTTTTTTGCCTATGCATATATTTCCAAGGAATCGAACCCTGGTGTTCTTGCATTCTAGACGAGCTCTCTACCACCAGTCCAAACTCCTGGGTCCCTGCCCACCTACTTATTTGCCTGTCCTAGCTATTGGTTTAGGACTCACTTTGATCCTGTGTGATGATTTGCACCAGCTCTAAGTCTTCTGGCTTGTATCCATGCACCTGGAATTTCTTGATAGCTTTCACGATGACGTCTCGGGTCTTCTCCTGGTTGGTTACCTGGGTTGGATCAGGAAACAGGCCCTGTGAACTGGGTCCCAGGGGTCCCTCCCTGAAGTCAGTATCCAGGGCTTCTGTGGAACCATCTTAGTGTTAAACATGAGAAATGCCATGGGGTGTCATGGGTGTGTTTTAACCCTTCCTTCCTGAAGAGGAGTCCATGCATTGAAGTTGGTTATTTAGTATTCTTAGTAGAGTTTACCAGCTCTTCCTGGATCTGCTTTCCAGTTTTTGGCCCCTAAGATTTAGTGGAATACACAATAAACTCCAGAAACCCCAGGCAAGGGAGGAGCCAGCCAAGTGCCCAGTGCCTGCTCCTAGCCAGGTCTGGGGTGAGTTGGAGGATGCAGTGATGAACGACACCCCGTGAAGCCTTGATCAACTCCCCTAACACTGAGAGTCCAGGAGAGAGGAAGTCGTTGCCTCCCCAGATGACTGCTCATGACACCCATTCTCCTTCCTGTTGGTGAGAGGACTGAACCGGATGCAGACACCAGACCCAGCATGAGGAAGGAGGGGCTCTGAATGTCATCTGCCAGTTGAGTAGCTAGAAGAGCAGACATCTCTCTCTCCTGTGAGGAGTTTACTTGTGAGCAGATCTTTTAGCTCCATCATCTGCAGCACCCTGCCTTAGACATTCCTCATCTTCCCAGAACATAGGATCCCTATGTCTCGCTGTCCTCCAACCCAGATGTGATTGTCAGAAGAGCCTACTAAGTAATGTGTGAGGATTGTCTGTGAGAGAGTAAACAGTCTCAACTGGCAATCGTGTTCATTCACTACTAATCTTGTGATCAAACACCAGCCTTTAGGTTGTTTCCTGGGGAAAGTGAAGTATCTAAACTATGCCCTCCAGAGCCTAGGATTTCCCCACTCTTTGTGCGCATTCTTCCTCTCGGGACTCCTCACTGATCCTGCCTGAGGATCTATTCTTTCCTGGAGACTGGGCATAATTTTCCCTCCCTCTTTTTTAGGTCAGAAGAGCAGAAGGAAATGCAGCCGCCCAACTCACCTCAATGCTTTTGCATAGACGTCTGTTTTCCACAGGCAGCACCACCCTGATGACACACGAGTCTCCCAGCCTGAGATGGGGAGGCACGGATGAGCTGTCACTACTCTGCCCTGAGGTGCCACTGTGAGTGTTGGCTGAATTGGTGTCCATTGTGCTGGTGTCTGTGGGTGAGGATTGGCTGGCAGAGGCCAAGCTGGTCACCCCAGTGGACCGGGAGGAGGATCCCTGGACCTGTGGATGCCAGCAACATCAGGAGAAGTCCAGGTTTCCAACCAGGTCTAGGGCTTTCCTCTCAGGCAGTGGAAAGCAGGACTATGGGCAAGACAGGAAGTCACCTTTTCGGGTCTCCTGAGGATGTTTGTGAGATGCTCGTGATGACCTCTGGGTAGGAGCTGGAGGAGGGAGCTGACTGCACATTGCTGTCTGACTGCACTGCAGTGGTGTTTGTGCTGCTCATCTCAGGGCCACCCTTGTCCTGGTCCATCCACTTCAACTGGGAGCTGCCACTGGTACTAATTGCAGCACTCTGGGTCTGGTGGCTTTAGAGAGGGGTCAGCTTACTGAAGGAACTTCTCTCAGGACACACACAAGACCCTAGACCTCAAACACTGGGGACTGGAATCTCCACTCCATGATCTGGGTCAGTTAACATTTTCCCATTCCCTTATGTGATGGATGAATCACAGAGACAGTACTCAGTGTAAGCAGAGGGGCAGACACCCCAGAGAACTGAGTGCCACACCTGGCTTCTCAATGGAAATGTCTCATCCACAGCCTATCTCATTCCCACACCCATCCCATCATCTTCCCTGGCTCTTGCCCATCAGTGGCCAGGTCCTTACTTCTTCCAGGCCTTCCAGATGCTGAAGCGCTTCTTGGTCGGAGGGCTTGCAGTGTCATTCTGTCCCGGGGGCTCCAGTGTACATGACAGGTCATAGCTAAGCAAGGGGTGTGAGGCGAGCTGACCAAATTGAAGCTTGGGACCTCCCAGATTCTGCTTCAGTTCTGAGCCTGCCACCCACCTGGTCACTGCCCCTAGGGAGTGTAAGTCCTCAAGTCCAGACATGTGACACTCAGGATGGCACATCATCCCAGTGACAGGCCACTCTCCCTGTCCTAGTGCCTCCCAGCTCACCTGGCCTCCTCGCTGAGCCGCTCCAGGCCCCTGAACCAACCTAGAAACTTCTCCTCTGGGGTGATGTGTTCATAGCTGCAGCTTGCCTGTAGCTGCTTCAGTTGCTCCATGATTGCATATTCCTGGCCAGGGAGAGCATGAGGAGAGTGGAGGGCTGTGCTGTGATGCCCAGGGGAAGACCATTCACCAGACTTTGCTCTGGGAAGCCTCAGTGCATCAGGGTGCTGTGGCTCTCATAACTGTGTCCACACTCATTCACAGGAAGCTCTCCTCTCCCACTTCACATTCCCACCCTGTCGTCAGGAAAGATCTGCACTCTGAACCAAATTTCCCTGCCGGTCATGGTGACTGAAGCTGACTCTGCTGCTGGTCCCCATCCAGCCAGGAGGGCACCTGAAACTCACCTTTCTCAATTTCTCAAAATGGATGACTCCCTCCTAGAAGGCAGAGAACAATGTGAGGAGAACCCCACCCTTCCTTCATTCAGTCCACCCTGTCAGGGGCTGGTACTCTTCCATGGGACAGAGGGCATCTACATGTGCCTGTGAACAAAGTCCTAGATGAGACCTGGACACATCTCCAAAGAGGTTCTGGGATCATCTTGTCCAAACCTTTTGAGGACATGGGTTGACTGAGGGCTCAGCTGAGCCGGACTCACTGGTGCTTGCTTGGCCTGTCCTTTGTTTTCCACTGATCCCAACTGTCCACTGTGCCCAGAGGGACTTGAGTCCCAGTTGTGCTATGTGCCCTAGCTCCCTATCCCAGCAGCTCTGGATGTCCCTTCTTAAGATGGATGCAGTGTTATCTTAAGAAACTCTTCACTGTGCCAGAATTCAGCACACAGCAGGAGACTTTCTGTCCCAACCCCAGCAGCTCAGTGATGCCCAGACTACTCATATCCAGGAAGTCCCTAAAGGCCGTGTCGATCATTCGGAAGTCTCCCAGGAAAGTTTTCAGGTAGGGCACAGTGCCCTTGATGTGAACCTGTGTAATTGGATGGGTTGATGTGCCATGGCCTAGGACCCCATTGCAGGCTTCCCCAGACTGCCTGCATCCGCACAGGGCCTGTCTTATTATAGTCACCTGTTCTGGCCAATCTGTTAGAGCCCTTTCTCTGCACTTGGGATATTAAACAGTATAAGGGTGGCATTGACACCTCCCCAAGTTAAGGAGCCTCTGAAGGCCACCTGCCACACAGGCTTTGCCATGCTGGGGCTTCTACTCCTCCTTTGTCTCTGGCAGCCACTCAGGACAAGGGATTATAAGAATCAAATCCCATGTCTATGGAGTTATTTCAGGCAGGGGAAGAAGAGCTAAGATGAGCAAGCAGACTTCTCTTCTCTTCTCTTACAGGCACTCTTGGTGTATTCAGGACACATTCACTCACCATGTCCTCAGCCTGCCTCTGGCCTCCCTTGGCCTTCTTCTCTTTGGGGGCAAAGTCACCAGGCTCCTGTCACAATTGAGAGCAGAACTCCTGAGACATGTGTCCACTCAACCTTTGTCCCTGACCTGAGCATGGATGGTGCCAAAGCTAGTGCCACCTGCTGCTTTGTTCTGGTTAAGTCTCTGCCTCAGCAGATCTGTGGGATGCCATGCTGTGAACTGGCCTCTCTCTGCCTGCTTCCTTGTCTGCAAACTCTGCAAATTAATGACGATCCTCTGAGCGCTATGGGATCCAGTGGTTTCTCCCACTGTTGGTGCTGCCCTGAGTCTCTGTGCCAATGCCTTCTCTGGACTCCTGGAAATTTGTTTCTCCTCATTGTCTCATCATCCAAATTCCTCAGTCTTCATAGGTGACTGGAGGGGACCCAGGAATAAGAAGGGATGGTGGCCTGTCCACTTCACTGTAGGCAATCATAGAAGAGACACTCTAACTTTGTGAGCAGGGTCCAGTCAGTGAGTGCTCCCATAATTGTCATGGGCCGGAGGGTAGAACAGTCAAGGAGGGAGAGTATTATGGACTTTCAGCTAACTTCCTAAAAAAAAGTTCTGGATTTCCTGACCTAGGGGAGGGGCTCTGAATCATGAGAAAGCTTCTGTCCCACAAAGCTCTTCCCTATGTGTCTGTGTCCTGGCAGAAATCTTTCTCTATGCATCTGGGTAGGGAGTTCCCCAGATATACTGTAGTGGATAAGCGGGTCAAGGCATTGAGGAGTGCAATCTGTAGCCCTTCCCACTGAGGCTTCTGGAATCTTGTGTGAAGGAGCTCAGTATGTTGGAATGTAGAGGTAGATACATGTTTTCCTTTCTTGATTTGTGTGGGTGACTCTATCTGAGCGACTAGTTCACTTGGGGGGTTTCATGGTTGAGTCTCAAGGTTTGGGCTCGCAGTCATGTCCAGCTGAGATTTCAGGGCTGAGTGAGCAGTGCCTGGCCTCCCTTGTCAAGAAAACCCCCAGCTACCTTCAATTCCCCTGTCTAGTCCCTGTCTCTGTTTTTGTATGGCGGTGAGCAGCATCTGCTCTAGGGAGAACAGAGAGACCCAGTTCCTTCAGGTAGACATCCTGGCTCTGAATGTTAAGATCCAAACCAAGTGTGTGCTATGTCTGTTTGGCTCTAAGGACAGCTGTGAAATATCCTATGGCAGAGCAACTCACTCCTGAGCAGTGCAGCTGACTTACATCCCAGGTACTCAAGAGCCTGAGATCGGAGGATCCCAGTTCAAACCACAGTCACTGAGTCTGTGAATTACAATCAACTCCAAACATGGAGTGGGCTTGTGACTGAAAATGAAGGGCACTGAGTATTAAAAACCGTGGACAACAGCCATGCCCTGAGTTCAAGATCCAGAATCGAGAGAAAAAAAAAAAAACGGGAAAGCATTTCTTTTTGGAACTGGATCCCACTTTTGCCTTCTTAGCCCTGTTCTTTCTGACCCCTTTCTCTCTACCTGAAAGAGTAGCACTTTGGTCCGGAAGTAAGAGCATGAAGGAGAAACGATCTCTGACAGTTTCTGGTATATCTGCATGCTATCTCTGTAGGAGGGACAGAGAGAAGTGACAAATGGGACAGTGAGAGAGAAGGGAGACAGGCTTGGTTTTGTTTTAGAGCCAGGCCTGCAAGTTGCCTGAAGAGGAGGTTTTCAAATGATTGCATGAAGCCCCCAAGGACCCAGAAGCTGGAAGCAATTTCTTCTTCCTGTCCCAGTGGAGTCCAGCCCAGTTGTATTAGACAACTGTGCTTGGATTTCAATTGGACAGAAATGTAGAATTACCACAGAAACCCTGGACAGCTCCTCTGGGTCTCTGTGCAGCTTCCGTGAGACATTGAACTGAACATTTGCCGGTGCATGAACAGGCATAATGCAGGCACTGTCCTTGTTTTCCTGGCTAGCAGCCCAGGTCATACAGGCTTGGCTCTGGGGCTGGTGGTGAAGCTGGCTAGTCCCTGTGTGTGCACAGCTTCTGTGGAGAGAGGGATCCACCTGGAGACCACTTGCAATGTGCTGTCCAGGCGCTGGATGGCGCTGCTGTGCAGAGCAGAGAGGATGGCATGGAGGGAGGAGAAGTTCCTGAGGATTCTGCATTCCTGCATGAGAAGGGTGTGTGAGCCTTGCCTGCTGTTGCTGCCACCTGATGCCTTGCTGGCTGGGCTAAGCCAGGGTCAGTACAAGGATACTGGGGAGCTGCTTACAAGGTTTCAGAGGGTAGAGAGGGCTGAACAGGCCTGGGTGCAGTTGCCCCTGACTCCTGAGTGTGAGGAGGGAGTAAGCACCATTGCATGTGTGATATGTGGGAGTCCAGACAAGATGGCCGTGGGCAGGAGGCCCTGAAGTCCACACATGGCTCTGAGCACATTGGAACACCTCAGAACATAAGACCCTGAAGGGAGAGTCTCTAGGCAGCAGTTGTGTCTTACCATGGCCACCGAGATCCAGTGCTCTAGCACCCTTGCCCTGGAGCAGGGCTGCATGCTGTGGCCCCCTAAGCAAGTGGTGAGCACGCAGGAGAACACCTGGTCAAACTGTGTGAAGGTGGCCCGGATGGTGGGGGCCAAGTTCTCCATGTCATGTCTGTCCTTCTGGGAAATGGCAGAATGCAGGCAGTGGTGGGGCACCACCTTCAGGAACAGCTCCTGCCAAAGGAAGGAGTGCCTCATTCCCTGGCCCACAGCACAGATTGAGTCCCGTAGTTGGGCTGAGAACTCTGGCTGTGTAGGGGTCTCTGAGGCTTAGGCATGGGTTTGTAGGGATGTCATGCAGCTTCGCAACCCTGGAGGGCACCTGAGTGTCCCTACCTCATGTCATGGTCTGCTGTGCAATGTGACTCTTCCTCCTTGGCCTAGGCCTGAATTTCTGCCCTCCCCAAGTCACCCTGTGCCTGTCCTTTGGTTCATATCAACAGATGCTGCTTCTGTAGCACTTTCTGTTTTCTGCACTAGGCTCTGGCACACACACCAGAATCCTCATAATTGCTTGAGCTCATGTGGTCCTTGCCAAATGCGGAGGAGCTGCGATTCTGGCTGCACCTCTCCACGCATAGCTCCTGGGACACAGAGGTGTCATGTAAACTTTAGTGTCTGCACTTAAGAGAGTGATGCTAGGAAGCGTGTGCCAAGGTGAAGCTCAGGCTGGATGAAAGCTTGGGCTCTAGGGGAAGGAGAAGGATGAGAAGGCAGCCATGCAGAGAAGGAAGCCCGGTCCACCCTGTGCTGCCCAGGGCCTCACCGAGTCCATCCTGGTGAGCTGCTCAGCCACCAACAGGGGAGGGAAATCTAAGACCTCATTCTTCTCCTTGTTCAGTCCCTCCCCTGTGCTCTCTGAAGAAGGACAGGAAGATCCTGTGAGGAAAGCATGCCGGGTCCTATTTCGATTCTCCATAAATTAAGGGATCCCACCCAAGCTGTGGACCAGGGGCCAGATTGTTGGTTCCCAGGATATGGATTCCAGGCTCCCTTGGGAATCTGCCATGAGGCCAAGTTTCAAACTGACTCCCAGTCAGCAGAGCAAAGGAGGCTGGTACTGCAGGCGACAAAGCCTCAGAGTCCCGGGAAGACATGGCTGCCACCCACACCTGATGCTGTTGCTCCCATCTCGTGGTACAGTAGAGTCAAGGCTGACTTTGGGTGTTGGTCTAATCCTGGTAATGTTCCTGCAATTAGGCTGCACGCCAGAGCTTGGAGCTCAATGCTGCCCTCTTCTTCTACTTAGACAAACACTGGGCTAATGCTAGAGCTGCAGGAGAAGACAAGGCCCTCTCCATGGGGGATTTGTACTGAGTCTTTGAAAAGAGAATAAAGACCCTCTTCCCTTTGACTTCCCAACCTGGATCCCTCTACACATCCTCATTTTCAACTTCTCTGCACAGTCTCTATATTCCAGCGTCTTTCTTCTTCCTGGCACAAGGCCTATATTAGAGCCTTCTCCACCCTCTGATGGCCCACATTCATCCCGCCTCTTTCTTCTGCCTTCCCACCCAGTTTCCACACCATCAGACTGTGTCTGGCTGGGCTCTTGGGCCTCCATGTGAGCCAGGAGCCATTGTGCACGGCTCTCCACGTGTGATCCAGTCATGTGCCTCTTCAGGTGAGCCAGCAACTGCTTGAGGCAGGCAAAATGTGGAGGCTGGCAGAAGTCCTCCCCGTACTCCTCCAGCCACATGTCCAGGATAGAAGAGATGGCACTAGGGGCAGATGGTGGGCAGCAGAGTCAGAAACCTGGCCAGTGGCTACCCCAGACACTCTCAGCACTCATTTGAAACATGGACATCAGTATCTCCCCAAGCCAAGCTTCTTTGGTGGTGGAGGTAGTGACAGTCCTCAGGAACCAAGGAAGGATTGAAGGGAATTCCAGGGAGCGAGCCCCCAATCATGGGAGGAGCAACTCTCCCCTCTCCAGGGAGCTCCCCATACTCCTGCAGCTCTCTAGTCCCTCCCCACTGCATGGAGTCTCCATGGGGTCTGTTGTATGCCTGGCATGAACTGGCTGCTGGTTCACATCCACTGGTGACTCTGCTGCCTCCGTTCCAAGAGCCACACGTGGGCTATCTCCCCACCTCACTGTTCTCTTGGTGACCCAGCCAGGCCTTCTACTCTGCCAGCCTTCCTAGGGTCAGTAGAAGTCCTAAAACATGACATCAATGCTCTAATCCTGTTTGCGAGGCCATGGTGAGGACAGGCAAGGCTGAGCATCAGGGGCTGTGGAGAGGATGGGTGAAGCTTCCACCAGTGATCCCAACAGCACTGCCGGTCATGGGTCAGCCTCCTCCTGCATACATATGCCACACTTCAACCCTGTGGTGAGAACGTCAAGATCTCTGGGATCCTGAGCTTGCCCACCACGCTACACTCAAACCTGGCTCCACTGTGCACACAGATGCCCTCGTTTGTGACCAAAGTCCACTCACTTTCTGAGTTTGTCCTGTGGCATGCCATCCTGGCTGGAGAAAGGCAGGATTTCATCCTGTGTAGAGGAGTCCTTGAAGGCCTCACCTCTACTGAACCTGTGGAGGAATTGCACAGTTACTGGTTGTCTCTTCCTGTGTTTTATCCGGCTTGCAACAGTGCGGCTTATTTGTGCTTTCTCCCTACAAACATGTCCAGACCCGGAGGGGCGTCAACCTATGTGCAATGGAAAGGGACAAGCCTTTTCTCCCTTGAGAATCCTGTTGGCCGAGGGTCTCTCACTCTGCCTTCAGCTATCCCTGCATTGTCTACATGTAGTTGAGGAACCATTCTCCAAACAGGGAAAGTCTGCTTTGTCTGAGGGCTCAGAGCTTGGAGGCAGAAAGCTGTGTCCTGAGGAAGAAGCTCACAGGTCTGAGCCTACACTACTAGGGAGCACACAAGGCATTTCCTATGGCCCTGGCATAACCTAAGATGTTTCTCTGCCCACCCCCACTCCACAGGATCAGAGTAGCCCTGAGAGTTGTGCAGGTCATTCCCAGGGTCCCGTGGAGAAAAAGAGTCCACTGCCCTTGCAGTTGGTACTCACGTTTGGAAGAGCAGGTCCAGGACCTGTTCGGTGCTGGTGAATTTTCGGTAAGTGGAGAGGAAGGTGGGGATGAAGAAGTGTTCCCCGGTCATCTGGGCAGGCACCAAGTGTTCCACCAGCTGCTACAGGGTGCCTGCCCTGCAGCCCTCGTCCTGGCTTGGAGCTTCATCCTGGAGTGGGACCAGGGGAATAGTTTAAGCTGAAACTAGGGAACCAAAGAGGACTCTGATATACAGTCCAGGGAATTACATTAAAATGAGTTCCTATTCTCTCTATGTATGCCTTGCTGTCTCTGTCTCTGTATCTCTCTCCCTGTCTCTCTCAGTCTCTGTCTTACGCTCTTGTCACTCTGTCAGTCCTTCTGTCTCCATGTCTTTCTTTCTGTCCGTCTGTTTGCCTCTCTCAGTCTCTGTGTCTGTCTGTCTGTCTGCCTGTCTGCCTACCTCCCTCTATTCCATGAGGCCTGAGCCTCTCCCATTTGAGGAAAAATGGGTAAACATCTCCTGATCATCTGCTAGCCACACAAGTGAGTTGTGTGGGGCTTGTTTTGACTGTGGGTGCCAGGATACCAAGGTCCTAAGTTCCATTGTGAAGGCAGTGAGGTCATCTGTGGAGGTCCCTTCAATTGACCCCTTCCTTCTGACACTCCCTCTCCAAAGGTCCCCTTCTCTATCCATATGCTGGCTCTGAGCAGGATACAGCTGTCCAGTGTTGCCCCAGCACCTCAATTCTATGGTCCTGGGGTAGACCTGAGTGGAGTTGACACCACCCTGGAGGAGACACAATTGGGTTCTCAGCCTCATGGGACCCAAACTTAAACCCCTTTTCTCTCAAGTCCCACTCTGCTCTTCACTTGTCTTCTAAGACATGAAAGGGGAACCTTAAGATGAAGATTCCTGAGAGATGCTATGGACTCCCCAGTGGTCAGGCTTCAGGGTCAAGTCTCACCAGTTGCCATGCTGCAAGTAGAAAATCACTGAGGCTCAGGCCAAGGTGCTCTGTCCCTGATACACAGTTGTTGTCTAGACAGGGCACAACCCCTTCCTTACTGGGACCGGAGGATTGACACCTGGGTAGAGCATGCGTGAGTGTGGGCACAAGGGAAGTGTGACTTCCTCATTTTGTGGCAGTCAGGAGTGGGTTTGGGGAACACTGTATTTCAGTATGGACCTGTGCGGCCATTTCTTGGTCTGGGAAGTGTGTTGTGTCATGTCTCTCCAGCCACAGGGACCTCTTTTCTAACCTGCTCCTGGACACATGTGTGCTTCTGCTGTCTTCCTGGCATCTTCATCGCTCCCCCCACATTCTCCACTTATTCCTAGAGAGTTTGGCAGGGGCCTGAGAGGCTGAATGGACATCTGCCCTCAGGAGTGAGGTGGAGGCTGGACCCCTCCTTCCTCCAGCTTGCAGAGGACCCCATGCAGCCCGCAGGCTCTCCCAGCTGCGGTCACATAGCTTGGATCCCATGAGCACCTGGGTATTGTCAAGGTCTCCAACCTTTCCCTTCTGTCTTTAGGAATTTGTACTCAGGACCTGGACGTTGTTCTAGAGCTCTTTTTGCTCAAAGCTAGAGTGCTTCAGCTTCAAACCCCATGGCTACTTGTGGAGTTTTCAGTGGCTATGTGGCAGGAACATTTCATGGGGACTTTTCTGCACAGGCACTGTGATCCTCTGATCTCAGCCTCCCACCAGCACCAACCAGGCTCTCACTGTATTTTTTATCACTATGTAAAGAAGTTACATTATTTTCACAGATGCGTAATATGGTTAGTTACATAGGACATGTGTTGAGTTCTTTTCCTTTTCTCCAGTGTCAATCCTTCCGCAAACTATCAGTTTCCTGCTTCTGTTTCTACATGTGACTTGTGTAGATGTCTTTCAATACAATGTCTATTGAACATCACTGATGGACATTTTCACACTTTTGTCCTGAGTTTTATGTTCCTACCCAAGATACACATGAAAACAAGTGTACAGAAAGAAATAAGAAAACAGAATCAGCAAAACCCCACAAGAAAAATATGTTTTTCTATACAGTGTCGTTCATAGAGATATGTTTCTGAGTATATATATATATATACCTATTGTTTAACCCATGTATACATCAGTATATAGCTATGTATTTATATATATGGCAAACTGATAAGTATATTGGGTAATAGTTTTGTCATATGTTTCAGCGTGGTCTTTACAGATGATTTAGTTGGGTTATCCTTTACTTTGCTGAGAGTAGATTGTTAACATCTATTGTTGAACGGAGCCATCATCTTTGGTTAGCCTTAAGACACTATTTTAAAGTGTATATAGTTGACGGGCCGGGAGTTTGGCCTAGTGGTTGAGTGCTTGCCTCGCATGCAGGAGGACCCGGGTTCGATTACTCGGTACCACATACATAGAAAAAAAAGCCAGAAGTGGTGCTTAGGCTCAAGTGGCAGAACTCCAGCCTTGAGGAAGTCCAAGGACATTGCTCAGGCCCTGAGCTCAAGCCCAGGACTGGCAAATAAAAATAAAAATAAAATAAAGTGTACATAGTTGATTCATTGGTTTGTGCACCAATGTTTATTTACCTCTTCTTGGGTGTTTTCCCCTTAGATCATTCCCTTCATTAATATGCAGTGTCCTTCATTGTCTCTTTCCACTGGTTTGAGTCAGAAGTCTATTTTATGGTGTAACCTCATACAAACCCCACATTCAGCCAGATATGAGGAATGATGTGCATGTTTGGTATTCTTTTAGGCTATTTGTGTATCCTGGCAGTGGATCATTGTTGGAGAATGTTCTGTGTGCAGCTTCTTGAATGTGAGTTTCATGGTCATCTGGTGACATACTCCTTTGAGGCCTATTAGCCCCATTGGCATTATTTGAATTCAGAAATATGTTTGTCCATTTTCTGCAGTGAAATCACTTTTCTAGCAATTATTGGACTGTATAGAAGTCAGCATTACAGGACATCATAAGACATGGAACATCTGTACAAGTATGAAGCTTCTTTAACAGTGGAAGGCCTACACACTGAGGAGAGTCATTAGATCTAGTGATGCTGGAACTCTCGACTACATAGAGCAGCTGCTTTCTATCTCCACTATGTTACATCATACCCTTGAGTTTCTTGAGCACACACACACTCACACACACACACACACTTATATATACTTATATATTTGTGCATCTCTCTCTTCTATGGATATATGTAAGTGTCAGAATCCTAGACTGAATTGCCAAATATAATTTTTCTTTTCTTTTACCAGTCTGGATATCTTTGAATACATGCTTGGGAGCTGTTCTTAAACTTTATTTTTTCCTATGGCTAGAGCTCTAGCATTTGAGCCACAGGGTCACTGCTTGCTTTTCTGGAGTAGTTATTTGGGGTTTAGTGTTTCCTAGAGATTCTGGCCAAGGCTCTACCTCTTGTTTCTCAGCACCTCTTTGCAGGTTTTCCTGTTTCTGTTGTACTGTGGAGTTGATCCTAGGGATTTGTGCATGCCTGGCAAGCATTCTACCCCTAGGCCACATTCCCCGCCCTGTGCATTTAAATGGAATACCATGTGTTGTAAGTCCAGTGTATATTCTCTGCAATTCCAGTGACATTTTCTGAGAGGCTGCAGTCCTGTCTGGGTGGGTGACCTCGGGTCTCTTGTACCTCATGCCTATGGGATGACCACCATTCATAAAGAGGATTGGAGCAAGGTACCCCTATCCCATCGAGTATCCTCCATACTCAACAATGTACTAATGAATCCAGTTATTGAAAAAAGAACAGTGATTAAGGTTTACAGGCTCGTGGGGTTGTCTATCTTAAGAATACGGTCTCGAGTTCAATGCATAACAAAAACAAGCAAACAAACAATCCAAAAGTCATCTGTCCTGCACTGCTTTGATTCATTCCTTTTCTAAGATGAAAGAAAGAGGCTCATATAATGAATGATTGTTGTCCTTAATGTACTATGTTGTCTCTCATCTCCTTTGCTGTCCCTTCGGCATCTCATATTGTTACAGTATCTCACTTTGTTTTCTGACATATTGAATTTATTTGTATTTGGTTATTTGAAATTTGATAGAGAAAGGGAGAAAACCAAACAGGGCGGGGGGAGGGTAGTGAGTACCTAGACATGTGAAAGGGCATCAATGTATGTAAATTAATGCACCTTCTATCTGGCAAATATCTTGTAACCCTTTTATTAATTACAATAAAAATATAAAAAATACATACTTTGGGTGTCAGGATAAGTAAGTAAATGAATGAATGTATAATAAATAAATTAATTTAAAAAAAAAAGAAAGAAACAGGCTCAGTGACAGTGGCTTATGCCTACACTCTAGCTACTATGGAGTCTGAGATCTCAAGGAGATTCAAAGGCAGCCTGAGGAGGAAATTCTGTGAGAGTTACATGTCCAAGTATCCACCAAGTGCCATAGGAACGTGTGTCTCATGCAGTATAGTACTAACCTGAGACAGGAAAGCTGAGGGGACTCTAACCAAAAGAGCTTACCCCTGGCAATGTTTGTGTTCCCTTAGGATGACTTTCACCTGGCCTTCCCTTTTGAGACCAAGCATACTCCTTATGCTTCCTCCTGAGTAGTGTGTCATCACATGTTTACACGAGTGTGGATTAGCCAGAGAGTCAACGAATATGAGTACACATTTCTGATTTTTGTTTGTCATTCATTTAGTACGCATGCACATGACTATTGACAAAGCATACTTAATAGCTCTATGCTAAAAAAAAAGGCACATGGAATAGGCAAACATAGGGTCAGGTGAATTACTTAAAACATTATTAACCACACATACACACAAGTACACACACATACACACACACACACACACACACACACACACACACACACACACACACACACGGAGAGGAGAGCCGTTAATGACCAGGAAATTTCCATATGTTCAGCTACCCAGACTCTCACTGCCCTGAACCTCCCCATGTCACCTGTTGGGTCCAGTAACAACATCTCCAGAAGTGTCCACGGGCAGGCCTGGCCTTGTTTGGGCACACGTGGGCCAAGCACCCTCTGCGCTCTTCTATGGGACCTGAGCGTCTCCCATTTGAGAAAAATCGGGCAAACATCTCCTGAAAGGCTGCTAACCACACAAGTGAGCAGTTGGGGGCTTGTGTTGACTGTGGGTGCCGGGATACCAAGGTTCCAAGTTCCACTGTGAAGGAAGTGAGGTCATCTGTGGAGGTCCCTTCAGTTGAGCCCTTCCTTCTGACACACCCTCCCCAGATGACCCCTTTTCTCACCACTTGCTAGTACTGAGCATGACCTCATCCATTCAGTGTTTCAGCAACTGTTCAATACTACTCTCCCCAGGTAGACCTGGGTGCAGCAGCCACACCACCTTAGAAGAGATACAGATGGGCTCTGTGCCTCCTGGTGCCCAGTCCTGTCTCCCTGTAACCACAATTTCCAATGTCCTAAGCTGGTGACTTCAAAGAGATAGAACAGGGCAATGGAAATTTGAGGAACCATAAAGATTGTATGGGATGCCCAGTGGACAGGCCTCAGGGCTAAACTCCACCATGTCCCGAGTTGCAAACAGAAAAGCACTGAGGCTCAGCCCAATATGTTCTGACCACTGACACAGAGTCTCTCAGTCTACAGCCACAAGCCGGTTCTCACAGGGCCCTGAGATTGAGGCCTGGCTGAAGCATGTCTGTCTGATGGAGTTAGGAAAATTTGATTTCGTCCAAGTGTGTGGCTTTCAGCAGTGGGTTAGGGGACACTGTATTTCAGCTTGGAAAGGTGATGTCATTTCCAGGCCCTGTGATATTCCTTGACACCTGTCCCTTCATGTCCCCTCATCCACACTGACCTCTGGACTGGGATGCTCCTATTTATGCCTCCAATGGAGCTTGGAAGACAGATATAAAATCGTTAATGTTTGTGTTCTTTCCTGGTGCCAGTTGTGAGGCTTACATTCTGGTTTTGGGCAATGTCCTTGAGCTTCTTGGCTCCAGGCTGGTACTCTATCACTTCAGCCAGGCTTCTACTTTTGACCTTTGAGTGTTAGGAACTTTTCTTCTGGAGATGGCTTGGAACCTCAGTCTCCACATCTCAGCCCCTGAGAAGCTATTAGTACGGTGGTTCCTCATTGGCGCCTGGTTTCTATAATGAATTTTCACTGTTGTGTATCCCATCTCCTTTTCCTTTCAATTGCTGGACCCACTGTTGTTGTCGTGACCTCCTGACAGGCCAATATCTGAAGGTCCTTTCCCGGACTCTATGTCATAGACCTTCGCGTGGCCTGCCGAGGAAAATACAAGCAGTGATGATGCCATTCCACTCCCTAGGATTCCCCTCTCTGCTGCTTGTCGTGAGCCTGAGTCAGGTCTCGAATACTTTTCCTTTATACGTCCATGACGGACCTGATATAGCCCATCAACACATGGCATTAAGTTTTTCCAATGCTTTTTTGGATGTTTGAACTCAGGTCTATGTTCTTCCACTGGTCCTCAGTACTGGGGTAATTGAGGAGAGAGGGAAGAAATTAGGTCACTGTGAGTGTGCCCTTAAATGGGATATTGGGATGAGGGGGTCTTGTGTCTCTGTTTCCTTCTTTCTCTGTCTCTCCATCTCTGTCTCTGTCTCTCTCTGCCTCTCTCTCTGCCTCTCTCTCTGTCTCTCTCTCTGTCTCTCTCTCTATGTCTCTCTCTCTATGCCTCTCTCTCTGTCTCTCTCTGTCTCTTTGTCTGTCTCTCTCTGTCTCTGTTTCTCTCTCTCTCTCCGTATCTCTTCCAGACCCTGTGAGGTACTTAGGCCTCCCCTTTTACTTGTATTCTATTGTCTGGGAGATGGTTGGGGGATTGCAGTTACGTTCATCACACATTGGGTACATAACTTCTCGAACACTGATTCCTCTTCCTATGTTGTTTTCTCATTTTTCTTCCCGCAACCCCTACTCAATCATCTGTGTTTCCCCATTCCTTCTCTATTTCAATTAAACAAGTAAAGTACATACAATATACCATAGGCCTCCTCTTCAACTACATGGTGCTATCTTGATGTACTGTGCACAAAGCAATATAGCCAACAAATACATTGACCTGAACCATGAGGCAGTATAAACCGTTTTCCTTTTCAGTGGTGATCTCATTCATTTTGGGACAGGTATATGACTCTCCAGGTGAAGTGAGTTTTCCATTGAGATCCATACAGGAGACCTTCAGGATACCAATCAGACAAGATTAGAAAAAAGAAAGACCAGATACTCTATATTTCAAGCACTGAACATACACAACAAGGAATATGAAAATTACAAGAGACAAACTGAAAGAAACATGGGAACATCATTTCAGATTAATAAAGAAAATGATCTCTTAAGAAGTGTTAACAATTTTCACACATGTAACTCTCATGTTGGTGCATCTAAACTAATGAAGCAAACAGAACTCCATTTGCTAGTGCAGATTGAGTCCAACCTAGTGTAAGTTGGGTGTGGTGATGCCTCAGTCTCCAACAGGCACGATACCCAGACCACTCCTGGCCTCAAAACATGAACCAAGAAACATCAGAATTGAATGGCACTATGAACCAAATGGACTTAATCTACAGATACAGGCTATTTTTTAATTTTTTTGTTTTATTTTTTTTTGGCTTCGGAATTATCCTTTTTTTATTTTTTCACTTTTTTTATTTTTTATTGTAATTAGTAAAAGGGTTACATGATATTTGCCAGGTAGAAGGTGCATTAAATCACATACATTGATACCCTTTCACATGTCTTGGTACATTTTCTTTTATTTTTTATTGTGATTAATAGAGGGTTACATTATATTCATCAGATAGAAGGTACATAACTTCACAAACATGGATACCCTTTCTTAGCCCAGAAGGATAAGGGTTCAATGGATGAGTGCATAGGTTGAGGGTAGGCCAAGAAGTTTTTATGGAAATAGAGACTTAAGTATAGGGAGACAAGGAGCCTAAGAGAGAGCTAAAGGAGGGAGCAGGACACGGAACCAGCCCTGATGCACAGAGCACCAGTGCACACACAAGAGGCAGGTGGTCATTGTTGTTCATTGGCAACATTCCAGCACTACAGCAAGTAGCTGAGAGAACCCAGGCCTATGGAAGAAAGGCTTGCAGGGCCTCATTGTTGTGGGACTTCTACCCCAGGGTCAGTTGGGCCTTGTTTCCTGATCCACCCTCAGCTCTGGAAGGTCCTTTCAGGATTAGCTGTCATGGAAAAGTCTGAGTCCACATGAAGCTGAATGGACACAGAGAAGAACCCAGAGGGGCCTCATTCTTCCTCCACTGCTCAGAGACATTGTACACCGGTAGATGACCAACTTTTGGACATTGTTCTGCAGGGGGAAGGGAATCCCCGTCCTTAGATAGAGAATTGATTGGCCTGGACCCTGGAGGGCCCACCCCGGAAGTCCACTCTGCTCCTCCGGATCTCCCCGCCCCTTCCGCTGAGGACCCAGAAATAACGACTCCGCAGGTCCAGTGTCTCAATGGCTGACAGCGTGGGTCCTCACCGCCCTGGACTCCCCTTCCTCCCTCTGGAGCCATCCACGTGGGTCCTCCTCTGCTAGGATGTGTACTAGACTGGAGAGGAGGTGAGCCCTGTCCCGTCCTCCCCAACCCTCCTGCCTGTCCTGTCCATCCTCCTCCGCCGACCTAGTCTCCTAACCTCCTCCCACTGGGTTTCCCCTCTGAACAGTCCCACGACCTCTTTGTGGCACCAGGACGGGCCCTGAACCTCCACTTTGCACGTGGATGTGTGGAACATTAACTGAAACCACACCCTTGATAACTATGTCCATGGTTGAATAGGATGTAAAGCTCAGAAACATGTTGGCCTCCTACATCTAAGACATTGTGCTCATTTCCCACGTGTATTTATTTTTCTTTAAGAGATGAATACTTCCTTGAAACAAAATTTCTAAGGACAGTTTCACTTTCTTCAAGTGTGTGTTTATTTTATTTACATTTCTCTTTCAGAGCATAAAGAAATTCTACTCTTGTACCCATTTGGAGAGGATGGTGGGGGATGAAATTAAGAAACTATTGGTAAGTATCTACAACAATGACTAGAGTTTACTTAACTGCAGTGTTCATTATTGCATGACTTTACAACCAAAGCTGCTTACATCTTCTGGACTAGTGGGACAGACTGGCTCACGCCTAAAATCCCAGATAGTCAGGAGGCTAAGATATGAGAATCTTGGATCAAAGCTAGCCCAGGCACTAAATACCATGAGACTCTTATCTCCACTTAATCACTAGAAAAAAAAATGGGCAGTGGGGCTGTGGCTCAGTGACAGGGCAGTAGTCTTGAGCTGAAGAGCTCAGAGACATTGCCCAGGCCCAGTGATAAGGTAGTAACCTTGAGCTGAAGAGCCCAGGGACAGCACCCAGGTCCAGAATTCAAGCCAAAAGACCAACAAAAAAGAAAAAGAAAAGAAAGAAAACCAAAACTGCTCCCTTTTTCCGTGTCTCATCTCTAGAAGATACCTTTCTTTGCTACCCTCATCTCATACCTTGCTCTCTAGTTCAAGATTTTTCAGCTGTTACTAAAAAGCTTGAACTAATGATACTTCCAACTAATGTGGACAATAGACTTTTTAGTTCATCCATCATCCACTTCCAAAACCAAAGGAAAATCAATTCTTCTCTGATGACATTGGACAATTTTATGTCCTCACTGGATATCAGTGCCTGCTTTCATATCAGGGTTTCTGTTTGTGTGTCTGTGCGTGTGGGTTCATTCTCAAAGACAACAGAGAGAAAAATTTGCCACACACACCAACTCTTTGGCATAGAGTGTATCTTGTGGACAGAGATGAATTCACAGATTTTCCCTTTGTCAACTGAATTTTTGTCCAGTTTGTGGTTGAAGTTTCTCTTCCTGCTCATTCTGATCTATATGACAGGAATGTCACTTGCAACCTATGTGAATCAATTCAAAAGCACACATGCTGAATTGTGGCTGACTTTTGCTTCCTTCTTCCTATTTGGACACTGCTCTTCCTGTGGGGTGATATAAGAAGTTTGCTTTTTTTCTAAAGAGAAACATTTGGGATGGCAAAATCATGGAAGACACAATTCACGAGACATTAGAAAAGGTTCATGTCTTTCACCACTTCTCCCATGATCATGACTTTGAGCCAAGACAGTGAAAGTCCCTGTCTAAAGACCCATCCTCTGGGGTAAATGTGCAATATAGTTGTGATCAAATGTAATGCTGTAAATACCAGAGAATTTCATCTGTATCACAACGAATCAATATTACCTAAAATAGTATAGTTGAGAAATGAGAGAGTATCCTTTATTTTATGGAAAGAGGAATGAAGTGCCAGGCCCACACACATCTCAAAACTTAAACACCAGTATTTCTGTATATTTCTTCAAGTCCATCTCAAGTTGTTTGTTGAGAAAACCTGGTGTTGCCCCCAAGGGCATCTGACAGGAAAGAGGGTTTGGGGTTACTCCTTGTGAACATTAGGTTCAGCCATTCCTTTGGCCTAAGGCACAGAGTGGAGCCATGCTTTATCCCACTCAAGCCACTCTCTTGCCCAACTTACTACATTCTCCTTGCACCGATCTTGTGCTGTCAGTGCATTAGAGGAGGCTGCACACTTCTCATTCTGAAGATGATACACAGACATTCAGTCTTGTGAATTGGAGATAAAAGTCTCATAGACTTTCTGATGTGGGCTGGCTTTAAATCATCACCCTCATGTCACAGCGTCCTGAGTAGCTAAGATCTTGCAGGTGAGCCACCAGCACCCAGCTGCTTGTTAACATGAGGAGAAAAGGGATTATTCTTGAATCATTACTACATGTATGTGTGGTAGTCTAGGCAAGGGCTGATCCTGGTCACTAATGCCAACCACATGGGACATATTACAGGTTGTGTAAAACATCACAGAACACACAACTTCAGTTGTGGAAACATGGTCACAGGCTGGGCTGAGGTGGAGGGAAGCAGATGTCTACATGTTTCCATGAACTCAGGCACGGAGTGACTTGAGATGTTTACTGTGATTCAGTGTTCCCACCTTAAATCATGCTCTGTCGATCACAACAGACACAGTTTTAATCAGTTACCCATTTTGAACCACAGTGAAGTAAGAACCAAAGGACTAAATCTGAGTCTGACTTTTTTTCTCTAGGTTGAGTGCACTCTCCTGTCTGAAATGTATTTTTATTAGTAATTATTATTTTGCATGTTTTTCTTGACAAGTGGTTTTAAAATTGTGTGTGTGTGTGTGTGTGTGTTTGTGTGTGTGTGTTCATGTGCCAAAACTGTGGCTGGCTTGAGGGTTTGGGCATTGTCCCTGAGCTTTTTTGTTGTTGTTGGTTATGGGGCTTGAACTCTGGCCTTGGGCGATGCCCCTGAGCTCTTCAGCTCAAGGCTACCACCTTACTCCTTGAGCCACAGTGCCACTTCTGGTTTTCTGGTGGTTAATCGGAGATAAGTGTCTCACAGACTTTTTAGTGCCTGGACTGGCTTTGAACCATGATCCTTACATCTCAACCTCCTGAGTAGTTAGGATTATAGGTGTGAGCCACCACCCCAGCTCCCTAAGCTTTTTTGCTCTAGGCTAGTGCTCTACTACTTAGCCACAGTGTCACTTCTGACTTTTTTTTGGTGGTTAATTGAAGATAAGAGTCTCAGGGACTTTCTTAACTGGGCTGGCTTAGAAACTTGATCCTCAGATCTTTTCTACTTTTGCAGTGAATAGTGATAGATTGCTCTGTGACATGACCTGGATGAAGTTTCTGTGCGTCTGATGTGGAGGACAGAAGGAAGGGCACACACTTGTGCTCTGTGTACCTCTGAGAGATAAATGTGAGGAAACAAAGTTGGCAAGTGGTGTGTGAAGAGTCAAAACTATTACTTCAAGAAAGCAGAAATACCGATAGTTTTGCTCTTTCAAATCAGAAACAAAATACATTCCTATCTGACCTGAATCTCAGTCAGGGGCCATGGCTTCTGCCTATAATCCCCACAACTCTAGAAGCTGAGGTGTGAAGATGACCACTTCAAACAAGCTTGGGAAGAAAACTCCACGAAATTCTTAGCTAGAATTAACCCACTAAACACTGAAAGTGAAAAAGAAAAGCCAACAAAATAGTTGATAAATCATGAAAATAATAGTGTCTTACCACACTCACATGGCACATTTGTGATCACTGAATATTAAGGGGATTTTCATTTTGAGTAAAGGATACTTGAACCTGTGGGTGATATGAATGGTGAAACTCATTTATTAGATAAGTGGGGGAAGGCAAATACAGGTGTTTATGCTTACCTTCCTGTGGTTGCATTGTCCGAGAAGCTGCTTTCCACCAGGATCAATGGACACAGGCCATTCGAAATGCAATGCAAAGAATGATCCCAGGAATGGCTTTGCTTCCTATAAACACGTTGCATAATGGGCTAGCAGCATCTACGTTGAAACGAGCACCTGTGTTTGCTATTCCATAATTTCACTTTTCTTCCAGGACACTAGTTTGTAGACAACCTTAGCTTATCTATGATGGCTTCTAATTAAGCCATAGAGACCTGTAGGTAATGTGCCTGGTTTTAGGCTAAAGTATGAAAGTTGACACAGAACTCGAAAACCTTATTTGTGCTCTATTTGAAAACTGAATTTTAGGGGTTTGCCTTCATATAGAAATCACGGAAAAGAGATAAGGAAGTGATGTCTGTGAGTCTGTGATGCCTGTAGTGTTTCTTTATTGGAGCTTTGACAGACACCTGCCAGATAGCGCCATGCCCCAGTGAGCATGGAAAAGAGCCAGTAGCTGATGGACCATTGTGTATGCACAGACCAGTTAAGCTAGCAATTAAAGTCCTGGATGACATCTTGTCCTTGTAATTGGAACACACATGTTAAGACATTCCAGAAGTGGGGTACTGGTAGCCTGGGAATCCTAGCTTCTCAGGTGGTTGAGATCTGAGGATTGCAGTTCAAAGTCAGCCCAGGCAGAAAAGTCTGTCAGACTCTTATTTCCAATGAACTTCCAGAAATCCAGAAGTGGCACTGGGGCTCCATGTAGTAGACTTGAGCAAAAGAGCTCAGGAACAGTGCCCAGGCCTCAAGTTCAAGTCCTAAGACCTACAAAAAAATTAAAAACTTCTAGATGTATGTTTTCCTGGGTTCATATTTCTTTTAATGAATTCTTGTGCTGATTCATATTGCCTTGGTTAGTGGTCATGGTCTATAACCTGTTTATTTGGCTTTGTGTTAGATTGGCATGAGCATAAGTGAGACACCACACCAGGTGCACACAGCAGGAAATGAAGTGGTGAATTGAAACATGTTCAATCAGTGGGCTAGAAAGTTGGAAATTAATACAAATCACAGAGGATGTTACTTACGAGTTTTTTGTTATCTTTAGTTATAATTGAATGATGATGAGTAATACCAATTTCATACAGACCAGTGAAGGAATGATTTCCTAACTCCTCATCATTGGGAATGCATTCTATGTAACTTATCTTTAGGTGATAGGTGGGTGATGTAAAAGGGCTGCCCTGAGTATTGAGAATGACATAGATGCATGCACTCTCTATGATTTGGAAGGCAGGTGGCTTGAAGGTTTGCAAGTGTTGTGGTTAAAAATGTCCTGTGCTCTTCCCCTTCCACCGTCGTGTTTCTTGGGAGCATCGAGGGATACCCCTGGGTAGCTGGGAGGGCACTGACAGATACTATTTGTATTTCTAAAAGAGACTCAGAGTTCTCGCTTATTCTGATTATAGGCTTCACCTTGTTCTTCTTAGCCCTACAAAAAAAAAAAGGAAATCAAATTAGTTTAAAGATAATGAAGCAGACTTTAAGTGACACATTTTGTACTTGCTTTTCCTAGAGATGATAGGTATATTTATACTTTTTTTTCTCATTGAATGAAAAATTTTGCTCTTGAGATAAAGAATTGATGTGTACAATCTGAATTTGACTTTAAATTGTGATAACTATAACTGAAATTTCAAAAATGAAACATTTCTCTACTTTGTTCAATTGTGTGGTCTTTATAAATAAGTAGTGGCATGAAGAAGTACACTTTTCCTCCTTTATCATCTTGCTTTGATAAAACTTTGGGATAACATGCTTTTATATAATCATCTATGTTTACATTTTACATTAGAGGTGAGTTTTTTATTTTTTTATTTTTTTTCATTTTCCAATTTTTTTTGTACATCCAAGGATAACATACAAAAATTAAAATAAAACTGGATGGCATTTCACATCCGTTTGCACAGAATCATTTTTGCAAGATTAAATAATGTAAACATTAGGAAGAGCCAAATCAGCGAAGAAATGCAAACACCTCCAGACCTGGTGTTGCGACTTCAGAGAGTAGTTCAAAAATCCAGATCTAGAGTTGAGCAATATTCACCATATATAAAAAAGAAATAGATATCAATTTTGACAAGTAGCTGCAACTGAGACTTTTTAAATTTTCTTTATGTGTGTATACAGTGACTTTTAAAATTTTTTATTTTTTTTATTTTTTTTAAATTTTTGCAGAGGAGTCTAGAAGCTTCTCCTCTTCCTCCTCCTCCTGCCTCATCTGTCTCCCAGCCTGCCAGGAGATACAGGTTGTTGATTTCATGGTGGGAACCAAGCTAATAATAAATTTCAAAGTGCTTTCTCCTTTTCATTCCTTTTTTTTTCTTTCTCTCAATAACCATTATTGCCTGCCGCTGTTAATTCTCTCCCTTAGCCCAATGTTTCTGGAGGAGTTAGACTCCAGGAGGTGCCTTGTGGGTCATATTTTTCAGCAGGTCATCAATCCTATCATCTTCAATAACAACCCGCTTGCTCAGGCCGATCTGGCCCAGTTTGGGCGGCTGCTTGTTCTGCCCGGTGCTGAAGAAATTGTTGGTGTCCTGCAGGCGGCATGAGAAGATGTGGCCCACATCCCCACCATCACCATAGGGGCTCAGCTTCTCCTTGCCACAAGGCAGCACCTCCAACATGGTCTTGTCCAGGGGCTCAGCAGCGGCACCTCCTCCGCCCTCATCCCCGCCCACAGCTGACAGGGTCAGCTGCGCTGGGGCTGGGGCTGCAGGCTGGGGACAGTCCGGGCGCGGGCTGCGGTGCCTGGGAGGCCAGCTAGAGGCCTGGGGGCACCGCTAGAGCAGGGGCACGCCCGCTAGCGCTGGCTGGGCCAAGAGCTGCAGGGGAGGCGGGCGTCCCCGCGAGCCAGGGGTGGGGGTGGGGGTGGGGGGTGATGGGCGCACCCCCAGGAGGGGCGGGCGGGCCGCTGGGTCCTGCCTTGGGTGCGGGAGGACTCAGAGGTGAGTTTTTTCAAAAACCATATTTTCCTTCATGTTGCCCTAGATTTTCTTACATGGTTAGAGAATATGTTTAAAGTAAGTTGCAATACCTACCTATTATCTACTCACTATGTATACAATACATGTGTGTATATGGATTCAAATGTGTAATTGTCGTGTGTGTGTGTGTGTGTGTGTGTGTGTGTGTGTGTGTGTGTGTGTGTGGTTTAAATTTAGGATCTTGGAGCTATCCCTAAGCTTTTTGCTCAAAGCTAACCCTCTCCCACTTGAGCCACAGCTCTATTTCTGGATTTTTGGTGGTTAATTGGAGATAAGAGACTCAAGGGCTTTCTTGTCCAGGCTAGCTTTGAATAGTGATACTCAGCTCTCAGCCTCCTGGATAGCTAGATTAGGCTTGAGACACCAGTGCCCAGATGAAATTGTCTTTTTCTGTTCATCAGCTGGTTAGAACTGACCCTCCCCCCTCTACTTTCTAAAAAGGCATAATTGTACCAACAGATTTTGAAAATAAACTGCCTGGTACATTATGTGATTCATGTAAGTGTACCACCAGATGGATCCAAAAGATATTGAGTCATATTGCCTAGCCTTCTGAATAGGCATATTGATCACAATTCTGCCAGCATTTTTGTATCCTTTGCAGATGTTCTGCATTGATTTACCTGGTTATGCTTCAAGAGATTTGAAAGTGTGTTTACTAATTTTCATGCTTCTTAAAAGCTGTTCAAATACTTGCCTCTCATCTCCAGTTGAATAGTCAGATCAACCAAGAAGGTGACCTTTTAAATAAAATATACCTTTTAAGTAAAGGTATATTTACCTTTGTTAAAAAGTAAATTGTTATTGTAAAGGTGATATACAGCTATATAAGCCAGGTAAGGAGTACATTTCTTCCTGGGCAGAGTCACCCTGTCTCTTACAGTTTTTCCTTCCCATTCCCATCCATAAGTTGTATATTTTGCTTTCAACATAGTTGTAATGTATTTTTGCCAGTTCTGGGCCTTGAACTCAGGGCCTGAGCACTGTCCTTGGGTTTTCTCAAGGATAACGCTCTACCACTTGAACCATAGCACCACTTCTGGCTTTTTTCTATGTATGTGGTACCGAGGAATCAAACATTGGTCTTTGTGCATGCTAGGCAAGCACTCTACCACTAGGTCAAACTCCCAGCTGCAATATATATATATATATATATATATATATATATATATATATATATACACATGCATATATGCATATATACATATACATATTTTTATTTTTTTATTTTTTTATTTTTTTGCCAGTCCTGGCTTAAGCTCAGGTCCTGAGCACTGTCCTTGGACTTTCTCAAGGCTAGAGCTCTACCACTTGAGCCTCAGCACCATTTCCGGCTTTTTTGTATGTATGTGGTACCAAGGAATCGAACCCGGGTCTTCATGCATGCTAGGCAAGCACTTTAACCACGAGGCCAAACTCCCTGCCCCATATACATATTTTTAACAAAGAAAAAATTCAAGTTGGGTGCCAGTGGCTCATGCCTGTCATCCTGGCTACTCATAAGGCTGAGATCAGAGAATAACCATCGAAATCCAGCCTGGGAATGAAAGTCCATAACACTATTATCTCTAACCAACAAAAAAGCTGGAAATGGCTCGAATAATAGAATGCCAACCTTGTGCCTAAAGCTCAGGGATAGCATCCAGGCTCCCCTGAGTTCAAGTCCCAGGACTGGCAAAAGAGTAATAATAATAATAATTCAGATCATATGTAGAGGAGAAACACTTCATATAGGGGAATTTCTAATAGGAGGTATTTCTGGCATCAATGCCTTTAGCTTTACATCAAAGTAGAATCTGAATAGTTCCCATTTGATTGACTTATGTTGATCCACAGATTACTGTAGTTAGTAGAGTTCCATTTCCATTTAAAACCAAAACCCAAATGTGTCTTATATTGTCTGTGAACTACAATTAAAGAGGACAACCCAGGAAATGATATTTAATTTCCTGGCTTGAGATCTGTGGAAGTTGTTGATGAAAACCACAGATAAGACTCATAATTTTGAAAATAATGACTTCAACCTTCTACAAAAATGAATTATTGATGAGCAATTTCTCAGTCCAGATTTGACAGTTTGTTGACTGAGTAAACACACAAAAAAATCAGCCTTGAGCTTTGTGACTTTGGAATCACTGGCTTGATTTTATCCAGGGGTGACATTTTTTCAGATATAGTGTTTTCATAAATGTTTTTGTTCAATGACAACTACTTTGTACAACTACTTAAAGATGATGATGATGATGATGATGATGATGATGATGATGATGATAATAATAAAACAAAAGCATCCTGTACTTTCCAGCAGCATCTTCATGACCACAACCTGTGGCTGGGGCAGGCCTCACATGCGGCCTGGCCTGCGGTGGATGCTGGGTAAATGCTCCAGTAACTCTGTGGAGTCTTTCCTCAGCAGTAGCAGGTTCAGTATTGCAGGGCAAAGGCAGAGAGAAAGAAGGAACCGCCGCCTACAATTCTTACACTAGGAGAGTCAGATTCATGATTCTTAGCTCTGGATTCCTGATTTTGATAGTTTCTTCCCAAGAGAAGATATCAGCAAGTTCTGTAGCCAGGGCAACAAAAGTTGGGTCATTGTGGTTAAGAGATGAGTGCTCTGGTCCAGTGTTTTGTGAGATTCTTGTTGGGTTTTTGCCTGTGATCTGTCTTGTAAGTAAACAATATTCACTGGTTAACAGGTTCTACTGGGGTTTTTGTTTCTCTGTCCAAGATGTCTGGCTACTTTTTCAGTTACACTTGAACTGCAGAGTCTGGTTTTAAGTTTATTGGGGATGCTTTCTTTTACCCTTCCTCCTATCACCCTGATCTGATTAGTGTGTCCACTGTGACACTCCGAGTATGCTTCCTAGTAACTTTTTTATTTTTGTTTTTTTTTGGCCAGTGCTCTGGGTCTAAGCACTGTCCTTGGACTTTCTCAAGGCTAAAGCCACTTGAGCCTCAGCACCACTTCTGGCTTTATTCTATGTATGTGGTAGCAAGGAATTGAACCTGTGTCTTCCTGCATGCTAGGCAAGCACTTTACCACTAGGCCAAACTCCGGCCCCTTCCTAGTAACTTTTTTTTTCATATTCTTTTATCCTTGTTTATTTTCTTAATTTGAGAATGGGCATCTAATTTTTCATCATCCAGGTACATTTTTAAAAAATTTTATTGTTGGGGTAATGTATAGAGGGGTTACAGTTACATTTGTCAGGTAGTGGGTACATTTCTTCTCACTCCTTCTTATGTTTTTGTCCCTGTTTCCCACCCCCCTCTCATCAAGGTACATATTAAAAGAGAAAAACTTTAGATCATGGGGGAAGATAATTCTCTAGCAAGACAAATTTTTTCCCTCTCATATGAGACAATAGACTTGTCAGAGTGGTTCAGTTTCTTGGAATACTTTTCAACTTCATTCCCTTGTGCTCAAAGTTTTATGCAATGGCAGTCTGGTAATTTCATATTTCATTGTGTATTACTGGATTTACTTTTAGCCTACCTCAACATATACAATAACGTTAGAGTAAACCGCTGTGCTGAGTTGCATGTTGGGATGAATGTCAATCAATACCATGGTTTGTCTATCTAAATTGGTCAATGACAGGTCAACAAAAGTTCATGGCATCCTCTTTTGAAAATAAGTTGGTAGGCCAACTTTCCTCCAAAGTCCAGTCAAGAGCTGGATAATGTTATTTCCAGGCTGTGTAAAATAACTGAGTGAATTTCTTATTTTGTTAAGCAGATGCTTTCTAGAGCACTGCATGTGCTGAGACAGGTGCTTACTCTGCTCCAGGTAGAAAAAAACCTCCCAACTGCCTGCATGTACTTCTTAGTATGGTTCTAATAACTTTTAAGGTAAGACCTCTCATTGCAATTTAATTTTATTTTGGGGTAGCTCATTGGAATCTTTTTTTTTCTTTTTTGGTCAGTCATGGGGCTTGAACTCTGGGGCCTGGGCACTGTCCCTAAGCTTTTCAGCTCAAGCCTATCACTCTACTCCTTGAGTCACAGTGCCACTTCTGGTGGTTGATTGAAGATGAGAGTCTCACAGAATTTAGTGCCCGGGCTGGCTTTAAACCACGATCCTCAGATCTCAGCCTCCTGAGTAGCTAGGATTACGGGTGTGAGCCACCAACACCCCAAAGTTCATTGGCATCTTCATGGATGCTGCTTCTCTACTTTCCTGGTTCTAGCTCATGGTCCCGCTTCCTTCCTTCCTCCTTCTATATTAGATTCTCAGACAAAAAAGTCCACTGCATTTAACTTGGGAGTTCCCAGGTTTGTCAGGCTACACACCCAAAGACACGGGGTGAAACATGAGCCTCTTAGCACATGGCCTAGTACACACTCCTAGAGACTGAGTTTATTTTCCTTCAGCTTTGTTTTCCTTCTGAAATAATCACTGTGTGTGTGGAGTGTGTGGGGTGGGGGAGATATAAAACATCTGATTTTTTTTCTTCATTTCCTCTTCTGTTTTCAGCCACCTGTTCTGTTTTTCTAATTAACCCCAACACAGTAAAAAAAAAAAGCCAAGATTCTGACGGGGGGTGGGGGGGACAATAGAAGAAATGCCATGTATGCTAAAATTTTGCCTAAAGGAAACGTATACTTAGGGTAGCATTTCTATGTATTTTTTGGTTCCATTTGTAGATATGATAGTGATAACTTGAGTATTCATTTCTTTCCTTCATGATGAATCAAATTTTTCACTTGTAATACGAAATTTGACTATGAGGAAGCAGAAGCTTAGTCAAATGAAGGCAGAAAGATCCAGAAAGGGGGATTCAAAGTCACTGGCTTTAGGAGGTTTTCTCCCCCACGGAAGGACGGCTAAAGAGCCTGTGAAGTTGGCAGGACTGGATGTGTTCTAAACTGTGTGTGCAGGGTTGTGGAGTCCTTGAGTGTGTTTTCATGACAATTGTTGTCCTGGACTACTTCAGTTCAATCAATGGCCTCTCACCTGTAGGCTTTTCAGCACAGGGTTGAGAATTCCCTCCAGCTAGCAAGAGGCATCAGGATGGTTTTGAGAAATTACTGAAACTCAGACTCCTGGATTCAAGACTATCTTTTCATCCCTTCAGATGGTAAAATGCTAAATGAGACTTACAAAGGAAGACTTCTCAGTCATCACATTATTTGTGATGGTAGAAACTCGGCACAAACCTGCACAGTTGGACATTTAAGGACGATTTCATGGGATTTGGGAGCAGTCAGAACTGGAGACCAGCTGGTGCAGAGCTGTCCTCCAATATGCCCTGGCCTGGCTTCCATTAAGAATCTGAAAATAGATTATTAGAAAATTAGCTCACCACATCTGTCTGCAGTTTATTGTTGTAGCTAATGCCAGGACAGCAAGAAAGCCCTGGGGCCATGTAGTTACCATTTCGAAAAAAGAGATACCACATTTGTAGCACAAACCTATTTTTTTAATGTGCCACTATTGGGCCTTGAACACAGGGATGCATGTTTTCACTTGAGTTTTTCCACTTAGGGTTGGTGTTCTACCAGTTGAGCCATACCTCCAATCCCTCCCATCAGTCTTATGAGGTTGGAATGCAATCTCAAACAAATCCTACATTTTTTCAAATGCATGTGGAAGTGATGGTTAATATTATTCAAATTCATCTAAGAGCATTATTGAGCTCTTTGCCTCTTTTTGTCAGGAGAGATATGTGAAATATTTTGACATGATAAAGGAGTCAAGCCTGTTCAAGGAGAAGGGAAACATTTCACTGGACTGTATAACCTTCCTCGGGGTAGCCTCCTGACATCCTTACTCACAGACCAAGAATGATTTAGGAGATCTGATGTAGGTAAATTCTAGAACTGTATTTCCTGACAGCTTGCCATATCTGGGAATTCGATTTTTAACAGAGTAATGGTGATTGTTTGGAACTGTGTAGTCTGTTTTAGTGAGGGTAGTAGTGTGATGGGAGTAAAATCACTCACCCTATTAACAATGATTCTCTTCCTCCTCACTTGTGGGGACCATGAAAAGCACGGCCCACGTGGGGACAGAGTCGGGGTGTTTTGCCCTTGGATTCCTCTTCCCAGCCTTCCCCAAGCAGGAGATTCTGGAGCTGCCACTGACTGCAAGTAACTATTGATTCTTGGGAGACCCTGGATTTCCTCAGTGTCAACCTGACTGCAAAGGAAAAAAAACAAGAACAGAAACCTCAAGTTTTGGCTAAATTCTGCGGCTGAATTTCCAAGTGCTCAGGAAGTGAAATCCTTGAATATTTCCAAGATGTCAGTTTCCCAAACATGTCTCCTGCCCCTGCCTCCTATAGGGAAAAACCTTTTCTATGACTCTCTCTCTCTCTCTCTCTCTCTCTCTCTCTCTCTCTCTCTCTCTCTCTCTCTCTCTCTCTCTCTTGTGTGTGTGTGTGTTGTTTCCCTGGCCTAATGTACTTAGCTCCTATTTGTCAAATATTTCATTTTCTTTCTTTTTTCATATATTTATTGCAATTAATAAAAGAGTTACATTATATTCCCCAGATAGAAGGTGCATTACTTCACAAACATGGATACCATTTCTCATGTCTTGGTCCCCATTTCACTCCACCCACCCCCATTCCTTCTTTATTTAATGATTGTTTCTTTTGTTTTTTTTGTGTGTTGCTTAAGAAGTTTGGGCCTACTGTCAGGCCACAAAGATGGTTTGAGTTTATTCAAAGAGCTTGATTACCTTATTACTTCATTCCGGTACTCGGACTTAAAGTCAGGGCTAGAGCTTTCATTTGGGTTTCATAAGTTTTTTTTTATTGTTATTATTAAGGTGATGTACAGAGGGGTATCTCACTGTGTGTATGTGTGTGTGTGTGTGTGTGTGTGTGTGTGTGCATGTGTATACTGGTAGTGGAGCTTGATCTCAGGGCCTTGGCATGTCCATTAGCATTTTTGCTTACGGCTGTGTAGCGAGCACAATAATGATACAGATGAGTTGAGATGCATAAAGGTTTTATTTCTCCAGCGCTGGTTCCATAGTACATTATTCTATTACCCTCCAGTAGGTGGCACACCTCACCCACCCAATGCAAGGCTCCCCAGCCTCCTCCTACCTGCCTGTCCCAGACAAGACCACTCACTTGGTCCCACAGGTTGGCCTGCTACCACTTGAGCCACAGCTTCACTTCTGGGTTTTTGCTGGTTAACAGGAGATAAGAGTTTTATGGACTTTTCTGCGTGGGCTGGCTTTGACCTTGAAACCTCAGATCTCATGCTCCTGAGTAGTTTAGGATGAGAGGCAGGAGCCATTGGTGCCCAGCTCAGAATTTAATACTTTGGAGTAGTTTTAAGTTCACAGTGAAATTGAAAGAAAATGACAGATACTTCCCATGAACCCTCTGTCCCTACACAGGCCCAGTCTCCCCCACAACCAACATCCCCTACAGAGGGGTACACTGTGACAATCAGTGACACACACCTCCCACTGGCACCCATGTCTCCAGAGACTACAGAGTGTAGCTTATTTGCCCTGTTGTGTCATATGTGCACTGTGGTCCTGGGCCCAGGCACAATGTCGTGTGCCAGTCGCGTTATGTTTCATCAGGAGTAATGCCAATGTTATACAATCCTTTTCTCCAATATAGATTTAAAGCCTATCAGTGATTTATGCAAAGTTCTATATGGCTCAGTTCCATTGGTCTGAAACTCCCTCCCTTTATGACAGTGTCATATTTTACATGAATGAGTTGTCCACGTAGCTGTTGAATTCTTTATGTATTGTATTGGTCAATGTTTGATCTGTGTGAATATCAACACTTGAATTACAAAAGCGTGACCACTGCTATCAGTAGCTTCTAAGCTAGGCTTTTCGTATTCATTTTCAAAATTACCCCTATTTTTCTTGGCATAAACACTGAAATTTGATTCCTAGATTAATTTTGTCTTTTCTTTAATGGCATTGTTCTGTATGGGATTACTAAAGCGCTGCATCCCGTGAATATTACATAAACTAGATTTTAGTAGTTCTGTAAGGTCAAATTTATCCTTCTAGCTTGGTGCCAGAACCTCAAGCGTGTCTAAGCTACTCAGGAGACAGATATCCAAAGCACAACAGGTCAGGGATAACCCAAACAACAACAAAACTCCATTAGATTCCATTTCCATGATAACCAGTGGAAAGCAGGGCTGGCCAGGCACTGTTGAGTCAGGGTTGTAATCTTAGGTACTCAGGAGACAGGTCTGAGGATTACGGTCCAAAACCTGCACAGACAGAAAATTCTCTGAGACTCTTATTACCCGTTAACCAACCAAATATTGGAAACAGAGGTATGAATCAAGTAGTACAGCTTTAGCCTGAGGACAAAAAGCCAATTGAGAACTTGAGTAAGGCCCTGAGTTCAAGCCTTAGTATTGGCACAACAAACATAAACCAACAAAGGAAACCAGGGCTGGGACTTGTAGCTCAAGTGGTAAAGAGCCAGCTTAGCAAGTCTAGCAGTCTCAAAGCCCTGAATTCATTCCTCTTACTAATACTGTGGTTGGAGGGGTGGTGGAGGGGAAGAAAAAGAAGCCAAAACCCAAACAAACTTTCATTGACTTTGTTAGCATACCAGTCTGAATTACCTTAAGCAGGAAAGCAAATTCCTTCTTCCCCACTTGGCTTTTCCAAGCCCCATTAGTCTTTGGAAGCCTGCTGGGATGGTGGGGCTGTCCCCAGAGCTTTCCAGCTGTGCTTTGCCACAGCTTTAATCTCACAACATCTGGCTGCTTTAATCTCAGAATACTCCCATGCCTCCAGGCCCCTTAGGATCTGAGGCACCTGCACTGGCCTTTTTCCAGTCCTCTCCAAAGGGCACTCACCATTCAGGACGCTTCACATCCTGGCAGGGCCTGGCTCTTACACATGCCAGGGTCTTTCCCCTTAGTTTGACCTCCCTGTGTGTCACACTCTACCATGGTCTTTCTGCTTCCATTATCACTGGAAAAACCATCGGATTAATCAACCTCGTTCCTTGTATCTGGCTAAAGAATTCAGGCAGGATGGAAACTACACAGTGAACGTTCACCAGGAAAGAAATACACTTTCAGGAGATTGAAAGCAAGCCATTTCAGGGTGTGAATGAGGGTTATTGTTACCCCAATACAACTTTTACTCACCTGTAAGTGGCTTAAGTCCATCTGCAGGCCCAGCACAGTGGGCAGAGCCACTGTTCCAAGATGAGGGAGGTTTTGGGAATGGCATTTGATCTTTTGGGCCTGGTTTACTGGCTTAAATGGTGTTAATTAAATCTGTTGTTATAGGAATTATTGCTTGACTAACCATTAAGCTGGAATGAAGCTTGCCAATTAACCATCCTTAGGTGGGTGGAGGGCTAAAAAATCCATCTCATGACAAAACTGCTGGGCTACTTTGGCTGGATGGAAATTGCAGACAACAGTTTTCTCTCTGAAAGCTTTGGGGTACCATGGCACACTTCCTGCCTGCATTGCGCCATCATTCATGTCTAACCGTTACTTATCTCTCTTGCATTTCTTTTATTGGTCCATGCCTCTGCAACCTGCAATCACTTGGCGAGGCTTTCTTTCAGTGGGTCCCTTGAACTCTGATTCTTCTTCTAGAATGGAAAAAATGGTGTTGGGGGCAGCAGGTATGGAAATGAGTCTCAGAGGCTTTCCTTACCCTTGGCTGGCTTCGAACTGCAGTCCTCACATCACAGCTTCCTGATTAGCTAGGATTACAGGTGTGAGCCACTGGTGCCTGCCTTACTTTGTTTGTATTGTCTATTAAATGCTCGAAGTGGCTTTTCTCCTGTCTTTATTTATTTTTCCCAGTTCCTGGATGCTTGCCACTGCTTATCTCATATCCACTACTAAGATGTCATTGATATGTAGGTGAAAGAGAGTAATAAAGACAGAAGACAGGATTTTTTTTTTTGCCAGTCCTGGGGTTCAGCTAAGGGCATGAGCACTTTCCTTGGTCTTTCTCAAAGTCAAAGCTCTACCACTTGAGCCACAGCACCACTTCTGGCTTTTCTCTATGTATGTGGGACGTTTCCTCCAACAGAATGTGATCAAATGTTCACAACCTCTGCGACAAGTCCTTGGAAGGAAATTGCTTGCCTTCCCTTTCTTTTTTTTGCATCCTTTTGGCTCCAGTTGGGATATCTTTTGGCCAGCTTGTCTCAGGGTAGATGAGGAGCATATTGCAGGAAATGAAAGGGTCACGAGAGGGGTGGCCTCCCTTTGGGTTCTTAATTACCGTTCCTATTGGTGATCACCCTCGTCATCACGACCATCAGATCAGAGTTACAGGCAGCCAGATAGGAAGATGGCAAAGGTCTTATCTATCCTGCCTGTTCTCTCTTAGATCGTTTTCCAGAATTTGTCACTAAATATTCCCACTTCATTGATCAGAGTTTAGCTATATCTAGTTATACTGTGACCCAGATAAAAGTAAGAATTGTTTTTAACTAAGGAAAGAAAGAATTGTTGAGTGCACTTCTAGTTAGAAAACTCCTATCTAGGTCAACAGTGAAAAACAATGGCCTATAGACCAAATCTACCCACAACCTTGTTTTATTATTATTATTGCAAATACATTGTTTTTGGAGCAAAGCCTTAAGCACTCATTATCCATGTCATCTCCAGCTAACTCCAGGCTAGCAGAGTTGAACAATTATTCCAGAGAGCAAAGGGACCATGGGCCTAACCTGCTTACCATGTGGAGCTTTCTGTGCGTTCTCAACAGCAGTGGATGGCTTTGAATGAACATCTTCAGTCCTTGTGATGACGCTGTGGGAGGAGAATCAGGCTTGATAAGGACTCAGTGATTTTTCTCTAGCCCCAGGAGATTACTATATATGTTAGGCATATGTTTGGCTAAAGATAACATAACCTCAGACCAAAGGTGGATTAAACAAAAAGGGTTTTCTTTTGTTCACATTCATGGTGCAGGGCTGAGGGAGATGTTCACTGATGCTTTTGAAACTGGGCGCTTTCTTCCCCCACCCCCCCCCAGACATTCATCTCCATGCTACCTATCAGGTAGCTGAATACCCAGCCACACGTTCCACAAGTCTGCATCCCACGCAGGCAGGAAGAATGGGAAGGTGAAAATGGCCATATTGCACAAGTTTGTCCCCATCCTAAAGGCTTCCCCAGCGGACTTTGATGGTTAGTACTGTCTGGGGACCTCCGCTGACAGCTGAGGATTCTGGGATAGTGAGAATATGAACTGGATCACATTAAGGGTCAAATGGAATGGAGATTTTGTTGGAGAAGAAGAGGAAGGTGCAGAGGTGCTATAGAGGGCCCTTTACTGTTAATTATGTTATTCTAATACCTTCTAATGATCTCAATTCTTTTTAAAACTTCATTTTTATTATCTTTAAGGAGTTGTGATTACTAATTTGCTATATCTAAATTAATTCTAGTTTCCACATGTGCAATGTTTTCTCTTTCTGAGCTTGGCTTACTTCACTTAAAATGATTTTCTTTTCCAGGTCGTTCCATTTCTTTGCAAATGATGCAATTCTATTCTTTCTGAAGGATATATAAAATTCCAGTGTGTTTTTGCGTGTGTGTGTGTGTGTGTGTGTGTGTACACAGTCTCAATTCTTCTTTCCACCCTTGACCCTTACCCCTCCAGGTCATAGTTCATAACTTATGTTTTTTTTTTTCTCCTCCCCTACCTTTCATACCTTTGTCTAGGTGAGAATCCTGGAAATGAGCCTGAAGAGGCGAAGCTGCAGAGTGGCAGCAAACAGATTGTGCATAAAGCCATCCTGCAAGCGTTTTGGGCAGCTTACAGTTCAGTGCATTCACATGAGCCCTCTGCCAAGAAGCCGTCTTTTTAAAAAAGTGCATTTGGAGTTTTAGGTCCCAAGGTGAGGCATCCCAGAACCTGAGCACAGGCAGGCTGAGTCTTGGCTGCAAGGCAGGGCCAGCCCGGCGCCCGCCCTCGCTCAGGCTCCGCCTTTCCCCACTTGTCTTTGGCCAAGGGGAGGCGCCTGAGCTGGAGCTGGCAGCCCATGGTCCGACCCTGGCCTTCCACAGACTCCCATTGGCGGCCCCAGAGCGGCCCAGCTTCCCCAGGCCCCGCCTCGGCCGCTGCGGGTTGGGCTGGATGGTTAGTTCCCACCTCAGGCCCAGGAGACAACTGCCGGGTGGAAGTGGCCGCGCCCTGCCGACCAGAAGCTGCAGGAGGAGAGACAGCGGGTCGACAGCGGTGCTCCACGTGTAGGACGTGTACTGGATGCACGAATGCACCGCATCTATTGGACTGAAGTGTTCCATTCAGGACTTGAAGTGTATGGCATAGAATCTGCTCATGGTGGCCATCCTTACTCTTTTTCTGCAGTATTTGAAATTTCCCCAGGAAATGCTTCTGAACTAGGAGAAACATTTAAATTTAACTGTTGTTTTAGGGAGCATTGATTTCCTAGAAGATGATATAGAAAACATGGTAGAAGAACTGGGAAAAGGACATAAAGGCAATGCCTGTCATTGAAGGCATAAAAACTGCAATCGTTTTTCTTCAGCTTTATCAGAGATTCTTTGTGGGAAAGAGATTTCTGGATGGATCAATCGACTTGCCTACTTCAGTTCCCGTATACCCTTTCTCAAGAGTTGCCTCCCAAAGGACTGGCTCACTCCTGCAGCCCTGCAGTCCAGTGTCAGCCAAGAGCTCCAAGAAGAGCTGCAAGAAGGGGAGGATGCTGCTGCATCTGCCACAACGGTAAATGCTGCCGCAGGCGCCAGATCCGGGTGCCACACTAAGCTATAAGTGTCTCCCAAAGTCACCTTTGGAACTGTCTCCAGCAGTTGAACATCATTAGAGAAAAGAAAACAGAGTAAGCATCCTTTGGGTACTTTGTATGCAAAAATGGCTCTCCCCCAATCCCTGTTTTTCAGCTCAGGATTATATTTGTAATCTTAAAAAAAGGATATATATAGATATACACACACATACACACACATATATACATACACACACACACACACACACACACACACACACACACACACACACACTATATCTATCTATCTATCCCTTGGCGCAGGAGGGAGAACTTTCTATGAAGCAAGCTACCCTCTGGTTTTTTACCCACTTGTAAATTTGGATTTACTTCTGCTTTATACAAGCACTGTTAAGTTATGTTTACAGTATTTTGTATCGCTGTTTACAGATCTTGCATGGACTTCTGCCACTGTAAAAGAAGGAAATATTCATCTTCAAAACTGGGCAATCCGATGCAGAGAACCAGACTGGCTTGATACATAGGAGCACATGGTGGGCCCCGAGCATGCAGGAGCCCAGCCAGGACCTCCTCACACCCTTCCTTTTCCGAGGAGCCCATTTCCCAGGTGCCCGTGGGGCAGTGGCTTTCATTCCAAATATCCGTCCACCTAGGCTGAGCGATATTCTCCTGTCTACCTGCCTAGCTTGGATGCCTTTGATTCAAAAATTCAGATGATTTCCATTGAAGACATTCTTGTAACTGACGAGTGTTTTTGCACATGTGTTAGGAAAGGGACTCCATTTTTAATAGCTAATAATTTCTTCTCCACAAAAGATTTCCTTGATGGGGTAGGAATAGACTAAATAGTATCCTTCTGTGCAGCAGTGTGAATTGACATCAACTGCTTTTAACTCTTCAGACTACTTTTTATACTAATCCTCAAAATCATAGCTAATGAAACACACCAGAAAGGTATTTCATACTCCTTGGTATTTCATACTTTTTAGGTTCCATACCAGAAAAAAATGTCAGGATTGTTAGTGATGGGGTAATCTCCCCTTGTAATAGGAAGCTTATTCTTACCGACTCCTTGTTGGAAAAAATCATATTTATATGTCTTTAAATTCATCTTTTTCTATTCCCTCAAATGTATGTCTCTTAACCTAACAGATTGAAGTTGTTACCACAGAAAAGGCCTGCTTAGCAAGGAAGCAACTGCTTATGTCTGCTTCCAGTGAGTCCTTTGTGTATAATAGCCAAGTCATTTCATGTCTTGTTTGATGAATGAATATTCACTGAATGACTGTCCTACATAAAATATTGGAAAGAAGAAAAATGATGCAGGCAGTGACTTCAGCATTATATATGCTTATGTTCTTGGTTTTGACTTTTTTTCATTTATTTAAACGTTTGGATTGTATTATTTGCTCTCTATGCGAACATAATAACTTTTAGTTAACCACAGTTTTAACTTTCCCATAAGCTGATTTTTATCAACTTAAGCACAACCTGTTGATAGGGAAAATAAACCTTGGGTTCTAAGCATATGCCTGAGGAAAATGCAGCTACTTTATGCTTTCTGACTGTTTTATATCTGTCAAGGAAAGCCTTGACAGATCAATGTCAGTTCTGTTGCAGGCAGAGCACTTGTTTTAAGAGATGTGATAGCGATGGAGGAACATATGACTTCAGTGAAATATTGACTTAGTTCAGCTTGTAGATGGAGTCTGGCTCTAGCAGTAAGTTGTTTACTGTGTACAGAATCTTAACACACAAACCTGATCAGTAAGAAGTATTTAATGCTGCCAGCTTGGGCTTTTTAAATAGTCTGGATCACAGCTTCTGAAGTACACGTGTTTGAAACCTGGGCTACTGCTTCAGAGGAGTAACCTGCCTTGGTTAGATATTCCTAAGTAGCCATGAATGTCTCATTCTGTGCCTGCTTATTTAGAATGCACATTGGTGACTTGATGGGTACTTCCCTGTAGCTGTTTTTATCTGCAGCATTTGCAGCTTAGAAATGAGAAGAGCCCCAGTAGGGGGGAAAAATCAGTGGCATAAGGCCAATTATCTTACTGACAGTCAGCAGATAAAACTCTAGACATGTGACTGCTTACAATCTAGTTGTAACTGAAGATAAAGACAGTCTCAGTTCAGTCCTTCTCTACAGTTCAAATTGCCCCTAAAGGCTTCAAAGAGACTCTTGTTATTTCTACCTGGACTCGTCCTTTAGAAAAATTCATGTAAAAATCTGATCATTAATGTACATGTAATCAGGTCCAGATGAAGTTTTTATAGTTGTAACTAAGTAAGACACATTTCTCCTGGGGTTTGAACGTAATAATAGTGTTACAAGTCAGATGATTCTAGTTTCTCCTATTTGTTTTAAAGACTCTTTGTGGGGGGTGGGGGAGGTTAACCCTAAGCAAGAGACATCAACTTTGGCAAGTGTGGCTTGTGGAAGAGCAGGTGGTGGTACAATCTGAGAGCACCGTCACTTCATGCCTGAACTCCAGCCAACTGTCGCTCTGACCGCCAGCAATAGCATAGATGACCCATCACCAGCATTGGTGCAGAGCAGGGATTTCTGGCTTTGGTCAGCACCAAGGACAGCTGCTTGGCTGTCTTCCTTGACCACTTCCATCACACAGTGGTAGCAGCATTCGCTGTTTCAGAGTTCTAATCTGTCTTTTTACAGCTCCATTTCAGTAAGATGCCCTGTGATTTTAACACTATTTTTTCCTTAAATGACCCGTTTAAAAGACTCGGTTTCTTTAGCAAATTAGCCATACTATTTTGTATCCCCCTTCTCTTGATTGTGGTTTGAGGGTGCAGCTTAATTGTTAGACTTTCATAGTCCGCTCATTCCCTACACTGATACGTGCACGTCTTCATGTAGGAAGGTGCTCAGCTGTCAAGAATCTCCACAGATGCCACTGTCCTGTCAGAGTGTTTCTATAAAAGTACCAGGCATCTTCACTTTTGCTACCTTGATAATAGCATTGGGCTATCATGTTATAACACCGAAATACATCAATTTATTAAAAAATACTTTTGTAAGAAAAAAAGTGCATTTGATGATTCTGCTTATTTTTATGCAGTGCCTCTTAAACATAGTGTGGTCAAATGTGGCAGTTTTGCAGCCAAATTTCCTTTTGAGGGTCTTTTCTTTTCCTTAACAAATGAAGGTCTTATTTAGTCTGCCTTTTATGCATGTTTACCTATGATTTCCATTGAGTACATTTCTGTGTCTTTTATGAATAATAAAGGAAATATTAAAAGATACTAAGCATGAGTCATGCTGGAAAGATTTAATTCCTTTCAAATAACTGAATTAAAGGCTTCTGTGAAAAGCATTCATGTTCAAGATCAAATTTAGCAAAGGCACGTTCTCAAACCCAGTGACTCAGGATCATATTTATATTTAAAAAAAGAGAGGAGTTTATGTTTTGTAGGAACTCTGTACATCTCAGTTCTCTGAATTGTTTCACAGTTGATGTGGGCTTTCTGTGCAGAAATTAACTGGGGATTTATTAGTTTCTTTTCTCATTTCAAGGTTAAAGACAAGTGAGTCAATATGTATGATTTATGACTATTGACATTTAATGGCTTAATAGAGAACAGCTAGATTTGTGAACCCCTAGACGGCTGCCCCAACTGGTGGTCCTTACCCTTGGGTTTGGTTATAAAGGGCAGAGCTTTTGGAAGGAACTCTGGGGCCTTATAGAAGCTATGTCATCGTCTGGCTATACATTTGTATTAGCATCATATGAATAGAAATGTCTTTTCTCCTTGTTCCAATTAGACTTTTTTTTGTGAAAAGCATAGGGGTCAGAAATGAGGAACCAAATGGGAAAATCACTTCTTTTAACTCTTTGTAGCATGAAAATAATGTGGGAAGAATAAGGTGCCAGAGTTGTGAAGGCATCTGTAGAGATACGTGCATAGGTGTGTGAGTGGGGGCGATTTCCTGCTCCATCCTCTGGGTTCAGTGCACATCTTTCTGGAGTCTAAGAGAGTTTCAATTGTTTTTGTGCTTCACAAAAGTTACTGAGTTGGAGCTCCTGGGGACAGAGGAAGAATTTGACTATTGTTAAAAACCTTCAGGCTTTGGAATATCAAATGTATGTATTTGTTAGTTGTTTCTTTTAAAAATCAAAACATTAGCATATAAATGGGAGTAAAGCTGAGATACATGTCAAAATCCAATGTTGCACTTTTCATAACGTGTGTTTTCGGTGACAGTGGATGGATTATGAATAACTATTCTGTTAGACAATGTTTCACAATGTGTGGGTGCAATAAATTAATTCAAGGTCAATATTGTTTGTCTATACATATCTTTTATCAGAACTCATACGAATTCAAGAATGAACTTGTTGATCTAAAGTCGTGTGATTGACATAATTGCACTTAAAAACAATTTAAATATCCCTGGGGATTAATGATTCATTAAATATAAGGTTGAAAACTTATCAGGTTATTTACAGACCAAAAGTCAGCTTTGAACATTGACTATTTGGAAAAAAAAAAAAAAAGATTAACCAAGAAAGCAGGAAGCCAGTGGCTCACGCCTTCTAATCTTAGCTACTCAAAAGGCTGAGATCTGGGGCTCATGATTAGAAGGAAAGTCCATGAGACTCTTATCTCCAATTTACCACCAAACAGCCAAAAATGGACCTGTGGCTCAAATGTAAGAGGGCTACCTAGGCAAAAAAAGCTCAAGGATAGCGCCCAAGTCCTGATTTCAAGTCCTAGGAATGGTGTGTGTCTCTTCAAGGCCCTGAAGAGAGCTCAAGGCCTTAGCAACTGCACACCCTCCTCACCCAAACCACAGGGAGAACAAATACAAAGTTGGAATTATTTTATTACGAGAATTTAGGAAAATAAAAATATTTCGATTTTACTCAGAAGTTCAGTAACTTAACAAACTCAAGGACTTCAAAATTTTAGAATCCAAGATAGTCATGGCAAAATAAAGCTCATTAGCTCATTCTGTATCACGTGCATTTTTTTTAAAACATCGATGCCTATAGAGGCCTTTGAGTTGGTTTAGTCAACCGAAGAAACATTCTTTTCCCCTAACCCTTCTATGTATTTTTCTCAAATTCCTAGAATACCAGAATACTGACAGATGATTGTGTCACAGCTTGTTCGTTGAAGATGACTCAGAATTTCACTAAAACCCACAAAGGAAACCAACAATCCCACATTAATACTCAGATAACCCCACTAAACAGGAAATAAAAAGCGAAGAAGGGGGGGGATTAAGAGCCTGACAAAGCAGAAGTTAACTTTAGCACAACCTCAAGGGTCAGCCCGTCTCCACCCGGACCACCCTTTACCCCCATTCCTTTGGACCCTCCCGGTTTTCTGCAAAGGAAAACAGGAAAGGTGCACAAGGTCCGGAGCAGCTCCGGTCTAGCTCGGGCGGCGCTACTTCTGGGCCCCACAGCACGGTCTCAACATCGTTCCCGGGAGGGCTGCCCACAGAACTGCGCGTCAGCTCCCCTCCCGGCAAGGCTGGTTCGACCCACAGTCAACAGGAAGCTCCCAGGGCAGGGACAGGATCCCGGCCTCAGGAGGCCCGACTCCAGAGCTTCTGGCCTGAGACCAGGGTGTGAGGAGGGCGTGGGCACCGCCTCCCTGGGCGCCCGCGCGGGGGCCTGGAGCTTACAACCAACCTGCGGCCAAGGGGCGCAGGAGCCGAGCGCCACGAGAGCCCCTGTGCTCCCACACACGAGCCCTCGATTGGGGGCGGCGGAGTCCGAGCGGCCCCCTCCATCGCCCTGGCAGCCCAGCCAGCCAGGCGCTGGCTGGCGCACCCAGGCTCTGTGAGCTAAGAGGCGCCTCCCCCACCACACACGCTCCCACGCCCCCTCAGCCAGCACCGCCTCGGGAGTCCGCCCCGGACCCTGCCGCCATGTTGGGTCGGCAGGACTGACACTGCCTCGCAGTTGATGCCCCGAGCTCAAGAGAGCAAGAGGCCCGCAAGGAAGAGCTGGAAGCTCTAGGGGGCTGATGCTGGAAGGCCCTGGAGGCACGTGGCACCGCAGGAGTCCCGGTGAGCGGGCGCCAGGCACAGGTAGCCGCAGCCCCCGCTCCGCCCCCGCCCTTAACTTCTGTTGGGATAGCACTATCTCTATATCCTTATCACTTACCCTAAATGATAATTTGTCATGCACAGGTAGCCACAGCCCCTGCCCCGCCCCCGCCCCCACAGAGGGCGCAAGGGGCGTGGCCCGGGGAAGGGGCGTGGTTTGGGAGTCGCAGGATGGGGGAGCCCGGGAATTCCCTCCTCCTGAAGTCAGGTGTCCCGGGCCTGCTCAGCAGTCCTGGCTGCAGCCTGCCGCCCCGCGCCCCACGCCTCGCGCCCCCACGCCTAGGAGGTGGTCCGGGTGGAGGAGGGAGAGCTGGAGGGCCTCGGCGGGCATCTGCTCCGCCCACTGCCCCCTCTCCATCCGGGCCAGAGCCGCGGCCACAGCGACCCTTGCGAGCTCGGCGGGAGGGCAGGTAAGGACCCCGGCGCGGCCCCCCGGGCAGGGACTGCTGACCCTGCTCCCTGCAGCGCTAGGCCCTGGCGCCCTGCTCCTGGAAGGCGACTCCGCGATCACTGCTCTCCACCGGCCCGGAGTCGGGAAGTTGGGGAGAAACTTCTCCCCTCCCCCGGCCCGGCAGGCATGTGTCTTCTGCCTGTGCTACCTGCTCGCCGCGGCCATGGTCCCTGCCCGCGCCCTCCAGGGCATCGTGTGCCCACCCCGCCCCCGACGAGGTGTGCGTGTTGGTGGGGGAGGGAGGTTGGGTGGGAAATGTGTGTGAGTGAGTGGGGGGGGGGCGTTGAACCTTCATTCGGATCCCCGAGCCCGATGAGGGGTCGCGGGGAGCGGCTCCTTTCTGTCCTGGAGAGTGGACAGAGGTCCGCGGGCCGCCTGGCTCAGGGGTCCGCTGAGCCAGGCTGGGAGGACCTGGGCGCGGGGACAAGCGGGGTTGAGGGGAGAGCTCTGGGCGGCCCCGGGTTTGATAGAAAACCTAAACCTGTTTAAAGTTTTCCTTTGTTTTGCCGGGGGGTGGGGAGATTCACCCTTCCGGGGCCACTCGTGCGGCACTGGGCCGCTCCGCCGCCTCCCCTTGGGTTCGGTTTCTGTCCACATGGGTTCAAGGAAATTTTGTTTTAAAAGTGTGTGTGTGTGTGTGTTTTCTTCTTGGTAATTGCTTCCAGCTTTTGCTTTATTGGGCAGAGTTGTTTTAAGGAGCTCCTGGAAAATCGTGTCTGGTTTGGAGGGATTGCTTTAGTTTTTGTTTTGTGAGTGGGGTGGGGCGTAGTTCAGCCTGGGTTATTTTCTGCAAAATTCATGGAACCAGTCATGGAATGACGTGCAGTCTGGTCACCTTGTAAGTTGCTCAGTGAAAAGTCTTCTAGTAGCACTGAAGCTAGCACATTCATGCCATTTAGTTTGTCTGCTGATGGGGGGAGGTTGTCATAGGTAATTTCAAGAATGTATGCCGTGGTCGTATATACGTGCATGGTTGTGCTCAGAGAGTTTATACCATTCACTTCCTAAGAGTTAAATTACACACTTAGGAAAATACTGCTAAATGTGTGCATGTGACTGCATTTGCGAGAAAATACGTATTAAATCTAGGATATCAACCAACACAGTGCCTTGGCACACAGCAGACAGGAAACATTTTGAATGGAATAGATAATAAAGGAATGTCTTGAATTAGAAGCCAGGGTTCTTCTGTTCTTCACATATATTCGTACATTATACTTTGAGACAAAGTTACATTTCACCAAGGCCAATTTTTTAAAAAAAAATTATGTGCGAACCCTGCCATATCAACATTTAGTTTTAGCAGAATTTTTAGACACTAGCTGAACCTCAGTGAAAAATTGATATGCTTGTTGAGAACACAGAGGGTCCTAAATTTAGAAAAAAAATAAAACCCCAACCAATTGCTTTTGGTCGCAATCTTAAACACAAGACTGTTCATATACATGTTTCAAGGATAAAAGATGAAAGGGCTCCTAAAATATGTACTTAGTTATAACTACTGTAATGTTATAATAACTTTAATTTTCCAGTTAGTTTTGCTGACTTCATAAACGACAAAATTGACTCCTTTCTGTTTGACCGAAAGTGAAATTACAGCTTTTATCTGTCTTCCTGGGATAGGTGAAATTTGTCTTATGGTTAGAGTATATATAATATTAATACATTGTTGGGGGAAAATGTCTAGTTCAGGAATCCTGAAACTGAAAAAAAATCAGTGTTTATATAAATGAATTTGTATCTTATTATATGTAGTAGTAAAAGAATAAATATACTAAAAGAAAAGCAGTGACTGAATAAGATACTTATTACCAATCCAACTTGTTTATTCATGGTTCATTTTCGTGGATCTTAAGTTATACATACTTTTTATATGAGTAATTTTTTCCCTTAAAAATATAATTAGCTCTTACGTTGGGCACTGGTGGTGTAAGCCTTTGGTCCTAGCTAGTCAGAAGGATGAGACCTGAGGATCAGAGTTCAAAGCCAGCCAAGGCAAGAAATTCTGAGCAGACTCTTATCTCCAGTTAACCAGTAAAAGCAAGAAGTGGAGGCATGGTTCAAAAGGTAGAACACTAGTCTTGAGTGAAAAAGCCAAGTGAGACCTTGCCCTGAATTCAAGCCCTAGCCAAAAAAAAAAACCGACACAAATATATTTAGGTCTTAATCTAGTCAATCAGTTCCGTGGACATCCCTTATTAGTCCAATTAAGAAAGAAGCCTAGTAAAACATTTTGAAAAGCATTGTTAAGATTTGCTGTCTAGGAATATACATCTGTCTGTTAAGAGATACAATTTCAATGAAATTATGCCTTTATAAGTTAAATATTTGCTGTCTTGGAATGCAAACTTGGGTGGCAAGACTACATTAAGAAAAAAAATCTGCAGGAAACTTATTTCATTAAAAGATAGGTTAGGAAGGAGAAGGCTGTGATTGCTATCTTGTTTCTGAAGTGGCAGGGTGTTTTTGTTTTTCAGATCTCCTGAATCATTCTTGGTTCCTGAGTAAGGATGTCAGGAGGCTACCCCAAGGAAGGTTATACAGTCCAGTGAAATGTTTCCCTTCTCCTTGAACAGGCTTGACTCCTTTATCATGTCAAAATATTTCACATATCTCTCCTGACAAAAAGAGGCAAAGAGCTCAATAATGCTCTTAGATGAATTTGAATAATATTAACCATCACTTCCACATGCATTTGAAAAAATGTAGGATTTGTTTGAGATTGCATTCCAACCTCATAAGACTGATGGGAGGGATTGGAGGTATGGCTCAACTGGTAGAACACCAACCCTAAGTGGAAAAACTCAAGTGAAAACATGCATCCCTGTGTTCAAGGCCCAATAGTGGCACATTAAAAAAATAGATCTGCGCTACAAGTGTGGTATCTCTTTTTTCTAAATGGTAACTACATGGCCCCAGGGCTTTCTTGCTGTCCTGGCATTAGCTACAACAATAAACAGCAGACAGATGTAGTGAGCTAAATTTCTAATAATCTATTTTCAAATTCTTCATGGGAGCCAGGCCAGGGCATATTCGGGGACAGCTCTGCACCAGCTGGTCTCCAGTTCTGACTGCTCCCAAATCCCATGAAATCGTCCTTAAATGTCCAACTGTGCAGGTTTGTGCCGAGTTTCTACCATCACAAATAATGTGATGACTGAGAAGTCTTCCTTTGGAAGTTTCACTTAGCATTTTATCATCTGAAGGGATGAAAAGATAGTCTTGAATCCAGGAGTCTGAGTTTCAGTAATTTCTCAAAACCATCCTGATGCCTCTTGCTAGCTGGAGGGAATTCTCAACCCTGTGCTGAAAAGCCTAGAGGTGAGAGGCCATTGATTGAACTGAAGAAGTCCAGGAAAACAATTGTCATGAAAACACACTCAAGGACTCCACAACCCTGCACACATTGTTTAGAACACATCCAGTCCTGCCAACTTCACAGGCTCTTTAGCCATCCTTCTGTGGCGGAGAAAACCTCCTAAAGCCAGTGACTTTGAATCCCCCTTTCTGGATCTTTCTGCCTTCATTTGACTAAGCTTCTACTTCCTCATAGTCAAATTGCATATTACAAGTGAAACATTTGAGTCATCATGAAGGAAAGAAATGAATACTCAAGTTATCACTATTATATCTACAAATGGAACCAAAAAAATATATAGAAACCCTACTCTAAGTGTGCGTTTCCTTTAGGCAAAATTTTAGCATTTGTGGCATTTCTTCTATTGTACCCTCTCCCCCTCTCTGTCTCTCTCTCTCTCTCAGAATCATCGCTTTTGTTTTGTTTTGTTTTGTTTTACTGTTTTGGGGTTAATTAGAAAAACAGAACAGGTGGCTGAAAACAGAAGAGGAAATGAAGAAAAAATCAGATGTTTTATATCTCCCCCCACACACTCCACACACACAGTGATTATTTCAGAAGGAAAATGAAGCTGGAGGAAAATAAACTCAGTCTCTAGAAGTGTGTGCTAGGCCATGTGTTAAGAGGCTCATGTTTCACCCCGTGTATTTGCGTGTGTAGGCTGACAGACCTGGGAACTCCCAAGTTAAATGCAGTGGACTTTTTGGTCTGAAAATCTAATATGGAAGGAGGAAGGAAGGAAGCGGGACCATGAGCTACAACCAGGAAAGTAGAGAGAAGCAGCATCCATAAAGATGCCAATGAACTTCGGGGTGTTGGTGGCTCACACCCGTAATCCTAGCTACTCAGAGGCTGAGATCTGAGGATCGTGGCTTAAAGCCAGCCTGGGCACTAAATTCTGTGAGATTCTCATCTTCAATCAACCACCAGTGCCGGGGCCAGCCGGCAGCAAACCAGGGTTCGCGGATTGGGATTCCTGAAATAGGGGCAAGGACTAGGAAAAAATAGAAGAGAGACAAACAGATGGAGTTCGGGAGGACTACAGCCCAAGTCAGCGGTCCAAGAAGTCTGTGAGCTCCAGACTGCTGCCTAAGACTCTCTCGTTTATTTTAAGTTCCGACCTTAAATACTCTTCTTAAAACTTGGAGTTGCCAGAGGCTACATTCATACAAAATAGTAAACAAATCACATATAGGATAAATGAGAAAGGATTAACATTGCTTAAAGTCATCATGATAAGAACTGATTGACATTGCTTAAAGTCATCATGATAAGAACTGATTGACTTTGCTTAAAGTCATCCTGATCAGAGTTACTTCCTTGTGTATACAGTTGTGTAGGTCCAAGGTCAGGTCCAAGGTCATTGACCCCACAGTCGGTCCCCAACATCTCCCCCGTCTGTCTTTTAAAAGATGCGGTCTTGCTTGTCTTGGGTTGGGTGGATCGCTGACTCTGCCTTACCCGTCATGGGGAACTTCTTCAGATCAAGCTGAAGGCCCTGTCTTAGGTTGGTCAGAGAGCGTCCCCTCTTATCCCATCCTTGACTGCGATTCCTCTCGGGGGGGAATTCATCCATCTGGGGCTTAGATCTGCGGAGTTGTTCGATTGGTGACTGTTGCAGATGTGACCATTGGACGGCTACTGGCCATAGGTGTTGATTTGTTCCCAACCATAGCTTCAGTTGTCACTTTACTTGGAGTAGAAACAACAGCAGTTGGCTTGATATTGGCTGTTGGTGGATCTGAAGTGCTGGCAATTCCTCATTCTTCAGAAGCTGCAGTCGTTTTCAACGCAATTCCTCATTCTTCAGAAGCTGCAGTCGTTTTCAACGTGATCAGTCTCTGCTGTTCTGGGACCTTACTAGTAGGTTCTTGAGGCTCTTTTCTCTGCTCCAAGTGCCTCCCTTTATGATCTCGGAGTTCTCTCTCCAATCTACTGATTCGACCTTCTTAATGGGACTTAAGAGCTGTCATACAATCATCAAGTACATTTTTTTTTGATCTAACATTCCATTCTCCCCCCTCTTTAAAACAATGCAATAATTCAAACCTAAATGATTTTCTTGATTAAACCTTGAACATGTTCACTCACTCATTCACACACATTCATACTCAAAGATTTTAAAGTGCACAAAATTAATATTGGCCATTCATTTTCCGGAAGTTTATGTCAAGAGAGCTTTGCCAATTTTACTCTTGCAGGTGAGAACCAGGTTCAAAACAAAACTTTAGAAAAAACATAAGGATCCATATTTAAAACTGGTACCAATTTCAAAGACAAAACTGGACAAGAAAAAATATGTAACATGAACAAGACAAAGAAACAGAGACTTTTACACTTAACACAAAAACATGAATTCAGGTCTTTTCCGCATTACTGGATGCATTACTGGAGGGTTGGGGGTGAAGGTCCAGTGGGTCGCTGCTTGGATGACCACTGTCACTCTCCACAATCCGAACATAGCGTTCTGGCAGCCAGCGGGCATCATTTTCTTCCTGTGAGAAAACACATACATGCCCTCTACCCCAGGTTAGAACAGGATCTGGTCCGTGCCAAGCACCAGTTAGGGGATCCTTCCATTTTACTAAGGCAAAAGCACGCTGCTCTCTTTTTTCCCAGAATCGCTGAGCAGCAGATAAATTATTTGAATCCAGATTCAAAAAATTTAAAACAAATAAAGCATGATTAAGTATATTCACAGGGGTAGCGGGATATGACTCTCCTTTCTGTATTTTAGCAATTTGATGTTTTAATAATCCATTAGCTCTCTCCACGATGCCTTGACCTTGAGGATTGTAAGGAATGCCTGTAATATGAGTGATATTATAGGAATGGCAGAAGGACTGAAATGCTTGGCCTGCATAGCCAGGGCCATTATCTGTTTTTATTTGCGAGGGAATCCCCATCACAGCAAAACATCGAATGCAGTGAGAAATACAATGTTTAGTAGCTTCCCCAGCAAGGGGGGTGGCTAGGATAAAATTAGAATAAGTATCTACAGTAACATGAACATATTTTAATCGGCCAAATGATGGAACATGTGTGACATCCATCTGCCAAATGTGATTAGAAAGCAGTCCTCGTGGATTTATACCTAAATGAGGAGCTGGTGAGAAGGGCACACAGTTGGAGCAAGTTTTAACTATTTGACGTGCCGCTTCTCTAGATAATTTAAACTGTCGGCGCAAGGCTCGGCTGTTTTGATGATGGATGGCATGTGACTGCTTAGCAAGTTCAACTTGAGTTAAATAAACTCTGGTGGAAGAATCAGTAACTGCGTTACCCTCACTTAAAGGGCCAGGAAGATTAGTGTGAGCTCGGATGAAGCCAAAAAAGCAGGGGTGGTTGCGAGAACAAAGCAAAGTTTGTACTTGGCGAAATTGGGTCTGGATATTGGAGTTAGTAGTTCCAATAAAGGGAACAGTTTCTATGACTTGAAGAGCACGAATTACATATTGGCTGTCTGAGTATAAGTTAAAGGGCTCGTCTTGTAACAGGACGAGTGCTTGTAAAACAGCCTCTAACTCTACCTCTTGGGCGGAGGAAAAACCCGTAACCCAAGATTGAGTTTTCCCATTAATGGTCAAAGCAGCCGTTCCATTAGAGGATCCATCTGTAAATACTAAAGCGGCAGAAGATAAAGGCGAGGCCCGTACTATGGAAGGAAATAGGAACGTATGACACGCAGCAAATTGGAGGAGTTTGTTAGATGGGTAGTGATGCAAAATTTTTCCCGTATAATTGGCCCAAGCAATGGCCCAAGAATCGCAATGGGCGAATAGCCAATCTTGTTGTGAATTATATGGGACACAGATAAAATGAGGTTCCTGACCTAAATATTTACGGGAATCCACTCGGCACATATGTATCAGATTAGCTACCAATTCGTAGTAGGGGATCAGCACTTTGCCGGGTGTTGATGGTAGATAAAGCCATAAAAGTGGGCCATCCTGCCACAATACAGCAGTTGGGGAGTGAGAAGTAGCTAAAATGTAAACTCCCCATGGTTTAGAGTAGTCACAATAGTTCACTTGTTGCTGGGAAATTGCCTTTTCTACGATTTGGATGGCCCTCTCGGCGTCGGGATTTAAATTGCGCAAGGATGTAGGGTTGGTATCTCCTTTTAAGAGATCAAAGAGGGGTTTTAACTCTCCAGTGGACAGCTTTAAATAAGGCCGAAGCCAATTTATATCTCCTAAAAATTGCTGAAAATCATGAAGAGTTCTTAAGTGTGAAGTTTTTAATTGTATTTTTTGGCTTTTAAAATAGTGTGGGCCTAATATATGGCCTAAATACGTAAAAGGGGGATGTTCCTGAACCTTTTCAGCTGCTATTATAAGGCCAAAGCGGCTCAGATCTTGCTTTAGTTGTCCAAAGGCTTGTCGTACGACGGTAGGGTCAGAACAAGCCAACAAGATGTCGTCCATATAATGAACAATATAAACAGAAGAGAATTTTTCACGGGTGGAAGAAATGGCTCTAGCTACAAAACTTTGACATAAAGTTGGGCTATTTGCCATGCCCTGTGGGAGCACAAGCCAATGATATCGCTTCATGGGTTCTTTAAAATTAACAGAGGGGACGCTGAAGGCAAAGCGCTTACAGTCTTGAGGCGCCAGGGGTATAGTATAGAAACAATCCTTCAAATCTATAATAATCTTATAAGTATCCTTTGGGATTGCCATGGGGGAAGGCAAGCCGGGCTGTAAGGCTCCCATCAGTTCCATAGTTGCATTTATCTTTCTCAGATCCTGTAACAGCCTCCATTTACCTGACTTTTTCTTTATAACAAAAATTGGAGAATTCCATGGAGAGTTAGAAGGGGCCACATGTCCCAAGTCTATCTGTTCCTGTACCAGCTGCTGAACTGCAATGATCTTTTCTAGAGAAAGAGGCCACTGTTCGACCCATACCGGTTCTTCTGAGAGCCAATTTATGGGATCAGCATGAGGGGCAGGACAAACAACAGCCCCCGTTAAAGAATACCCTAATCCTTGCCTCGGGGGGTGAGACTGGGGTTGGAGTGGCTCTAGCTCCCCCTGTGCTGCTCGGCCTAGTCCCCTAAAGGGGAGGAGGCCTTGATCAAGTAACTGCTTAGTGACCGCAGCACTAGGACTAAACATATACACTCCCATTTTTTCCATGATATCACGACCCCATAAATTAATTGGCAGATGATCCAGGACAAATGGCTGAAAATGACCGGAGTGCCCTTCCTCATCTCTCCAAACAAGGATTGCACTGCTCTGCTGTGGGTCAGTTGCTTGCCCAATCCCCTGTAGGGAAGTCATAGAGGTTGTCAGGGGCCATTGGGCTGGCCAATGCTTTTTAGATATTACAGACACATCCGCTCCTGTGTCTAATATTCCTTTAAAGGGTTTTTCTTGTATAAATATAGTCATCTCAGGCCTCTCTTGTTTTATGCTTTGTACCCAATAGATATCAGAGGATCCAAATCCTCTCTGTCCGCGTGGGGCAGAAGAATTAGCAGTCTCCCCATGAGATAAAGGGACAAGTATTAGTTGTGCTAATTTTTGACCGGCTGGGATTGATACTACGTGTTTCGGGGCAGAGGCCATAACTTTGATTTCTCCAGTGAAATCCTGGTCAATTTTGCCAGGTGTAATCTGTATCCCTTTAAGGGCTGAGCTACTTCGCCCTAACAGCAATCCAGCCACTCCCGGGGGAAGGGGACCGAAGACCCCCGTGGGGAGAGCTTGTGTCCCCATTTCTGGGGTCAATACTGAGCAGGTGGAGGAACAGAGGTCCAATCCTGCGCTGCCTGGGGTGGCACGGAAGAGGCTGGAGACTGATTTTGGGGGGTTGTTAGAAGATTTACTTGTGGCCGAGAAGAGGGAGGGACTGCCCCATGGTTTTGCGGGGCCAGAGGCTGGCCCCTTCTCCAGTTTCCCGAAAGCGGGCGGCCATTGCGATCTGTTCTTGACCTGCAATCTTTAGCCCAGTGCTTCCCTTTACCACAGCGTGGACATGTGCCAGGTAATTTTTCTCTCTTTAACTTGGCCTGGCGTGGGCATTGCTTCATCCAATGTCCTATTTGTCCACAAGAGAAGCAACGCCCTGGGGGTCTAGCAGCCCGGGCCTCTGGCCTCTGGCCTCTATATTTTAGAAATTCAGTAGCAGTCTTTCCTTGAGGAGCGGCGGCTAAAGTAAGGCCTTGTACATGGGAGGGTCCAATATCAGCACATAGTGAAATAAAGTCCGTGATTCCTCCCTTATTCCTATGGGGTCTGATAGCCGCCTGACAGGCGGCGTTGGCATTTTCATAGGCTATGTGTCTAACTATAATATTCCTTGCGTTCTCATCTTGTACTAGGTGGTCTGCAGTCTCCATTAATCGAGACAAAAATTCTAGATAAGGTTCATTCGGTCCCTGTTTAACTTCTACTAAATTTTTTGTACGATTGGAATTACGTAACCTTTTCCAAGCCTCTTTCGCCGCAGCATTTATTTGTAAATAGGCTTCCTTTGCATAACCCAATTGATCTTCGGTGTTTTTATAGATTCCCTCTCCTAACAACTGATCAAAAGTGTAAGGCAGGTTCTTAGACCTATTTGTTTCAATTTTAGCCCGACACTGTGCAGTGAACTCTGTCTCCCATAATAAGTACTCTCCCGCACTAAGGCATGCTCTGGCAAGCCCCTTCCAGTCATTTGGGCATACAATACCAGCACACGCGGCCTCTAATATTACTTGAGTAAAAGGGGCAGTTGGCCCATATTGGGAGCAGGCACTCTTTAAATCCTGCAATAGTTTAACAGTAACAGGTTGATGGTATACTTGTTCATCCTGATCAACTAAACTAGGGAAGCATCGAGGCTCTGAAATATCTTCCCTCTCTCTAGCAGCCTGAGCCAGGTTTAATTGCGATGCACTGTGCCTGGTTGTAGTGCCTGTTAAAAGGGACTTATTGCTAGGGCCTTTAGGCTTGAAAGGTTGGAAAAGGGATTGAGGCCGTAAGGCTGCAGCCGGAGGCGGTGGGTGTGAGAGATAAGGTTTAGAATCAGACACCATAGTGGCCTGAGGGTCATATTTCTTTCCTACTTCTGCGGGGGCTCTCTGCTCTATCCCCATTTTAGATAGTAGATGTAGCATTTCTTCTAACCTCTTTTCTATTGTAGCTATCCGGTCCTCCATCGGCTCATCATAACTTTCCTCCCTCATATTAAAATTTGAATTCTGATACTCAATACCTACTGGTTGTTGTTCCCTTTTCAAGATCTCACTTAGACTCTCTTGGGCTGCAGCATATGGCTCAGCCTCAGGTTTTTCAGAAGGGTCCTTTAATTCATAAAGTTCCCTTAATTCAAGTTCATCATTCTCATCTTGAGGATCTATGCCTTCACTTACTAAATTCCATACATCAATAGCCTCTACTGGGGTCTTTTCGGGGCCATATACATTATAATAATCTTTAATTCTTTTTCCTATCCGCTGCCAGGCTTTTTGGAATTCCTCCTCTATAGACCTCGGGCATGCCTCCTCGAGAAACTGTAGGAAGCTCTGAAGTACCCCTTTTTCCACCCACATTCCGTGGGCTTCAAGTAGGCCTGTTAAGATTGGTAAATATGACATATAGCTATTAACTTGACCCATAATTTTTTCTCCTGACTATACACTCTCCTAATAGTCCTATGACGTGTTACTCACCACAGGGGGGTCCTTCACCTTGTCCCAGATTTTCAGGTCCCTGTTCGGGCGCCAGTTGCCGGGGCCAGCCGGCAGCAAACCAGGGTTCGCGGATTGGGATTCCTGAAATAGGGGCAAGGACTAGGAAAAAATAGAAGAGAGACAAACAGATGGAGTTCGGGAGGACTACAGCCCAAGTCAGCGGTCCAAGAAGTCTGTGAGCTCCAGACTGCTGCCTAAGACTCTCTCGTTTATTTTAAGTTCCGACCTTAAATACTCTTCTTAAAACTTGGAGTTGCCAGAGGCTACATTCATACAAAATAGTAAACAAATCACATATAGGATAAATGAGAAAGGATTAACATTGCTTAAAGTCATCATGATAAGAACTGATTGACATTGCTTAAAGTCATCATGATAAGAACTGATTGACTTTGCTTAAAGTCATCCTGATCAGAGTTACTTCCTTGTGTATACAGTTGTGTAGGTCCAAGGTCAGGTCCAAGGTCATTGACCCCACAGTCGGTCCCCAACACACCAGAAGTGGCACTGTGACTCAAGAGTAGAGTGATAGGCTTGAGCTGAAAATCTCAGGGACAGTGCCCAGGCGCCAGCGTTCAAGCCCCCTGACTGACAAAAAAAAAAAAAAAAGATTCCAATGAGCTATCCCAAAATAAAATTGAATTGCAATGAGAGGTCTTACCTTAAAAGTTATTAGAACCATACTAAGAAGTACATGCAGGCAGTGGGGAGGATCTTTTCTACCTGGGGCAGAGTGAGCATAGCTGTCTCAGCACATGCAGTGCTCTAGAAAGCCTCTGCTTAATGCAATAGGAAATTCACTCCGGGTATGGGAAGTGACGCGGCCGCGCGTCCTCAGCGCCATGGATCAGCTCAACAGCAGCTGAGAAACTTGCGAGGCTTCCTGTTGGTCTACCACCGGATGACCGAGCTCTGCTTCCAGCGCTGAGTGCCCAGCCTACACCCCGAGCCCTGGACGCCGAGGAGGGGGCCTGTCTGCACAGCTGTGCCGGGAAGCTCATCCCTTCCAACCACCGCCTCATGGCCGCTTACGTGCAGCTTATGCCTGCCCTGGTACAGCGCCGCACCGCAGACTATGAGGCTGCCTGGGCTCCGCCAGGGGTTACCGAAGAACAGCCCCGTGCCTCGCCGGCAGGTAGCTGGCCATGCAGTCTTCCGAGGGGAGGTGCAAGATGGACCCTCAAACTGAAGGACCCGGTGGGACCTTGGGCTTGGTTGAAGTTTGCACAGAGAGATTGAGGCCCTTACCTGAAAGCGGGTACCGGGGCTGTTCCTTAACCTGGAGCCAATAACCCGCTCTTACACTATTTTGTTTATATTCTGGGCAGGGAACATTTTATTATTATTATTATTATTATTATTATTATTATTGTTCCTTGGTTTGTTCTGTCATTGAGTGCATGTCAGCAGACTTCAAGCCCTGACAGAAGTTCCTGTTCAGAAGACAGACTGCTCTTGAGGCTAACTTCAGAAGCAAAATATGCATTGCTTCCCCCCCCATAGATTGTTTTATAAGAAATAATTGTATTGGATCATGGGGGGTGGGTACCCACCGAGCTTTTAGACATCACTTTTAAGAAGTCATTGACCACAGAGACGAAACTTGTAAAGTTTCAAGAGTTGTCCAATAACTAGCCTTCTGTTTGGATGGTTACTGTCTTCAGATTTCTTACCTCCATGGAATTAGCAGTAAAACCTTTAAGCAAAAAAGGAAAAAAAAAAAAGAACTCTTGTTGACCTCACTGTCATTGACCAATTTGATTAGACAAACCAATGGCACTACATGGTATTGATTGACATTTATTCCAACATGCAACTCAACACAAAGGTTTACTCTAAAGTTATTGTATATGTTGAGGGAGGTTAAAAGTAAATCCAACAATATACAATGAAATCTAAAATTACCAAGCTACCATTGCATAAAACTTTGAGAAAAAGGGAATGAAGTTGAAAAGTATTCCAAAAACAGAACCACACAGCTCCATTGTCTCATATGAGAGGGAAAAAAAAATTTGCCTTGCTAGAAAATTATCTTCAGCAATGATCTAAAGTTTGTCTTTTTAATATGTACCTTGATGAGAGGGGGTGGGAAACAGGGACAACAACATAAGAAGGACTATCAATGTGTGAGAAGGAATGCACCCACTACCTGATGAATGTAACTGTAACCCCTCTATACATTACCCCAACAATAAATTTTTTTAAAAATTTAATTTGATTAAAAATTAGATGCTCATTCCCAAATTAAGAAAATAAACCAGGATAAAAGAATATGCAAAAAAAAGTTACTAGGAATGGGCCAGATTGTGGCCTAGTGGTAGAGTGCTTGCCAAGCATGCACGAAGACACAGGTTCCATACCTCACTACCATACGTGCCATGCAATTGTGGTAAGACACTATTATTTTCCCGACTTATCAACTATTTTGTTGATCTTTGTTTCTCACTTTCAGTGTTTAGTGGGTTAATTCTAGCTATAAATTTTGTGGAGTTTTCTTCCTAAGCTTGTTTGAAGTGGTCCTCTTCACACCCCAGCGTCTTGAGTCGTGGGGATTATAGGCAGAAACCAGGGCATCTGACTGAGATTCAGGTCAGATAGCAATGTATTTTATTTTGTTGCTGATTTGAAAGAGCAAAAAATACTGGTATTTCTGCTTTCTTGAAGTAATAGTTTTGACTATTCAGACACCACTTGCCAACTTTGTTTCCTCACATTTATCTCTAAGAGGTACACAGAGCAAAGGTGTGTTTCCTTCCTTCGGTCCTTCTGTCCTCCACATCAGACACACAGAAACTTCATCCAGTGTCATGTTACAGAGCAATCTATCACTATTCACTGCAAAAGTAGAAAAGGTCTGAGGATAAGGTTCCAAGCCAGCCCAGTCAAGAAAGTCCCTGAGACTCCTATCCTCAATTAACCACCAAAAAAAAAGAAGTGACACTGTGGTTAAGTGGTAGAGCACTAGCCTAGAGCAAAAAAGCCTAGGGAGCTGGGGTGATGGCTCATGTCTGTAATCCTAGCTACTGAGGAGGTTGAGATCTGAGGATCCTGGTTCAAAGCCAATCCAGGCACTAAAAAGTCCATGAGACACTTATGTCCGATTAACCACCAGAAGTGGTTGTGGCTCAAGGAGTAGCATGATAGCCTTGAGCTGAAGAGCTCAAGGACATCGCCCAGGCCCAGAGTTCAAGCCCCATGTCCAACAACAACAACAACAACAACAACAAAAATCTCAAGGACAATGCCCAAGCCCTCAACCCAAGTCACAGTTCTGGCACAGGAACACACACACACACACACACACACACACACACACACACACACACACACACAATTTTAAAACCACTTGTCAAGAAAAACATGCAAAACAACAATCGCTAATAAAAATCCATTTCAGACAGGAGGGTGCACTCAACCTAGGGAAAAAAAGTCAGACCCAAATTTAGTCCTAGGGAAAAAAAGTCAGACCCAAATTTAGTCCTTTGGTTCTTAGTTCACTGTGGTTCAAAATGGGTAACTGATTAAAACTGTTTCCGTAGTGATTGACAGAGCATGATTTAACGTGGGAACACTGAATCACAGTAAACATCTCAAGTCACTCCATGCCTGAGTTCATGGAAACACGCAGACATCTGCTGCCCTCCACCTCAGCCCAGCCTGTGACCATGTTTCCACAACTGAAGTTGCGTGTTCTGTCATGTTTTACACAACCTGTAATATGTCCCATGTAGTTGGCTTCACTGACCAGGATTAGCCCTTGCCTTGGCAACCACACATACATGTAGTAATGATTCAAGAATAATCCCTTTTCTCCTCATGTTAACAAGCAGCTGGGTGCTGGTGGCTCACCTGCAAGATCTTAGCTACTCAGGAGGCTGTGATCTGAGAATCATGATTTAAAGCCAGCCCACGTCAGAAAGTCAGTGAGACTCTTATCTCCAATTCACAAGCAAAAAGCCCAAACTGAAGGTATGCCTCAAATGGTAGAATTCCAACTTTGAGGGGGAAAAGGACAGCACCCAGGCCCTGAGTTCACCCCTAGTACTAGCACAAACAAAAGAAAAAGAAAAGTGAAAAAAGGACGAACATATTAAGGACATTATACATGACTGATTACTCATTGGACTAAAATGTTTTCATATATAATGGCTAAAATGGAATAATGCTACTACCAAAACAGATAGGTAAACAGAATAGGTTTAAAACTAAGGTGTTATTTGTAAGGAAATGGAAAGACTTACAAAAAATCATATTAAGTGAAGTAAGCCACACTCAACGGAACATAAGCTCAATGGATTCCCTCATTTATCATAATCAGTAGAAACCTTGGGCTCTCCTAGCAGAGATTTACAATAGAACAAATCGAGATACATAAGGCCATAGAGGATGACAATAAATGAAAGAACCTCCATAATATAGAAAGAAAAGCCATAAAATGAGTGATTGTTGTCCTTAATGCCCTATGTTATCTCTCATCTCTTTTGCTGTCCCCTGGTTATCTCATATTGTTACAGTATTTCACCTTGGTATCTGATATATTGTATATATTCTTATTTGGTTATTTGAAATTGGATAGGGAAGGGGGAAAAACAAGATGAGGGTCGGGGTAGGGGGAGGGAAATGGGGACCAAGACATGAGAAAGGGAATCAATGTATGTGAAGTAATGTACCTTCTATCTGGTGAATATAATGTAACCCTTCTATTAATTACAATAAAAATATATGGAAAAAAGTCATGTGCTTTTATGGAAGGGAAAGATTAATATTCAAATAAGCAAAGAAAGCTACCAAGGAAATTGCACACAGGTTTAAGTCTCTAACTCTGTGTGGGAGAAAAACAATAAAATGTGTGAAATGCACACACACACACACACACAGCAACAGTGAGGGGAATGAGGCAACAATCAGGAAAGCAACTCCTTTCACAATAGCCTCAAAGAAAATGAAGTACCTAAGAATTAGCTTAACTAAGATAGTAAAGGACCTTTTCAATGAAAAGGTTAAAACCCTGAAAAAGGAAGTTAAAGCAGAACTAAGGAAATGGAAAAACTTCCATGCTCCTGGACTGGAAGAATCAACATCATGAAAATGACAATCTTGCCAAGGGCTATCTGCAAATTCAACGCAATACCCATCAATATCCCAATGTCACTCTTTAAAGAAATAGAAGAGGCAATCCAGAATTTCATATGGAATAATAAAAGACCCGTATAGCAAAAACACTTCTTAGCAGAAAGAACAGCGCAGGAGGAATTTGAATACCAAACTTTAGACTCTATTACAGAGCTATAATTATCAAAACAGCTTGGTACTGGCACAAGAACAGGCCTGAAGAACAATAGAATAGAACTGAGGACCCAGATATTATACCACAGATTTACGGCCACCTAATTTTGACAAGGGAGCCAAAAAATAGAATGGAAGAACTATTTATAATTGTTAACTCCACTTTAAGAACCTAAGCTCCAACTGTCTATACTTTCACTAAGGACTTCACTGAGTTTGCCTACTTTATGTAAATGCTTTGTTTATTTTTAAATTTTTACCCATGTTACTGTCACACACCTCTTTCTCTTTTTCTCCTCCCTTTCTCTCTTTTTCTCCTCTCTCTTTCTCCTCTCTCTCTCTCTCTCTCTCTCTCTCTCTCTCTCTCTCTCTCTCTCTCTCTCTCTCTCTTAATCTGAGAGGAATTAAAAGACAAATTCACAAACAGGTGTACAAATCATAATGTAGAAGAACAAACAATATAGAAAAGAAAAGCAACATCTCATATCCAAAGTATAACAACTCAATAATTAAATTCACCTTTCCAAGCTGAAGCACAGTGTCCCCTAACCCACTGCTGATAGCCACGCACTTGAAGGAAATCAAACTTTCCTAACTCCATCAGACAGACGTGCTTTTGCCAGGCCTCGAAGCTCAGGGCCCTGTGAGGATGGGCTTGTGATTGTACGCTGAGAGACACTTTAGCAGTAGCCAGAACATATTGGGCTGAGCCTCAGAGCTTTCCTGTTTGCAGCTTGGGACATGGTGGAGCTTTAGCCCTGAGGCCTATCTATCCACTGGGCATCTCATAAAATCTTACATGCTCCTCTCCTAACCATTGCCCTGTTCTATCTCTTACAAGTCACCAGCTTAGTACACTGGAAATTGTGGTTACAGGGAGACAGGACTGGGCACCAGGAGGCACAGAGCCCATCTGTATCTCTTCTACGGTGGTGTGGCTGCTGCACGAAGGTCTACCTGGGGAGAGTAGTATCGAACAGTTGCTGAAACACTGAATGGATGAGGTCATGCTCAGGACTAGCAAGTGGTGAGAAAAGGGGTCATCTGGGGAGGGTGTGTCAGAAGGAAGTGCTCAACTGAAGGGACCTCCAGCGATGACCTCACTTCCTTCACAGTGGAAATTAGAACCTTGGTATCCCGGCACCCACAGTCAACACAAGCCCCCAACTGCTCACTTGTGACTAGCAGCCGTTCAGGAGATGTTTGCCCGATTTTTCTCAAATGGGAGAGGCTCGGGACTCATGGAAGACCACAGAGGGTGCCTGGCCCACGTGTGTCCAAACAAGGCCAGGCCTGGCTGTGGACATTTCTGGAGATGCTGTCATTGGACCCCACAGGTGACATGGGGAGGTTCAGGGCAGTGAGAGTCTGGGGAGCTGGACATATCTAAATCCCCAGTCATTAACGGCTCTCCTCTCCCTGTGTGTTAGTGTCTGTGTCTGTGTGTGCATGTGTGTGTGCTTATGTGTTTGTGTGGTTAATAATTTTTAAGTAATTCACCTGACCCTATGTTTGCATATTCCATGTGCCATTTTTTTAGCGTAGAGCTGTTAAGTATGCTTTGTCAATAGTCATGTGCATGCATACTAAATGAATGACAAACAAAAATTAAAGATGTGTACTCATATTCGTTGACTCTCTGGCTAATCCCCACTCCTGTAAACATGTGATGACACACTACTCAGGATGAAACATAATGAATATGCTTGGTCTCAAAAGGGAAGGCCAGGTGAAAGTCATCCTAAGGGAACACAGACATTGCCAGGGGCTAAGTTCTTTTTGCTAGAGTCCCCCCAGCTTTCCTTTCTCAGGTTAGTACTATACCGCATGAGACACATGTTCCTATGGCACTTGGTGGATACTTGGACCTTTAACTCTCACAGAATTTCCTCCATAGGCTGCCTTTGAATTTCCTCCACATCTCAGACTCCAGAGTAGCTAGAGTGCAGGCATAAGCCGCTGTCACTGAGCCTCTTTCTTTCATCTTAGAAAAGAAATGAATCAAAGCAGAACAGGATGGTTGATTTTTGGATTGTTTGTTTGCTTGTTTGTTTTTCAGTTATGCATTGAACTCAAGAATTTATTTGTAAGATAGACAAGCCATGAGCCTGTAAAACTTAATCACAGTTCATTTTTCAATAAGTGGACTCCTCGTTAGTGCATTGTTGAGTATGGAGGATACTCAATTGGATAAGAGTACCTTGATCCAATCCTCCTTATGAATGGTGGTCATCCCATAGGGATGAGGTTCAAGAGACCCGTGGTCACCCACCCACGCAGGACTGCAGCCTCTCAGAAAATGTCACTGGAATTGCAGAGAACATACACTGGCCTTACATCACAGGGTATTCCATTTAAATGCACAGGGCCGGGAATGTGGCCTAGGGATAGAATGCTTGCCAGGCATGCACAAATCCCTAGGTTCAACTCCTCAGTATAACAGAAACAGGAAAGCCTGCAAGAGGTGCTGAGAAACAAGAGGTAGAGCCTTGGCTGGAATCTCTAGGAAACACCAACCCCCAAATAACTACTCCAAAAAAGTAGGCACTGACACTGTGGCTCAAATGCTACAGCACTAGTCATAGGAAAAAATAAAGTTTAAGGACAGCTCTCAAGCATAGATTTAAAGATATCCAGACTGGTAAAAGAAAAGAAAAATTAGATTTGGCAATTCAGTCAAGGCTTCTGACAATTACTTGCTTATATCCATAGAAGAAAGAGATGCACAAATATGTAATTATACATAAGTGTGTGTGTGTGTGTGTGTGTGTGTGTGTGTGTGTGTGTGTGTGTTCTCAAGAAACTCAAGGGTATGCTGTAACATAGTGGAGATAGAAAGCAGCTGCTCTATGTAGTCGAGAGTTCCAGATCACTAGATCTAATGACTCTCCTCAGTGTGTAGGCCCTTCCACTGTTAAAGAAGCTTCATTCTTGTACAGATGTTCCATGTCTTATGATGTCCTGTAATGCTGACTTCTATGCAGTCCAATAATTGCTAGAAAAGTGATTTCACTGCAGAAAATGGACAAACATATTTCTGAATTCAAATAATGCCAATGGGGCTAATAGGCCTCAAAGGAGTATGTCACCAGATGACCATGAAACTCACATTCAAGAAGCTGCACACAGAACATTCTCCAACAATGATCCACTGCTAGGATACACAAATAGCCTAAAAAATACCAAACATGCACATCATTCCTCATATCTGGCTGAATGTGGGGTTTGTATGAGGTTACAGTATAAAATAGACTTCTGATTCAAACCAGTGGAAAGAGATAATGAAGGACACTGCATATTAATGAAGGGAATGATCTAAGGGGAAAACACCCAAGAAGAGGTAAATAAACATTGATGCACAAACCAATGAATCAACTATGTACACTTTAAAACAGTGTCTTGAGGCTAACCAAAGATGATGGCTCCGTTCAACAACAGATGTTAACAATCCACTCTCAGCAAAGTAAAGGATAACCCAACTAAATCATCTGTGAAGACCAGGCTGAAACATATGACAAACAATTACCCCATATACTAATCTGTTTGCTATATATATATAAATAGATAGCTATACACTGATGTACACACGTGTTAAACAACAAGTATATATACATACTCAGAAACATATTTCTATGAACGACACTGTATAGAAAAACGTATTTTACTTGTGGGGTTTTGCTAATTCTCTTTTCTTATTTCTTTCTGTACACTTGTTTTGGTGTCTATCTTGGTAGGAACGTTGAACTCAGGACAAAAGTGTGAAAATGTTCATCAGTGATGTTCAATAGACATTGTACTGAAAGACATCTAGTCAAGTCACATGGAGAAACAGAAGCAGGAAACTGATAGTTTGCGGAAGGAATGACACTGGACAAAAGGAAAAGAACTCAATCCATGTCCTATGTAACTGTAACCATTCTACGCATCTGTGAAAATAATGTAACTTCTTTACATAGTGATGAAAACCACAGTGAGAGCTGGTTGGTGCTGGTGGGAGGCTGAGATCAGAGGATCACGGTACCTGTGCAGAAAAGTCCCCATGAAATGTTCCTCACACATAGCCACTGAAAACTCCACAAGCAGACATGGGGCTTGAAGCTGTAGCACTCTAGCTTTGAGCAAAAAGAGCTCTAGAACAACGTCCAGGTCCTGAGTACAAATTCCTAAAGACAGGAAGGGAAAGGTTGGAGACCTTGACAATACCCAGGTGCTCATGGGATCCAAGCTATGTGACCGCAGCTGGGAGAGCCTGTGGGCTACATGGGTCCTCTGCAAGCTGGCCGCCTGCAGGAAGGAGGGGCCCAGTCCTCCACCTCACTCCTGAGGGCAGATGTGCATTCAGTCTCTCAGGCCCCTGCCAAACTCTCTAGGAATAAGTGGGAGAATGTGGGGGGAGCGATGAAGACGCCAGAAAGACAGCAGAAGCACACGTGGGTCCAGGAGCAGGTTAGAAAAGAGGTCCTTGTGGCTGGAGAGACATGACACAACACACTTCCCAGACCAGGAAATGGCCACACAGGTCCATACTGAAATACAGTGATCCCCAAACCCACTGCTGACAGCCACAAAATGAGGAAGTCACACTTCCCTTGAGCCCACACTCAGCCAAGCTCTACCCAGGTGTCAATCCTCGGGTCCCAGTAAGGAATGGGTTGTGCCCTGTGTAGACAACAACTGTGTATCAGGGAGAGAGCACCTTGGCCTGAGCTTCAGTGATTTTCTACTTGCAGCATGGCCAGACTTGACCCTGAAGCCTGACCACTGGGGAATCCATAGCATCTCTCAGGAATCTTCATCTTAAGGTTTCCCTTTCGTGTCTTAGAAGACAAGTGAGGAGCAGAGTGGGACTTGAGAGAAAAGGGGTTTAAGGTTGGGTCCCATGAGGCTGAGAACCCAATTGTGTCTCCTCCAGGGTGGTGTCTACTCCACACAGGTCTACCCCAGGACCATAGAATTGAGGTGCTGGGGTAACACTGGACAGTTGTGTCCTGCCTAGAGCCACCACAAGGATAGAGAAGTGGACCTTTGGAGAGGGTGTGTCAGAAGGAAGGGGTCAATTGAAGGGACCTCCACAAATGACCTCATTGCCTTCACAATGGAACTTAGAACCTTGGTGTCCCAGCAGCCACAGTCAACACAAACACCCCAAAACTCACTTGTGTGGCTAGCAGACCTTCAGGACATGTTTGACAGTTTTTCCTCAAATGGGAGAGGCTCAGGCCTCATGGAAGAGCACAGAGGGTACCTGGCACACATGTGTCCAAACAAGGCCAGTCCTGGCAGTGAAAACTTCTGGGTCATTGGACCCCACAGGTGACATGGAGGCCCAGGCCAAGTGGCTGGAAATCTCACCACATCTAGGTCTCCAGTCATTACCAGCTCACCTTTCCCTCTGTGTATTTGTGTGTGTGTGTGTGTGTGTGTGTGTGTGTGTGTGTGAGAGAGAGAGAGAGAGAGAGAGAGAGAGAGAGAGAGAGACAGAGAGAGAGACAGAGAGAGAGACAGAGAGAGAGACAGAGAGAGAGAGACAGAGAGAGAGAGACAGAGAGAGACAGAGAAAGAGAGAGAGAGAGAGAGAGAGAGAGAGAGAGAGAGAGTTAGAGAGAGAGAGAGACAGGGAGGGAGGCAGACAGACAGACACAGACACAGAGAGAGGCATACAGACAGACAGAAAGACATGGAGACAGAAGGACTGACAGAGAGTGACAAGAGAGTAAGACAGAGACTGAGAGAGACAGGGAGAGAGATACAGAGACAGAGACAGCAAGACATGCATAGAGAGAATAGGAACTCATTTTAACGTAATTCCCTGGACTGTATGTCAGAGTCCTCTTTGGTTCCCTAGTTTTAGCTTAAACTATTCCACTGGTCCCACTCCAGGATGAAGCTCCAAGCCAGGACGAGGGCTGCAGGGCAGGCACCCTGGAGCAACTAGTGGAACACTTGGGGCCTGCCCAGATGACCGGGGAACACTTCTTCATCCCCACCTTCCTCTCCACTTACCGAAAATTCACCAGCACCGAACACGTCCTGGACCTGCTCTTCCAAACGTGAGTACCAACTGCAAGGGCAGTGGACTCTTTTTCTCCACGGGACCCTGGGAATGACCTGCACAACTCTCAGGGCTACTGTGATCCTGTGGAGTGGGGGTGGGCAGAAAAACATCTTAGGTTATGCCAGAGCCATGGGAAATGACTTGTGTGCTCCCTAGTAGTGTAGGCTCAGCCCTGTGATCTTCTTCCTCAGGACACAACTTTCTGCCTCCAAGCTCTGAGCCCTCAGACAAAGCAGACTTTCCCTGTTTGGAGAATGGTTCCTCAACTACATGTACACAGAGCAGGGATAGCTGAAGGCAGAGTGAGAGACCCTCGGCCAACAGGATTCACAAGGGAGAAATGGCTTGTCCCTATCCTTTGCACATAGGTTGAAGCCCCTACGAATCTGGACATGTTTGTAGGGAGAAAGCACAAATAAGCCGCACTGTTGCAAGCCGGATAAAACACAGGAAGAGACAACCAGTAACTGTGCAATTCCTCCACAGGTTCAGTAGAGGTGAGGCCTTCAAGGACTCCTCTACACAGGATGAAATCCTGCCTTTCTCCAGCCAGGATGGCATGCCACAGGACAAACTCAGAAAGTGAGTAGACTTTGGTCACAAACGAGGGCATCCGTGTGCACAGTGGAGCCAGGTTTGAGTGTAGCGCGGTGGGCAAGCTCAGGATCCCAGGGATCTTGACATTTTCACCACAGGGTTGAAGTGTGGCATATGTATGCAGGAGGAGGCTGACCCATGACCGGGAGTGCTGTTGGGATCACTGATGGAGGCTTCAACTGAGAGCTGAGCCCTGTGCCAACCCATCCTCTCCACAGCCTCTAATGCCCAGCCTTGCCTGTCCTCACCATGGCCTCGCAAACAGCATTAGAGCATTGATGTCATGTTTTAGGAGTTCTACTGACCCTAGGAAGGCTGGCAGAGTAGAAGGTCTGGCTTGGTCACCAAGAAAACAGTGAGGTGGGGAGATAGCCCACGTGTGGCTCTTGGAACGGAGGCAGCAGAGTCACCAGTAGATGTGCACCAGCAGCCAGTTCATGCCAGGCATACAACAGACCCCATGGAGACTCCATGTAGTGGGGAGGGATTGGAGAGCTGCAGGAGTATGGGGAGCTCCCTGGAGAGGGCAGAGTTGCTCATCCCATGATTGGGTGCTGGCTCCCTGGAATTCCCTTCAATCCCTCCTTGGTTTCTGAGGACTGCCACTACCTCCACCACCAAAGAAGCTTGGCTTGGGGAGATACTGATGTCCATGTTTCAAATGAGTGCTGAGAGTGTCTGGGGTAGCCGCTGGCCAGGTTTCTGACTCTGCTGCCCACCATCTGCCCCTAGTGCCATCTCTTCTATCCTGGACATGTGGCTGGACGAGTACGGGGAGGACTTCTGCCAGCCTCCACATTTTGCCTGCGTCAAGCAGTTGCTGGCTCACCTGAAGAGGCACATGACTGGATCACACGTGGAAAGCCGTGCACAACTGCTCCTGGCTCACATGGAGGCCCAAGAGCCCAGCCAGACACAGTCTGATGGTGTGGAAACTGGGTGGGAAGGCAGAAGAAAGAGGCGGGATGAATGTGGGCCATCAGAGGGTGGAGAAGGCTCTAATATAGGCCTTGTGCCAGGAAGAAGAAAGACGCTGGAATATAGAGACTGTGCAGAGAAGTTGAAAATGAGGATGTGTAGAGGGATCCAGGTTGGGAAGTCAAAGGGAAGAGGGTCTTTATTCTCTTTTCAAAGACTCAGGACAAATCCTCCATGGAGAGGGCCTTGTCTTCTCCTGCAGCTCTAGCATTAGCCCAGTGTTTGTCTAAGTAGAAGAAGAGGGCAGCATTGAGCTCCAAGCTCTGGCGTGCAGCCGAATTGTAGGAACATTACCAGGATTAGACCAAAACCCACAGTCAGCCTTGACTCTACTGTACCACGAGATGGGAGCAACAGCATCAGGTGTGGGTGGCAGCCATGTCTTCCCGGGACTCTGAGGCTATGTCATGTGCAGTACCAGCCTCCTTTGCTCTGCTGACTGGGAGCCAGTTTGAAACTTGGCCCCATGGCAGATTCCCAAGGGAGCCTGGAATCCATATCCTGGAAACCAACAATCTGGCCCCTGGTCCACAGCTTGGGTGGGATCCCTTAATTTATGGAGAATTGAAATAGGACCCGGCATGCTTTCCTCACAGGATCTTCCTGTCCTTCTTCAGAGAGCACAGGGGAGGGACTGAACAAGGAGAAGAATGAGGTCTTAGATTTCCCTCCCCTGTTGGTGGCTGAGCAGCTCACCAGGATGGACTCGGTGAGGCCCTGGGCAGCACAGGGTGGACCGGGCTTCCTTCTCTGCATGGCTGCCTTCTCATCCTTCTCCTTCCCCTAGAGCCCAAGCTTTCATCCAACCTGAGCTTCACCTTGGCTCATGCTTCCTAGCATCACTCTCTTCAGTGCAGACACTAAAGTGTACATGACACCTCTGTGTCCCAGGAGCTATGCGTGGAGAGGTGCAGCCAGAATCCCAGCTCCTCTGCATTTGGCAGGGACCACATGAGCCCAAGCAATTATGAGGATTCTGGTGTGTGTGCCAGAGCCTAGTGCAGAAAACAGAAAGTGCTACAGAAGCAGCATCTGTGGATATGAACCAAAGGACAGGCACAGGGTGACTTGGGGAGGGCAGAAATTCGACCTAGGCCAAGGAGGAAGAGTCACATTGCACAGCAGACCCTGACATGAGGTAGGGACACTCAGGTGCCCTCCAGGGTTGCAAAGCGGCATGCCATCCCTACAAACCCATGCCTAAGCCTCAGAGACCCCTACACAGCCAGAGTTCTCAGCCCAACAACGGGACTCAATCTGTGCTGTGGGCCAGGCAATGAGGCACGACTTCCTTTGGCAGGAGCTGTTCCTGAAGGTGGTGCCCCACCACTGCCTGCATTCTGCCATTTCCCAGAAGGACAGACACGACATGGAGAACTTGGCCCCCACCATCCGGGCCACCTTCACACAGTTTGACCAGGTGTTCTCCTGCGTGCTCACCACCTGCTTAGGGGACCACAGCATGAAGCCCTGCTCCAGGGCAAGGGTGCTAGAGCACTGGATCTCGGTGGCCATGGTAAGACACAACTGCTGCCTAGAGACTCTCCCTTCAGGGTCTTATGTTCTGAGGTGTTCCAATGTGCTCAGAGCCATGTGTGGACTTCAGGGCCTCCTGCCCACGGCCATCTTGTCTGGACTCCCACATACCACACATGCAATGGTGCTCACTCCTTCCTCACACTCAGGAGTCAGGGGCAACTTCACCCAGGCCTGTTCAGCCCTCTCTACCCTCTGAAACCTCGTAAGCACCTCCCCAGTATCCTTGTACTGACCCTGGCTTAGCCCAGCCAGCAAGGCATCAGGTGGCAGAAATAGCATGCAAGGCTCACACACCCTTCCCATGCAGGAATGCAGAATCCTCAGGAACTTCTCCTCCCTCCATGCCATCCTCTCTGCTCTGCACAGCAGCGCCATCCAGCGCCTGGACAGCACATGGCAAGTGGTCTCCAGGTGGGTCCCTCTCTCCACAGAAGCAGTGCACACACAGGGACTAGCCAGCTTCACCACCAGCCCCAGAGCCAAGCCTGTACGACCTGGGCTGCTAGCCAGGAAAACAGGGACAGTGCCTGCATTATGCCTGTTCATGCATCGGCAAATGTTCAGTTCAATGTCTCACGGAAGCTGCACAGAGACCCAGAGGAGCTGTCCAGGGTTTCTGTGGTAATTCTACATTTCTGTCCAATTGAAATCCAAGCACAGTTGTCTAATACAACTGGGCTGGACTCAATTGGAACATGAAGAAGAAATTGCTTCTGGGTCCTTGGGAGCTTCATGCAATCATTTGAAAACCTCCTCTTCAGGCAACTTGCAGGCCTGGCTCTAAAACAAAACCAAGCCTGTCTCCCTTCTCTCTCACTTTCCCATTTGTCACTTCTCTCTGTCCCTCCTACAGAGATAGCATGCAGATACACCAGAAACTGTCAGAGATCGTTTCTCCTTCATGCTCTTACTTCCGGACCAAAGTGCTACTCTTTCAGGTAGAGAGAAAGGGGTCAGAAAGAACAGGGCTAAGAAGGCAAAAGTGGGATCCAGTTCCAAAGAGAAATGCTTTCCCGTTTTTTTTTTTTTCTCTCGATTCTGGATCTTGAACTCAGGGCATGGCTGTTGTCCACAGTTTTTAATACTCAGTGCCCTTCATTTTCAGTCACAAGCCCACTCCATGTTTGGAGTTGATTGTAATTCACAGACTCAGTGACTGTGGTTTGAACTGGGATCCTCCGATCTCAGGCTCTTGAGTACCTGGGATGTAAGTCAGCTGCACTGCTCAGGAGTGAGTTGCTCTGCCATAGGATATTTCACAGCTGTCCTTAGAGCCAAACAGACATAGCACACACTTGGTTTGGATCTTAACATTCAGAGCCAGGATGTCTACCTGAAGGAACTGGGTCTCTCTGTTCTCCCTAGAGCAGATGCTGCTCACCACCATACAAAAACAGAGACAGGAACTAGACAGGGAAACTGAAGGTGGCTGGGGGTTTTCTTGACAAGGGAGGCCAGGCACTGCTCACTCAGCCCTGAAATCTCAGCTGGACATGACTGCGAGCCCAAACTTTGAGACTCAACCATGAAACCCAAGTGAACTAGTCGCTCAGATAGAGTCACCCACACAAATCAAGAAAGGAAAAGATGTATCTACCTCTACATTCCAACATACTGAGCTCCTTCACACATGATTCCAGAAGCCTCAGTGGGAAGGGCTACAGATTGCACTCCTCAATGCCTTGACCCGCTTATCCACTACAGTATATCTGGGGAACTCCCTACCCAGATGCATAGAGAAAGATTTCTGCCAGGACACAGACACATAGGGAAGAGCTTTGTGGGACAGAAGCTTTCTCATGATTCAGAGCCCCTCCCCTAGGTGAGGAAATCCAGAACTTTTTGTTAGGAAGTTAGCTGAAAGTCAATAATCCTTTCCCTCCTTGACTATTCTACCCTCCGGCCCATGACAATTATGGGAGCACTCACTGACTGGACCCTGGTCACAGAGTTAGAGTGTCTCTTCTATGATTGCCTACAGTGAAGTGGACAGGCCACCATTCCTTCTTATTCCTGGGTCCCCTCCTGTCACCTATGAAGACTGAGGAATTTGGATGATTGATGAGACAATGAGGAGAAAGAAATTTCCAGGAGTCCAGAGAAGGCATTGACACAGAGACTCAGGGCAGCAGCAACAGTGGGAGAAACCACTGGATCCCATAGCGCTCAGAGGAACGTCATTTATTTGCAGAGTTTGCAGATGAGGAAGCAGGCAGAGAGAGGCCAGTTCACAGCATAGCATCCCTCAGATCTGCTGAGGCAGTGATTTAACTAGAACAAAGCAGCAGGTGGCACTAGCTTTGGCACCATCCATGCTCACGTCAGGGACAAAGGTTGAGTGGACACATGCCTCAGGAGTTCTGCTCTTCATTGTGACAGGAGCCTGGTGACCTTGCCCCCAAGGAGAAGAAGGCCAAGAGAGGCCAGAGGCAGGCTGAGGACATGGTGAGTGACTGTGTCCTGAACACAAAAAGAGTGCTGGTAAGAGAAGAGAAGAGAGGTCTGCTTGCTCATCTTACCTCTTGTTCCCCTGCCTGAAATAACTCCATAGACATGGGATTTGATTCTTATAATCCCTTGTCCTGAGTGGCTGCCAGAGACAAAGGAGGAGTAGAAGCCCCAGCATGGCAAAGCCTGTGTGGCAGGTGGCCTTCAGAGGCTCCTAAACTTGGGGAGCTGTCAATGCCACCCTTATACTGTTTATTATCCCAAGTGCAGAGAAGGGCCTCTAACAGATTGGCCAGAACAGGTGGCTATGATAAGAAAGGCCCTGTGCGGATGCAGGCGGTCTGGGGAAGCCTGCAATGGGGTCCTAGGCCATGGCACATCAACCCATCCAATTCCACAGTTTCACATCAAGGGCACCGTGCCCTACCTGAAAACTTTCCTGGGAGACTTCTGAATGATCGACACGGCCTTTAGGGACTTCCTGGATGTGAGTAGTCTGGGCATCACTGAGCTGCTGGGGTTGGGACAGAAAGTCTCCTGCTGTGTGCTGAGTTCTGGCACAGTGAAGGGTTTCTTAAGATAACACTGCATCCATCTTAAGAAGGGACATCCAGAGCTGCTGGGATAGGGAGCTAGGGCACATAGCACAACTGGGACTCAAGTCCCTCTGGGCACAGTGGGCAGTTGGGATCAGTGGAAAACAAAGGACAGGCCAAGCAAGCACCAGTGAGTCTGGCTCAGCTGAGCCCTCAGTCAACCCATGTCCTCAAAAGGTTTGGACAAGATGACCCCAGAACCTCTTTGGAGATGTGTCCAGGTCCCATCTAGGACTTGGTTCACAGGCACATGTAGATGCCCTCTGTCCCATGGAAGAGGACCAGCCCCTGACAGGGAGGACTGAAGGGAGGAAGGGTGGGGTTCTCCTCACATTGTTCTCTGCCTTCTAGGAGGGAGTCATCCATTTTGAGAAATTGAGAAAGGTGAGTTTCAGGTGCCCTCCTGGCTGGATGGGGACCAGCAGCAGAGTCAGCTTCAGTCACCATGACCGGTAGGGAAATTTGGTTCAGAGTGCAGATCTTTCCTGACGACAGGGTGGGGATGTGAAGTGGGAGAGGAGAGCTTCCTGTGAATGAGTGTTGACACAGTTATGAGAGCCACAGCACCCTGATGCACTGAGGGTTCCCAGAGCAAAGCCTGGTGAATGGTCTTCCCCTGGGCATCACAGCACAGCCCTCCACTCTCCTCATGCTCTCCCTGGCCAGGAATATGCAATCATGGAGCAACTGAAGCAGCTACAGGCAAGCTGCAGCTATGAACACATCACCCCAGAGGAGAAGTTTCTAGGCTGGTTCAGAGACCTGAAGCGGCTCAGCGAGGAGGCCAGGTGAGCTGGGAGGCACTAGGACAGGGAGAGTGGCCTGTCACTGGGATGTGGTGCCAGCCTGAGTGTCACATGTCTGGACTTGAGGACTTACACTCCCTAGGGCCAGTGACCAGATGGGTGGCAGGCTCAGAACTGAAGCAGAATCTGGGAGGTCCCAAGCTTCAATTTGGTCAGCTTACCTCACACCCCTTGCCTAGCTATGACCTGTCATGTACACTGGAGCCCCCGGGATAGAATGACACTGCAAGCCCTACGACCAATTAGCGCTTCAGCATCTGGAAGGCCTGGAAGAAGTAAGGACCTGGCCACTGATGGGCAAGAGCCAGGGAAGATGATGGGATGGTGTGGGAATGAGATAGGCTGTGGATGAGACATTTCCATGAGAAGCCAGGTCTGGCACTCACTTCTCTGGGGTGTCTTCCCCTCTGCTTACACTGAGTACTGTCTCTGTGATTCATCCATCACATGAGGGAATGGGAAAATGTTAACTGACCCAGATCATGGAGTGGAGATTTAAGTCCCCAGTGTTTGAGGTCTAGGGTCTTGTGTGTGTGTCCTGAGAGAAGTTCCTTCAGTAAGCTGACCCCTCTCTAAAGCCACCAGACCAAGAGTGCTGCAATTAGTACCAGTGGCAGCTCCCAGTTGAAGTGGATGGACCAGGACAAGGGTGGCCCTGAGATGAGCAGCACAAACACCACTGCAGTGCAGTCAGACAGCAATGTGCAGTCAGCTCCCTCCTCCAGCTCCTACCCAGAGCTCATCACGAGCATCTCACAAACATCCTCAGGAGACCCGAAAAAGGTGACGTCCTGTCTTGCCCATAGTCCTGCTTTCCACTGCCTGAGAGGAAAGCCCTAGACCTGGTTGGAAACCTGGACTTCTCCTGATGTTGCTGGCATCCACAGGTCCAGGGATCCTCCTCCCGGTCCACTGGGGTGACCAGCTTGGCCTCTGCCAGCCAATCCTCACCCACAGACACCAGCACAATGGACACCAATTCAGCCAACACTCACAGCGGCACCTCAGGGCAGAGTAGTGACAGCTCATCTGTGCCTCCCCATCTCAGGCTGGGAGACTCGTGTGTTATCAGGGTGGTGCTGCCTGTGGAAAACAGACGTTTAAGCAAAAGCATTGAGGTGAGTTGGGCAGCTGCATTTCCTTCTGCTCTTCTGACCTAAAAAAGAGGGAGGGAAAATTATGCCCAGTCTCAAGGCAAGAATAGATCCTCAGGCAGGGTCAGTGAGGAGTCCCGAGAGGAAGCATGAGGACAAAGATTGGGGAAATCCTAGGCTCTGGAGGGCATAGTATAGATACTTCACTTTCCCCAGGAAACAACCTAAAGGCTGGTGTTTGATCACAAGATTAGTAGTGAATGAACACGATTGCCAGCTGAGACTGTTTACTGTCTCACAGACAATCCTCGCACATTACTTAGTAGGCTCTTCTGACAATCACATCTGGGTTGGAGGACAGCGAGACATAGGGATCCTATGTTCTGGGAAGATGAGGAATGTCTAAGGCAGGGTGCTGCAGATGATGGAGCTAAAAGATCTGCTCACAAGTAAACTCCTCACAGGAGAGAGAGATGTCTGCTTTTGTAGCTACTCAACTGGCAGATGACATTCAGAGCCCCTCCTTCCTCATGCTGGGTCTGGTGTCTGCATCTGGTTCAGTCCTCTCACTAACAGGAAGGAGAATGGGTGTCATGAGCAGTCATCTGGGGAGGCAACGACTTCCTCTCTCCTGGACTCTCAGTGTTAGGGGATTTGATCAAGGGTCCACGTGGTGTTGTTCATCACTGCATCCTCCAACTCACCCCAGATCTGGCTAGGAGCAGGCCCTGGGCACTTGGCTGGCTCCTCCCTTGCCTGTGGTTTCTGGAATTTATTGTGTATTCCACTAAATCTCAGGGGCCCAAAACTGGAAAGCAGATCCAGGAACAGCTGGTAAACTCTACTAAGAATACTAAATAACCAACTTCAATGCATGGACTCCTCTTCAGGAAGGAAGGGGTAAAACACACCCATGACACCCCATGGCATTTCTCATGTTTAACACTAAGATGGTTCCACAGAAGCCCTGGATACTGACTTCAGGGAGGGACCCCTGGGACCCAGTCCTCAGGGCCTGTTTCCTGATCCAACCCAGGAGACCAACCAGGAGAAGACCCGAGATGTCATCGTGAAAGCTATCAAGAAATTCCAGGTGCGTGGATACAAGCCAGAAGACTTAGAGCTGGTGCAAATCATCACACAGGATCAAAGTGAGTCCTAAACCAATAGCTAGGACAGGCAAATAAGTAGGTGGGCAGGGACCCAGGAGTTTGGACTGGTGGTAGAGAGCTCGTCTAGAATGCAAGAACACCAGGGTTCGATTCCTTGGAAATATATGCATAGGCAAAAAAAAAAAACCGTCAGAAGTGGTGCTCTTAGAACTCTAGCCTTCAGAAAGCCCCAACGCAGTACTCAGGCCCTGACATCAGAACCCTAGGTCTAGCAAAAAAAAGAAGTGAGGCAACAGAGAGTGTCCTCACCCACCCACCCACCAACCCCTCCATCAGGGTATGCAGCATAAGGGCAGCCTTAGACCCCAGGCCCAAGCCGGCCCTGGTTGCTGCACAGCTATTGCTCTCATGCTTGTTCTTGCCCTGGCTGAGGTGGAAGTAGCCAGTGCAGAGACCATCCGTGAGGACTGGAGAGAATACAGCTCATAGGACAGAATGGCTGGCTTGCTCACCAGAACAGACTTTGTCATTCTCCAATGTGAACACATGGCTTCAGAAAATACCTGACACTTGAGTGTCACTTAGTTGTAACGTGTGCCCAGAGTTCCTGAGACCCTTGCATTGTTCCCACACCATTAAAACTCTGCCTCCAAACACCACTTACCCTATATCATGGACTGATACAAGCCCTCAAAGAGCTATTGAGAACTCATGGGCAACTTCCCAATATTCTCTACCTATGTGTTTTTCTTCCAAACGAGTTAGAAAACAGGTGCTTAGGACTCAGCCTACAAACCCAGTTCATTAGGAGGCTCAACTGAGGCACTAGGTTGGAGGCCAGCCTGGGTTAGAAGTCTGTGATTCTCTTTCTTCCTATCAACCACAGTAAAAGCAGGAAAGATCATATGGCGCCAGTGGCACAACACTTATCTTGAACAAACAGGTGAGGGGGAGAACCGAGTCACTGAGTTAGATAAGTGAACCAAAAGTTGACTTACTCATAAAAGATATAAGTTGAAAAGCTAGACAAAAGTTTAGGTATATGAGACAGAGACAGAGAGACAGGGACAGGGACAGAGACTGAAGTAGCAAAAGAGACAGGGACAGGCTGGGAATTTGGCTTAGTGGTAGAGTCCTTGCCTAGCATGCACTAAGACTAAGGTTTGATTCCTCAGTACCACATATACATAGAAAAAAGCCAGAAATGGTGGTGAGGCTTAAGTGATAGAGCTCTAGCCTTGAGAAAGCCCAAGGACAGTGGTCAGGCCCTGAGTTCAAGGACCAGGACCAGCAAGAAAAAAGAGACAGAGACAGACTCACAGACGGTAAGAGGAGTCAGACTCAGGTAAGACTCATGTATACCAGGAACACAAATGGTAATGAGCCACAGTGGTGTTGCTGTCTTGTCTTTGCAATGAGGTGCAGAATCTGTCCAGTTCTTTGTGGAGTTGATCAGCATTGATGACAGATTACAAGTTCCATGCAGGATGTGTTCTGAATTCCCTCCTACCTCTGGGACCATTCCCACTATGCTGGCAGCATGGGGTTTTCCCTCTCACAGCATGGGGTTTTCCTCTCACAAAAAGTGCAGGACAGAGGAGACTGGGGAGAAATTAAAGGCCAAAGGCAGGACTTGCAGTCTACTTGGGGCACATGGTCTTAGAGGACTCCAGAACTCACTGCAAGAAGCCTGAGTTAGGCCTTGCTTTTTGTGGTCCTGAGGGTCCATGTTTGTAGGACAATCTTAGGAGAGCTGGTTTGCACATTGCAAAGCCTGTTGTGTCTGTGATGCTGATAAGGCAGCAGTGAGGTCAGAATGGGATTAGCTTGTGCCTCCTTCACCCTGACCTAGCAGGACCTGAAGTCCAAAGTTGTCCTCTGAGAAAGGAGTTTTCAGCAGTTCTTTCACATGCAGGAGTCAGAGATTGGAGGCATTCCGGGTCCTAACCCACAGTTGATCTCTAAGTGCATGGGAATGGCAGTGGTCTCAGCCCCAGTTTGGACAGCTAAAGAGCTTTGTGTCCCTCTTCCACCAGAGCTGAGGATTCCTGATGATGCCAACGTTTTCTATGCCTTGAAGACTATGGACGTCGACCATGTGGTGCTGCGGAAGTACACCTTCCCCCGGAGGACACCTGCCAAGCAGAGATCTAGCTTCAGCCTCTTCCACAGGAAGAGGAGGGGAAGCAAGGCTTAAGGAGAGCTCCACGTGCGCATGTCTCCCTGGATCCTACTGACCATGATGACTTGAGTGGCCCTGGCCACCCTGCACCTTTTTTTACTCCAGCCCAGGATACCCAGACTCCACCTACAAAACCACCGTGCTGTGCCCAGGCTACTTGCATTAGCCAAACTCCCCTTCCCTCCTTGGACTCCCTGAGTGCCTAGGGCACCCTGTGCCATCACAGGACAACTGTACCCACCACACTATCACCTGACATTTTGGACTCTACTACAGGTCACCACCACTTGTGCACTTGGCTCTTCTACTCCCAAAATTGTAGTTCTGTTCTTCAAAGATTCACCAAAGGACAATTCCCCACCCTCAGCCTTTCTAATCTTTGTTAGGCTACACCAAAATCCAAGCCTCTGCCATGAGGCTTGATTGAGACTCACCAAGTGATGGAAACTACACACTGCAGAGCTGTGGTATTGAGGAAAATGCCTCAGAACACATTCTTACATACACATGCAGATTCATTGGCCCATTATTCGCGTCAAGTCATGCAAACACCATTTCACAGAGCAGTACCACAGACATTGGAGACCACTGAAGATTGGAATTTCAAGAAGCATGGGCCCTTGCTCTGTATATGATTTATTTACAATGAATATTTGTGTACATGCCAGAAAGTAAAATACTAATGGGACTGGAGGGGTTTTTTAGAAAGATAAGTTATATTTGAATGTTCACATTTAATTAAAGTTCTTGTTCTTCTCTGCTCTGGTTCTTGTGCTTTTCTTCTTTTATCTCTATGTTACAGAGACACTCTTCCATCTGACAGGATGGAAGACATTTCTAACAAAACTTAAATACACATCAGACTGCTTCACCAATTTACCATCTAGTACTTTGGGGTTTGTTCTGAAAAACACCAGCTCCTGCTCAGTATTTAACTCAGGCAGATGGACTCTGAACAAAGGCTTATCCAATGTCCCTGAAACAGATGCAAATCATCAGTCATATCAGTTTTCCTTGATACAAAATGTGACAAGCTACTGCCTTCATTTCTCTTGTCAGGGGGGCAGGCCTGGGCACTGTCCTTGGGCTTTCTCAAGGCTAGAGCTCTACCACTTGAGTCACAGCACCACTTCCACATTCTTTCTATGTATGTGGTACTGAGGAATCGAACCCTGTTCTTCGTGCATGCTTAGGCAAGCACTCTACCACTAGACCAAACTCCTATCCCTGCTTCAGTTTTATCCATGGAGAAATAGATTCAGATATAAGAACTGGACTAAAAGTAGGTCCTTCCAAGAATCACTAAGGGGAAGGAAATGAAGAAAATAAAGAGAGAGAGAGAGAGAGAGAGAGAGAGAGAGAGAGAGAGAGACAGACAGACAGACAGACAGACAGACAGACAGACAGACAGAGACAGAGAGACAGAGAATTATTCTGGGACATATCTCAGAGTTGACCCATTAGAGGAGTAAGGAAGCTGGGATATTTTATGTAATAGCTCATATTCATTATTGTTTAAGGGCTGTCCTGTAGCATTAATGCCTAAGGGACTTCCAGATCGCCCCTTATGTAGGCTGAGCATGCTACTATAGGTAAAAAAAAATGTCCACAGGCAAAGAGTGACAGTAATTTGCAGAAAGAAGCCACCTGTGCATAGGGAAATGACAAATGATGAAGACATATGGAGGGATGGCAACCGTGTTGGTTCTCAAATAACTCAATTAGAGCATTCCTATAAGAGGGTGCAAAAGCAGTGACTCTCCATGCAAGGGTCATGTGTGGAGTGAGGCACTAGTTACTCAGTTAAGTTAAAATCAGCTGAAATGAGGCATTATAATGACTGTATTGCTAGCTACCTGGGAGGTAGCCTTTGGGAGAATGGTAGCTTGCAGCTATTCTGAGTATGTAGGTTTATGAGACCTCTTCTTTAATACATAGCTTACTATGGAGACTTCTGCCTATCATCTTAGCACACAAGGCTAAAATGGAGAGGTTTGTGATTCCAGGACACTCTAGGCACATGGTAAGCAGGTTAGGCCCATGGTCCCTTTGCTCTCTGGAATACTTGTTCAACTCTGCTAGCCTGGAGTTAGCTGGAGATGACATGTATAATGAGTGCTTATGGCTTTGCTCCAATAACAATGTATTTGCAACAATAATAATAAAACAAGGTTGTGGGTAGATTTGGTCTATAGGCCATTGTTTTTCACTGTTGACCTAGATAGGAGTTTTCTAAGTAGAAGTCCACTCAACACTTCTTTGTTTTCCTTAGTTAAAAACAATTCTTACTTTTATCTGGGTCACTGTATAACTAGATATAGCTAAACTCTGATCAATGAAGTTTGAATATTTAGTGACAAATTCTGGAAAAAGATTTGAGAGAACAGGCAGGATAGATAAGGCCTTTGCCATCTTCCTATCTGGCTGCCGGTAATTCTGATCTGATGGTCGTGATGACGAGGGTGATCACCAATAGGAACGGTAATTAAGAACCCAAAGGGAGGCCACCCCTCTCGTGGCCCTTTCATTCCCTGCAATATGCTCCTCATCTACCCTGAGACAAGCTGGCCAACAGATATCCCAACTGGAGCCAAAAGGAAGCAAAAAAAAGAAAGGGAAGGCAAGCAATTTCCTTCCAAGGACTTGTCGCAGAGGTTGTGAACGTTTCGATGAAATTCTGTTGGAGGAAACGTAGTCACCTGGTCACATCTAGCTTCAGGAGAGGCTGAAATATTGGCACAGGCTGGGAAGCCATGTGCCCACCTAGTTCTAATGCTAGAATGAAGAATTAATGATACTTTAAAAAAAGAATTAGGGATGTTTAAATTTTATTTCCACACAAGGGACACACACACACACACACACACACACACATATCAGATCAAATCTGATATGCAATGAAAACAGCTCTGTCTACTACCATTTTACAACATAGCTGTGCAAACAATTTTAAAGATCCATGCTTGCTCCACGAAAGAGTATCTTAGTCAAAATACATACGTGTCCATACGAAAAGGTCCCTGCCCCTGCTATGCAGCTCTTCTGTCATTAGAGAAAAACAGAGTCTATGGATAGTAATAAACTGGATGTTTAGAAATGGAGAAAATAGAAAACCTACTCTTAAGTGTAGCTGTGACCTAATATTTGAGCTCCAAGTAATATGAATATAAATTGATCAAATGTCAAAGGAAATATGAGAACCCTTGGGTGTCTGAAAGTTTGGTTTAAAAAAATCCTCTCATCTGTCTTTATTACTCCCTTTGACCAACGTATCAATGACACCTTAGTAGAGGATATAGGATAAACAGAGCCAAACATGCATGAACTGGGAAAAATGAAGACATGAGAAAAGCCACTTAGAGCATTTAATACACAATACAAAGTAAGGCAGGCACCAGTGGCTCACACATGTAATCCTTGCTAAGCAGGAAGCTGTGATATGAGCACTGCAGTTCGAAGCCAGCCAAGGATAAGGAAATCCTATGAGACTCTGTTTCATGCCTTCTGCCCCAACACCATTTTTTCTATTCTCTTGGCATCCCCCTGACTTCGTGGAAATGGCTTACTCTTGTTTGTGCTCATTCATGCCCTGTATCGTCTTTATAATTTTACTGGCTGCCCTTTCCCCAGAGGGCATCCAGAAACTGGCTGGCCTTTGGCATCTGTTCAGCTGAAATTCAGCTGAGAACTTTCCAGATGTAGCATTACCACTATCCTCTCTAGAAAGCTGTCATTTGGTGCTGGCAACACCTCAGGTCAGCTGTCCCGTGGCCTGCTTCTCAGCCATTCCACTTTACTGGAGAACCACAAATAGTAAAATGAAGCCAGGAATCACTTCATCCCTTGCAGAACAGGTATTGGTCACCAGTGGCCTCTGATCAGGATCTCAGATGCTCCAAGCACTGAATTGCAAGGACCCAGTGTAGTCTAACCCTTAACGTGAGGGCAGTGAGACGACACTGTGCTGCAAGCCAGCAGAAGGCAGAGCCAGGTGCAGAAATCCCGGGAGCTTCAGTACTTACTTACAGGTACTGCAATGCAATGAATCATCTAGATGAGGTAGGTGGCCTACTGCTCAGTTGTCCTCTAGCTTCATTAGCCTTTACAACCCCATTCTCCTGTTCCATGAGAGATGTCAAATCAATGTTATTAACTGAAACTCTAAATGTCCAGTATATATAAATACACTGAAGTCAAGAATGTGGTGGAACTAAATTTGTATGTCTGCTGAGAAATGTGATCCACCTTCCTTTACCTCTGATAGCCCTGTTTTCTGGTGACCTCTCAACTTCAAACCAGGGTATAATTCCCTGCAGCCTCTGAAAGCTTCCTGTTCCATAACTCATTCTCACCTGGAGAAGAGGGCTGAGGAGCTCATTTCTAATGTGGTTAATAACAAGTCTTAATCCAGGCACACTGGTGGCTCATGCCTGGAATTCTACCTCCTCAGGAGTCTGAGATCTGAGAAGCAGGATTCAAAGTCAGTCTGGACAGAAAAGTTCATGAGAATCTTAGCTCCAATTAAAAACCCAGGAGAACCATGACATGAGAAAGGGTATCAATATTTGTGAAGTAATGTACCTTCTATCTGGAGAATATAATGTAACCCTTCTATTAATTACAATAAAAATATATGGAAAAAAAACAGGAGAAGAGGACTGCCTTAGTTGTTAGGACACTAGCCTTTGGGTGAAAAAAAAAAAAACTAAGGAAAACTGTTCTGACCCTGAGTAAGCCCCAAGATTGCCACATACACACACCCCAAAATAGTAATAATTCCTTATATATCATCATTAAAATGATGCTTCCAACAACTGCAAGTCATCCAGTGATGGACATTCTCATGAGACAAGAAAGGACCCACCACCACTTAGTTTACCACTCAGCTAAGGGTCACCAAGAAACACATTTGTACCCCCTCTCTGAAGGCCTGAGACTGGAAAGACCATTAGCATTCACCAGTGACTAATGTGAGGAGCACACACACATACACACAGATTTAATTCTGGCCTTTTTAATAATGGTGGAAGAGCTGCTCTGCCATCTCTGTAACTACAGGGATTTTCCAGGAAGAACCAGATAATAGAGTTCACCCACAGAGCTCACAAAGCTATCCTGGGTACACAGCTTTGCAACTGAAAATGCTACAATCTCATCCCCAGGGTCTCCAATTTCCTGCTCCTCCCACGCTAGTCTTCCACCCACCACCACTCACATACCATACCATCTCACACTCCACAGGTTCCAGTCTCAGTAAATAGGCTTGAACTATCAAAGGGAATTCAAGATGGGCAGGTACAGGAAATTTGAGTCATGTTGGAGTGATACCCTTTTGTTAACATGGCTACCTGTATCAAGTCAGTGGCAGAACATCCAGAATACCCTTGATTTGGTCTGCAGAGGCCAGCAATATTATTGCAGAAAGGTCAACCCTCAACTACATGGAAATCTTTATGAAATGTTTCTAAGAAAAAGGTAAGCTGAATGACAGGGATGTTCTGGTGCACCTCTCTTTCATGGGACTATGTATTGTAGGTCATCAGGGGAAAGTGTTTCCTTCATTCATTCATTCATAAAGTGTGAGCAAGGAATGACATCATCCCAGTTGTAAGGAAATGGAAAGACTTGGAAAAAAATCATATTAAGTGAAGTAAGCCAGACCCAAAGAAAAATAAGCTCCATGGTTTCCCTCAGTTGTAACAATTAGATAGGCCAAAGACTTAAAGAGAGTCTTCTCTGAAGAAGAAACAAAAATGGCCTAGAGACACATGAAGAAATGCTCGACATCTCTGATCATAAAAGAAATGCAAATCAAAACATCTCTAAGATTCCACCTCACTCCAATTAGAATGGCCAGGATCAAGAAAACTAATAACAACAGATGCTGGAGGGGATATGGCCAGGAGGGATCACTACTACACTGTTGGTGGGAATGGAAAGCAGTATGGCAGTTCCTCAAAAGACTAAACATAGAGCTCCCCTATAACCCAGCAATCCCACTACTTGGCATTTACCCAACCATCCAGAAACAAGGGCATACTAAATCCAATAGCACAATGATGTTCATTGCAGCAGTATTTACCGTACCAAAGCTATGGAACCAACCCAGATATCCCTCAGTTGATGAGTGGCTCAACAAGATGTGGTATTTATACACAATGGAATCCTATGCTACTGTCAGAAAGAACGACATCACCCCATTTGTAAGGAAATGGAAAGACTTAGAAAAAAATCCTATTAAGTGAAGTAAGCCAGACACCAAGGAACATAGGCCCAATAGTCTCCCTCATTTGTCATAATCAGTAGAAACCTTGGGCTCTCCTCGCAGAGATTTAAAATAGAACAAAATCTAGAGACATTAGGCCAAATCTATATTGGAGAAAAGGATTGTATAACACTGGCATTACTCCTCATGAAACATAACGCGACTGATACACGACATTGTGCCTGGGCCCAGGACCACAGTGCACATATGACACAACAGGGCAAATAAGCCACACTCTGCAGTCTCTGGAGACATGGGTGCCAGTGGGAGGTGTGTGTCACTGATTCTCACAGTGTAGCCCTCTGTAGGGAATGTTGGTTGTGGGGGAGACTGGGCCTGTGTAGGGACATAGGAAGTATCTGTCATTTTCTTTTAATTTTACTGTGAACTTAAAACTACTCCAAAGTATTAAATTCTGAGCTGGGCACCAATGGCTCCTGCCTCTCATCCTAAACTACTCAGGAGCCTGAGATCTGAGGAGTCAAGATCAAAGCCAGCCCACGCAGAAAAGTCCATAAAACTCTTATCTCCTGTTAACCAGCAAAAACCCAGAAGTGAAGCTGTGGATCAAGTGGTAGCAGGCCAACTTGTGGGACCAACTGAGTGGCCCTGGCTGGGACAGGCAGGTAGGAGGAGGCTGGGTAGCCTTGCATTGAGTGGGTGAGGTGCGCCGAATACTGGATGGTAATGGAATAAGGTACTATGGAACTAGCACTGGAGAAATATTTAAACACCTTTATGCATCTCAGCTTATCTGTATCATTACTGTGCTCCCTACACAGCCTTAAGCAAAAATGCTAGTGGACATGCCAACACCCTGAGTTCAAGCTCCACTACCAGCATACGCATGTACGCATGCATGTGCACACACACACACACACACACACACACACACACACACACACACGTGAGATATCCCTCTGTACATGACCTTTATAATAACAATAAAAAATGTTTAAAAGCCAAATGAAAGCTCTAGCCCTGAGTTTAAGCCCTAGTACCAGAATGAAGTAGTAAGATAATCAAGCTCTTTGAATAAACTCAAACCATCTTTGTGGCCTGACAGTAGGCCCAAACTTCTTAAGCAACACAAAAGTAACAACCATTAAAAAAAGAAGGAATGGGGGTGGGTGGTGTGAAATGGGGACCAAGACATGAGAAAGGGTATCCATGTCTGTGAAGTAATGCACCTTCTATCTGGTGAATATAATGTAACCCTTCTATGAATTGTAATAAAAATAGAAAAAAAGAAAGAAAAAGACAACAATCATTCATTATATGGCTTTTGTTTCAATATCCTGGAGGTCCTTTCAATTAGCTTCACATTATATGGCCTTATGTATCAAGATTTTGCTCTATTGCAGATCTCTGCTAGTAGAGCCCAAGGTTTCTACTGATTATGACGAATGAGGGAAACCATTGAGCCTAAGTTCCTTTGAGTCTAGCTTACTTCACTTAATATGATTTTTTCTAAGTCTTTCCATCTGCATTTCTGAAACTCTAACACCATACAGTCATTTGCTTCCTTCTGAAACATATCCCTTGAAGGAAGATGTATATCTTCCTTGCGCTGATATACACTTTCATAAAATTTAAGTAATGACAACTTATTTTTCACAGAATTTCCTAACAATCAATGTCAAATGTCAAATGTAAGGCTGGATTTATTGGTCTAAAAGCATTCTGCTCTAGAAAACTAAAAATGGACAAAAGTAAAAAAAAAATACTCCTGTGATGCCAAAATGCCGTGTTGATATATTGACCAGTTTTCTGAAAACCACGGTATTTGACAACACAACAGTATTTATTTTATTTTTCACTTACATTTAAAGTAAGTAAACCTAGTGTCTACTCTCAAAATAGTCAAAGAATTATCATCCTAAAAGAACCCAGAACTTTATTGCAAATATCTTTTCTGAAATTTTCTAGTTATTATACATTTGGAAGTGAGTACATAGCATTTTCAAGGCAATTATACACACTAAATGGTATATAAAAATTAAGATTAAATAAACCTAACCCTACCTGTTGTTACTGTATGCATTTATTTGAAATAGGGAAGAAAGGGGGAAAAAGAAGATGACTTAGAGGGGGTTGGGGAGCAAAAGAGGGAGAAAAGCATGAGAAGAGGTATCAAAATTCAAAAAGTAATATACCCACTACCTGCCGGGCGTAACTGTAACCCCTCAATACATTACCCCACCCCAACCATTTTTTTTGACCATTTTTTTTTGTTTTTGCACCACCACTTCTCTTAAACAAGAAGTAACTCACATTTGAAAATTTTCAAACTTTGAACATTAAATAAGAAGTAACCTAAATAAAAAGTCATTCCTGGAAGTTCCTTTAAATAAGTTGGGTGCCGGTGGCTCAAGTTTGTAATCCTAGCTTCATGGTTTGAAGGTAGGAAAGTCTTTGAGATTCTTTTATTCCATTACTTGAAATAATTTTAATAATGGTCAATTTAACAAACACAGGTAATATTATATCCCATATGCCTATATATACTTTATATACTACATTATATTGAAAGCCAACCATTTTTTTTAAGTCTACCCCTAAGGCAAAGTAAAGCCCCACCAAAGTTCTAAATCCAATCACCAAACACTTAGTTCTTAATCCAAGTATCTTATATACATTACACACATTCTTTAAAGAAAACTTCTACCTAAAATAAAGCTCAGATACAGAAAAGCACACATAAGAGGTATTCGGCTTAATGCATTACACAAAGGCCAACTCCACTGGACCACAACTAGGTTAAAAAACAAACGGTGGAAAAACAAAAACACCCTGCCACTTCAGAAACAAGATAGCAATCACAGCCTTCTCCTTCCTAACCTATCTTTTAATGAAATAAGTTTCCTGCAGACTTTTTTTTCTTAATGTAGTCTTGCCACCCAAGTTTGCATTCCAAGACAGCAAATATTTAACTTATAAAGGCATAATTTCATTGAAATTGTATCTCTTAACAGACAGATGTATATTCCTAGACAGCAAATCTTAACAATGCTTTTCAAAATGCTTTACTAGGCTTCTTTCTTAACTGGACTAATAAGGGATGTCCACGGAACTGATTGACTAGATTAAGACCTAAATATATTTGTGTCGGTTTTTTTTTTTTTTTGCTAGGGCTTGAATTCACTTGGCTTTTTCACTCAAGCGTAGTGTTCTACCTTTTGAACCATGCCTCCACTTCTTGCTTTTACTGGTTAACTGGAGATAAGAGTCTGCTCAGAATTTCCTGCCTTGGCTGGCTTTGAACTCTGATCCTCAGGTTTCATCCTTCTGACTAGCTAGGACCAAAGGCTTAAACCACCAGTGCCCAACGTAAGAGCTAATTATATTTTTAAGGGAAAAAATTACTCATATAAAAAGTATGTATAACTTAAGATCCACGAAAATGAACCATGAATAAACAAGTTGGATTGGTAATAAGTATCTTATTCAGTCACTGCTTTTCTTTTAGTATATTTATTCTTTTACTACTACATATAATAAGATACAAATTCATTTATATAAACACTGATTTTTTTCCGTTTCAGGATTCCTGAACTAGACATTTTCCCCCAACAATGTATTAATATTATATATACTCTAACCATAAGACAAATTCCACCTATCCCAGGAAGACAGATAAAAGCTGTAATTTCACTTTCGGTCAAACAGAAAGGAGTCAATTTTGTGGTTTATGAAGGCAGCAAAACTAACTGGAAAATTAAAGCTATTATAACATTACGGTAGTTATAACTAAGTACATATTTTACGAGCCCTTTCATCTTTTATCCTTGAAACATGTATATGAACAGTCTTGTGTTTAAGATTGCGACCAAAAGCAATTGGTTGGAGTTTTATTTTTTTCTAAATTTAGGACCCTCTGTGTCCTCAACAAGCATATCAATTTTTCACTGAGGTTCAGCTAGTGTCTAAAAATTCTGCTAAAACTAAATGTTGATATGGCAGGGTTCGCACATAATTTTTTTTAAAAAATTGGCCTTGGTGAAATGTAACTTTGTCTCAAAGTATAATGTACGAATATATGTGAAGAACAGAAGAACCCTGGCTTCTAATTCAAGACATTCCTTTATTACCTATTCCATTCAAAATGTTTCCTGTCTGCTGTGTGCCAAGGCACTGTGTTGGTTGATATCCTAGATTTAATACGTATTTTCTCGCAAATGCAGTCACATGCACACATTTAGCAGTATTTTCCTAAGTGTGTAATTTAACTCTTAGGAAGTGAATGGTATAAACACTCTGAGCACAACCATGCACGTATATACGACCATGGCATACATTCTTGAAATTACCTATGACAACCTCCCCCCATCAGCAGACAAACTAAATGGCATGAATGTGCTAGCTTCAGTGCTACTAGAAGACTTTTCACTGAGCAACTTACAAGGTGACCAGACTGCACGTCATTCCATGACTGGTTAAATGAATTTTAGTAAATAACCCAGGCTGAACTGCCCCGCGTCCCACTCCACTCACAAAACAAAAACTAAAGCAATCCCTCCAAACCAGACACAATTTTCCAGGAGCTCCTTAAAACAACTCTGCCCAATAAAGCAAAAGCTGGAAGCAATTACCAAGAAGAAAACACACACACACACACACACACACACACACACACACACACACACACACACACACACACACTTTTAAAACAAACTTTCCTTGAGCGGATGTGGACCGAAACCGAATGCAAGGGGAGGCGGCAGAGCGGCCTGGTGCCGCACAAGTGGCCCCGGAAGGGTGGATCTCCCCACCCCTCAGGCAAAACAAAGGAAAACTTTACACAGGTTGTGGTTTTCTATCCAACCCAGGGCTGCCCGGAGCTCCCCCCGCCCCACCCCCGCTCGTCCCTGCGCCCAGGTCCTCCCAGCCCGGCTCAGCAGCCCCCTGAGCCCGGCGGCCAGCGGACCTCCATCCACTCTCCAGGGCAGAAAGGAGCCGCTCCCCGCGACCCCTCATCGGGCTTGGGGATCCGAATGAAGGTTCAACGCCCCCCCCACTCACACACACACATTTCCCACCCAACCTCCCTCCCCCACCAACACGCACACCTCGTCGGGGGCGGGGTGGGCACACGAAGCCCCAGAGGACGCGGGCAGGGACTGGGAAGCCCGGGGTGGGGCGGGGACCGCGGCCGCGGCGAGCAGGTAGCGCGGGCAGAAGACACAAGCCCGCCGGGCCGGGGGAGGGGAGAAGTTTCTCCCCAACTTCCCGAGTCCGCGGAGTCGCCTTCCCGGAGCAGGGCGCCTGGGCACAGCGCCGCTGGAGCGAGGTCGGCAGTCCCCGCCCGCGGGGCCAAGCGGGGTCCTTACCTGCCCTCCAGCTGCGCTCGCACGGGTCGCTGTGGCCTCGGCTCTGGACCGGATGGAGAGGCGGCGGCGGGCGGAGCAGATGCCCGCCGAGGCCCTCACGCTCTCCCCATCCACCCGGACCACCTCCTAGGCGTGGGGGCGCGAGGCGTGGGGCGCGGGGCGGCAGGCTGCAGCGAGGACTGCGGAGCAGGCCCTGGACGCCTGACTTCAGGAGGAGGGAATACTGCTCCCCCACCCAGGGAATCCCAAACCATGCCCCTTCCCCGGACCACGCCCCTTGCGACGTCCGCGGGGTCGGGGCGGGGGCGGCGCGGGGGCGGGGCGGGGTGGGGGTTGTGGCTACTTGTGCCTGGTGCCTGCTTAAGGGGACTCCTGTGGCAAAAAAACTGGAATTTTTACATTATCAGCATGGTCTGCTATTCATCAGGAACAAATTGACGATTGCAATATTCAGAGAAGTAACATAATGTCTATTAACATTTACTTAAGTGTTACAAAGCATTTGATGAATAAAGGTCTTCAAAGTATTGAAAGGGCATAGCACAGGTTAAACATGTTCATAGATACAGAAAATGCTCTTAGATTCTTTCACTATATCAATTGCTGTAAAACAAATAACATTCTGCAAGCAGTAATACATGAATGGATTAAAGTCTATTTTCCTAACATAAAGATTAAGATATAACATATCATATAATTTTAATAACCAAAGGAAATTCACTGACATAATGTAGCTTCCAAATTAATTCTTTGTTTATTTTTTGTTAGCTTCTCTGCAAACCTTTCTCAATTGTTTCCATTTAGGATTTTCTGTATTCTTTTTGTGTGCAGTTCTGGGGATTGAACCCAAGGCCTTGCAGTTTAGGTAATTATTTGTATTCCTTTCTTCCCTTACCATCTATATTCTGATGTTACTAGTAGGTCTTACAGTGCTATCTACTCATCCATCTTCACGTCTTTTACATATTACAACTTCATCAAAACTTCCCAGAATTTAGTAAATCCCAATCTAATTTAGTTGTGTCTCATGTGCCATGTCTATACCACCTTTGTCATGATTTTCATTTGCCTAACATGTCATCTAGTTTCAGACAACGGCTAAAAATGTAGCAGGATGCCTTCAACCAAGTGCTCCTGTAGTCATGGTTTCTACTAGGTTTCCCTGGAATATTAAAATGCCTCTTTGGAACAATGGGAATTATGTAGCATGTTGGATGGTATTCAGTCCTAGGAGTACACAGAGCATTTACCATCCCTTCTCTTTTCCTTGCTACAAAAGGCTTCCTGTACTGTTATCCAGATAATAGTACAGTTTGATCTGTCAAATCTCATCCTATTTCTGTTTCATAGAGTATCACTGTTTATACTTGGGACAATTAAATATACAAATAGAATTATTAACTCAAGTACTCCGTGCTTGAGAATATTCTGTTTGAGAGAACGGCTCACAGAGGTGAATACAGAGTATTTATACAATTTTTGTTTGAATATTTATATTTTACAAATTAAGTCACTACTGCAGGCTATCCTTGAGAGAAATACTGGTATACAGATACAAATATTACCCTTAACCAGTTCAGGCCCTGATACTGGTACCTTCATCACACACAGACACCCAATCCAACTTTCCCTAACTACCACATACATCATGTAAATGTTAATTGCCTATAAAGCTGAACAATGCCACATTAGAAAATTTAATTAGATATAGTTTAAGTGCTGCTTACCTGCTGCTTGATTAAAATATAATCGAGCGCATTTTTCCAATAATTTTTATTAGTTTATTTTCATACCCATCTACTGCTAAACCAGTTAACATGTGTTAAAGTACAGTCAGTCTAAATTATTACAGCAAAAGTAGTCTATAGGTGGAAAGGCTGAGATACAAATAATGGTTCTGGACAAAAATACATTGGCTGTATAGAGTTACTCAAAAAAATCCAAAACTAAACAAAACAACAGAATCAACCTGAACTCAAGTTAGAACAGTAATCTCCCAACGAGTGCTGTCAGCTGAAGAATAAACACAAGTGTTTGCTCACCATACCAATTTTCTAAGAGTTGTCTCTACCTTTCCACCCTGTGCTAACTCCTAGAAATATGGCAGAATGTCCCAAAGCTTCCTGTAGGTTCAGACAAAAAAAACCCCTGCTCTTTGAATATTGACAAACTGATCATTGTTTTCTTATTAAAAAGGACATACCATTAATGCTATGGATATGTTCATTAATTATAGCAATACTTGGTTATGAACTTTATGATATAATCCAAACATGGTGCAAATAGAAGTTTTCTTCAACAACTTTAGATTCACAGAAAATTTACGGAGATAGTGGGGTGTGCTATGGTGTGTCTTCTGCTTCTACTTCTCCTGTTAAAATCTTCCATTTTCACTATCAAAGAAACAATGGTTTAAAACTATGAGCCAAACTACACACTTGACGTAGGCTCCAGAGTTTTCCATTAATACTATTATTCTGAAATTAAATCATTTTAGGATACCACATTACATTTATTTCTGATGTCTTTCTTAGTACTTGGGTACTAGACACAGTTTGGACCCATATTCATCAGTTATTCTGTAGGCTTTCTTTTTTATTATTGTAATTGATAGAGGGTTACAGTTATATTTGTCAGATAGAAGGCACATTACTTCACACACATTGATACCCCTTCTCATGTTTTTGTCCCCATTTTCCTCCCTCCACTCCCTCCCCTCATCTTGTTTTTCCCTATCCCTTTCCTATTCTTCCAAATAAATGAACATGTGTACAATATACCAGATAACAAGATAAGATACTTTTACAATATGAGAATAACAAAGGGATAACAAAAGAGATGAGAAATAATGTACATTAAGAAAAACATTCACTCATTATATAGCTCTTGTTTCCATATCCTGGAGGTCCTTTCATTTAGCCTCATCCTATATAGTTTTATGTATCTAGGTTTTGAGCTATTATAATCCTCTGCTAGGAGAGTCCAAGTTATGTACTAATTATTACAAATAAGGAAAACCATTGAGCCTATATTCCTTTGGGTCTGGCTTACTTCACTTAATATGATTTTTTCCAAGTCTTTCCATTTCCTTACAAATGGGGCAATGTTATTCTTTCTGACAGTAGCATAGCGTTCCATTGTGTATAAATAGCACATCTTCTTGATTCATTCATCTACTGAGGGGCATCTGGGTTGGTTCCATATCTTTGCTATGGGAAATAGTGCTGCAATGAACATTGTGCTGTTGAGTTTAGTATGTCCTTGTATTTGGACGATTGGGTAAATGCTAAGTAGTGGAATTGCTGGGTCATAGGGGAGCTCTATGTTTAGTCTTTTGAGGAACCGTGTAGGCTATCTTTCAATGTGGGTTTCTCACATGAGGTTTTCTCATGATGAGATTGAGATTACATGCTTGCAAAAACATTCCAGAAGTGGCCCTCCCTACCCAGAGCAATATGCCTCTGGAGACATTGATGTTTGTATGTCTTTTTAGTGTTGTTCTTTGCCTTGGTAACTTATATTTCTCTACTGTAAAAATAACTGTTTTCACTCTGTGGTTGCTAAAATCCCAGATGTGGGGGTTAAGATAATGCAGATATACTTTTCCTCCTAAAACTTTTCCCTACAACTTTTAGCATTCATCTGTAGATCTTGGTTGTTTTGAACATACTTTTCTGCAAACCAAAATGTGCCCATGAAACATGTCTTTAAAAACCTGATTTCCACAATCTTCAGATACACTGCACTTTCTTTCATCTATTTTTTTCTGGGACAATACAAACAACTGTTGGGGAATTTATTGTAACAAGATTTTTCAGGTTGCTATAGAAACCACAGTAATATGGAAGATTAATAACACTTTAAATTCTGCACAATGTAGGAGGAACTTAATAGATTCTTTTACTTTTTAATCTATTTGGCTTTCTATATGGAAAAATCATAAATCATTTCCCCTGGTTGATACCTAAAGTGAAGCCAAATATTGCTACCTTATATTACTCATGATTAATTTTATATTTTCAAGTTTATTATTTTCTAATCATTTCTTTCTCCTGATGATAAATATTTGCTATACCAAATTATTAAATATTTACTAAGCCTCAAGTCACAAATCAATATTTTATTATTACATGCACATCTTGTAACTAAATATGTGCAATCAATAGTAAGAAATTGGAGTGAGATTTGTTGTATAGGAAAGCTTGCTGCTCTGGGGAAAGGCTTTAGTATTGCACTGACATGGTACATTTTAAGCACAAAAATAAAGAACTAATTGTTGGAATAGAACCTTGCTATTTTAGCAGTGTGTATACAATGTCATGAATCATAATGTCTTACTTATAGAAGTATCTACTATCCATAAATATTTTCCAGGATTTTGATAAACTAAGAGAATTCAAGTTTTAAGAATGAATGCATGATAGTTAGAGATAAAGAAAGAAATTTGAAGAACAGATTTCTTTTGTTTGAAGAATATAAATGAGGAAATGTGGCTGAGAAGGTTAAATTTATCTATGTTATTTCCTATTACCAATTTTCTTTGTTTTGATATTTCGAAACAGACTCCTAATGTAGCCCAGGAAGGTCTTGAACTCAGGATCTTCCTCCTTTAGCCTCCCAAGTGCTGGGAATATAAGCATGCACCTCTATACCTTGTACCAAACACATTTTGAATTATAATTAATTGAAAATAATATAAAGCCAGTGATACTGAATTTACACTTTCATATAAAGCCAATTAGACAATGATAACATGCTTAAATTATCCGTCCATGTGGAAATGAATACAAAATACTATGAGCTCTTTATGCAGAATACAAAGAAAAGATCATCTTCAGAAGTGTCCTAAAAGATATTTAACATTAAGTAGAATGAGAATTACTATTGCATATGTGAAATGCTTAAACTGATTTAAGGATATTTATTTTGTAGAATATTCAGATACAGAAAAAGTATTTTATAGAAAAAATGGGTGCACCTATTTCAGATAGGAACCTATCAGCCCATCTACCCACTGATTAAACACTTTACACGTAGCTGGATCTAACTTGGATAATTGAATAAAATTGCAAATGAGACATAGGTTCCGTTTCCTCCCATTTCAAGAAATGTTCTACTAGAAAAAAAAACAGCACAGTGTGGAATGGAACAGAAGCCTGATAGGTGACAGAAATGAGGGATAAAACCATTCAGACAAGAAAAGGCACCTTTGGTGATCTTTGGTGATGGTGTCAGGAAAGAGAAAGGTAGAATAAAGTAAGGGTGATTTCTTCTTTTTAGACAATTGCGGCCTAATTAACAACAAAATGAGGCTTCACCAACATGGCAACAATGAAGAACTGCTAAGTACAATTTGCATGCCTGTAGCAGGGATTAGATATGGAGGATGGTAAGGGGAAGTACTGTAGAGGATAGGTAGACGGCAAACCAACGAGTATCAGGAACTCTTATACAGGAACACATGAATTAAATAGCGTTCCATAGCTCCGATGAAGTTTTAATAAGTAGAAAATGTAAAGGAAGTTAATAGAAGTCAGGGAGGCAAGCTTGGAGACTAAGGTAAAGAGGAATGCTAGGTCTGTTACAGCAATAATGGAATGGAGATGAGGACGGACATTTGAGAGGGCTTGGGAGCAGAAATAGGAACACATTGTGAACTCATAGCCATTTCAAAGGGAATAAGGTGATCTTAGGTTGGGTGCCTCTGGAGCCTTCTCAATGAAAACAAAGACGGGCATATTTGAAGGGAAGATAATAGCTTCAGCGGCAGATATTCTTAACAGTAAGAGAATAAAACATACTCATAGACAAAAGAATTGCAATAAATCATCAATCACATAAACCACAAATACGAGGAATTCAACAAATTTTCAAACTGATTGGCATTGCTCTTCAATTTTAAAAGATGTTCAAGTATTTTGGGCTACCAGTCAATTACAGAAACACTGACAGATTTGAAGTGTGTGATGTCATTTGTTGTGCTAGACTACTACTGTTTGGAAAACAGCATAAATTTGTGCTTTTTCTAGAAAGCAACTAGAGGTGGTTTGTCTGCATAAATAAGCAGCATAATTTGGAAAAAAAGATTTCAGCATTTGCACTTGGCCAGTGAAATGATAACAAACTAGAAGATTCCTTTAAAACAAGATGAAACTATGTTAACTTAAGCTATTACTATGCAGTGTAAATAAGGTGATATTTTCCATCATCTCAAAATTCCATCAATGGTAGAGTTTATGTATATGAGCATCCAGGAGAACTTGAGGTCAATCCACAGGAGATGCAGAAAGGATAATTGAACCATGAATTACTTTATCATCATTGTTAGATAAGCACATTACTCTTTAATAAACCTGAACTTTAGTAACTATTAACAACAAAAATCAAATGGAGGAATGTTAGCTAAGAAGATATGTAAATATTAATCTGTACTGTGGCTAGCTCTATGAAGACTCTGCTCAGACTGAGTTACTCAAACTTAAGATATAATCAAGAAGACAAAATATGCACTAAAGCAAAGTAATGAGAGAATGGTCCCTAAGAAGAAAATAGTATAAGTATAGGCCTTAATGTAGACTATTGGGATTGACTCTCAGTTTCACTCTTGTGTAACTTTAATAATGTAATTATACCTGGTGAGCCCCTATTTTTCTCATCTATACAATGTGATGTTCTGTCTACTTCCCAAGTTGCTATGAAAATTACAGACAAAAAGATATGGACTGTGATAATGTGTTACTATGTGCCTTATGCATAGTAACCATTAAATATTTTCTCTAGCATAATTATTATTGTACTAATTAAAGAGAAAAATGATGATGATATGCAAAAAGCTCTCAAAAAACACAGAAAATTGTGCCTGAATCTGATGGGTTCTGTGTTGAATCTTGGAAAACCACATAAGCTTTGTGAGGTGAAAAGAAAACAGAAGCTATTTACAAGTCCCTGGTTCATTAATTATTCACTAATATATTTTAATACTACATGTGAAAACATTGAATCATTGCTTGAGATCAGGTACTAACGGTCATGACATATTACATAGGCTTGATTCAGTAAATAACGCTTCATTTTAGAAAACCTTGAGACATGAATGAATGTGTGATCATTCATGAGTAATTGATATTTCGTCTAGAATTTAACTAGGGCATGTTTGGAAGACCGTGAAGCAAGTCAGATGTAATATTTTAAGTTGAATACACTAATGTCTGATTCTGGCTTTCCTGTTCCCTAACATTGTAACTCTTTTGTCAATTAGAGAGTTTTCTGTTAAAAAGTCTACCATTTTGATGAAATTTACTGGCCTAATTCAGTCACACAGACAATTGATTTACTTAATTGAATTCGTTTGGAGAACTTTCACTGAATTAATTGATTTTTTTAAACCTCACCTTGCTAACACCAGAGTACTTGAATGTAGTTTTCGAGCCCGTAAAAAAAGAGACTACTGTTCCCCTTACATCTTATAATCATCTCAGGTCATGTATATTTTCATGGAAATCAGTCCAAACTTAAGACAAAAATGGGTATTCCTTTTCACAGGGAAATATTTGGGAAAAGTTTCCTTCCCTACTCTTTCTATTCCCATGTGTATGTCCACTCTTTCTTTCAGTTGAAGTATATCATGAAAGAAATATTATTAGCAAACTTTTACATTGAACAAATAGCCTATAACATGTGAAAAATACATTGGAAACAGCTGATAGGAAGAGGAAATATTTTAAAAATGATCATGGTAAAATTTTATTTGTACTTTTTATTCTCCCACCTTATCTAGCACCCAAAATACAATTTTTAAAGATGTCAATTGAGAAAAGGTCAGAGATATTATCAGGATAATTTGCTTCCATTCCCTGAAATGCTGATGGCATTTATTTAGAGCATTCCACTTTCTTTTCTACCCAATGAGTCTAATTTAACCATTCTCAGCTCTGCATGTGGTGTTTTGTTTGGTGGAACACATTTGTTGAGCATGTTCACCAACACATTCTGATCAAGTATTGTTTAGATTAATACAGCACAAATGCATACACCTGCATCACAATTTTCATTCTATTTCACTTGAAAAGTGTTCTTCCTTGCAAAATATAGATGAGTTTCATGGTTGACAATGATGATCTTTACAAAGGATTTTATTAGTCTAAATGACAACCTTGTAATAATGAGGCACACACAGCTCTAATACCAACGGCAAAAGTCATAAGGTGATGCTTTGGGGGGCTAGGACATGTTCATTTTCCATATTTCAACTAGAAGCAACTCTTACAATTTTTTTTAGCCATCCACACCAATGACCAAAGTTGGCAAATGTATTTTTTTAGCTTTTATTATTAAGGAGTTGTACAATGAGATTGTAATTCCATGTCAGATTATGAATAATATATATCTGGCTCAGTGGCACTAATTCCTTCATTCTCTTCCATTTTCTCAGATCTACCCTTATTCTCAGGCTACATAACTCAATTCCACAGAATATGTATTGGATATGATTAAAACCTTTTTTCACCTGCTTTCTCTCTATTATGTGGCTCCCCATTATTGAACTTCCCCCACAAAAAAGTTTCTGCTTCCTGGTATTCATTTTGTGCAGCAGTTTCTTCATAGGAGTCATACCTTTGGATTTCTCTCCTAACTATACCATCCTTCAGCCAGTTTGCTTATATCTACATGCATAAACATCAAAGTGCGTTTTTTAAATTCTAGCTCTCACTACCAGGTAAGTCAAGAGAGAAAACATGTGAGTCTCTCTGAATCTGGCTTTAAAAAATCAATTTGTTTTCAATTTCTTAGCATCTTTTAAATTTGGATCTTCATGACAGTAATTATACAGCTCTAGTCACAGAAGTCCATCATGATATTGAACTCAGGGCTGGGCACAGTCCTTGAACAGTTTTTGCTAAAGGCTAGTACCCTACCACTACGAGCCACATCAGCCTTCCCACATATCTTTTATATCACATAGGATCATATAACAATGTGGAGACATTTTTAAGTGATACTAAATAGGCAATACTCTTCCGTTTTCCAATTTAGCACCAATATGAATCATCAGATGAATAGGGCCATTGGGAGAGAGGAAAGCCAAGGGAAGAGTAAATGTGCAAGTGTAAAGTAAGATGAATGAAAATTAGAAGTCACAAAGTTATAAAGAAACGATGTGCTAGATAATCAGTATAGCTGCAGATGATAACTGGTCTTGAGCTTTGGTAGACCTCTCCCTAGGAAGACTTCCAGAGAGAAGCTTAGATTGTTTCTCACTTGGATGGTCAGGATTAAGCCAGGAGATAACCAGGCTATATAGAATTAAAAATTAAAAAGAAGTATTTTTTTGTTGAGAATATAGAATAAGGAAGGAAGAAAGCTAAATTCAATATTTAAGAAAATCAAAATAAATAATAAATAAAAATGATATAATCAATATGAATAAAATAATAAATGATAAACAAACAAAATATAAAGTGTTTTGCCTCTCCCCAAATTAAGGTTTTAGTGTGGTTTTATGTCATGAGTGATTACAAACTTCCTTCATACAAAGTCTACATACTGCAATCAGTTAGAATACTTATTATTGATGATTAAAACTAATGGCAGTAAGCCATGGAGTTTTCTCCTCTGTACTTTCACAGTCTTCATAAAATTCTAAAAGGTAAAGGAAATTATCTTCGTTTTACTGTTTAAGGAAATATATATGAAAAAATGAATCTCATAAAGTTGAAGTAATTTCCCTGCATTTCAAGGTTGAAAATGATAGAATTTGGGGCTGGGAGTTTGGCCTACTGGTAGAGTGCTTGCCTAGCATGCACGAACACCAGGGTTCGATTCTTCAATACCACATACATAGAAAAAAAAAGCTAGAAATGGTGCTGAGGCTCAAGTGGTAGAGCTCTAGCCTTGAGAAAGTCCAAGGACAGTGCTCAGGCCCTGAGCTCAAGCCCAGGACTGGCCAAAAAAAAAAAAAAAGAAAATGATAGAATTCTACTCTTTAGGTTATATTATTTCTACAGGTCACCTTAGGATCACAATGACTTTCTTTTTAAACTTAAGTTTAAGAAAATTTAACTTGAAACAGGACATTAAGCACCTAATTATAGTGCCTCTAATGACTACATACAGTTCTGAATTACATACATACTTAAACATTTTATTTATTTATTTATTTAGGCCAGTCTTGGGCTCGAGCTCAGGGCCTTACCACTGCCCTTGGACTTTCTCAAGGCTAGAGCTCTATCTTCTCACTATTTATTCTATGTATGTGGTACCAAGGAATCGAACCCAGGTCTTTGTGCCTGCTAGGCAAGCACTCTCCTACTAGGCCAAACTCCTGGCCCATACTTAAACATTTTTAAATTACATGATTTTTTTTCTCAAATTCATTAGCCACACCACACACTAAAGCATTTTAAGGGGGTAGGAAAGTTGCATTTGTATTGAATATTTTAAAAAGAACGAAATGGGAACCAAGACATATGAAAGGTTATCAATGTATGGGAATTAATGCCCCATCTATCTGGCAAATATAATGTAACCCTTCTATTAATTACAATAATAAATATATGAAAAAAATAAAAAGAACTAAACAACAACAAGGTAAGATATTTTGGAGTCAAAAATAATGTAGACTGGGCCGGGAGTTTGGCCTAGTACTAGAGTGCTGGCCTAGCATGCATGAAGACCGGGCTTCGATTCCTCAGTACCACATACATAGAAAAAGCCAGCATAGTGAAGTGGCTCAAGTGGTAGAATTCTAGCCTTGAGAAAGGCCAAGGAGAGTACTCAGGCCTGAGTTCAAGCCCCAGGACTGACAATAAAAGAAAAATAATAGCGTATATAGAATAGCACTCAAGGTAATATTCACCCTCAAAGAGACAGACATCTTATAGAGAAGAAATTAGCACAGCTTTATCAAAATAGTTTGTGATAGAGTATGGAATTTGCCTTTTGGGGGATGAATTTAGTTAAAGCTACTTTAAAAGAGTAGATGAAGCAAGCAATGGGAAGAAAAAGTATACTCTGTTAAGATTCAATTTATGCTATTCAATTCTACAATGGCCCAGCAGCAATTATAGCCAAATGATTATCAGCTGTGGCCTAGTAGCTCACTGAGACCTGCCTGAGGATGAAGGAGGTTACTTCACTTGAGAATACTTTATTTTCAAATAAGTACCTACAAACATCCACTCTGTCTTTACATGAAGTGAGCCCAAGAATACCCTTATTTCTCTATGACTGTGTATTGTAACCCCAAAGAAGTTATTCATGAGCTTACATCTAAGACATTAAAACCAGAGAAGCTGGTCTCTCAAGGAAATAAGTTTGTACATGATTTGCCTTTATACACAAATCTATTTGATTCTCTACTTTTTTATCAAAATGTCTCATGTCTATAAAGTACAGATTACTTGCATTAGAGACAAGATTAAGTACAAATAGAATGATGATCACTTTAAAAAAAATTGATACTAAACACAAGAACTTGTCTATTCTCATTATCTTGTTTTGCCAGTCAGTCTAAACATTGAGCTAAACAATGTGTTCTACTTGGAAGTCAAGCAAAAGTGAACTGAGATATAGTTATGCCAGTGTACAATTAAAGATCACTCTACAGAATCAAGCCATGAAAGACAGGCTTATGAATAAGTATCTATTCTTTGGTCAGGCATAGAACATCATTCTATGTACTAAATGCATTTTAGTAAATATTAGTAAGACAATAATGTATTGAGCCCAAATGTATAAATTCCAGTCTAAAATCAATATTCTCATATTAATCACTTCCAGTCTGTTGGATGTTGGATAAATTTTACTGTGGTTAGTAGTTTCCTACCTTAAAGTTTAAGCCCCCAAATCTTGAAGTACAAGGGAAAAAGGGAAGTTTGTTTTGATAAACTACTTAATAGTAATAAGTGCATTTGGCAGCCATGACACTTCTATCACTAATAACAGCAAGTGACTTAATGTTAAGTCAATGACTTTTATAGGAATTTGAATTACTAGATGTGGTCACTGTTACATTACAGCTGGAAATCAGCATGGAAATTGCAACTGTGTCCCGATAAATGTTAGCTGAGTAATAATCTAACTAAAATACAAAGCCCTGAGTTCAAATCTCAGTATAGCCAAAGGGGAAAATGGGGGAGAATGAAGAAAGTGAAAAGCATTTGTAAAATAAAAATAAAGCATGTAGGCATGTTGAGTCTGCATTCTTGAACTGCACTGCTTTCCCATGGTGAATTCAAGGGAGTTGACATTCTCTGATTTACAAACTTTACCACACTTAACATTATACATCAAATCTCCTTACCTCATCTACATTATCTGTAGGGTCTTTGATTCACAGAACCTTTCTTTATATTACTAACCATTTATGTCTTTTTCTAAAATAATATTTAACTGGTTTCTTTAGGGGTTGGTTCAACAGAATCAAACTATATTATAGTAATTTATGAAACAGGTAGATACAAAGGTGGAGAAGAGCAAGCATTTCAAACAGACAGCTCTGAGAAAAACACAGGTTGACCCTGACCCACTTTAACATTCTGTGATGTCTCAGTCCATTTATTTCTATTACAAGAGCCATACCTGAAATAAAAATGCTTAGATTAAATAAAATCCTATTAACAAATTATTCTTTTAAAGCTATACAGCCTCTTGGCAGGCGATAGCCAAGACAAATCAAAAGCAAACAGGCAACATTAAAGATAAGGTCCTTTTTACACCAAGTGGAGTTAGAACATTTCAGGATGCTCATGTAAATTCCAGTAATACATTCATGTTCACATAGGTTCCCTGAAGATGTAATGCTTTGTTGGTCAAGTTCCACTGTTCTAAATTACAGCATTACAGCATGCAAGTACTTAAAATCTGTAAGCAGAAATTATAGCACATCTTCCTCACATTTCTCAAGCCATTCTAGCAGGAGTTTCTTTGGTAGAAATTAACATTACAATATATATTTGGAAAAAGAATCATGTCTCTGCAACATATTATCACATAACTCAGAAAAAAAGAGAATAAAACCTATCTCACTTGTTCCCAGTCCTCTGTCCTTCTGCAAAATATGGCTGTTATCTTCTTTAATAAATGGAAACAATATTTTAAAAAAGTAATCTGTAAAATGTTACATAAAAACACATTAAAAGGACACATAAAAGTCAACATCCAACAAGTCCATACTCTCGAATGCAATTTCTTAGAAAGCACTTACTACACCCTCCATATCCCTCTTCCCTCCCCAGGGAGAAGATAATAGACTTATTGGTCACTGGTAGGGGCTGGCACTAAGTTGGTGAAACAAAGACTTTCTCTCTCTCGAGATGTATTGGAATGATGGGTTGATTAGGTCATGGCCTCTTCAGTACTATGCATCTAAATGAGAATTAATATTTGCAGATTTTGTTGAGTTTGGTAAAATTGAAACTCTGTATTCAACCTTTCTACTGGTCCTTTTTTTAGTCCGGGTTAAAATGAGAATGCAAGACTTTCCACAACTCCATCATTAGGTCATTGGTATGTGCCTTCTCCATTCCTTCTATTCAGAATCATTATGTTGTTAGCATTGTGTAGGATGAGAAAATAACTTTCTTCAGAATTGCTTTTGGTTTCTTTTTTCTTCTAACAAGGCAGCTACTAAAATCCAGTAAAAATGGAAACTAGGACCAAGTTGTTAGAAACTCAGTAGAATAATTTAGTGATGGGATTACTAACACTTCATTTTGCTGGACTAGTCTAGAGAATTGTATTTTTTCAGCTTATATCAGTTTCAAGAAGAAACATTAGATAAGAATCTCTATGACATGTAATTACTTCCTTCTTTCACTTAGAAAGCTCTCTAAACATAATATTATCTGTTGAATCCCCTTAATTAATGATTTAGGGCTCATCTTTGTGAGCATCCATTACTGCACAATGTGGCTATATAGTTCTATGCCCGCATTATTTTTCTCTTGTTTTGCAATGTCAGCTGTCATTTCTGCTGTCACTGTGTCTCTACTAGGCTTTACTTCTTTACTGTTTCTAATCTGTTGTGGTCTGGGAAACTAGATAACCAAGTCAATTAGAATGCCATGCTAATGGAATCAGTAAGGTTCAGAGTGGGAGCTGATAATTTAAACACCTGACTTATATGTGGAGTGTTTTTTTTTTAATTTTGAAAGTTATTTGGGATAAGTAGAATCTATTTTTGTAGAAAAATAAATAAATAAATAAATAAACCAACTTTGGAATTAAGACAGTGGAAATGGCTATTTGAATGGGTCAAACATATCAGTATTTAGTATTAAAATATTTCTCTACAGAAGTCTCAGTTTTAAAAAGATAAGCAAAACCAGGTTTGAGGTAGCTCACGCCTGTAATCGTAGCTATTCAGGTGGCTGAGATCTGAGGATCAAAGTTCAAAGCCAGCCTGGGCACAAAAGAACCTGAGACTCTTATCTCCAATTAACCTCTAGAAAATGGGGGTGAGTGGGGCTTGGCTCAAGAGTTGGGTGGTGGCCTTGAGCTGAAGAGCCAGAATTATTTGGCTTACCCTTTTAGAATTTTTTTTTAATTTTTGTTTATTTTTGTGGGTTTTTGTTTTTACTGTGTTGATTTTTACTACTATATGGTCACTTTCATTTTGAAGATCCTAGGTAGGAAAGAAGGAAACACTTTACATTTCTATGGTCTTGAAAAGTGCCTAGAGGAGAGTCTAAAGTAGAAAAATGAGTTATATGCAAGACTTTTATCTATAAAACAATTATTTTGAAAGAAGGGAATAAAAGGATAGCAATTAAAAAATCTAAACCCTTTTATCAACTCATATTCCAAAGAACAAACTGCAAACAGAATGCTGTGAGGTGAACATGTCGCTTTTACATCAAGATTTAGGTCATATCTAAGTTTCTAACTTGCACAATTAGCTTTCTTGCACAATTAGCAAGTATCTGTACCTAGCCTGAAATGCAAAGCATAATGTAAAGCATGAGCATTATAAAATGGAACATTCCAAAATATAAAAGTATTCATAGAAGTGTCTATGGTATGAGTGATATAGCCCCAAAACATATGTCAGTTGGTACTTTTTATGTATTGAGTTTAAAAAAATACCCAGGGATAACACAACAGATTGATTTCCCAATGTATTTTATTATCAGGCCACCAAAGCCTTGGACCAAAGATGATGTAAGTTAGGAAAAGGAAAATATTTTTTACATCTCTGGACTTCTTTCTTTGCTTAGAAATATCATGAGCAATTATCTTCATAGTGTCATACTGAGTAGGCGGGGATGGGACTACAATGTATATCAAATAACTACCACTGATACCAAATACTCATGGCTCATTCCTGTAATCCTAGCTACTATGGAGGCTGATTTTAAGAATCATTATTTGAAGCCAGCCAGGGCAGAGAAAGCCAAGAGATTCCTATCACCAATTAATGAGCAAAAAGCCAGAAGCCAAAGTATAGCAGAAGGTTGCCAGCCTCAAGGGAAAAAGCCAAGTGAGAGTGCAGGGCTTTGAATTCAGACTTCCATACCAGCATGTGCATAGATCTGAATACGCATTTGAAAACTGTATTTCAGACGGGAGTATGAAGTCTTAAAATTCAGTACATATCCTACAAGTTAATGAAATTGAGGGACAGGGTAGCCTTGGGAGAGATAGGAAGAATGATAAAAGGGGTGGAGTTGGTTCAAAGCCATTGTATCCATAAACTGCTTCGTAGAATGACAACTTCTTTGCAAAGCCACTTAAACATAATAAAAATAAGATTCGGAAAAGAAAATCATAATTTGTTATTTAAATGGACAGTACTGGTATGGTTGCTTGATTCTGTAATCTTGGCTAATAGGGAGGCTGAGTCACAAGGATTACAAATTTGAGGCTAAGCTAAGCAACTTAATTGGACTTTGTCTCAAAAAGCAAGTACAAAAATAGTTGTGAATATGAACTCCACAACATTTGCCTGGAATGCAGGAGGAGATCCTAACTTTAATTCTAATTACTAAAGAAAAAGAACGTTACAGATCAAACTTAAAATGTTAATATTTTCACTGGTTATTTCATGTATGAACATGAATATTAACCACCTTGTTCTCCATTCTTTGCCCTCTGATCACACAGACCACTTACCTATGGTGATTCCAAAGACCCATCTGAAATATCTGTTCTCTTATTGGACACAACAGATTATGTGATGGATTAAGCTGGGTTGGAAAATTTACAATACCATCTCAATAACTTCACGGTTCTGCGAAGACACTTTTCTAAAGGCATTTTCTTTTAATACTTCAAAAGTCAATAACTACATTTCAGATGGAGGCAGGAAAGGAATCTCTAATAGCGGTGCTATCTTTGTAGGTAGATGTATAGAGAGAGATTTATAAATGCAAAGATGAAAGGGAAGCCCGGCCTTGCTTAATTCACACCCTCAGTAATCTTTAGGTGTAAAGATTTTCAACTCAAGAGTAAATAAAGAAAGGAGTGAAATGTTGGATTTGAGGAAGAGGGGCTCAGGAGCACAGAACTAGTTTCAATACTCTCATGCCATGTAAATGGAAATGCTTTTTCTCAAAATCAGATTTATAGGCTCACCCACCATGACAGGTTCACAGTGACCTGTTATCCCATAAAATATTTTGTTAGCCATCCAAATACACAGGAGCTTTTTTTAAAAAAAAAATATTAGGTTTGAAGAAAATGAAAGATTGTTGAAGTCTTCATTTTAGTTCTTTAGTAAGGTCTAAAAAGGGCTGGAAGTTTTGGCCAGTGCTAGAATGATTGCCTAGCCTGCACCAAAACCTCAGTTTAATTCCTCAGTACCACATATACAGAAAAAGCCAGAAAGTGGTAGAGCATTAGTCTTGAGAGAGCCCAAGGACAGCACTCAGGCCCTGAGTTCGAGTCCCGGGACTGGCAAAAAGAAAGTATAAATAATAAGGTCTAAATATAAGCCACCCCCCCAACCTTCTATGTACGGAGCAATATAAAGGAACAAAGCAGTGTTATTCCAAGATGGCATTGTGAAAATGTGTGATACTTCTTTTCTCTCTTTTTTCATGATCAGGATTGCATCAGTCAGTTCATTGGTTCTCTTTACGACACTGGTCATGTTTTGAAAGTATGTCTCATCCTCATCTTCTGATTGTTCTATTTTATTGTTAATCTGTGATACACAACACAACACGCTAGGAGTTGTATATGTTCACAGCAATATAATGCACTGTTTTTAACTTGTTCTGGATTTATCTTTTCAAGGTCAAAGCATTCCAATCTGCCTAAGAAACTACTTGGTGGAGATCATTTTTTCATAAATTCCATATCTTCTTAATTCCCATGCATGTTTAAAATTCTAATCAGAATGTGAAAAGCCACATTTAAAAGCGATAAAATGGAGAGAAGCAAAAGCTTTCATCTGCCACTATGTCGTTCCTATTTATTTTATGACACATTAACAAAAAGCCTATTTTCCCCATCTCATCAAATGTGTCAGCAATAATGACCTGATATTAAGAATTAAGGGGAGGGTTTTTTTTTGTTTGTTTGTTTCCTTTTCTCTGTTCCTTCTATATTCTTTGGGTACTGTGAGTTACTCTACTGGGGCAGTACTTAGACAAATACTCTCATCCCTTCTCATCAGTCAGCTCTTTCATGTTAGTACAACTTGAAAGTACCATGATCAATCATTGTTTCTTCAGCTGCCAGCCAAAATGTTCATTTTGTGAATACTGAACCAGCATTCCAATCAAGGACAAGAGAGAAGTCTCATAGTTAATTTTAAATGCTCAATCTGGAAGAGATAAAACTCTGTAAAGGGGTTTCATAAGTGGGAAATGTTAAGTCATCTGTGTCTCTGCTACTAGTATTGAAACATTGAAAAGGAAAATAACAAACAAGGTAAGGGAAATAAACATTAGCTTGCTGCATGTCCTGAAAGCAATAGCTCCCACAGACTATGTTGTAGGCTACGTGAACGGCTTTTTTCATCACAGGAAAATGCACATTTAAAAGGCAATCCAGCTGGGCACTGGTGGTTCATGCCTGTAATGCTAGTTATTTGCTAATTATTCAGGAGTCTGACATCTGAGGATTGCAGTTGAAGTCTGCCCAAGCAGGAAAGTCCAGGAGACTCCTATCACCAATTAACCACCAAAAATTCAAAAATGTGGTTCAAGCGGTAGAGCACAAGCCTTGAGCAATAAGCCCCTGGGACAGCACCTAATCCATGAGTTCAGGACCAGCACAAAAACAAAAACAAACATTAAAACAACAAAAATCCATCCAAAAGAGTAAAAACATCTGAATAAGGAATAGATAAAGCCCCGAGGAATAAAGTTAAAGTAAGAAAACACTGAATGAGGATATGGTAAAGAGCAAATACCTGGTAATAAAAAAAAATCTACCTAAACTAATTCTACCTAACCAATTACATAGGAGGTATCAAGATTAGAGCTGGCAAAATATAGCCATATCTGGCATTGAGAGTTGGGTATTAACTAGCCTGTTTTGGCTGCCTCCTTGCTTCTTCTAGGTTCTCTTCAGGATACAATCATGTCCCTTCTGCTCATTGTGGGGGGACTGTTGCATTTCTTCCTATCTACAGTTGGTACAAAGGGAAAAATAAATCAGCAAATAAGCAAGCACATGACTACAAACAGAACATCATAATGGTTTGTGCTCCAGAAATACATGCTGAGTAAATGAACTGTGATATTTCTACAACTTAAAAAAATAGTTCTACTACCATTAACTACCAAAGGAAAATATGGAAAAGAAAAAAGACAGTAAGTAGGATCAAATTTTTGCATTATTAACTCAACCTGATATAGTTTGCTTATTTCTAAAAGTGCAGATATAATAGTAACTTAAAAGTGTATTTCATGGGCCGGGAGTTTGGCCTAGTGGTTAAAGTGCTTGCCTAGCATGAGCGAAGACCTGGGTTCGATTCCTTGGTACCACATACATACAAAAAAGCTGGAAGTGGTGCTGAGGCTCAAGTGGTAGAGCTCTAGCCTTGAGAAAGGCCAAGGACAGTGCTCAGGCCCTGAGCTCAAGCCCAGGACTGGCAAAAAAAAAAAAAAAGTGTATTTCATGGCATTGCATTTTAGACTTTGAGGAATAAAAATAAAAGTGTGTATTGAGTAAAGATTTTATAGTACTTTTAAGTAGGAGACATCAGGTATAAACATATAAATGGCTACATAAATACAATGACACTCCTAATATTCATATAGTTGACTAAGAAAAACAAAAGATATTAGGAATTTGAAAGGGGACTGGATTTCCTAACTTTGTCTCCTACATTTACATGTTGTGTCAGCTAGGTTAGTTATTTTACTTCTTTGAGTCGTTTTTCTCTTTCATTGGAAAAGTTAATATACAATTGGAACTAACTGGGTGAACCTCTACATTAACTGCCACAGATAAGACATTTGATATAAACAACAAAAATTCTTGAAATTATTTGTTTTTGTGGTCTTTCACAATCTTCTCAGTCTGTTTACTGAAGTAATTCATTCTAAGTCTTAGAGCAGTCTGGTTAAAACAGAAAAGTCAGGATGGTTAATTTTTCTCTAATCTTTAGAATTTAGAGTCAGAATCTATGAAGTTTCATTTTATGTGGTTAAGTTCAAGCTGAGAAAAAGCCCACCAAACCAATTTCATCAAAGAAACAGCAGATTTGATTAGAAGAAAATGTAGGTTACATGCTTTGTCTTACTGACTTTGTGGTTGAATGAAAGAATTCCTTATCCTCAATCTTCATCTATAATCCTAGAAATTTTCCACAGAACAGAAACAATCATCAAAGGGCAAATAAGAACTTGTATTTCTCCATTTAGTAATTCAATCTTTAAAAATTAATTGCTGTATATTTCCCTATTAGGAAATTTAAATCCTGGGGACTGCTCCTAACTGATTGTACTAAAATAGAATTCCCTTTTCCCATACTCATGTCAGCTTCATGCAAATGGATCTGAGAGTGCCTTTAGAATAAAACCAGCTGGAGTCTCTGCACTTATTTATGAGTCCAGTTTTCTAGGCTTAGTTTTGATTTATAACTATTGAAATTACATCAGGCATTTTCACTGCTTCAAAAAGTGGCTCTGATTTTACCAATGTATGAGAGAGACTGGAATTATTTACCAACATATTGAGTTAGGAACATTTCCTCTCGGTACAGGCAAAATCTATAATGAGCCTGGTAATTTATTATTTTTAGTGTGTGTGTGTGTGTGTGTGTGTGTGTGTGTGTGTGTGCGCGCGCGCAAATACTAGGTCTTGAACTTAGCCTGGATGCTTTCTCTTAGCTTTTTTATTCAAGGCTACCACGTAGACCCCAGTTCTGCTTTTTACCTTTGGGTTGTTAGTTTCAGATGAGTTTTATAGACTTTTCTGCCTGGGCTGGCTATGAACCATGATCCTTAGAACTCAGCCCCCAATGGAGCAAAGATTACAATTATGAATCACCAGTGTCTAACTTAGAATATATCTTTATGTCCATGTTGTACTTGAATTTCTAAGTATGTGATTGTGTTATCTCCAACAGCTGTGAGTATTAGATTTTTCAAATCCAACTAGAAGGAATCAAATTACTTATTTTCTACCTTTACTAAGTGATTTCAAGGTTATAGCTATTAAGGGTTTCAGATAAACATTTGACATGCCATCTGGTGGCAGTGCAAAGGATATACACAAATATCCTTGCTTTACGTTCATGCTGTCTTCACTACAGGTAATCCTCACCCAGTGACATCCTGTTAAGGAGAGCAACAAGTCTTTTGCAGCAGAGCGGCCTGTGCCACACGAGTGGCACACGACTGGCGGCGGAAGGGTGGATCTCCCCACCCCCCAGGCAAAACAAAGGAAAACTTTACACAGGTTGCGGTTTTCTATCAAACCCGGGGCCGCCCGGAGCTCCCCCCCCACCCCCGCTCGTCCCCGCGCCCAGGTCCTCCCAGCCTGGCTCAGAGGCCCCCTGAGCCCGGCGGCCTGCGGACCTCCGTCCACTCTCCAGGGCAGAAAGGAGCCGCTCCCCGCGACCCCTCATCGGGCTCGGGGATCCGAATGAAGGTTCAAAGCCCCCCCCCACTCACACACACACATTTCCAACCCAACCTCCCTCCCCCACCAACACGCACACCTCGTCGGGGGCGGGGTGGGCACACGACGCCCCGGAGGACGCGGGCAGGGACCGGGAAGCCCGGGGTGGGGCGGGGACCGCGGCCGCGGCGAGCAGGTAGCGCGGGCAGAAGACACACGCCCGCCGGGCCGGGGGAGGGGAGAAGTTTCTCCCCAACTTCCCGACTCCGGGCCGGTGGAGAGCTGAGATCGCGGAGTCGCCTTCCCGGAGCAGGGCGCACGGGCCTAGCGCCGCCGCCGGAGCGCGGTCGGCAGTCCCCGCCCGCGGGGCCCCGCCAGGGTCCTTACCTGCCCTCTGGTCGGGCTCGCATGGGTCGCTGTGGCCTCGGCTCTGGCCCGAAGGAGAAGGGGCAGCGGGCGGAGCAGACGCCCGCAGAGGCCCTCCTGCTCTCCCTCCTCCACCCGGACCACCTCCTAGGCGTGGGGGCGCGAGGCGTGGGGCCCAGGCCGCAGGCTGCAGCCAGGACTGCTGAGCCAGCCCGGGCTCCACCACCTCACGACTCCCAAACCACGCCCCTTCCCCGGGCCACGCCCCTTGCGCCTTCCGCGGGGGCGGGGCGGGGCGGGGGCGGGGGCGGGGCGGGGCGGGGACTGAGGCTACTTGTGCCTGGAGCCTGCTCACAGGGACTCCTGTGGCAAAAAACTGGAAGTGGTGCTGAGGCTCAAGTGGTAGAGCTCTAGCCTTGAGAAAGTCCAAGGATAGTGCTCAGGCCCTGAGCTCAAGCCCAGGACTAGCAAAAATAAATAAATAATAAATAAATAAAAATAAATAAATATTAATAGAACTGAAATCCAAGGAGTGTAAATATTAGTAGAATTTCAAAGACCTTGTATGCTCTTTATTTCTAAAGGGAAATGAATTAATACTATAAAAATGTTATGGTAAATACTTGACCTGTGGAAATGATTTTTCTTAATATAGTTGAGGTAATGTATAGAGGGGTTACAGTTACATTCATCAGGTAGTGGGTACATTGTTTTTTTTTTTTTTTTTTTTTTTTTTGCCAGTCCTGGGCCTTGAGCTCAGGGCCTGAGCACTGTCCTTGGACTTTCTCAAGGCTAAAGCTCTACCACTTGAGCCTCAGCCCCATTTATGTTTTTTTCTATGTTTCTGTGGTACTGAGGGATTGAACCCGGGTCTTTGTGCATGCTAGGCAAGCACTCTACCAGTAAGCCAAACTCCCAACCCAAGGTGCATTCTTGAACATTGTTACCCCTTCCCATGTTTTTCTCCCACTTTTTCCCCTTGGAAAGAGTTTTTGTTTTTGTCAGTCATGGGGCTTGAACTCAAGACCTGGGTGCTGTTCCTGACTTTTTTGCTCAATGCTAGTGCTCTATCACTTGGAGTCACAGCTCCACTTTCATTTTTTGAGTGGTTAATTGAAGATAAGCATCTCACAGATTTTTCTGCCCCCTGGCTTCGAACCATGGTCCTCTAATCTCAACCTCTTGGGTAGCTAGGATTACAGCCATGTGTGTTTGTTCTAATTGAAATAGCCATTATTTTTTAAACCTCATCTAGTTTTATTACCATCATTATTACTTTTCATTACTTTATAGTGAGTTTATGTATAACCCAAGCCATTTCAGATGGGGTCCTGAGTTGTGATGATGAATTTGCATAGGTAAATGTCTTTAAACATTTTCAAAACTATGTTTACTAAAGCATTAACTACCATGAATTGAAGATTCAAATACATGTGCTAGTTTTCACAACTTAGAGAATGCTATTTAAATGACCCAAACGTGCTCATTTTATCTAAGATTAATTCCGACACATTAAAATAGAAGCAAAGCAAGACACTAAGGGACGGATGTTTTAAAAGCCATAGCCTGGACATTTCTGTTTATGAGATGATGAGTTAAAATAAAAGATAGTTCCACTTTTGTTCAAGAAAACATTTAGGTTCTCCTTAAGCCCCTTAGTGATCTTTGTTGTCTAGTTGTGGATTTTATGTGAAAACCTTAAAATTGGGAGTGGGGAGAATAAAACAAAAAACCTTTTATGAAAAGATCCAGAACAAACAACTTCTTTAAGCTTTTCTCTGAAGCTTTATAAGTTCTGTGTAAAAATGCCCAGTGTCATTTCCTTTAAGATGATGTGCTGTTCATCCAAAGAACAAAGCATTTCCTGAGTCTGTGGAGAGTACATGGGACCGGTTTCTAAGTGTTTGTTGTGAGTGCTCAAGAATCTGGGAGATATCTGGGGGTTGTGGGGCAGGCAGAAAATCAAACACTAAAGGTTAAAAGCAAACACTAAATAGAAATTTTATATTAAGTTATGAAGTGGTTAATTACAGAACTCTGCAAGTCACAGCAAGTCATTGATCAATTTCAATGTTTTGATAGGTAAACACGAAGCCTTATTTACATTAAGATGACAAGTTTGAATATACTCATAAGGAGTATATTCATTGTCATAAGCTATGACACTCTGCCACTTGAGCCACAGTGCCATTTCCGGCTTTTTCTGAGTATATGGTACTAGGGAATCAAACCCAGGGCTTTGTGCATGCTAGGCAAGCACTCTGCCACTAGGCTATGCTCCCAGCCCACACCCCCCACCCGTCTTGGTTTTCCCCCCTTCCCTATCAAATTTCAAATATCCAAATACAAATAAATTCAATATATCAGATAACAAAGTGAGATACTATACCAATATGAGATAACCAAGGGACAGCAAATGAAATGAGAGACAACATAGTACATTAAGGACAACAATCATTCATTATATGGCTTTTGTTTCACTATCCTGGAGGTCCTTTCAATTAGCTTCACATTATATGTCCTTATGTATCAAGATTTTGCTCTATTGCAAATCTCTGCTAGTAGAGCCCAAGGTTTCTACTGATTATGACAAATGAGGGAAACCATTGAGCCTAAGTTCCTTTGAGTCTGGCTTACTTCACTTAATATGATTTTTTCTAAGTCTTTCCATTTCCTAACAAATGGGGCGATGTCATTCTTTCTGACAGCAGCATAGAATTCCATTGTGTACAAATACCACAACTTGTTGATCCACTCATCAACTGAGGGACATGTAGGTTGGTTCCATATCTTTGCTATGGTGAATAGTGCTGCAATGAACATTGTTGTGCTAGTGGGTTTAGTATGTCCTTGTTTCTGGGTGGTTGGGTAAATGCCAAGTAGTGGAATTGCTGGGTCATAGGGGAGTTCTATGTTTATCCTTTTGAGGCATTGCCACACTGCTTTCCATAGTGGTTGAACGAGTTTGCACTCCCTCCAACAGTGTAGCAGTGATCCCTGCTGGCCACATCCCCTCCAGCATCTGTTGTTATTCGTTTTCCTGATCCTGGCCATTCTAACTGGAGTGAGGTGGAATCTTAGGCAATGTTATTTCAGGGACAGATAACATAACCATTTTTTCTTCTGTCTTGTGAGTTTTATTATTCTAGTTATCTCACATAAGTAAAATTACCCAATATTGATCTCTGTGTGTATGAATGTAGTGTACCTGTATGTGTATGTATATATATATGTATATATATATGTATACACATATTAGGGCTTGAACTTAGGGCCTGACTTTTTCACTAAGGCTGGCACTCTACCACTTGAGCTATGGCTCCACTTCTGGCTTTTTAGTGTTTAATTGGAGATAAGAGTCTCACTGTCTAGACTGGCAGAGGAGGAAAGGGAAGTTCTGTAGTAGGAGGAAGGGCAGTGGGCAGACTGGATGCCAGATGGTTTCTGCTTTTGTTTTTGTTTGCCAGTCCTGGGCTTCAGCTCAGGGCATGAGCACTGTCCTTGGGCTTTCTCAAAGTCAGAGCTCTACCACTTGAGCCATAGCACCATTTCTGGCTTTTTTTTCTATGTATGTGGGACTGAAGAATCGAACCTGGGTCTTCGTGCATGTTAGGCAAGCGCTCAACCGCTAGGCCAAACTCCCGGGCCCCAAATGAGTCAACTTTTCTTTTCCTTTTTTTTTTTTTGCCAGTTGTGGGCTTGAGCTCAGGGCCTGAGCATTGTCCTTGGACTTTCTCAAGGTTAGAATTCTACCACTTGAGCCTCAGCACCATTTCTGGCTTTTTTCTGTGCATGTGGTACCGAGGAATCGAACCCGGTTCTTCATGCATGTTAGGCAAGCACTTTAACCACTAGGCCAAACTCCTGGCCCCTACTTCTGGATTTTTGTCTGTGTATGTGATACTGGGGAATCAAACCTGGGTCTTTGTGCATGCTAGGCAAGCACTCTACCACTAAGCTAACCTACTGGCCCCCCAGTTTTGCTTTCTAACGGAAGCTCCAGGAACAGTCACCAGTGGTCATATGGATTTTAACTAAGAACACAGGCTTCGGGGCCAGCATTCCAGCTCTGTCATTTCTCAGCACTGATCTTTGAGGCCTCAGATTTTCATCTGCAAAATTGGGATTGTTTTCTTTTCCTACTCTTTTTGGACTGCAGTGAAGGTGACCTTGAGCTCCATTTTTTTTTAGAACAATAAAAGGCACGCTACAAGGAAAACTAAGATGGGCTGGATGGCTAGACTACCTCAGTGGTGAATAGATAAGAAATTTACTTGCCTGCAAAGGAGTGCTGAGCCATGCATGGCCAACGGCTAACATTGAAAACCAGTTAGATGCAGTTAGATTTTTATGGCAGCAGGAGAAGCTAAGGCAAGCTATTAGACAGAGAGGAAGTAGGGCAGAAAACCATATGGCCAGCCAAGTTCAAGTGTTCCCGGGACTGGGACTAAGTGTGTGGACTGTAGTCCAGGGTGGAACTGGTAAATTAGGAGTCAGGAAGAACCCCAGCATCAACGAAGCTATGCGTGAAGTGACAAGGGCAGGCTTAGCAGCTATGAGTTATGGCCAGGCAGAGAGAAACCAGATGCATTGTTCTGGGACCCTTAGTTCAGTTTATTCCACACCCCCCACTACCTGGGAATCATGTGCTACTCCAGTGGTTCCTCAGGGACAATTCTTACAATCAGAGTAACTCCACTGTCATTTGTCTAGACCAGAGGGGAGGAGTGCTCAGGTGGTGGAAGAAGTAAATTCATTTGTAAAATTTCATTAGGTGAGAAAAGGTGTTTCATTGTTCACTATTTTCTTTTGGTTTAGAAACAAACCATTTGAAGGAATGAACTTGAATTTGATAGTGAGAAGACTTATTTGGGTCTTGCAAAATAGTGTGTGTGTGTGTGTGTGTGTGTGTGTGTGTGTGTGTGTGTGTGTGTGTTGATACAAGGGCCTTGCAGTATCAATTGCTAGGCTTTTCTGCCCATGGCTGGGACTCTACCTCTTGAACCATACAGGCTATTTGTTAGTTAATTATAAAAGAGTCCCAAGGATGTTTTTCTCAGGTAGGCTTTGAACTCAGCTGTGTCTCCCCTCACTTCATGTATCTAGGAGTGCAGGTATGAGGCACTGACACCTGACTGATCCTGCAAAGTCTGGTCCTTCAAAATAGTGAGGTTTGGGCTAAGTCACTTGCCTTCTTGGGGGTCTCTGGACTGGATCTTTGGCTAACATCCATTCTTTCTGGCTTGCAAAGGGATGGAATCAGCAATTTCTCCATAAAGTTCCAGAAAGGTTTTTATATGCCACCTTGTGTTCTAAGTGTATAGTGCTATCAGGAGGCTCAGGCAGGGGGAAGGGCAGCTTTTTATCCATATCTGGGAAAATTCTTTCCAAGGACATGAGGCCCTGATCAGGGTAAGAGTACTCTATTGTTAGAATAAATTGAGGATGAATTAGATATGGCCCCATAGCCAGAATCTCATCATGACAACCAGCCTATCTCATTGACACATATGAATAATTTATGGTGTGCTTAGCTTGTTGGAAAGAAGGTTGAGCATAGTAGCCAAAACTTGCTTGCAATCAGGCTACTTCAATTAGAGTTGGTCTTTCATTTTCAGGGATCTTGAAAATGACTCCATTTTCAGGTTCAGATCTAGCTTATGTTTCCCAGCATAGTTATAAAAGCACTCCAATGTCTGTGCTGCTTATTTAGCAGCACTACTTGTTCGCACAGAGAAGAGGTCAGAGGCACCGCTACAATGATCCACCATGGTTTCTTTTATCTCTCCAGGACTTTAAAAACTAGCAATGTGGGAGAGCCAGGTGTAGGATTCAGAAGGGTTTTCAGAAGCAAAGTGTCTGGAAATAGCCTTGAATTACGAATTACCTACCCTGCGCATACAGGGTGTCAGCAACAACGGCTGTCACAAAACATGAACTAAAGTGATGAAAGAAGACAAGCCACAGGGAGTTGTTATTGTTTTGTACTTGTGTTCATTCTTGAACCCTTCAGGATATGGAGGCAAGGTCTCTCCTGGAACTTTACATACCCATTTCCTAGCTTAAATCCTTACTTTTTTTTGCATTTTTTATTGTAATTAGTAAAAGGGTTACATGATATTTGCCAGATAGAAGGTGCATTAATTCACATACATTGATACCCTTTCACAAGTCTTGGTACCCATTTCCCTCCTCCCCCACACCCCCCAGCCATCTTGGTTTTCCCCCCTTCCCTATCAAATTTCAAATAACCAAATACAAATAAATTTAATATATCAGATAACAAAGAGAGATACTATAACAATATGATATAACCAAGGGAAAGCAAAGGAGATGAGAGACAACATAGTACATTAAGGACAACAATCATTCGTTATATGGCTTTTGTTTCGATATCCTGGAGGTCCTTGCAATTAGCTTCATACTATATGGCCTTATGTATCAAGATTTTGCTCTATTGCAGATCTCTGCTAGTAGAGCCCAAGGTTTCTACTGATTATGACGAATGAGGGAAACCATTGAGCCTAAGTTCCTTTGAGTCTGGCTTACTTCACTTAATATGATTTTTTTCTAAGTCTTTCCATTTCCTAACAAATGGGGCGATGTCATTCTTTCTGACAGCAGCATAGAATTCCATTGTGTACAAATACCACAACTTGTTGATCCACTCATCAACTGAGGGACATCATCACTGCTTGTATTTTCCTTGGCAGGCCACGCAAAGGTCTATGACATAGAGTCCGGGAAAGGACCTTCAGATATTGGCCTGTCAGGAAGGTCACGACAACAACAGTGGGTCCAGCAGTTGAAAGGAAAAGGAGATGTGATACCCAACAGTGAAAATTCATTATAGAAACCAGGCGCCAATGAGGAACCACTGTATTAATAGCTTCTCAGGGGCTGAGATGTGGAGACTGAGGTTCCAAGCCATCTCCAGAAGAAAAGTTCCTAACACTCAAAGGTCAAAAGTGGAAGAGTGGCTGAAGTGACAGAGTACCAGCCTGGAGCCAAGAAGCTCAAGGACAGTGCCCAGAACCAGAATGTAAGCCTCACAACTGGCACCAGGAAAGAACACAAACATTAACCACTTCATATCTGTCTTCCAAGCTCCACTGGAGGCATAAATAGGAACATCCCAGTACAGAGGTAAGTGTGGATGAGGGGGCATGAAGGGACAGGTGTCCAAGGAATATCATAGGGCCTGCAAATGACATCACCTTTCCAAGCTGAAATGTAGTGTCCCCTAATCCACTGCTGATAGCCACACACTTGAAGGAAATCAAATTTTCCTAACTCCATCAGACAGACAGGATTCAGCCAGGCCTCAATGCTCAGGGCCCTGTGAGGATGGGCTTGTGGTTGTACACTGAGAGACTCTGTGTCAGGGGCCAGAACATATTGGGCTGAGCCTCAGTGCTTTTCTGTTTGCAGCTTGGGACATGGTGAAGTTTAGCCCTGAGGCCTGTCCACTGGGCATCCCATACAATCTTTATGGTTCCTCAAATTTCCATTGCCCTGTTCTTTCTCTTTAAAGTCACCAGCTTAGAACATTGGAAATTGTGGTTAAAGGGATACAGGACTGGGCACCAGGAGGCACAGAGCCCATCTGTATCTCCTCTAAGGTGGTGTGGCTGCTGCACCCCGGTCTACCTGGGGAGAGTAGTATTGAACAGTTGCTAGAACAGTGAATGGATGAGGTCATGCTCAGGACTAGCAAGTGGTGAGAAAAGGGGTCATCTGGGGAGGGTGTGTCAGAAGGAAGGGCTCAACTGAAGGGACCTCCACAGATGACCTCACTTCCTTCACAGTGGAACTTGGAACCTTGGTATCCCGGCACCCACAGTCAACACAAGCCCCCAACTGCTTACTTGTGTGGCTAGCAGACGTTCAGGCGATTTTGCCCGATTTTTCTCAAATGGGAGAGGCTCAGGTCCCATAGAAGAGCGCAGAGGGTGCTTGGCCCACGTGTGCCCAAACAAGGCCAGGCCTGCCCGTGGACACTTGTGGAGATGTTGTTACTGGACCCAACAGGTGACATGGGGAGGTTCAGGGCAGTGAGAGTCTGGGGAGCTGAACATATGGAAATTTCCTGGTCATTAACGGCTCTCCTCTCCGTGTGTGTGTGTGTGTACTTGTGTGTATGTGTGGTTAATAATTCTTTAAGTAATTCACCTGACCCTATGTTTGCCTATTCCATGTGCCTTTTTTTTTTAGCATAGAGCTATTAAGTATGCTTTGTCAATAGTCACGTGCATGCATACTAAATGAATGACAAACAAAAATCAGAGATGTGTACTCATATTCGTTGACTCTCTGGCTAATCCACACTCGTGTAAACATGTGATGACACACTAATCAGGAGGAAGCATAGGAGTATGCTTGGTCTCAAAAGGGAAGGCCAGGTTGAAACATATGAGAAAACAATTACCCAATATACTTATCAGTTTGCCATATATATATAAATACATAGCTATATACTGATGTATACATGGGTTAAACAATAGGTATATGTACGTACTCAGAAACATATCTCTATGAAAGACACTGTATAGAAAAACATATTTTTCTTGTGGGGTTTTGCTGATTCTGTTTTCTTATTTCTTTCTGTACATTTGTTTTCGTGTGTATCTTGGGTAGGAACATAGAACTCAGGACAAAAGTGTGAAAATGTCCATCAGTGATGTTCAATAGACATTGTATTGAAAGACATCTACACAAGTCACATGTAGAAACAGAAGCAGGAAACTGATAGTTTGCGGAAGGATTGACACTGGAGAAAAGGAAAAGAACTCAACACATGTCCTATGTAACTAACCATTCTACGCATCTGTGAAAATAATGTAACTTCTTTACATAGTGATAAAAAAATACAGTGAGAGCCTGGTTGGTGCTGGTGGGAGGCTGAGATCAGAGGATCACGGTGCCTGTGCAGAAAAGTCCCCATGAAATGTTCCTGCCACATAGCCACTGAAAACTCCACAAGTAGACGTGTGGCTTGAAGCTGCAGTACTCTAGCTTTGAGCAAAAAGAGCTCTAGAACAACGTCCAGGTCCTGAGTACAAATTCCTAAAGACAGGAAGGGAAAGGTTGGAGACCTTGATAATGCTCAGGTGCTCATGGGATCCAAGCTATGTGACCGCAGCTGGGAGAGACTGCAGGCTACATGGGTCCTCTGCAAGCTGGCCGCCTGCAGGAAGGAGGGGCCCAGTCCTCCACCTCACTCCTGAGGGCAGATGTGCATTCAGTCTCTCAGGCCCCTGCCAAACGCTCTAGGAATAAGTGGGAGAATGTGGGGGGAGCGATGAAGGCACCAGGAAGACAGCAGAAGCACACGTGTGTCCAGGAGCAGGTAGGAAAGAGGTCCCTGTGGCTGGAGAGACATGACAGAACACACTTCCCAGACCAGGAAATGGCCACACAGGTCCATACTGAAATACAGTGTTCCCCAAACCCACTCTTGACAGCCACAAAATGAGGACGTCAAACTTCCCTTGGCCCACACTCACGCATGCTCTACCCAGGTGTCAGTCCTCCAGTCCCAGTAAGGAAGGGGTTGTGCCCTGTGTAGACAACAACTGTGTATCAGGGACAGAGCACCTTGGCCTGAGCCTCAGTGATTTTCTACTTGAAGCATGGCAACTGGTGAGACTTGACCTTGAAGCCTGACCACTGGGGAGTCCATAGCATCTCTCAGGAATCTTCATCTTAAGGTTCCCCTTTCATGTCTTAGAAGACAAGTGAAGAGCAGAGTGGGACTTGAGAGAAAAGGGGTTTAAGTTTGGGTCCCATGAGGCTGAGAACCCAATTGTGTCTCCTCCAGGGTGGTGTCAACTCCACTCAGGTCTACCCCAGGACCATAGAATTGAGGTGCTGGGGCAACACTGGACAGCTGTATCCTGCTCAGAGCCAGCACATGGATAGAGAAGGGGACCTTTGGAGAGAGAGTGTCAGAAGGAAGAGGTCAATTGAAGGGACCTCCACAGATGACCTCACTGCCTCACAATGGAACTTAGGACCTTGGTATCCTGGCACCCACAGTCAACACAAGGCCCACACCACTCACTTGTGTGGCTAGCAGACGTTCAGGAGATGTTTGCCAGGTTTTCCTGAAATGGGAGAGGCTCAGGCCTCATGGAAGAGTGCAGAGGGTGCCTGGCACACGTGTGTCCAAACAAGGCCAGTCCTGGCAGTGAGAACTTCTGGATCATTGGACCCCACAGGTGACATGAGGAGGCCCAGGCCAGTAAGTGGCTGGAAAGCCCACCACATCTAAGTCTCCAGTCATTACCAGCTCACCATTTCCTCTGTCTATTTGTCTGTGTGTGTGTGTGTGTGTGTGTGTGTGTGTGTGTGTGTGAAAGAGAGAGAGAGAGAGAGACAGAGAGAGAGAGAGAGAGAGAGAGAGAGAGAGACAGAGAGACAGAGACAGAGACAGAGACAGAGACAGAGAGAGGCAGACAAACAGACAGACACAGACACAGAGAGAGGCATACAGACAGAAAGACATGGAGAGAGAAGGACTGACAGAGTGACAAGAGAGTAAGACAGAGAGACAGGAAATGAGATACAGAGACAGAGACAGCAAGACATACATAGAGAGAATAGGAACTTATTTTAATGTAATTCCCTGGACTGTATGTCAGAGTCCTCTTTGGTTCCCTAGTTTCAGCTTAAACTATTCCCCTGGTCCCACTCCAGGATGAAGTTCCAAGCCAGGACGAGGGCTGCAGGGCAGGCACCCTGGAGCAGCTGGTGGAACACTTGGTGCCTGCGCAGCTGACCAGGGAACACTTCTTCATCCCCACCTTCCTCTCCACTTACCGAAAATTCACCAGCACCGAACAGGTCCTGGACCTGCTCATCCAAACGTGAGTACCAACTGCAAGGGCAGTGGACTCTCTTTCTCCACGGGACCCTGGGAATGACCTGCACAACTCTCAGGGCTACTGTGATCCTGTGGAGTGGGGGTGGGCAGAGAAGCATCTTAAGTTATGCCAGGGCCATGGGAAATGCCTTGTGTGCTCCCTAGTAGTGTAGGCTCAGCCCTGTGACCTTCTTCTGCAGGACACAGCTTTCTGCCTCCAAGCTCTGAGCCCTCAGACAAAGCAGACTTTCCCTGTTTGGAGAATGGTTCCTCAACTACATGTAGACAGAGCAGGGATAGCTGAAGGCAGAGTGAGAGACCCTTGGCCCACAGGATTCTCAACGGAGAAAAGGCTTGTGCCTTTCCATTGCATAGAGGTTGAAGCCCCTACAAGTCTGGACATGTTTGTAGGGAGAAAGCACAAATAAGCCGTACTGTTGCAAGCTGGATAAAACACAGGAAGAGACAGCCAGTAACTGTCCAATTCCTCCAGAGGTTCAGTAGAGGTGAGGCCTTCAAGGACTCCTCTACACAGGATGAAATCCTGCCTTTCTCCAGCCAGGATGGCATGCCACAGGACAAACTCAGAAAGTGAGTGGACTTTGGTCGCAAAGGAGGGCATCTGTGTGCAAAGTGGAGCCAGGTTTGAGTGTAGCGTGGTGGGCAAGCTCAGGATCCCAGAGATCTTGACGTTCTCACCACAGGGTTGAAGTGTGGCATATGTATGCAGGAGGAGGCTGACCCATGACCGGGAGTGCTGTTGGGATCACTGATGGAGGCTTCAACTCAGAGCTGAGCCCTGTGCCAACCCATCCTCTCCAAAGCCCCTGATGCCCAGCCTTGCCTGTCCTCACCATGGCCTCGCAAACAGGATTAGAGCATTGATGTCATGTTTTAGGACTTCTACTGACCCTAGGAAGGCTGGCAGAGTAGAAGGCCTGGCTGGGTCACCAAGAGAACAGTGAGGTGGGGAGATAGCCCACGTGTGGCTCTTGGAACGGAGTCAGCAGAGTCCCCAGTGGATGTGAACCAGCAGCCAGTTCATGCCAGGCATACAACAGACCCCATGGAGACTCCATGCAGTGGGGAGGGATTGGAGAGCTGCAGGAGTATGGGGAGCTCCCTGGAGAGGGCAGAGTTGCTCATCCCATGACTAGGTGCTGGCTCCCTGGAATTCCCTTCAATCCCTTCTGGGTTCCTGAGGATTGTCACTACCTCCACCACCAAAGAAGCTTGGCTTGGGGAGATACTGATGTCCATGTTTCAAATGAGTGCTGAGAGTGTCTGGGGTAGCCGCTGGTCAGGTTTCTGACTCTGCTGCCCACCATCTTCCCCTAGTGCCATCTCTTCTATCCTGGACATGTGGCTGGACGAGTACGGGGAGGACTTCTCCCAGCCTGCACACTTTGCCTGCCTCAAGCAGTTGCTGGCTCATCTGAAGAGGCACATGACTGGAACACACGTGGAGAGCCGGGACAACTGCTCTTGGGTCAGATGGAGGCCCAAGAGCCAAGCCAGACACAGCCTGATGGTGTGGAAACTGGGTGGGAAGACAGAAGAAAGAGGCAGGATGAATGTGGGCCATAACAGGGTGGAAAGGCTCTAATATAGGCCTTCTGCCATGAAGAAGAAAGACGCTGGAATATAAAGACTGTGCAGAGAAGTTGAAAATGAGGATGTGTAGAGGGATCCAGGTTGGGAAGTCAAAGGGAAGAGGGTCTTTATTCTCTTTTCAAAGACTCAGGACAAATCCTCCATGGAGAGGGCCTTGTCTTCTCCTGTATCTCTAGCATTAGCCCAGTGTTTCTCTAAGTATAAGAAGAGGGCAGCATTGAGCTCCAATCTCTGGCATGCAGCCTAATTGCAGGAACATTACCAGGATTAGACCAACACCCAAAGTCAGCCTTGACTCTACTGTACCATGAGATGGGAGCAGCAGCATCAGATGTGGGTGGCAGCCATGTCTTCCCGGACTCTGAGGCTATGTCACATGCAGTGCCAGCCTCCTTTGCTCTGCTGACTGGGAGCCAGTTTGAAACTTGGCCTCATGGCAGACTCCCAAGGAAGCCTGGAATCCATATCCTGGGGAGCAACAACCTAGCACCTGGTCCACAGCTTGGGTGGGATCCCTTAATATATGGAGAATCGAAACTGGACCCGGCACGCTTTCCTCACAGGATCTTCCTGTCCTTCTTCAGGGAGCACAGGGGAGGGACTGAACAAGGAGAAGAATGAGGTCTTAGATTTCCCTCCCCTGTTGGTGGCTGAGCAGCTCACCAGGATGGACTCGGTGAGGCCCTGGGCAGGGAAGGGTGGACGAGGTTTCCTTCTGTGCATGGCTGCCTTCTCATCCTTCTCCTTCCCCTAGAGCCCAAGCTTTCATCCAGCCTGATCTTCACCTTGGATCACGCTTCCTAGCATCACTCTCTTAAGTGCAGACACTAAAGTGTACATGACACCTCTGTGTCCCAGGAGCTATGCGTGGAGAGGTGCAGCCAGAATCGCAGCTCCTCCGCATTTGGCAGGGACCACATGACCCCAAGCAATTATGAGGATTCTGGTGTGTGTGCCAGAGCCTAGTGCAGAAAACAGAAAGTTCTTCAGAACCAGCCTCTGTGGATATGCACCATTGGACAAGCGTGGGGTGACTTGGGGAGAGCAGAAATTCGGCCTAGGCCAAGGAGGAAGAGTCACATTGCACAGCAGACCCTGACATTAGGTAGGGACATTCAGGTGCCCTCCAGGGTTGCGAAGCAGCATGATATCCCTACAAAGCCATGCCAAGCCTCAGAGACCCCTACACAGCCTGAGTTCTCAGCCCAACTACGGGACCCAATCTGGGGCTGGGCACTGTGCTGTGGGCCAGGCAATGAGACACTCCTTCCTTTGGCAGGAGCTGTTCCTGAAGGTGGTGCCCCACCACTGCCTGCATTCTGCCATTTCCCAGAAGGACAGACATGACATGGAGAACTTGGCCCCCACCATCTGGGCCACCTTCACACAGTTTGACCAGGTGTTCTCCTGCGTGCTCACCACCTGCTTAGGGGACCACAGCATGCAGCCCTGCTCCAGGGCAAGGGTGCTAGAGCATTGGATCTCGGTGGCCATGGTAAGACACAGCTGCTGCCTAGAGACTCTCCCTTCAGGGTCTAATGTTCTGAGGTGTGCCAATGTGCTCAGAGCCCTGTGTGGACTTCAGGGCCTCCTGCCCACGGCCATCTTGTCTGGACTCCCACATACCACACATGCAATGGTGCTCACTCCTTCCTCACACTCAGGACTCAGGGGCAACTTTACCCAGGCCTGGTCAGCCAACTCTCCCCCCAGAAACCCTGTAAGCAGCTCCCCAGTATCCTTGTACTGACCCTGGCTTAGCCCAGCCAGCAAGGCATCAGGTGGCAGCAGTAGCATGCAGTCTCACACCCCCTTCCCATGCAGAAATGCAGAGTCCTCAGGAACTTCTCCTCCCTCCATGCCATCCTCTCTGCTCTGCACAGCAGCGCCATCCAGCTTCTGGACAGCACATGGCAAGAGGTCTCCAGGTGGGTCCCTCTCTCCACAGAAGCTGTGCACACACAGGGACTAGCCAGCTTCAACACCAGCCCCACAGCCAAGCCGGTATGACCTGGGCTGCTAGCCAGGAAAACAGGGACAGTGCCTGCATTATGCCTGTTCATGCACCGGAAAATGTTCAGTTCAATGTCTCACTGCAGCTGGACAGAGACCCAGAGGAGCTGTCCAGGGTTTCTGTGGTAATTCTACATTTCTGTCCAATTGAAATCTGAGCACAGTTGTCTAATAGAACTGGGCTGGACTCCATTGGGACAGGAAGGAGAAATTTCTTCCAGCTCCTGGGTCCTTGGGAGCTTCATGCAATCATTTGAAAACCTCCTGTTCAGGCAACTTGCAGGCCTGGCTCTAAAACAAAACCAAGCCTGTCTCCCTTCCATCTCACTTTACCATTTGTCACTTCTCTCTGTCCCTCCTACAGAGACAGCATGCAGATATACCAGAAACTGTCAGAGATCGTTTCTCCTTCATGCTCTTTTTTTTTTTGCCAGTCCTGGGCTTGAGATCAGGGCTTGAGCACTGTCCTTGGACTTTCTCAAGGCTAGGGCTCTACCACTTGAGCCTCAGCACCAGTTCTGGCTTTTTGCTATGTATGTGGGGTACCGAGGAATCGAACCCGGGTGTTCATGCATGCTAGGCAAGCACTTTAACCACTAGGCCAAACTCCCGGCCCCCTCCTTCATGCTCTTACTTCCGGACCAAAGTGCTACTCTTTCAGGTAGAGAGAAAGGGGTCAGAAAAAACAGGGCTAAGAAGGCAAAAGTGGGATCCAGTTCCAAAAAGAAATGCTTTCCCGTTTTTTTTTTTCTCTCCATTCTGGATCTTGAACTCAGGGCATGACTGTTGTCCACAGTTTTTAATACTCAGTGCCCTTCATTTTCAGTCACAAGCCCACTCCATGTTTGGAGTTGATTGTAATTCACAGACTCAGTGACTGTGGTTTGAACTGGGATCCTCTGATCTCAGGCTCTTGAGTACCTGGTATGTAAGTCAGCTGCACTGCTCAGGAGTGAGTTGCTCTGTCATGGGATATTTCAGAGCTGTCCTTGGAGCCAAACAGACATAGCACACACTTGGTTTGGATCTTAACATTCAGACCGAGGATTTCTACCTGAAGGAACTGGGTCTCTCCGTGCTCTCCCTAGAGCAGATGCTGCTCACCGCCATACAAACACAGAGAAGGACTAGACAGGGGAACTGAAGGTGGCTGGGGGTTTTCTTGACAAGGGAGGCCAGGCACTGCTCACTCAGCCCTGAAATCTCAGCTGCACATGACTGCGAGCCCAAACCTTGAGACTCAACCATGAAACCTCCCAAGTGAACTAGTCGCTCAGATAGAGTCACCCACACAAATCAAGAAAGGAAAAGATGTATCTATCTCTACATTCCAACATACTGAGCTCCTTCACACACGATTCCAGAAGCCTCAGTGGGAAGGGCTACAGATTGCACTCCTCAATACCTTGACCCGCTTATCCACTAGAGTATATCTGGGGAACTCCCCACCCAGATGCATAGAGAAAGATTTCTGTCAGGGCACAGACACATAGGGAAGAGCTTTGTGGGACAGAAGCTTTCTCATGATTCAGAGCGCCTCCCCTAGGTGAGGAAATCCAGAACTTTTTTTTAGGAAGTTAGCTGAAAGTCCATAATCCTCTCCCTCCTGGACTCTTCTACCCTCTGGCCCATGACAATTATGGGAGCACTCACTGACTGGACCCTGCTCACAGAGTTAGAGTGTCTCTTCTATGATTGCCTACAGTGAAGTGGACAGGCCACCATCCCTTCCTATTCCTCGGTCCCCTCCTGTCACCTATGAAGACTGAGGAATCTGGATGATTGATGAGACAATGAGGAGAAACAAATTTCCAGGAGTCCAGAGAAGGCATAGGCACAGAGACTCAGGGCAGCACCAACAGTGGGAGAAACTACTGGATCCCACAGCGCTAAGAGGAACGTCATTTATTTGCAGAGTTTGCAGATGAGGAAGCAGGCAGAGGGAGGCCAGTTCACAGCATGGCATCCCACAGATCTGCTGAGGCAGAGACTTAACCAGAACAAAGCAGCAGGTGGCACTAGCTTTGGCACCATCCATGCTCAGGTCAGGGACAAAGGTTGAGAGGACACATGTCTCAGGAATTCTGCTCTCCATTGTGACAGGAGCCTGGTGACTTTGCCCCCAAGGAGAAGAAGGCCAAGAGAGGCCAGAGGCAGGCTGAGGACATGGTGAGTGACTGTGTCCTGAACGCACCAAGAGTGCCTGTAAGAGAAGAGAAGAGAGGTCTGCTTGCTCATCTTACCTCTTCTTCCCCTGCCTGAAATAACTCCATAGACATGGGATTTGATTCTTATAATCCCTTGTCCTGAGTGGCTGCCAGAGACAAAGGAGGAGTAGAAGCCCGAGCATGGCAAAGCCTGTGTGGCAGGTGGCCTTCAGAGGCTCCCTAACTTGGGGAGGTGTCAATGCCACCCTTATACTGTTTATTATCCCAAGTGCAGAGAAGGGGCTCTAACAGATTGGCCAGAAGGTCCTCAGGTGACTCTGATAAGAAAGGCCCTGTGAGGATGGAGGCTGTATGGGGAAGCCTGCAATGGGGTCCTAGGCCATGGCACATCAACCCATCCAATTGCACAGGTTCACATCAAGGGCACTGTGCCCTACCTGAAAACTTTCCTGGGAGACTTCCGAATGATCGACAAGGCCTTTAGGGACTTCCTGGATGTGAGTAGTCTGGGCATCACTGAGCTGCTGGGGTTGGGACAGAAAGTCTCCTGCTGTGTGCTGAGTTCTGGCACAGTGAAGGGTTTCTTAAGATATCACTGCATCCATCCATCTTAAGAAGGGACATCCAGAGCTGCTGGGACAGGGAGCTAGGGCACATAGCACAGCTGGGACTCAAGTTCCTCTGGGCACAGTGGGCAGTTGGGATTAGTGGAAAACAAAGGACAGGCCAAGCAGGCACTTGTGAGTCCGGCTCAGCTGAGCCCTCAGTCTCCCCATGTCCTCAGAAGGTTTGGACAAGATGATTCCAGAACATCTTTGGAGATGTGTCCAGGTCCCATTTAGGACTTGGTTCACAGGCACATGTAGATGCCCTCTGTCCCATGGAAGAGGACCAGCCCCTGACAGGGTGGAATGAATGAAGGAAGGGTGGGGTTCTCCTCACATTGTTCTCTGCCTTCTAGGAGGGAGTCATCCATTTTGAGAAATTGAGAAAGGTGAGTTTCAGGTGCCCTCCTGGCTGGATGGGGACCAGCAGCAGAGTCAGCTTCAGTCACCATGACCGGTAGGGAAATTTGGTTCAGAGTGCAGATCTTTCCCGACGACAGTGTGGGGATGTGAAGTGGGAGAGGAGAGCTTCCTGTGAATGAGTGTGGACAGTTATGAGAGCCACAGCACCCTGATGCACTGAGGCTTCCCAGAGCAAAGCCTGGTGAATGGTCATCCTCTGGGCATCACAGCGCAGCCCTCCACTCTCCTCATGCTCTCCCTGGCCAGGAATATGCAATCATGGAGCAACTGAAGCAGCTACAGGCAAGCTGCAGCTATGAACACATCACCCCAGAGGAGAAGTTTCTAGGTTGGTTCAGGGGCCTGGAGCGGCTCAGCGAGGAGGCCAGGTGAGCTGGGAGGCACTAGGACAGGAAGAGTGGCCTGTCACTGGGATGTGGTGCCAGCCTGAGTGTCACATGTCTGGACTTGAGGATTTACATTCCCTAGGGCCAGTGACCAGGTGGGTGGTAGGCTTTGAATTCTAAGCAGACGCTGGGAGGTCCCAAGCTTCAATTTGGTCTGCTCACCTCACACCCTTTGCCTAGCTATGACCTGTCATGTACACTGGAGCCCCCGGGACAGAATGACACTGCAAGCCCTCCGACCAAGAAGCGCTTCAGCATTTGGTCGGCCTGGAAGCAGTAAGGACCTTGCCACTGATGGGCAAGAGCCAGGGAAGATGATGGGATGGTTGTGGGAATGAGACATTTCCATTGAGAAGCCAGGTGTGGCACTCAGTTCTCTGGGGTGTCTGCCCCTCTGCTCATACTGAGTTCTGGCTCTGTGATTCATCCATCACATAAGGGAATGGGAAAATGTTAACTGACCCAGATCATGGAGTGGAGATTCAGGTCTCCAGTGTTTGAGGTCTAGGGTCTTGTGTGTGTCCTGAGAGAAGTTCCTTCAGTAAGCTGACCCCTCTCTAAAGTCACCAGACCCAGAGTGCTGCAATTAGTACCAGTGGCAGCTCCCAGTTGAAGTGGATGGACCAGGACAAGGGTGGCCCTGAGATGAGCAGCACAAACACCACTGCAGTGCAGTCAGACAGCAATGTGCAGTCAGCTCCCTCCTCCAGCTCCTACCTAGAGCTCATCAGGAGCATCTCACAAACATCCTCAGGAGACCCGAAAAAGGTGACGTCCTGTCTTGCCCATAGTCCTGCTTTCCACTGCCTGAGAGGAAAGCCCTAGACCTGGTTGGAAACCTGGACTTCTCCTGATGTTGCTGGCATCCACAGGTCCAGGGATCCTCCTCCCAGTCCACTGGGGTGACCAGCTTGGCCTCTGCCAGCCAATCCTCACCCACAGACACCAGCACAATGGACACCAATTCAGCCAACACTCACAGCGGCACCTCAGGGCAGAGTAGTGACAGCTCATCTGTGCCTCCCCATCTCAGGCTGGGAGACTCGTGTGTCATCAGGGTGGTGCTGCCTGTGGAAAACAGACGTCTATGCAAAAGCATTGAGGTGAGTTGGGCGGCTGCATTTCCTTCTGCTCTTCTGACCTAAAAAAGAGGGAGGGAAAATTATGCCCAGTCTCCAGGCTAGAATAGATCCTCAGGCAGGGTCAGTGAGGAGGACTGAGAGGAAGAATGCGGACAAAGATTGGGGAAATCCTAGGCTTTGGAGGGCATAGTTTAGATACTTCACTTTCCCCAGGAAACAACCTAAAGGCTGGTGTTTGATCACAAGATTAGTAGTGAATGAACACGATTGCCAGTTGAGACTGTTTACTGTTTCACAGAAAATCCTCGCATATTACTTAGTAGGGTCTTCTGACAATCACATCTGGATTGGAGGACAGCGAGACATAGGGATCCTATGTTCTGGGAAGATGAGGAATATCAAAGGCAGGGTGATGCAGATGATGGAGCTAAAAGATCTGCTCACAAGTAAACTCCTCACAGGAGAGAGAGATGTCTGCTCTTCTAGCTACTCAACTGGCAGGTGACATTCAGAGCCCCTCCTTCCTCATGCTGGGTCTGGTGTCTGCATCTGGTTCAGTCCTCTCACCAACAGGAAGGAGAACAGGTGTCATGAGCACTCATCTGGGGAGGCAACGACTTCCTCTCTCCTGGACTCTCAGTGTTAGGGGAGTTGATCAAGGCTCCACGGGGTGTTGTCAATCACTGCATCCTCCAACTCACCCCAGACCTGGCTAGGAGCAGGCACTGGGCACTTGGCTGGCTCCTCCCTTGCCTGGGGTTTCTGGAGTTTATTGTGTATTCCACTAAATCGCAGGGGCCCAAACCTGGAAAGCAGATCCAGGAAGAGCTGGTAAACTCTAAGAATACTAAATAACCAACTTCAATGCATGGACTCCTCTTCAGGAAGGAAGATTTGAAACACACCCATGACACCAATGGCATTTCTCATGTTTAACACTGAGATGGTTCCACAGAAGCCCTGGATACTGACTTCACGGAGGGATCCCTGGGACCCAGTCCTCAGGGCCTGTTTCCTGATCCAACCCAGGTGACCAACCAGGAGAAGACCCGAGACGTCATCATGAAAGCTATCAAGAAATTCCAGGTGCGTGGATACAAGCCAGAAGACTTAGAGCTGGTGCAGATCATCACTCAGGATCAAAATGAGTCCTAAACCAATAGCTAGGACAGGCAAATACGTTGGTGGGCAGGGACCCAGGAATTTGGATTGGTGGTAGAGAGCTCGTCTAGAATGCAAGAACACCAGGGTTCGATTCCTTGGAAATATATACATAGGTAAAAAAAAAGCCAGAAGTGGTTCTGTTAGAACTCTAGCCTTCAGAAAGCCCCAAGACAGTACTCAGGCCCTGACTTCAAGCCTCTAGGTCTAGCAAAAAAAAGAAGTATGGCAGGAGAGAGTGTCCTCACCCACCAACCCCTCCATCAGGGTATGGCAGCATAAGGGCAGCCTTAGACCCCAGGCCCAAGCCAGCCCTGGTTGCTGCACAGCTATTGCCCTCATGGACATGCTTCTTCTTGCGCTGGCTGAGGAGGAAGTAGCCGGTGCAGAGACCATCCGTGAGGACCAGAGAGAATACAGCTCATAGGACAGAATGGCTGGCTTGCTCACCAGAACGGACTTTGTCATTCTCCAATGTGAACACATGGCTTGAGAAAATACCTGATACTTGAGTGTCACTCAGTTGTAAAGTGTGTGCCGAGAGTTCCTGAGACCCTTGCATTGTTACCACACCATTAAAACTATGCCTCCAAACACCACTTACCCTATATCATGGACTAATGCAAGCCCTGAAAGAGCTATTGAGAACTCATGGGCAACTTCCCAATATTCTCTACCTATGTGTTTTTCTTCCAAATGGGTTAGAAGCCAGGTGCCTAGGACTCAGCCTACAAACCCAGTTCATTAGGAGGCTCAACTGAGGCACTAGGTTGGAGGCTAGCCTGGGTTAGAAGTCTGTGATTCTCTTTGTTCTTATCAACCACAGTAAAGCAGGAAAAATCATATGGCGCCAGTGGCACAACACTTATCTTGAACAAACAGGTGAGGGGGAGAACCGAGTCACTGAGTTAGATAAGTGAACCAAAAGTTGACTTACTCATAAAAGATATAAGTTGAAAAGCTAGACAAAAGTTTAGGTAGATGAGACAGAGACAGAGAGACAGGGATAGGGACAGAGACTGAAGTAGCAAAAGAGACAGGGACTTGCTGGGAATTTGGCTTAGTGTTAGAGTCCTTGCTTTGCATGCACTTGAAGTAGCAAAAGAGACAGGGACAGGCTGGGAATTTGGCTTAGTGGTAGAGTCCTTGCCTAGCATGCACTAAGACCCGAGTTTGATTCCTCAGTACCACATATACATACAAAAAAGCCAGAAATGGTGCTGAGGCTCAAGTGATAGAGCTCTAGCCTTGAGAAAGCACAAGGACAGTGGTCAGGCCCTGAGTTCAAGGGCCAGGACCGGCAAGAAAAATGACACAGAGACAGACTCACAGATGGTAAGAGGAGTCAGACTCAGGTAAGACTCATGTATACCAAGAACACAAATGGTAATGAGCCACAGTGGTGTTGCTGTCTTGTCTTTGCAATGAGGTGCAGAATCTGTCCAGTTCTTTGTGGAGTTGACCAGCACTGATTACTGATTACAAGTTCCATGCAGGATGCGTTCTGAATTCCTTCCTACCTCTGTTACCATTCCCACTATGCTGGCAGCATGGGGTTTTCCCTCTCACAGCATGGGGTTTTCCTCTCACAAAGAGTGCAGGACAGAAGAGACTGGGGATAAATTAAAGGCCAAAGGCAGGACTTGCAGTCTACTTGGGGCACATGGTCTTAGAGGACCCTGGAACTCACTGCAAGAAGCCTGAGTTAGGCCTTGCTTTTTGTGGTACTGAGGGTACAGGTTTGTAGGACAATCTTAGGAGAGCTGGTTTGCACACTGCAAAGCCTGTTGTGTCTGTGATGCTGATATGGCAGCAGTGAGGTCAGAAGGGGATTAGCTTGTGCCTCCTTCACCCTGACCTGGCAGGACCTGAAGTCCAAAGTCCTCTGAGAAAGGAGTTTTCAGCAGTTCTTTCACATGCAGGAATCAGAGATTGGAGGCATTCGGGGTCCTAACCCACAATTGATCTCTAAGTGCATGGGAATGGTAGTGGTCTCAGCCCCAGTTTGGACAGCTAAGAAGGCTTGTGTCCCTCTTCCACTAGAGCTGAGGATTCCTGATGATGCCAACATTTTCTATGCCTTGAAGACTATGGACGTCTACCATGTGGTGCTGCGGAAGTACACCTTCCCCCGGAGGACACCTGCCAAGCAGAGATCTAGCTTCAGCCTCTTCCACAGGAAGAGGAGGGGAAGCAAGGCTTAAGGACAGCTCCACGTGCCCATGTCTCCCTGGATCCTACTGACCATGATGACTTGAGTGGCCCTGGCCACCCTGCACCTTCTTTTACTCCAGCCCAGGATACCCACACTCCACCTACAAAACCACCCTGCTGTGCCCAGGCTACTTGCATTAGCCAAACTCCCCTCCCCTCCTTGGACTCCCTGAGTGCCTAGGGCACCCTGTGCCATCACAGGACAACTGTACCCACCACACTATCACCTGACATTTTGGACTCTACTACAGGTCACCACCACTTGTGCACTTGGCTCTTCCACTCCCAAAATCGTAGTTCTCTTCTTCAAAGATTCACCAAAGGACAATTCGCGACCCTCAGCCTTTCTAATCTTTGTTAGGCTACACCAAAATCCAAGCCTCTGCCATGAGGCTTGATTGAGACTCACCAAGTGATGGAAACCACACACTGCAGAGCTCTGGTGTTGAGGAAAATGCCTCTTCTAGAACTTATTCTTACATACACATGCAGACTCAGTGGCCCATTGTCCGTGTACATTTCACAGAGCAGTACCACAGACATTGGAGACCACTGAAGGTTGGAATTTCAGGAAGCATGGGCCCTTGCTCTGTACATGATTTATTTGCAATGAACATTTGTGTATATGCCAGAAAGTAAAATACTAATGGGACTGGAGGGGTTTTTCAGAAAGATAAGTTAGATTTGAATGTTCACATTTAATTAAAGTTCTTGTTTTTCTCTGCTCTGGTCCTTGTGCTTTTCTTCTTTTATCTCTATTTTACAGAGACAGTCTTCCATCTGACAGGATGCCTATGACTTTATGTATGAATAGGGAAGGCTGCCATCCTCAGTACTTGAGTGAAGGGAAGGGCCTGCCCCCCACCCCCTCCACTAAGGAAGAGGTCAACTCTGTTTCACTACAGTGGGGGCTGCCTTAACATGGTTCCCAATTAGTGGGACTGGAGTTTGCAGGAGATCTCATAGATGGTGGAATATACTCTGAAAACTGATTGTCTTTGAAAAGAATATTTGTAAGTCAAAGTAGCAGACTGGGAAGTTGCATGGCTGAGTGTTTACAAGGAAAACAGGCATTATCCTTGAGAGTGTTCTCTTGTCTTTCCCTTTCTCTCCCTCAGCATTATCTCTCCATCGTATGGTTTTGTATGGCTTTAATTGGAAGATGATGATGAGAAAAGTTGGTGGACATTAAGAAAGAGTTCACAGAAGGTCAAATAAAGAAAGATAAACTATTCAAGGAGCTATAATCTAATAGCTCCGGGTATCTCTATTACTCCCCACAGAATTGCAAGTGACTTTGATCTTCACAAATATTTGTCATTGCAGACCACTTTCTAAAAGAAAACAAAAGTATTCAAGGTTGTCCCCACTGTTGGGATTCTAAAATAGATCAAATGGAAAATTGTATTTCACTTTTATGTTTGACCTAAGCTCAGAAATGATGTTTAAGACTAAGTCACGAGTACCAACTTGTCTGCTTCATGGGGTGAAAGAATTTCCATTTCTTGGAAGGCTAATCTTTATATTAGCTCCTTCTGCAGAAAGTATTAAAATAGATCAATTTCAAACGGTATCCTCAAGTACAACAGAGTGAAGTCTATGAGATAGAAGGTAATTGAACCAAACACCAATTTGGGAAGTTCTTTCCACATTAACCTGTGGCCCGCTGATTTCTCTTCTTTGTCCTAATCCTGGGGTTAGAACTCAGGACCTGGGAGATATCTGTGAGCTTTTTGGCTCAAGGTTACTATTCTCCCTCTTGAGCCATAGCTTCACTTCTGGCTATTTTTGCTGGTTAATTGGAAATGAGAGTCTCATGAAGTTTCCTTCCTGGGCTAGCTTCAAACTGCTATCCTTCTATCTCAACCTCTCAAGTAATTAGAATTGCCACTGCCCCCAGCCTAACTGGATGGATTGATTCTGGATGAAGACTGGTGTAAAAATAAATCATGAAAGGATGTGAGGGCAACTTCAGTGTGACCTGTCACTGCCTTGATCAGCAGGTCTGATTTGGCACATTTGGCTGGATAGGTATGTATCCCCTTCCCCCCTTATCACTCCAGGTGCTTCAGGTACATCCACAAATAAAGTACCTCACGGTAGGTCTGCTACAGTGTTTCCAAAGACAATTAGAGCACCAGGAACTTGGCTAATCCATGGACTGATCACTTCTTTAATTTTTCGAATATGATGGCATTACTGTGAGGCCACGGTATATGTGAGAAGAGCCTTCCTGAGGGAGTGTGTCACCAGCCATCAATTTCTCCTGAGGTTGAGATCTGAGGATCATGATTCAAAGCCAACCCACATGAGAAAGTCCATAAGACTCATCTCCAATTTACCACCAGAAAACTGGAATCAGAGCTGTGGTTCAAAGTGATAGAGCACAAGTCTTGAGCAAAAGAGCTCAGGACAGTGCCCAGACCCTGAGTTCAAGCCCAACAACGAGACCCAAAACACACACAGACACAGACACACACACACACACACACACACGCAGGCAGGCATGCACACACACATGCACACAGAAAAACTTGCTTCTAGGGTAGGTTGAGGGAGGCTCTTCCTGTAAGATAGAGGTCTAAACTGTATAGCACATGCAGCTGAAGGAGCATGGGCTCTGCCCAGAGAAGGGCTCACTGACCTGTCCTTAATGATTCAAAGCCTCCCTGAATCCCCCCAATCGAATTCCTTGTATACTTGTACCACATTTGGAAGGTACTAGGTGTCCTATAAGCTCAGTAATTGTCTTAACTTTGCTCTGTTCGTCTGGAGAGGTGGGAGGAGAAAGACAGATGTTCTCATCATTAAAGCTACCCAGTGATACTTTGTTCTTCAAAACAGATCTTCCTCTACCAGATCACTGAAGAGTCTTTGCACGTCATTAGATTGCTATCTTTGGTTGAGAAGAAATACTGTGGTGTGTGGATGTAGAAACTGCAGATGGGCTAACCAGGAAGCATGAAGCAGATGGGGCTAAGATCCAGCAGAGGCTCCTTGTTCTCTACAAGCTGGGTCGTGATGCATTGTGACAGGAACTCAGGCCCAGGTGCTGGTACCCCTATGTAATAGTGCTGGCATTTCTTGAGGTGGCGGGGGCCATCTGTCTGTGGATGATTTGGGTGGCATATTTGGACAAGTAGCAAAGTGGGAGCTTGGATGATGAGAAATAGATGGTTGGTGAAATGAAGCTTTCACTTGGGAACCCAAAACCTTAATTTCTTAAACCTTGAGCCACATACACTGCTTGAACTGTATGCCTTTTCTGGTAGATTTTTACTGAAGCTTATGGTACTGAAATTGAACTTAGTCACATTGCCTACTGTACTAGAAACCTGAAAATCTGCAGCTGACTTGAATTCTTTTTTCTATCATTTAGAAGACTTTTTCTTTTTTTGCCAGGCCTGGGGCTTGAACTGAGATCTGAGGATTGCAGTTTGAAATTAGTCTCTGCAAGCAAGTAAATGAGACTTTTTAGTTTTTGTGCTAGTGCAGGGGCTTGAACTCATGGCCTACTCTCTGTGTCTGAGCTTCTTTTGCTCAAGGCTAACACTTTACCATTTGAACCACAGCACCACTTCTGGCTTCTTTTGAATATTGTATTGGAGAGAAGAGTGGCATAGACTTTTCTGCCCTAATTGGGTTTGAACTGTGAGCCGACAGATTAGTAAACTAATCAGGAAGCCTACAGAGTGGGAGAAGATCTTCACCAACCAAACAACGGACAAAGGCCTCATATCTAAAATATATCAACAACTCAAAAAATTGAATCACTCCAAAACTAACCTCCAAAGTAACAACCATCCCATTAAAAAATGGGCCAAAGACTTAAAGAGAGTCTTCTCTGAAGAAGAAACAAAAATGGCTTATAGACACATGAAGAAATGCTCAACATCTCTGGTCATAAAAGAAATGCAAATCAAAACAACTCTAAGATTCCACCTCACTCCAGCTAGAATGGCCAGGATCAGGAAAACGAATGACAACAGATGCTGGAGGGGATGTGGCCAGGAGGGATGGGAGTGCAAACTCATTCAACCACTATGGAAAGCAGTGTGGCAGTGCCTCAAAAGGCTAAACATAGAACTCCCCTATGACCCAGCAATTCCACTACTTGGCATTTACCCAACCACCCAGAAACAAGGACATACTAAACCCACTAGCACAACAATGTTCATTGCAGCACTATTCACCATAGCAAAGATATGGAACCAACCTAGATGTCCCTCAGTTGATGAGTGGATCAACAAGTTGTGGTATTTGTACACAATGGAATTCTACGCTGCTGTCAGAAAGAATGACATCGCCCCATTTGTTAGGAAATGGAAAGACTTAGAAAAAATCATATTAAGTGAAGTACGCCAGACTCAAAGGAACTTAGGCTCAATGATTTCCCTCATTTGTCATAATCAGTAGAAACCTTGGGCTCTACTAGCAGAGATTTGCAATAGAGCAAAATATTGATACATAAGAACATGTAATGTGAAGCTAATTGAAAGGACCTCCAGGATAGTGAAACAAAAGCCATATAATGAATGATTGTTGTCCTTAATGTACTATGTTGTCTCTCATCTCCTTTGCTGTCCCTTGGTTATCTCATATTGGTATAGTATCTCACTTTGTCATCTGATATATTGAATTTATTTGTATTTGGATATTTGAAATTTGATAGGGAAGGGGGGAAATCCAAGACGGGTGGGGGGTGTGGGGGGGGAGGGAAATGGGTACCAAGACATGTGAAAGGGTATCAATGTGTGTGAATTAATGCACCTTCTATCTGGCAAATATCATGTAACCCTTTTACTAATTACAATAAAAAAATTAAAAAAAAGAGAAAGACACTGAGATAGCCTGCGAAAATCATAGTCTGAGTATTAAAAAGTAATGAAGATAAAATGCTTTTTCTTCTAATTTATACAAGACAATGTTCAGGGCAGGACATATGATTATTTTGTTTGCAGGTAGGCTAAAGTTCCTGGTGATCCAGCAGCATGATCAACAGGAGCAGAACTCAAAGACACACCTGAGCTTGGAAAATGGGTGAAAATAAAGTGCACCTGTTAGAACTGTTTGTTTCATCTTCTTTAATAATATAGGCTCAAAATATTGAAGTCCTTCCCGATGGCATTAGTAATTAATGTATGCTTTGGTTTAAATACTGTATTATGGCCTTACTTATTATATGCCAGGCATTATTGCCTGAAAAGAATATTAGATCCTGGCTAGGAGTATGGCCTGCTGGTAGAGTGCTTGCCTACCATGCACAAAGACCTGGGTTCGATTTTTCGGTACCACATACAAAGAAAATATTTAGGCACAGTGCCTCACAACTGTAATCCTAACTACACAGGAGGCTGAGTTCTGAGGATCAGGGTTCCATTACTTTACATTTCAGTCAACACCCTTTTAATATCAGCTCCTGAAAGCACAGTGTTTTCTTACAATAAGACAAAATGCATCAAAATCCTTAAGACATTAATATTTCTGAATTAAATAAATTTATATATGCATATATAAACTACATATGAAAGAGAAGAAAATATTACAAAGCAACCTATAATTATCTAGCAACACTCAATTTTCTAATCTTAAGCTATTCAGTCTTGTACAGGAGATTCTCATCAACAGTATAAGGAAAGAGGCAAAGTATACATATGTTTTTAAAGAAAAGATATAAGCAGTCTTTAAAAGCAATCTAAGACGTCTATGAAGAGCAAATAAATTTAAGTGAATTTGCATGGGCTTCATTATATAATATTAGAATAAAAATAACATTTACTTCTTTATACTCACAAGAAATAATCAAGTTATAGATTCTGAAATATGGTAGTTGAATAAATAATAAAATATATACAGTATATAATATGATACATGTTAAAATCTGTTAAAGATTCCTTAGAATCTTAAAGGGAAACTGAAATATAAGGAGAAATAACCCATGTTCAAATGTTCAATGATATAATCGTGACAAGCAGTTAATTTTCATCAGGTTTATCGACACTTACGTTGCAATTTCTATACTTCTACATAGAAATAAGCAAACATATTTCACATTTTATGTAGGAATTGAAAGGATATAGATTAAAAAAGTTTTTGCAAAAATAACCAAAATATATTTATACACAATGGAATTCTATGCTGCTGTCAGAAAGAATGACATCACCCCATTTGTTAGGAAATGGAAAGACTTAGAAAAGATCATATTAAGTGAAGTAAGTGAGACTCAAAGGAACATAGGCTCAATGGTTTCCCTCATTTGTCATAATCAGTAGAAACCTTGGGCTCTCCTAGCAGAGATTTACAATATAACAAAACCTAGATACATAAGGCCATATAGAATGATGCTAAATGAAAGGACCTCCAGGATATAGAAGCAAAAGCCATATAATGAGTGATTGTTGTCCTTAATGTACTATGTGATCTCTCATCTCTTTTGCTGTCCCTTGGTTATCTCATATTACAGTATTTCAGATTGTTAACTGATATATTGTACATATGTGTATTAGGTTATTTGAAGTCAGATAGGGAAGGGAGGAAAACAAGATGAGAGGCGGGGGGAGGTGGAGGGAAATGGGGACCAAGACATGGGAAAGGGTATCAATGTATGTGAAGTAATACACCTTCTATCTGGTGAATATAATGTAACCCTTCTATTAATTACAATAAAATATATGAAAAAAAGAATTCTTTTTGTTCCTAATTTAGTGTGGTGGCCAAAAGAAATTTAGTGTTTTGTTGTAAGATTCAGCAGGTTAAACATTCTGGTGACTCCCTTGTTTCTAGTTAGAGGATAAGACAAGGTGGTCTCTCTGTCTGTTTGTCTGTCTGTGTGTCTGTCTGTGTGTGTGTCTGTTTGTCTCGCTCTCTCTCTCTCTCTTTCTCCCACACTGTCTCTATCTGTCTCTGTCTGTCTGTCTGTCTGTCTGTCTGTCTGTCTGTCTGTCTGCCTGTCTCTGTCTGTCTGTCTGTCTGTCTGTCTGTCTGTCTGTCTGTCTGTCTCTCTCTCTCTCTCTCAATGAATGAGTAAAGGCTGATCATTAGGGGCTTTTTAATTTGTTATGTATTTTCCTAAAATGCTTTACTGATAAGGTGCGTTTTTGGCCCCAATCAAAAATTTGCCCAATTATGTGATGGATGTCTATCTCAAGCGATGATGATGATGATGAAAAGACCAGCAAATCTCTTCACGCCCATGTTCATCCTTGATGTGTCGCATTTCATTGCTGTGAGAAGGAGGCTGGCTAAAATAGAAAGACTTACCTAGGTTTTCAGATGTTCATGGGAGACGTGACAGCTGAAGACAGCTCCCTCATAGCATTTGTGATTTATTTAGTGAATGAGAAGTCTTTTACCATCAAGTCAGTGTTGGAATTTTATGTGAAAGGCAAATATTGCAAAATAGCCAAAGCATGTCTGTGTGTTAGTTTCCACATATATTCTGTAGTTTAAGGTGAATAACTCATGAAGTACCAATCCTATTATGAATCAGAGAGGCTGGACAGACAGAGGAAGCAAGGAGGGGAGAGAGGAAGCAGAAATGTAGATGGTTAATCAGCTCAATTTCCTTCATAGCAAGGGAAACAGAACATCAGGAAACCCACGAAAACAGTGTAAACAGTGCTTTAGGGTCATAGGAAAAGAACTCCTTGTGAATCTTACATAAGTTTTTATTTAGCACAGGTAATCATTTCATTGGAGGGAGAGGCCTCATTTCTAGGAAATACCCCCTTACATATGTAGTATATGTAGTGTTCGTTTTCTGGGTATTATAGCAATTTGGGAAGAAAAAGTCTCTTTAGGAACTTCCATAGTATTTGACTGTGCATAAATTAATGGTTCATGTTGATAATGAGGAGCAGAATACACATACATTGACAGATGAGAGCCATTTGTTGTCAGATACTCAAATGTAGACAGATTTGTGTAGAAAGCAGTACAGAGACTAAGTACCATGTTTGTGGGAACCCTTTGGAAGGTCAGGGAAGTGAAATTTTTCTGTGCCATTCCGTGTTTTCACAAATTGGATAAAGAATTGAGGCTCCTGTAAGGAGAGGGAATTCTCAATGTCCTGGTGAACAATGAAGTGTTCTCTGTTTCTGGCCTGCCACCCATTGGTCCAATCTGAGAGTAAGTCAGTAAAGACATCTAGGATTACTGAAGGTAATGAGGGAATAGAAGGAACAGAGGAAGCAGAATATTAGCTATGATCTCAGGTTGAGTTCCCTTGAAGAGTATTGTATTGAAATTCGTACAAGATGTCAAGAGGTACTATGGTAGGGGTACTGGGAAAAATTCTTCTACCTTGCATGACACCGGTCCATATTTAATTTCCTGAACAGATTCAACTGTATTTCTGTGGTAAAATAAAAATACTGCTTTTCATTTGGTTCTGGTCTCTTAGTTCACACCGGAGTACCAGAGCAAAGAGCTAGAGGGAACAGAGGAGCTGGAGATGGAGCTGTAGCTCAAGTGGCAGAACCTGTTCCTAGGATGAACGCAGTTATGGTTTTAGTACCGAGCCTGCAGAAAAAGTTTGATTTCCTCTACAGTTTCCAACTCAATTTTCTGTGTCTTTTTTTTTTACTTACATTTTAGGGATGACACAACCTTAACCGCCATTGCAGTTTGTGAGTCGAGCATTAACATTTGGTGAGTTATCTGTCATCTGAATGTAAATTCATTTGTGGTGTGAGTTTAGTACCCAGTCTATATGACAGCTGATCGTTGTCTTCATTATTCCTCCTCCTGTATTGAAACTAAATAGAAAATGACAGCATCTGGCAGCAGATACTTGGTCATGGTCTACTGTGAATTCAAACATAGCAACCGTATCTTTATTTACTTATTCTCTACCTTATTTACTTATTGCCTACATGCAACTTTTACTGAGCCAATGGAGGTAAGAATCACAGTCAGGCACAGTGAGGTGGTCTCCGTGTTTCTGAGGTGAAAGAGCTGGTGGGCCTCTTTCATTCTCCAGAAATCTGATACTTGGACAGGCCCACTGACAGTTATGATGAGAGTCCATCTTCTAGGCTGTTGTTCCTTGTCCTTTGGTGAGAAGCAGTTAAGAATACAGCCAAGTATGTGAAAAGAAGGAGGGAGAAGAGCAGACTTAGAGAGCTGAAAATCAGATTGTATAGTGGATTGATTTCTTCTGAAGTGAGTTACATGTACAAATGAACTAACGCATACCAATAAACAGTGTGTTAGGTTTACTAAGAGAGAAAAATTATTTGACCATGCATAAAAGCTTTCTTTTGTAGAGGTAAAAATATAAGTTCCTGCAAAACGAATTTCCTTTCTAGGGAAAAAAATGGAAATACCTTGTTCCTTTAGCTAAATATGTAAAAGTTTCAATTTCTACAAATTTGTCAGTGTTAGATTAACTTACTACCTTGAGTAAAAAAGTGAAACTATGATTGCACATGGTATTTGACTGTATATAATTGAATTCTCTTTAGCTTGGATAAGAATGACCCAACAGAATTTGGGACAGAAGAATTCAAGCAAAGGTCAGATATCTATAAATAGAAAAACATACATAAATATATATGTTATGAAACAGACTGATCATTTCTGGGTAGTTTCCAAATATTGTCAGTGTACCTTCTGTCTGTCATATTACTCCTTTTCATTTTGATGAGTAATTGAGAAATGAGTTGCACAAAATGTTTTGCTATTTTAGGTAGCAGTGAAGGAATACTCCTAAACCCCCCACTCACATTGCCAGTGTATAAGATCCTACTACAACTGGTTGTGTTCCTTTGGTTTGGTGGCAATGACATACAATCCTTTGCATTTATTTCGTGCCATAACAGTTTCTTCACAGGTGAAGAAATCCAAGTGTCAGATCAAAGTGACTACAAGTTTGTTCGGGCCTTTCCATATTTTATTGGCTATGTCCAGTTCTTTGATGGGTATACTCTTTCTCTATATCTATTCTTTTTCATTGTGAACTTCATGCCAACTTTTCAAAACTGTGGTTCTAAGGTTTGTGACACTGTGAATACTTTATGGACACCATTTATATTGTATAGACAGATGACTCCACGGCGTTATGACAAGCTCCTTACTGCTCACACCTGTGAATACAGGGTTTGTGAATAAATTTATGTTTGCAATGAAAGAGCTAGGAGACTAAGAGAGAGAGTGTGTGTCCACACGTGTGCAGTAGTGGGGCTCCAAATCAGGTTTCCAGGATTAATCTGTTTTCTTGCTTATCATTGGGCCTCTGCTTCTTGATCCACACATGAAGTGCACCCTTTTGTTGATTCAGTGGAGATGTACTTCTGCAGAAAGGAATACCCTGGATGGCTTTCTATTGCTATCCTGTCTTATTTGCCCCGTCTGTAAACCAAAGGTCTGCACATCTATCTAAAATTCTGTTGAAAGCCTAATGGGAAGGGTCATTGATCAGGCAAGCCTAGGCATGAAGGATCAACATGCCATGATCATGGGAGTAGCAAGGACAGTGCTCTGAGTTCTGACCTCAGGAAAAGAAGGGTTGACAGAGACAGAAGACCTAGACACATAGTACATTTGACAGACCACCTGTGTAGAAAAACAAGGCCACAGTTTTCAAATCGAGTAGTGTTAGAACATTGTATCATTTCCTCCCACATTTTCCCACTTAATTTTTTTATGTTTTGATATGTCCACAACAAGGACAGCAACTTAACAACTGTTATTGTTCCTTCAAATGAAGACATAAGTAGTGTGCGAGCTGATTTTTTTTTTGGTCGTGACAAGGTATAGAGGGGTTACACTTCCATTTGTCAGGTAATAGGAAGATTACTTGTCACAAACTGATTCCTCTTTTTCATGTTTTTCCCCATTTCTTTTCCCCACCCCCTCCCAATCATCTTGTCTTCCCTCCTTTCCTTTCCTATTTCAAATAACCAAATAAGAATATATACAATATACCAGATAATAAAGTCAGATACAGTCCCAATAGGAAATTAACCATAAAGAGGAAAAGGGAAAACAGAAATAACATAGTACCTTGAAAACAACAATCACACAAAATAAAGCTCTTGGTTCCATTTTTAAAGTTCCTTTCATTTAGTGTAAATTGATTTTTTTGTCATCAAGTGATAAATCAGAATTGGACAGTGGTCACTTTTGAGGATACAGAGGACTACCTATGAATATCATATGTAATCCAGATGTGTTTTGAAACTAAGCAGGATATGAAGAGCAGATCAAAAGAGAGTGGTTCATGGAGTGCTGTGATGTCAAGAACTAGCACCTAGAATCCCTAGGTGCCTGTCAGCTACTCACAATGAGCCAAGGTCGCAGGGAATCCTTTTCTGAAACAAAAAGGTGCTCTCATTTGTCTGTAGTTCCCAGGAGGTAAGACACTGATAAAACACCAGCACAATGCAAGGGACATTTCACAATCCCTCTACCCACACTGGCAATGCCTTATCTCTGACTACTATTCCATCTTACACATCTGGAATATCAGCTTTACTACTACATCAAAGTTAGTGTGTTTTGCAATAGTATCAATTTTTTCCCATTTCCTTTAAGTAAGTTAAACTTTCTTTCTTGGTTTATCAGTCCTCTGATTGATCAATTACTTATCAGTTAACTTTCATATCTAATATAATCTCTAATACCTTTAGTATTTTTGTAGCTCTATGTCCTTAAATAAGATACACTGCTGCTGTCATTCTGGCCACTCAGCAGGCAGAGATCTGAGGATCACAGTTCAAAACCAGCCCTGGCCTGTGAGACTCTGTGAGTCTCTTACCTCCAATTAACCACTAGCCAAACCATAAGTGGTGCTGTGACTCTAGGGACAGGGTAGTAGTAGTCTTGAGCTGAAGAGCTCACGGAAAGAGCCGAGGCCTAGTGTTGAAGCCACATGAATTGAAAAAAGTAAGATACACTTTTGATTTCAATTTTGTTTTTCGATTTCTTCAGACTAGGTTAGTAGCTCAGCATCTGATCTTCTGATAGAATATATATTCTTCAGCTAAAAGATGAAATGTTTTCAAGTGTCTTCTAAACAAATTTGGACTGTAGTAAACTTTGATATTTTTTGATTGATATTTTTTGTCTAACTGATCTTTCCTTACTAGCAATGGATAGAATGCATCTAATGTCATTCAAGTGTATGTCTCCTTGAAGATTTCATGCTGTTGGTTTTATAGAAGAGCAGTTTCCTGCACTATATACCTATATTGTTACAATGTCTATTCATGGTTGTTGTTTTTTTGTCGGTCCTGGGGCTTGAACTCAAGGCCTGGGCAATGTGCTTGGACTTTCTCAAGGCTAGAGCTCTTCCATTTAAACCATAACACCATTTCTGGCTTTTTTCTATGTACATGGTACAGAGGAATCGAAACTGAGTCTTCCTGCATGCTTGGCCAGCACTCTACCAGTAGGCTAACCTCCCTTCCCCCCCTTTTAATACACTTATTTGAAATAGAGAAGAGGAGGGGGAAAACAAGATGGGGTTTCTATTTTTGTTAGTTTTATATATTTTAACCTGAGTTCTCCATAAAGAAAGTCTAGAGACAAGAACTTATGACTAATTTCCTTCTTTGGGAATAACACCTCAGAAAAGCAGAAATCAGGAGATATCTGTGCTGCCATGGTTGTTTATTTGATATAGTTCACAAAATTTCCTGCCAGTCTTGATTCTTTTCCACTGTTTACTGTGCTGTTCTTTTAACTGCGTAACAAGAATTTTCTGTCATTGCTTACATTTGATTGTTTTCCAGAAATAAATTCCTCCATTCCATACTCACTCATGAAATGCGAGTTTAGTGGGCAGTGTATCATTGAGTCAAGGTTAAATTCATTATATTTAAACCATTAAAACCATTGGCATCTTTCATTAAAGAGAATAGTCCGTATCACCCAAATTCTGCTTGATCATAAGGGACATATTGCTCACATTTCTTTTTCTTTACTGTATCCTTGTTTCTTTCCTCCTTTGTTTTTTGGAGAAAGTGTAGAGAAAGTTTTATTCTCTTCTTCTTTGTGTATCTGGCCTATCAATTTACTCTTTACTACTGGCAGTAGTTAACTTAATGAGCAACAGGAAGCATATGGTTAAAAGATTTAATAATCAGTAAAATCTGTGTGGGTGCAGAATTTACACTCTAACTTTCCAAGTGATACATGCCTTCATGTGCATATATGGTAATACTAAGAAACTGTTGTTAAGTAAGGGACAGTTCCACTATTAGTAATCATTAACAACATACTTTCATTCGAATCAAACTGATGACCTAGCTTCATTTATCTACTGATTTTAATTACTTATATGTATACTGAAGTATGAAGTATCAGCGTTATAGCAGTAGAGAAAATTGATCACTTCATGTATAAAGTAGGTAGCTATTTGACTGAAAATGTAGAGTATAGTTGTGCCTTATGATGAGACTTTCTTATCCTGGAAGAAGTGTCTGTAGAATGTTATGTGGGATCTAGTACTGAAATGTGAGTTCAGATCTAGGAAGACTCTCTGAATATATATATATATATATATACATATATATACACATATATATATCCACACATATTTCTAAAGGCAGCATGAAGGAAAGAAATATATTTGTGCGTACACCAACAGATGTCAAAATGTGAAATAAGAAGTATGGGAAGCAACTAAGACACAGGCATGACAGCCCAGCTACTGAGAGACAAATGCACATCTTTCTTCCTTCTTTATAACAACTAGGGTAAGGGAGGAACAGGTCATGAGGAGAATTTCTTCTAGTCATTATGTCAGCTACACTTCACAAGATGTTACAAATGCAGTCAACCAAAGGATAGAATCCTTTCTGGAACAAAGCAGTGGCATTCTAAATAGGAATATCGGCAGGAAACCCTATGAGATTCTTATCCAGTTTACTTCCCAAAAGCCAGAAGTATGGCTCAAGTGGTAGAGTATTCATCTTAATAGAGAAAGCTAAAGTAGAACACCCAGGCCTTAAGAGGAAACCCAATAGTACCTGCAGAGAAACATAATAAGAAAGAGAAAGAAGGAAGTTCACCTCCCTAGCAGAGACAGTCACATGCTTGATGTGAATGGATGGAAAGAGATATTCCAATATGGCACCCAAAAGGAAGCAAATGTAAATGTACTCCTATCTGGCAAAGAAAACTTGAAAGTATTACAACATGAAAGTCATTTCATTTTGCTAAAGACACTGTAATGATTAACAACAAAAGGCAACTAATCCTCAATGCACCCAATTTGACACAACAGACATCGCTGAACATAAATGAGTTGATGGATCCCAACCATGTTAGATCCTTTCCAAAGAATCCGCAAGAAACCAGATTTAACTGAAGACCCAGAGCCAAAGGTAGCACATATCTGCAGAATATTCCATCCAGCAGTCCCAGAATAAGTATCATCCAGGCAACCCCAAGCTTTCCCCAAAGGAAACAATATTTAGAGCATAGAGGCAGCATTATTCTCTTTTTTCTTTTCCTTTCTCTAATACTCCTCCGTAGTAATTCTTCAAAGAGGTTTCTTGGCAGAGTCTAAAGGAAGTCTTAACAGGACATGTAAGAAAAGATAATATTACCATGTGCTATCATACTATGGTGGAATTCAACTAGAAATAGACATGGAAGTAAACAATAGAAGAAATTAAAATACATAGAAATGGACAAAAATCTGAATATTTAATGGGTTATGGAAGAAAGAAAGGAGGGACATGTAATCAAATGTAGAAAATCATTGGAGCCTCTGACTATATATTTTGGTTTCATTCTTTAGCGATATTTTATCTGATACCTCAACTGAACTTGACAAAGGAACCAACAATGAAGGGTAAGGTCCAAATAAACATACAATGTCACCCATGTGTATTTATGCATATTTACATGTATGTAAGTACAGTCATCCATGAAAGGACAGTCACAGAAAAGAAAGTAATTGAGATTAGGGACCCGTACGTGTAGATGACAATTGAAGGTCTTTGATATTTTTCTAATTTACTTTGGCCATAATATCAGTAGTTCCTTTCTAAAATGTTAGCTATTTCTAAGAAGAAATATGAAGAATGTTTCTTGTTCCTAATCTATTTTAATGGCCAAAAACAATTTAATGTTTTGCTGTAAGATTTTGCAGGTTAAGAAACTTCTTTCTATTGAGTTTGTTTTCTCTAGCTAGAGGATGGTTATCTCCCTCTCCCTCTCTTTCTTCCTCCCTCTCTCCCTCCCTCCGTTCCTCCAGAATGCATGAGTAAAGGCTGGTCATTACTGGGTTTTAATTTGATATGTATTATCCAAAAATGCCTTACTTCTAAGTTCACGTTCAGGCCTAAACAAAAATTGACACAGTTATGTGCTGGATGTCTATTTCAGGAGATGGTGATGAAAAGACCAGAGAATCTTTTCATGCCGTATTCATCCCTGATGTGTCTCCTTCAATTGCTGTGGGAAGGAGACTGGTTAAAATATAATGACTAGGACATCAGATGTTCATGGGAGACGTGACAGCTGAAGACACCTCCCTCATACCATTTGTGATTTATTTAGGGGATGAGAAGGCTTTTACCATCAAGTGAGGGTTAGAATTTTATGTGAATGTGAAATACTACTAAATAGTAAAAGCATGTCTGTGCTATCATTCCAACATATATTCTGGATATTAATGCGAATAACTCATGAAATACAAATCCTTTTTATCACTCAGAGAGGCTGGATGGATAGAGAACAATAGTGCCAGCATGGAGGGAAGAGAGAAAGCAGAAATGTAGGTGGTAGATCAGCTTGATTAATTCCATAGCAAGGGAAATGGAAGATAAGGAAACCCATAAAAACAGTGCTACCAGTGGTTTAGGAAAAGAATATTTCAATCTTGCATAAGTGGTTGTTTAGCACAGGTGAACATTTCATTGACATGAGAGGCCATATTTTTAGGAAAGCACACGAAATACCCCCTTGCATATACAGTATATGTAGAGTTAGTTTTCAGGCAGTTATAGCTATTTGGGGAGAAAAAATAGGTTTTGGAATTCTCACAGTATTTGACTGTGTGCAATTTAATTATTGATGTTGATAATAACTAGCAGGATGCACATGGATGCACACAAGACAGCCCTAAGTGGTCAGATACCCAAATGTCGACAGACTTGTGTAGAAAGCTGTACAGAGACTAAGCACCATGTTTGTGGGAACCATTTGGAAGGTCAGGGAAGTGCAATTTTTTGTGCCATTCTTTCTTTTTGCAAATTGGGTGAAGGATTGAGACTCCAGAGGAGAGGGAGTTCTCTCTGTCCTGGTTAGCAGTGGAGAGTTCTCTGCTTCTGGCCTGCCACCCATTGGTACTCTCTGCAAGTAAGTCAGTAAAGACATCCACGATTGTTGAAAATAAGAAGGGAATAGAAGGAACAGAGGAAGCAGAATATTGGCTGTGACCTCCGGGTTGAGCTCCCTTGAATTGCATTGCATTGAAAGTCATACAAGATGGCATTATGTACTGTGGTAGGGGGAACAATTCTTCTATCTTGTGTGAAAACTTTACTTTTCTAAGTTCCATGTTTAAGTTCCTGAAGAGATTCAAATCCATTCTATTGTAAAATGGAAATACTGCTTTTCATTTAAGTACAGGTCTCCTACTTCACACCATAGTACCAGAGCAAATAGCTAGAGGGAACAGAAGAGCTGGAGATGGCGATGTAGCTCAAGTGGCAGAGCATGTTCCTCAGATGAACACAGTTATGGTTTTAGTACACAGCCTTGTAGAAACAGTTTGATTTCTTCTAAATGTTTCAACTGATTTTCTGTGGCTGATTTTCTATTATTTTATTTTTTAGAGATGACACAGCATTAACTGCCATTTCAGTTTGTGACCCAAGCATTAACATTTGGTGAGTTGAATTTTCTGTCATCTGAGTGTAAATTCACTTCTAGGGTGAGGTTAGTACCCAATCTATATGACAGCTGATCAGTGTCCTCATGTATCCTTCTCTTGTATTGAAACTAAATTGAAAATGATAGCGTCAGGCAGCAGATACTTGGTCATGGTATACTGTGAAGTAAAACATAGTAACCGTATCCTTATTTACCTATTCTCTACCTTATTTACCTATTTCCTACATGCAACTTGTACTGAGACAATGGAGGAGAGAGTCCCAGTCAGGAACAATGAGGTGGTCTCAGTGTTTCTGAGGTGAAAATGTTGGTGGGCCTCTTTCCTTCTCTAGAAATCTGGTACTTAGTAGACAGGCTCATTTTCAGGTATGATGAGAGTCCAGCTTTTAGGCTGTAGTTTCTTGTCTTTTGGTGAGAAGCAGTTAAGAAATCAGCCAAGTTAGTGACAGGAAGGAGAGAGAAGAGCAGACTTAGAAAGCTGAAAATCAGATTGTATAATGGATTGAGTTCTTCTGAAGTGAGTTGCATGTACAATTAAACTACATGATACCAATAATCAGTGTGTTAGGTTTAGTAAGAGAGGAAAATTCTTTGACCGTGCATAAAAGCTTTCTTTTGAAGTGATAAATATGTAAAAGTTTCCATTTCTACAAATTTGTTAGTGTTAGGTTAACTTACTACCTTAAGTAAAAAAGTAAAACTATGATTGCACTTGGTATTTGACTGTATATAATTTAATGCTCTTTAGCTTGGATAAAAATGATCCAGCAGAATTTGGGACAGAAGAATTCAAGCAAAGGTCAGATATAGACATATAGGTCAACGTGTATAAGTATATGTTAGGAAACATATTGATCATTTCTGGGAAATTTCCAAGTATTGTCAGTGTATCTCCTGTCTGTCATATTATTCCTTTTTCATTTTGATGAATAAATGAGAAATGAGTTGCACAAAAGTGTTTTGCTATTGTAGGGAGCAGTGTATTAGGTTTACTAAGAGAGAAAAATTCTTTGACCATGCATAAAAGATTTCTTTTGAAATGATAAAATGTAACTCCCCTACCCCAAATTAAATTCCTTTGTTCATTTAGCTAAATATGTAAAAGTTTTGATTTCTACAAATTTGTTAGTCTTAGATTAACTTACTACACTGAGTGAAAACGTAAAACTATGATTGCACATGGTATTTGATTATCTATAATTTAATTCTCTTTAGCTTGGATAAAAATGACCCACCAGATCTTGGGACGGAAGAATTCAAGCAAAGGTCAGATATCTACAAGTAGATAAACATACATAAATATAAATGTTATGAAACAGATTGATCATTTCTGGGTAGTTTCCAAATATTGTCAGTGTACCTTCTGTCTGTCAGATTGCCCCTTTTCCATTTTGATGAGTAAATGAGAAATGAGTTGCATAAAAGTGTTTTGCTATTGTAGGGAGCAGTGAAGGGAAACGCCTAAAACCCCCCACATTGCCAGTGTATGAGATCCTACTACAACTGGTTGTGTTCCTTTGGTCTGATGGCAAAGACACAGAATCCTATGCATTTATTTCCTGCCATAACAATTTCTTCACAGGTGAAGAAATACAAGTGTCAGATCGAAGTGGCTACATGTTTGTTCGGTCCTTTCCATATTCTGGTGGTTATGTCCAGTTCTTTGATGGTTATAGACTTTCTGTAGGCCTAGATCTTAAATTATACATATTATTTTCATTGTGCATTAATGCCAACTTTTCAAAACTGTTGTTGTAAGGTTTGTGACAGTGCGAGTACTTTATGGGCACCATTTCGATTGGATAGACAGATGGCTCCACAGCGTTATGTCAAGCTCTTTACTGCTCACATCTGTGAATACAGGGTTTGTGAATAAATTTATGTTTACAATGAAAGAGGTAGGAGACAGAGAGAGAGAGAGATCTATCATGTCCACACGTGTGTGGCAGAGTGGCAATATTCTGATACTATGGCCCCAGGAATATTTTACTTTCTTGTTTATCACTGTGTCTTTTCTTCCTCATTCACACATGCAATGCATTTTGCTCATTCAGTGGAGGTGGACTTCTGCCAGAAGGAATACTCTGGAAGGCTTCATATTGCTATCCTCTGCTGTTCACTCCACTGTAGACAGAATCACACCTGTGAACCCAAGTCTACACATCCATCTACAATTCTGGTGAAATCCTAAGGGGAAGTGTCATTGAACAGGCAAGACTTAGGTAGGAGGGATCACCATGCCATCACTACAGGAGTTGCAAGGACAGGGCTCTGAGTTCAGAGTTCAGTACTGGAGAGAAGTTTGGCAGAGACAGAGGAGATATAGGCATAGTACATTTGACAGAGCATCTGTGTAGCATGCACAAGCTATAGTTTTCTAACCTAATATTGTTATAAATACAACATTCCTTCCCACATTGTCCTACTTAGTTTTTATATGTTTCAATTTGTCCACAGCAAAGACAGCAACTTAACCACGGTTGTTGTTCATTCAAATGAAGACATCAGTACTGCGTGAGTTAATTTTTTTTATTTTGGGGATTATGTATAGAGTGCTTACACTTATTTTCCCCAGATAGTAGGTGAATTTCTTCTCACACATTGATAGGCCTGTTTATGTTTTCATCCCATTTCCCTTCCCCTAGACCTTTCCAATCAACTTGCTTTATCCCCTCCCTCTCCTATTTCAAATAAACATATGTAATATTCCAGGTAACTTTTCAGATACAATAACAATATGAGATTAACAATTAAGGGGGAAAAGGAAAAGAGAAATAACATACTACATTAAGAACAACAATCACACAAGTTAAAGCTCTTGTTTCTGTATTCTAGAGTTTTTTTTCATTTACTGTAAGTTGATTCATTTTTCATCTAATTGATAAATCGTTTTGGAAAATGATGACTTTTCAGAGCACACAGGACTGCCTGTTCATATCACACAAAATCATGACATGTTTTCAAACTAAGTAGAAAATGATAGAGCAGATCAAAAGACAGTGGTTCTCGGTGTGCTGTGAAGACAAATCCTAGCACCCAAAACCCTTAGATTAGCATTTCTCATTATAGGCCCAAATTGTCACCATACCATGAGCAAAGGAGTAGCAAGGACAGGGCTCTGGGGTGAGATCTCAGTAGTGGCAGGAGTAGCAGGGACAAAAATGGTAGAGATGAAGCTCTGTTGGCAGCATTTTTGTGTTGCATTCATAAGACCTTAGTTTCCTAACTTAGTGTTCTGGAAAAAAATGCATGATTAATTCCCACATTTTCCCAGTTAATTATTGTGTGTTTTTAATATGTCCACAGTGAGGATAGTGGCTTAAGAGCTGTTATAGTTCATTCCAATGAAGACATCAGTAGTTGGTGAGTTGATTTTTTTTTGTCATGTAAGTGATAACTCGTTTTGCACAATGATATCTTCAGGGTACACAAGCACTGCTTATCAATACTGAATGTAATCATGATGTGTTTTGAAACTCAATAGAAATGATAGAACCTGTCCAAAGACACTCGCTCATGGTGTGCTATGAAGGCAACGACTAGCACCCAAATTCTTAGATTATCACGGTGCCTGTCAGCTACTCCGAATGTGGCAAGGGACCTGGGAATCCTTTGCTGAAACCAAAAAGTAAGCCTAGCATCAGTAGCTAAGAGGTGATCCTTCCTTCTTTTGAATGCTTAAACCCTGAAAGGCCCACATTCATACTGAAGGGGAGCCTTACTTCTAGACTGCTTTTTCTTATTCCTATCTGAAGAGCAGGAGCAGCAGCAGGGAATATTAGATGATAATTAGATGATATGTAAGTCTTGAGTTCTTCTGAAGTGAGTTGAACGTGAACAAGAAGTCATTATCTACTAGAATAGGTAGATTTGTTGGGTTATGGTATACTTTTCTTTCTCCCTCTCTCTCACTTTTTATTTTTTATTATTTTTTTTTTTTTGGTAATCCATTGGCTTGAACTGGGTGCTGTCCCTAAGTTCTTCAGCTCAAGGCTATTAGTGCTCTACCGCTTGTGCCACAGCGCCACCTTGGGTTTTCTGGTGGTAAATTGGACAAAAGAGTCATGGATTTTCATGGCTGGGTTGGCTTTGAACCATGGTGCTCAGATCTCAGCCCCTGAGAGATTTGTGGATCACTTTCTTTTCTAATACCATTGAAGCGTTGGAGAAAGACTCAGTCATGACAATATGCTTCAAGTACATTGTTAACATTAGTAACATATTCCTCTAGAAAACATGACGTTTCCAACTTGTGAGTCTGTAATTGATTGGACCAAAGGAGCAGATCCGATGTGCAGAAAAGTAAAAGAAACAAAAATAGAGGCTACTGAGTCTGCACAGAACTGCATGTATAAGATCAAGATCATGCATGTATCCCTGATAGTTCAGAGCCCTGACATTGTGAAATTAGTGTCTACAGTGGCACTGTGTCTTCCTCTGCCACCATGCAAGACTTGTTCTTATCCAAGTCTGTTACACACTGAAAAGGCTAGAACTCGTGCCACACATAGTATTAGAGCAAGGTAGATATTTATAATGATGGCAATAAAAAGTTGGCACAAGGAGTGGAGAACCTGGAACTTAACTAGGAAGGAAGAGGAAATTTGGACTGAGAAAACAGAGGGCCATTGGGGAGAAAACACAAAAAGCTAAGAGCACTGCTTTCACTTAGTTGTAAGTCACGAACATAAAGATTTTGTTCTATCTAATTGTCTCAGATTAAATTTTTCCCTTCCCCTAATACTCACACTTATTTGCATGGAAAAGTGGTTGATAAGTTTCAAAGTGATGGATTGACATGGGAATAAATGTTCAATAGAGGGACTACACAAAAGTTCCTTGCTCCAAGTCACTCTGATGATTTCCCCAGCATGTGAATGGAGGACACTGAAGTTTTCAGATCAGAAATGAGTCTGTAGCTACTTTTTCTCATCTAACTGTAGTTACTTGGAAAAACTGGAGGTTTTGATTAGATGTGAGGAAGGTCATGGATAGTCGACGAGCCCGCCTTCCCCTTAGTGATTTGAGGCCAAATTTCTTTGGTGGCTTGGTGAGTAATGTGGTTGTTTTCTCTTTTGGAGATGACCTTGCACCTGTCCTCCTTAATGACACACTGAACTAGAAACACACTCACTCCCAGAATGCCAGTCATGCTAACTGTCATTTTTGTGTCATCAAGTGTATTTCTTCATGGTCTGAAACTGTAAGGTTGCATTTATTTCAAATCAACGTGAGAAGAGAACCAGTTATAGGGAAAACAGTGCATGAATGTAGGACCTGCATCAGAATTTGACCCAGCATTTAACTCTTCCGTATTCATGTGATATGTGACCATAGGTGTTTTTGTTACTTTAGCACAACTGCACATGATCCTTGTCCAGCACCTGATGATTGCAATGTGACAGAAAGGTAAGATATAAACCAAGACAAGTGTAGAGGTGGAAGTTTATGTTCATATTATATATATATATATATATGTACAGACACATGTACTCATAAGTATGCACATACACATGGCTGGAGCTGAGCAATTGGACACAAAGAAACACCAACACCATGAAAGGACTGGTGGCAGGCATGATGCAGCGCATGGCAGAAAGTAAAGATCCTGTGTTGGAACACCAGTGCTGCTAGGAAAATGAAAGAAGCATGCATCAGGAAGGGTCAGCCTGTCACACATGCCTCTCACATGGCTGTGTGGTGAGTGGAAGTTGGATGTGATCTCATTTAGAAGCCTGCTTGGGAAGGCACTTATCTCAAGCCGTATCATTTTTATTCTAATTAAATGGTGACCGAATTCACTTATCTTCTGATTTTAGCTACTAATATGTTTGGTGTCATATGAAGTAGCAATATGACATGAGCAGTGAAAATCGGTTGGTTCATATGTAATCAGTTTTTTTGACTGAAAATTTATGCTAAAGAAAGAATACTTTGTGGAGCAAAGTCGAGGATCACACATAAGCTCTTCTTTAACCAGTCCTAGGTCATCTTGTGAGCCTATCTGCCTAATTCCACATTATGGTGAGATTTTTATGAATATGATGATACTTTTTCTTCCTATGGCATTTTGTCATCAGAGTCATGTAGTTTGGTTTCTCTTCAGATTGTATAAATCTTTCACTTTTTAATAAAGATACTTTTATAATACTATTTTCTGAGGTCCTCATTGCTAGCCTATAAAGTCCTATTGTAGTAAAAATAAGAAGTTCAACAATACATCTTTTGACATTTTGCTGCTGTTGTTAATCCATGGTCTCAAGGTACTCTGAGCTCTCCTGGAATGATCTTTCTTCTCCTGCGTTCAGTGTGCATTGATTACAGGCATGCAGAACTATAACCAGGTTGAAATCTTGTCTTCACAGGCCTGATATGATCAATTAGAATCATTTTCTAGAACAGATGACATGGTAGATTGCTACGTGTAAAGTTTAGAAGATCAGCTTGCTAGTTAAACATAATTATAACTAACTTGACCCAAACTGACATGGTTTCTTTTGCATTCCTTTTTATTCTTTAGCAAAACTGAAGTAGAAACCAAAAGAGTACCTACAAGTGGATTACCAATTAAAATGTAAGATCGAAAGTACAGTGTGTGTGTGTGTGTGTGTGTGTGTGTGTGTGTGTGTGTGTGTGTGTGAAGAAGCAAACACGGAGATCACTGTATTGGCATCCAAGTGTTCATAGATGTCTTTCAACACTGTTCTTAAAGTCTTCTCACGATTAAGATTTTTTTAAAGAATTATTCTTTATTTTTCAAAGAATTTTATTTTGAAAAGAAGGTATACAGACTTGTTTATTTGCCTCATATTCAGAACAAAAAGAGCAAGGGCCCCACCCACTTATGTGGGCTGAGATGGAAGTGTAGCATTCCTGCCATTCTTACTGGCCCACAGCAATGGGAGAAAAGCCTGCTGTCAGGAGCAATAGCTCCTTAGTGTTCTGAGGCATGTAGTGGCATAGGCTTTCTCATGTTTTCTGGGGTTCTGTGTCTTCACACTTGGTTATTTTTAAATTAGCTGCACTGCTCCAGAAGCAATCAGAGGAACAATACTGGATAAAGTGTTGGGAGTCCTCATCCAATCCATCTGCTCATCTGATTCGGGTTCTACCAAAGTATTTTATTGCTGTTCTTTTACTCTCAGAAACACATATGAGTCTGGATCTAGTTTGGTAACTGCCCTCTAGAGGTCCACCTTCTGTAAGTTGGGAGGCATGTGCTTTAAGGTGACATTTTTAAGATGAATGTCCTTGTGAGCCATGTGCCCTTTGGTGAAGGGAAATTCCTCTGGAGAAAGGCTGCAAGGTTCCCCTTCAGGATCCTGTCTTCTCCTTCTCTAGAATGTGAGGGAAAAACTTCTCTATCATTGTGAGTCAATACTGCAAGCAGCTGCTAAGGACATAACGGATTCTCTCCATCTCCATTTGATGTATACTAACCTTCAGATCTTCCTTTTTGGCTCTTTTGAGATTTTCTTCCATGTGATCCAGCTGTTCTGTGACGCATTCTACAATTTCACACTTGCTTTCCAGAAGTTCAGGAGCAAATTTTGCATCCTCCAGGCCTGCTCCAGCCTTTCAATGAGCTCTGCAAGAGTTAGGACCACCTCCTCACTGAGTCTTGCCCTATGAAATCCAGTTCCTCTGTCATCTTCTCTGAAACCAGGAACCTCACCTCCCGCCATCCAACTCCCGCACTCCTGCACCAAGATTTTGTTTTTAACTTTAGACTCTAGATATATTTATGGCTATTTTCCCCACATATTTATATATCTTAGTTTACTCTAGAAGATGACAAGGCAGCTTCCCCCCAGTAAAACCTTGTCCTAGGTAAATTTGCTTTACTTAGGTAGCAAGAGGATAACATTAAACATGGAAGCTTTAATTTGTGGCACTGAATGATGGCCTAAACAGGGCACCCTTCAGAAGGTACAATTAATGAACCACCTAGCTTTTCAGCAATACAAGCATATTGAGGTCTTCCAGCCCATTTGCTTGACATTCGTGCTTTATGCCATGAAGCTTCTTTGTAATGGCATGGAGTTCACACAGACCATTTGACTTTTTTTGCTCCCACAAAAATATCAACTCTTCTAGAATTTGTGATTTCAAAGCTTGCATCATACAAAGCATAGTGACAACCTGTTTCAAGAAGCACTCCCCCCAAATACTTGAAAGGATCAGTTATGGTAACACCAATATCTCCATCCAAAATTACTTTGCCTTCTTCAACAATGATGTAAGTTTTGTCTGCAATGAGACAAAAAAGGACAACCTTCTTCCTTTTCTTGCTTTATTCTGGTGTGGAGAATTTTTGAACTTCCATGTCATAGAAAATGTGACACACTTCAGCAACTTGCACTCTAGAGGCCATCTTGGCTGGGGTGGTCACAGGGACTGGAAGGGCTGGAAAGGGAGACGGCCAGTGTCTAGACTTCAGAGCATTTTCCTCACTGAAGTGGGACAGGCTATTCCTCTGTCTTTGGTTTGAGATAGGATATGTGTAGCAATCATTTAAGTGTCTAGCATGGGCAAGTTCTTGGGTCCAATCCCCATTACAATGCAAGAGAAAGACAATTGGACAAAGGGAAGACATAAAGGATGAAGACACAGAAGAAAAAGAGAAAGTGGCAGGAAGAGGAGAAGAAGGGGGAGGAGGGAAGGAGGGGTGATTTTCTTCTTGAGGGAATCATCATTCCTACATTTGTCACTTAGATACTTCATGTGGACTCTCTCAGGGAGATTAAAGTTCTCTTAAGTTTTACAAAGCAGTAGTGATTTAATTATTTTATTTGGAGGTAATAGGATGTAGGAGGCTCCACTGTTTTCTGAAGACTCTTTAGCAGAAAACAATGAAACTAAAATCCTAGAAGTATTCATTATCCTGCCAGAGTGCTTCTGCTATGGTGCTTCTACCAAGTGAAGTGAGGGCCACAATTCTAATCCCAAGGATCGAGCTCCTGCCTCAGGACTATGGTTTCTGAATCCTATCTGAGACAGAAGCGTCAAGATGATGCTGAAGAATGGATGAGATGAAGGAATCAGCAAACTGGGTGGATTGAGGGCATTTACACCTCCAAACTGCAGCTGATTGAAAAGACAAATCAATGTTGTCACTGACATTTGATTTGATTGTGAATGCCACAGCTCAAGTCTTGAGTCATCTCACTTCACAGTTAATATATTTCATTCAAAAATTATCAAGTATCACTGGGTGCCATTGGCTGACCCCTGCAATCCTAGCTATTCAGGAGGCTGAGATTTGAGGACTGCAGTTCAAAGTCACCAAAGCACAAAACTCCAGGAGACTCTAATTAATCATCAGAAAACTGGAAGTGCAGCTATGGCTCCAGGAGCATAGCACAAGCTTTGAGCTGAAGACTTCTGGGAGAGCAGCCAAGCCCTGAGTATAAGACTCTGGACCAACGCCCACCGCATTCTCCCCAAAAATCAAGTATCAAGCCAGGTGATGGAAAAAGAAAGAAAGAAAAAAGACAGACAGAGAGAGACAGATAGAGACAGACAGAGAGACAGAGACAGAGAGATGGGGAAAGGGAGGGAAGAAGGAAGGATGGAAGGAAGGGAGTGAAACTAAGAAAGAAAGGAAATAAAAGAAAAAAATAAACAACTGGTCTGAGTGGGTGGTCTACTATTAGATTGCCTATCTAGCACACAGGAAACCCTAGGTTTGATTCCTAGGTACTACATGCATATAGAAAAACTCAGAAGTGCTGCTATAGTGGTAGGTTGTGGTAGAGGGATAGATTGCAACAGCTCAAGGACAGTGCTCACACCCCGAGTTCAAGACCCAGGACTAGAAGGACAAAACCAACTAAACAAAGCAAAACATCCGAAAAACCCAATGTTCAGTGTTTCATCTCTGTGAAGACATATCAAGACTTTATAGGGCTGTGAGAGAAGCTCCATTAGGAATGATGAAGGAACTTGTGAAGGCCTGGGGCACCCACCTAACATAGAGACAACACTACCTGAGAGGGAAGAGCACTTGTAGGATTCTTAGCTTCACTGAACTTTCTGAAGTCACCGCTGCTTCCTGCCTACCACTACTTCATGCTGTTCCAAATGCGATTGTCTTTATGTAGCCACCCCAAGAAGAGTCTTATATCTAAACAAATGATAAATTCCAGGAGACAGGAGACTCACCTAAGAATTCTCCATGTGTGTGTTTTTATACATATACATATACATATACATATATATATATATATAGGCACTGCTTTGCTGAAATTATGGAATCATGTATACTATGTACCTCATGAATACTATACACCTGGTATTTTTTATCTCAGTCAAGGTGGATGACACAGATTCTGGGCAATGGTGCCTCATGCCTGTAATGGTCAGTACTGTTGAGATCTCATGAAGACCATGGTTCAAAGACAGCATAGGCAGGAAATGTATGAGATTGTTATTTCCATTTAACTTGCAAAAAGCTGAAAGTATGGCTCAAGTGGTAGAGTACCAGAATTGATTGAGAAACCTAAGGAAGAGCAACCAATCCCTAAGATGAAGCCCTAGTAGTTCCAGCACAAAAATATCCCCAAAAGAAGTTCACCTCCTTAGCAAAGACAAGTACAGGTTGAAGTGAAAGGATGGAAAAAGGTATTCCCAGAATGGAGCTGAAAAGGAAGAAAATGAAAATGTATTTCTATGTAACAAAGAAAACTTGAAAATAATACAAGATGAAAGTGACTTCATGTGGCTAAGATACTGCAATGATTAGCAACAAAAAGGCAGCTAAGCCTCAATGCACCCAATTTCACACAACAGACACCGCTGCACATAAAAGAGGAGATGGATGACAACCATGTTCGATCCTCTCCATAGAATCCACAACCGATTCAACCGATGACATATAGCCAATGGAAGCACATATCTGCCTAATATTCCACTCAACAGTCACAGAATAAGTATCATCCCAGCACTCCCCAAGCTTTCTCCAAAGGAAATAACATTTACAGCACAAAGGCAGAATTGTTCTTTTCCTTCTCTATTACAATGTAATTATACAAACGGTTTTCTTTGTAGAGTATAAAGGAAGTCTTAATAGATACACATAAGAAATGATTGGGGGAGCTCTGTTTAGTCTTTTGAAGAAATGCCATACTGCTTTCCATAGTGGTTGAAGGAATTTGAACTCCCACCAACAGTGGAGTAATGATCCCTCCTGTCCACATCCTCTCCAGCATCTGTTGTTATTAGATTTCTCAATCACGGCCATTCTAAGTGGAGTGAGGTGGAACCTTAGAGTTGTTTTGATTTGCATTTCTTTTATGGCCAGAGATGTCGAGCATTTCTTCATGTGTCCATAGGCCATTCATATTTCTTCTTCAGAGAAGACTCTTAAGTCTTTGGTTCGTCTGTTTACTAGATGGTTGTTTCTTTGGAGATTAGTTTTGAAGTGATTCATTTTTTTTGAGCTGTTGATACATTTTAGATATGAGGCCTTTGTCTGTTGTATGGTTAGTGAAGATCTTCTCCCATTCTGTAGGTTGTCTAGTTAATTTTCTAGCTATGTCCTTTGCCATACAGAAGCTCTGCAGTTTAACGCAGTCCTACTTATCTAGACATAGAGCTCCCCTATGATCCAGCAATTCCACTACTTGGCATCTACCCAATCGTCCAGAAACAAGGACATACTAAAGCCACTAGCACAACGATGTTCATTGCAGCACTAGTCACCATAGCAAAGAATGGAACCAACCCAGATGCCCCTCAGTTGATGAGTGGATCAACAAGATGTGGTATTTATACACAATGGAATTCTATGCTGCTGTCAGGAAGAACAACATCACCCCATTTGGAAGGAAATGGAAACACTTAGAAAAAATCATATTAAGTGAAGTAAGTCAGACTCAAAGGAACATAGGCTCTATGGTGTCCCTCATTTGTCATAATCAGTAGAAACCTTGAGCTCCCCTAGCAGAGATATACAATAGAACAAAACCTAGATACATAAGTCCATGTCATATGACACTAAATGAAAGGACCTCCAGGATATAGAAACAAAAGCCATATAATGAGTGATTGTTGTCCTTAATGTACTGTTATCTCTCATCTCTTTTGCTGTCCCTTGGTTATCTCATATTGTTACAGTATTTCACCTTGTTATCTAATATATTGTATATACATATATTTGGTTATTTGAAAACAGATAGGGAAGGGGGAAAACAAGATAATGTTCTGGGGGGAGGGGAGGGAAATGGGGACCAAGACATGAGAAAGGGTATCAATGTATGTGAAGTGATGCACCTTCAATCTGGTGAATATAATGTAACCCTTCTCTTAATTACAAAAAATACATGGGAAAAAAGAAATGATTGTATTACTGCATGCTATCATCCCATGATGGAATTCCAGTAGAAATAGACAGCTAGATAAACTACAGAATATATTGAAATACATAGAAGTAGAACAAAACATTTTTGAAGGGTTGGTTGATGGTTATTGGAGAAATATGGGGGGATATGTAATCAAGTCTAGAAGATACCTGACAATGTGCTTTGTTTTCATCCTGTAGCGATATCTTGTCTGATACCACAACAAAACGTGATGAACTTAACAACAATGAAGGGTATGTTCTGAACCTATATGCACCACTCACCTAGGTATACTTATAGATATTAACATGAATGTAGGTACAGACACACATGAAAGTATAGTCAAAGAAAGGAAAGTGATTTAGATTAGAGAACTTTCTTGGAAGTATTGATGACAATACAGGATTTTTGATATTTTTCTAAGATGCATTGGATGTAATATCTGCAGCTACCTTTCTAAAACCTTAGCTGTCTTAAGAATAAATATCAAGAATTCTTCTTATTCCTAATCTATTATGGTGGCCAAAGACAATTCAGTGTTTTGATGGAAGCCCCAGTAAGAAACTACTCTGCAGGTGCTCCATTATCTCCAGCTAGAGGATACAACACCAGCATTGATCCTCCTCCTCCTACACCACCACCACCTCCTCCCCCTCTTCCTCCTCCTCCTCCTTCTTCTTCCTCTTTCTCTCTCTCTCTCTCCCTCCCCCCCCTCCCTCTCTCCCCCCTCTCTCCCTCCCCCCTCCCTCCCCCCTCTCTCCTCCTCCCTCCCCCCTCCCTTCCCCCTCTCTCTCTCTCTCCCTCTCTCCCTCCCTCCCCCCCTGCTCTCTCTCTCTCTCTCTCTCTCTCTCTCTCTCTCTCTCTCTCTCTCTCTCTCTCTCTCTCTCTCTCTCTCTCTCAGAATGAGAAAAGACTAGTCCTTAGGGAAGTTTTAATTTGAAATATGTTTTCCTATAATGGCTCACCTCCAAGGTGTATTTCAAGCCTTAAACAAAATTCTGCCCAACTGCGTGTCAGATGTCTATATCAAGAGATGATGATGAAGACACGAGAATCTTTTTGGGCCTGTGTTTATCCCGATGTATCTCATTTCATTGCTCTGGGAATTGGGTTGGCCAATATATAATGACTTGACTAGGTTTCCAGTTGTTCATGGAGAACTGACAGCTGAGGACAGGCCCCTCATATTGTATGTGCTTAATTTAGTGGATGAAAAGTCTTTTACCATCAAGTCAGGGTTAGAATTTTATGTGAACGGTAAATATTACACTAAAGATTCAAAACTTGGTGTATGGTATATGTATGTTTGTTTCCTCATATATTCTGGATGTGAAGGTGAAAAACTCATGAAACATAAATGTAAATATTTTAGTTGTTTATTAAAAGCATTTCATTATAAAACTGGTGTAGAATATCCCTTTAAATTGATATTATACAGGACTTTGGTTTTGGTTAATCTTGTACAATGCATGTACTTTTGTTTGGATTTGCACCAAAGTTTCGGTTCCTAAGACCAACAGATTACTCTTTTCCTAAAAAGGTAAAAAAGCCATATCAAGAGAGACAAAATGTGACTGATTTTATTTTTATTCACATTTTACAGCAACCACATGAAGAAAATTGCAAATAAAATTCTACTGTCTCTATCATTCAGGTGGGTAAGACTGTAGAAATACAAGCAATGAAGTATGTATATAAAATATAACATCAATATTTGAAGTGAAAAGAATCTAAGAAAGTCCAAACTGAGCAACAAGAGTTTCTACTGTTAAGATGTTGAAAAATAACCCGTGTGTGCCTTCATACTATAATCCAATTGATCTTGGAAGATTGTCTTAAGCTGGTCTTATAACTCAGAAAAAAATGGCATTTAAGCAAGTCAATGTAATGACATATGGCTATGTGTTTTTCTACTCATGAAAGTAAGTAAATATAAGTTGGGTGCTGGTGGCTCACATCTCTAATCCTTGCTGAAAGCTGAGGATTACCACTGGAAGCCAGCTTGGACAGGAAAGTTCTTGAGATTCTTATCTCAAATAAATGACCCAGAAAAAGCCAGAAGTGGCATTTTGGCTCAAGTGAGTTTGCTAGTCTTGAGCAAAAGCAGCTCAGGGACAGCACCTAGAGTACAAGGCTCAGGAATGGAAAAGGAAGAAGGAAAGACAGAAATACTGGAAGAATGAGAGGAGGGGTGTGAGGGAGAGGGAGAGGGAGATTGAGAGGGAGAGGCTGTGGGAGAGGGAGAGGGAGTGCAAGGAAGGAAGGAGGGAAGCAAGGAAGGAAGGAAAGTAGGAAAGAAGGAAAGAGGGAAAAGTATGGAGGGAGTGAGGAAAGAAGGAAAGCAAAAATAAAGGAAAGAATAACAACGAAGTGTTAAACTTTTGGAAGTATAGGTTGTATTCTAATAACTCCCTTATTTATGTGATTCCTCCATTCTGGAAACACGTTCCTTAGGCTTCCACTCTACATATGAGAATAATTTTATACTGTGCCTTAGAGTACATAAAAATTAATAGTATTTTCATTTGAGTTTCAGTTTTAAAGACTTTGAAATCTTCTCAATTCATCGTCATAACGACATAAACGATACAATCAACCAATGGGTAGTTCGTTTAAAATATGTGACAGAAAGGCTTCAAAGCACTTAGAGTTCAATTCCATAAATATGTATGGAATTGAATTCTTTTTCATGTGTCCATAGCTGCGCAAGGAGTACACCCAAATAAATAATCATATACATGTTAAAATCCTCAATAAAAATCTTAGGATCCAAGAGGGCATTAGTCATTTTAGGGCCTCATGCTTCCTGGACAGGCATTTCACTGACTGAACTAGACTTCTAGCCCTTCCTACTTTCTTATTTCTGAGATAAGGTTTGGCTTTTTGCTCTGACTGACCTGGACTTCAGTAGGAAGACTGAAGTTGCCTTACTGACCTGGCTGGGACAAGAGGCTCACATCATCACACCTAGCTTGTCTTGTTGAAGTGGGTTTGTGGAATTTCTTTGCTGGGGCTGGCCTTGACCTGGTATCCTCCTCAGTCTCATGAGTAGCTAATATCATAGCTATGAACCACCGCACACAGGCACGTAGTCCTTCAAGCGCTTAGGTCAGTTATGCCTTCACTGAGCTTTAACTATTACAGTCTGACAAAGATTCAGATTGATGACTTTTTATGTGCTAAAAGAAACTGATAGATTCATCTTCAGAATTTCTCAATATTTAAAGAGTTTATACTGACAGACTAGTCATTTCATTTCCATTTTTGTTCTAGCTTGCAGTTATTGTGTGGTTTCTACATACCCTCCAGTATACTGTTTAGGAGGGAATGTTGTTCACTATTTCAGTGCTTCTATTGCATAAAAAACTGAACAATGTTTTTAGATAGGAATGCACTAATTCTTCATACCACTGGCCACTATAATCTTAAATAATGTCTTTTTAGCATCTGACATATAGTTTTAGGAATTGTTGAAATGTGGTGCCAAACTCTCATTGTCTTTATTTATTTTAGGATTTTGGCAATACTACTGATTTTTGTCGATCTTGGTCTAATGGTAACAGATATTATAGTTACGACCAGCAAACTACATATTCCATTAGAGTACAGAACAATTTCCCTTATGATTGCTATATTTTTCCTTTTGGATGTTGTTCTACAAGTATTTGTGACAGGGTAAGTTTTATTCTCTCTGAAGCCTAAATCTGAAAACCCTACTGAGACTGGCTCCTCCACCAAGTAGCTCAGGCTCACTATTTCCCTTAACTGTGTGCTTGAAACTCTCATTTATCTCCTTGATTTACATAAAATAACATTTATTTGCCAGTCCTGGTGCTTGAACTCAGGGCCTGAGCGTTGTCCTTGGACATTTCTCAAGGCTAACGAACTACCAATTGAGCCACAGCACCACTCCCAGTGTTTTTCTATATATGTGGTGCCAAGGAATTGCACCAGGGTCTTGGTGCATGATAGCAAACATTCTACTAGGACAAACTCCCAGCCAAATTTTTTTCAGGATACTAAATTAATTAGAAGATCAATCCAAACAAATGTGTGCCTCTTGAAAAGCATTCGTGAAGCCAAGGCCCAAACCCAAATTTTCATTAAGTAGCTTTAATTAGTTTTATATTGCTTGAGACACTCTCATGGAGTAGTTGAGAAAAGTCTTTGAACAGATAAAGCTTAAAGGGATTTACCAAAAGGGACCAGGTAATTAATATGTCAATGTGTATGTTAAGAAGGAGAAGTTTGAGTGCCAGGAGTCTGTCTTAATGGTGGAATGCCTGCCAAGCATGCAGAAAGACCCAAGTTCAATTCCTCGGTTCCACATATAGAAAAAGCCAGATGTGGTGCTGTGGCACAAGTAGTAAAGCTCTAACCTTGAGAAAGTCCAAGGACAGTGTTCAGGCCCTAAGTTGAAGCACCAGGACTTGAGAAAAAAAAGAAGAATCTGGGCCCAGTGTCTCATGCCTGTAATCCTACCTACTCAGGAAACTGAGATCTGTGAATCACAGTTCCAAGCCAGCCCAGGTGCTAAAGTCTGTGAGATTCCTATCTCCAGTTAACTACTAGAAAACCAGAAGTGTTTCTCTGGCTCAAGTGTTGCATGGTATCTTTGAGCTAAATAGCTCTGGGACAGTACCCAGTCCCAGAGTTCAAGCCCCATGACTGTTAAAAAATAGAAGGAGAAGTATATACTTGAGGTCTATAGATCAATACTTTGATTCTGACTGGAATTTCAGGTAATGTTTGATAGTATGTGAAATACTAGATACTGCACTCTAAATAGTCCTGAGATCATTGAAAGGAAAAGTTTCAATGAAAGCATCTGCAGGTGATGTGGAGATTGCTTATCTCATTAGTGAAATGTAGCAAGAAAGAAATAGATTGCTTCCCTCTCCTGCTTGCTGGTTTTCTGAAAAGTAGAATGGGTGAGGCGAGCCTTGGGGATGGGCTGCTGGGCGAGTCAGGCACTGGGTTTCCTAGCCTCCCTTTCTCCAAGTCATTTCAGAAGGCAGTGTATGTTCTTTCCTGAGGACTTGTTCTCCTTCTTCTCTTGAGCTAAGCAGAGTTATTCACTGCCAGGTTAGTCTGATCCTGACAGACTGCCTCAGAGTGTGAAGATGCTTTTCCTGGAGGACTAGTGCTCACCTCTGCAGGAGTCAGTGGTGGAAAGTAGCCTGGTAGATGGATGTCTGTCTTTGTCCTTTTAAGGACACAGCAGCCCCTTGGGATTCCATTGTGGGTGCAAGGACAGATTATGAGGTCAGAAGCACAGTTCCTACCCATCTCATATGATACTCACATATTGATCTGAAGATAGTATGATGTACTGAAATTGTTGCTCAACAGAACTGTACACTTGCACTTGTCTTCTTCCAACTCCGTTGGAGAAGGCAGTGCATGCCTCTTGTCCAATGGCTGGGGTAGATGGCTTATTCATTAAGCTTTGATTGTCATCAGGTATGCAAGTATGTAATAATACAAATTTACTACATGAATACCTTCCACCAGTATTATGTCTTCTCTTTCCCAAATCCAGTCCATCCATTTCATAGAATCTATTACAATAACAATTTTAATGAAGTTGAGTCAAGTACTTTTTGCTCTAAAGATTTTCCTCTATCCTCTTAAAGAAGATAACCATTTTTTTACTTTCTCTTACAGGAAAAAGCATTATTTTTCAGATTTCCTCAATATTACAGATGCTGCCATCACTATCATTATTTTATTTATGGACATCACATACATATTCTTTAATGCTACATTTTTTAAAGATATCCAAAGGTAGGAAACCCATGACTTAACTGTTACACTTTTCTTTCATTTGTTCCTTAATTTGTACTTATTCTTGTCTTAAATTGTGTATATTGAACTGATTTCTGTTTAAGTTCTGAACCTGATACATTTTTTGAAAATAAAATATTAGGGAAGATGACATGGATTGAGTGGTAGAGGCCTACTTAGCAAGTGTAAGAACCTGATTTCAAGGGACTGTAACACAAAAATGGAAGAACAAATGAAGGGAAAATGATACATTTTCATACCCTTGAGATCTAAAAAAAGACAGCATTTAAGGCCAGTTAAAGGTGTCTTCACTAAAGTACTTCCATTGGATATAGGAACTGGAACATCATTTTGAAATCCCCCCTTGATGATCTACTAATCTGCTTTTCCTAATATTGCAAGTGTATTGACTTGAACATGTATGAAGTTTCAGTGACTCTAGTTATACTTCTCTAAAAAATAGCCGATTGAAACCAGGAAATCCCGTATATGGCAACCCAGATAATGGATTTTTGCAATGGCAATTTGGTAAAATGAAGAATGTTAAGGCAAAGTTAAAGCAGTAAGGGATTACTAAGTAATATGTGTATGGGTGTGGCTGTCTGTCTGTATCTGTGTCTGTGTCTGCCTCTGTCTCTATCTCCCTTTCCCTAAATGAGATAGAAAAATAGCAATGTACATTGGAGGGCTAATGTTAGGAGGCTTTTAGCTATATTCATTAGAAATCAAAGAAATAGATTCTTTATTACCAAAGTTTCTGAGAGGTCCAGTGTGATCCCCAAGTAAATATTGCTTTGGCTAGGGTTTTGATCTTGAAAATAACCTCAATCCATATGGTCCTTCAATGGGCAACCTCAACACCACTTGAGACCTTGGTAGCAGGACAACACTTGAGGCAGCAGCTACAGCAGCTGAATCAAGATGGATCGGAGTCAGAGTCGTGGTCATGGCCAGAGGTAGCATGAAGGATGATAAGGACAAGAAAAGGAAATATGAAGTACCTGTACCAACTAGAGTGGAGAAATAGAAGAAGAAAACGAAGTGACCAGATGCTGCCAGCAAACTGCCACTGGTGACACCTTACACTCAGTGTCGCTTGAAATAACTGAAGTTAGAGATAATTAAAGATTATCTTCTCATGGAAGAAGAATTTCTTAGAAATCAGGAACAAATGAAGCTATTTGAAGCAAAGCAATAGGAGGAAAGATGGAAGGTGGATGACCTGGGGGGGGACCCTGATGTCGGTAGGCACCTTGGAAGAGGATCATTGATGACATTTGTGCCATGGTGTCCATATCTGTGGGCTCTGAGCACTGTGTCATCATCCTTTCCATCCTGGAAAAGAACCTGCTGGAACCAGGCTGCTCAGTCCTGCTCAACCACAAAGTGCATGCGGTGATAGAGATGCTAATGGATGACACGGTCCCCCTGGTCACAGTGATGAAGGTGGAGAGGCTCCCCAGGAGACATATGCAGATATAGGTGGCTTAGACAACCAAATCTAGTATATTAAGGAATCTGAGGAATTGCCTCTCACTCATCCTGAATATTATGAAGAGATTGGTATAAAACACCCCTCATTCTCTATAGGCCACCTGGCACAGGTAAAACTGTTGGCTAAAGCAGTAGAAAATGAAACATTGGCCACTTTCTTGAGAGTGGTGGGCTCACAACTTATTCAAAAGCACCTAGGCAACGGGCCCCTACTTGTATGGGAATTGTTTCGAGTTGCAGAAGAACACGAACCATCCATTGTGTTTATTGATTAAATTGATGTCATTGGCACCAGAATGTAAGATTTGGACTCTGGAGGTGAGAGAGAAGTTCAGAGAACCATGTTGGTGCTGTTAAGCCACTTGAATCGTTTTGATTCAAGGGGGCATGTGAAAGTGATCATGGCCCCAAACCAGATAGAAACTTTGGATCCAGCACTGATCAGACTAGGCTTCATTGGCAGAAAGATTGAGTTCCCCCTGCCAGATGAGAAAAAAAAATAAGCTCACCTTCCACATTCATAAAAGCATGACTGTCCTGGCAGACAACGTGACTCTAGATGACTTGATCAGGGCAAAGATGATCTCTCTGGGGCCAACAATAAGGCAATCTCTACGGAAGCTGGGCTGATGGCCTTGAGGGAACACAGAATGAAAGTAACAAATGTAGACTTCAAAAAATCTAAAGAAAACCTTGTTTATTCAAAACAAGAAGGCACACCTGAGGGGCTCTATCTCTAGGAACCACAACTGCCTCAGGAAAGTGATGGGAGTTTCCCTGGCTCTCCATTGGGAAGCCATTAGTGCCTGCCCAGTGGAAACCATGGGTCAGATGATTTTACTAAAAATTCCCCTTTGTCTTAGGAAATGTGGCTTGTAGGTCTCACATCTGGCAATCTCTGTTGTCTATGCTGTGCAGCACTCTGCTTCCCAGTAAAGTGCATTTTTCAGAAAGAAAGATAGAAAGAAAGAAAGGAAGAAAGAAAGGAGGAAGGAAAGAAGGAAGGAAGGAAGGAAGGAAGGAAGGAAGGAAGGAAGGACAGAAAGGAAGAAAGGAAGGCAGAAAAGAAGAAAGAAAGAAAGGAAGAAAGAAAGAAAGAAAGAAGGAAAGAAAGAAAGAAGGAAAGAGAGAAAGAAAAGATGAAAGAAAGAACACATTAGCCTCCACCCTAGACCACTGAATTGGAAACTCTGGGATCTGTGAACCATGGTTGAAGCAGTTCTGTCAAATGAGTCTTGTTGGACATGACCACATCTTTGTGTTTCTGAATGGAGGAGAAACACCAGCCAGTATGGTTGGGAAGTATTGCAACCTGTTCCCTGCCTGATATGCATGTACTAGCTGTAGGGCGCCTCTGTTACTAAAAGGAATAACACCAATGTACAAACAATCAAAGTCCATTTGGGGGGAAGATGAAAACTAAAATAGTCTATAAATCTGAATGAACTCGTTACTGTTTGTCCAGACAGTAATTTCTCAATCTTAGCATTACTGATATTTTGAGAAGATAATTATTACTTGGGTAGGGAAGAGAGGACAAAAACATCCTATCATTCCTCCTAGATTCATATTTATTGTAGAGTGTTTAGCAGCAGTCCTAGATGTGATTAGCACCTGCATCCATTTGGTTGTGACCACCAAGTATGTCCATATGTTACCCAGTGTCCTCTGGGATGAGGGGTATAGCTGACTGTTAGAGCACTAGAGCAGAACGTGGAGGCCATGGGGGTGGTGCAGAGCAATGTAACATATGTACACAGATTTAAACGTATGTATTGATGACCTCTTCTCTTTCTGAACTAAAGTATGTATCTATCAATTTTTAGAATGATTGTATTCTTTCGGCTTCTGAGGCTGATAACACTTATGAGGATCTTTCACCTTGCAACTCAGAAAAGACATCTAGAAAAATTAATCAGAAGACTGGTAAGTGGGCAGGACATGTTTGCTTCCCATCCTGGTAAAAGTTTTAGGTAGCAATATCAAATTCTTTGTGCTTGACTTCTGTTTTACAGCTTCATCATTTTTGTTCCTCCCAGGTGTCTTGCAATAAGAGACGATATGCCAAGGATGGATTTGACCTAGATTTAACTTACATCACTGGTTTGTGAAACTTAACTGTTGATTGACTTCTCTTAATTATAGTACTGTTTTTTGAAACTTGTCATGTGATTGACTTATGTTTAATCCACATTTTCCTTTGAAGTAAGAATATTCCCTTTAATTTTCCCAAACCACAATGTTTTTTATCTAAGGCACATTGGTTTATGCTTTTTGTGTTTGATTTGTTACTACATTGGCTTCTTTGGTGGTTCTGGGAAAAGAACTCAGTCTCTTGCTTGCTTGGGAGGCTCTCTTACTTCTGCCACACCACTAGCACTTTTTATGTAATTGTTATTTTCAAGGTAGGCTCTTGCTTTCTGTCCCAGCTTTTCTGAGCTACAGTTCTTCTACTTGTATGCCATTGTACCAAGCCATTTATTGAGATGAAGTCTTTCCATGTTCCTCAGATCTTTGCCTCCTGAATAGCTGATTTCCAAGATTGAGCCAAAAATGCCTAGCTTTTTTGCTTTCTCTCTTTTCTTTTTTGTTTCTCTTCTTTCTTCCTTTCTCTGTCTCACTTACCTTCTCTTCTTTCTTCTTTCCTTCCTTCCTTTCCATACTCTCAAAGTATTTTTCTCAATGATTTCATAGGCTACTGTGTTATGGTAATAGATTGGTAGATTACATCTGGGCACAGGTAATCTCATTCATTTCAAACCAAGACTCCCTGGTGGTTAGACAGTAAATACGGTGCAATTTCAAGTGGCTCCATTAAAATTTCACTTATTATTTATTCAGTTTTGTTAGCTATCTAAGCATCCAAGAGAAAGAGACCTTAATCTTCTAAAATCCCAGAGAACAAGTTCATTATCCATGAGGTCAGGTTTGCTAAGGGAAGAGGGCTTCAAACACTAAGTTCCTGTTGAGCCTAAGGATATTATGATATTGCATAGCTTATTTATTTACTTTTGTATTGTATTGTCAGTCCTGGGGCTTGAACTCAGAACTTGATAACTGTCCTTGAGCTTCTTTTGCTCAAGGCTAGCACTTTACCAGTAGAGCCACACTGCCACTTCTGGTGTTTTCTGTTTATGTTGTCCTGAGGAATCCAACTCAGAGTGTTTTTGCATGCAAGTCAAATGCTCTGCCACAAAATCACCTCCTTAGACCTCTATTGCTTCATCTTAATGCATCATCTTGGTTATGTCACTATCATATCAACTCTTCTTGTACTCTGAGAAAAGAACCTGGATAGATGTACAAATAATTTTTGTTGTTATTGTTGTTCCCATCTGTACTGACTTTCCTAATAGGGATTCTTTTGCTTTCCAGACCGTCTTGTCGCCATGTCATTTCCATCCTCTGGGATACATACGTTCTATAGGAATCCAATGCAGGTAAGCATATTTGTGCAGCACAGAGTGAACTCTATAGACTCAAGAGCTTAGTGTTGACCCAGGCAAAGCAGTGTTCTACCATTTTATTCTTTCTGGTATCAACTTGCTTTTGTTTATGCGAAGCCCTGGAGGTCCTACTGATTAGTAAGAGCACCCATTTATTTATCTCAAGATAGAGTGGTTTGAACATTTGGATGGGGCTTAATGGAGTGGTTCCAATGATTTGGTACAGGATTGGCTACTTCACTGGGCTGATCTGGGCATCTCTGATCAGTTGCCGCTCCTCTGAGGACTAGCTAATCTGAATTGGCTTTTCTGATTGCCTCTCTGTTATTATGTCTCTTCTCCCAGGCAGCTAGATCTTGGGGACCATTGAGATGGCCTTAGGAACAGCAAGCAAATGGATGTAATTACATTAAGACTAAGTCTTCAAGTGAGTGTGAGTGGCCTTGAATTCATTAGCTAAGACAAAAATGAATTACAAAAGCAGTCTGGATTCAAGGATTAGAAAATAGGCTCCATCACAGGAGGAGAGGAATTGTGTCCCCATATGTAGTCTTTCAGAGAGAAGAAAGCCATGTCTAAAAATATATATGTTCTTTCACAAAGATTCCCTGATAATTAAATAAGGGAAATCCCACTTTTGGCTCTGTAAGTGACTAACTTAATTTTAAGCCCCTTGAAGCTCCTTACTAAGAAAGTACATAAAATTTTGGGTTAGGGATATATGTACGTATGTATTCACATACAGTGAATTCCTGTAGTAATTCCTACTGTTTTTCCTTAATGAAATATAATTGGAGATCTGTGTATGGGTTCATATATAATGTATTACATTCAGTGGTCAATGACAGGAAATGCTCTGATGGGTGATCACTCAGTGTGTGAACATCAATGAATGTACTTGAAGTAAGTTCCTGGAATTCTCAGCAGCTTAATCCCATAAGAGTACTGTTGTGTAAGCTGGGCATCAGTTATCCAAACTCTTATGAGACAACCGAGCAAGTCCTAGTAGGAGAGTGCTTTCCTAGTATGCATGAAGCCCTGGGTTCCATTCCTTGGTATCACATTCACAGAAAAAGCCAGAAGTGGTGCTGTAGCACAAGTGGTAGAGCCCTAGCCTTGAGAAAATCCAAGGAGAGTACCTGGCACTGAATTCAAGCCTCAGGATTGGTAAAAAAAATAGTGTAAGAGAAAATGTAGAACCTCACTCATCATCAGAAAAATGCAGGTGGAAACCACAATGTGATAGCACTGCAACATTCCACAAGCATGACAATTATTGAATAGTTAAGAGGTAACACATGCTAGTAAACTGTGGAGAAAGATGGCCCATGGCAAGCTATTGATGGGGATATCAATTAGCATAGACATTCAAGAAAACAGTGTGAAGATTCTCAAACAAATCACACTTCAATGATCCTGGGATCCAATCATACCTCGAGTGGGTGTTGATGCGACTTAAAGAGATCATTATGTGGCAGAGACATATGTACCCCTGGTTAAAAGCTCACTGCTCAGCAGTGAATAGCCAAGAGATGAAATCCACCTCTTAAGTTTCCATTCCAAGGTGAATGTTGTGGCACCTCTACATGATAGTGCATTGTTTACTCCTGCAAACAACTGTCTTTGTCAATAACACAAAAGGAGAAGTTATATGTTAATAAAATAAGCCAAATGGCAAGTATGGAATATGTGAAATAAAAAAGCATTGATCTCAATGAAGATGAGCCTAGACTGGTGAATATCAGAAACTTGGGTGAGTCAGAAGGAGGAAGGTTTGGACAAAGGTTGATCAATGAGCAAGAGATTATAATGACATAAGAGGTAACTTTTCGCTGAGCTGTTGCACAGTAGATTGATTACACACAACAGCATTGTGTTATATATTATTAAAGAAGAAAGGATTTTAAAGTTTCACTATGATGTTATCTAATGCTTGACATAATAGTTGTATTTAACCTGATTTATGCACATGTATGTATGTGTTTTTGTATGTGTATACCCATATACATGTGTGTGTCTCAAAATCTCATGTGATATTTAGTAATATGCATGATATTTATTCTTCCGTATGTATCAATAAAGATCAATAGGATACCACATACCTAGAAAAAAGCCGGAAGTGGTGCTGAAGTGGTAGAGCTCTAGCCTTGAGAAAGTCCTAGGACAGTGCTTAGGTCCTGAGCTCAATCCCAGGACTGGCAAAAAACAACAACAACAAAAAAAACAATTGGTGTTTAACTGAAAAACTATCATTATGTAATGCATGCTTTTATAAATAAACCTTTACTGATGCAGACTCCACATTGCCCTCATCTTACATTTGTCTATTAACGCAATTATGTATGAGGGCATGCAATGAAGACCACTATCAAATTGTTGACAATGTTCTGGCATTTATAATCACTTTTCAAACACTGAAAGTGTTCTTTTGATTTTTGATTGCCATAGATCAGTTTTCATGTTTCTTGAGTTTCTCATAGTAGAAACATATGGTAGCTCTTTTGTAACTGAGTTTCTACCAGCAAAAGAAATTCTAGTTTTGTGCCCTGGTTGTTCTTTTAAAAATAGGATTAATATTTATGGATCTTTGGAAAATGCACGCACATAAAGTATAGTGTTATATACTGCTCCAAAGTGTCATGAAATGCATTATATTCTGCAAATCCATTTGGTAGAAAGGAAAACATGCAACTATGACAAAATAAAGCTGGAGGAAGAGATGTAAATTTGGCAGCTGGAAGTTTTTGAGTGGACATTTTATAGCTCATATGACTTTAAATATTTGAGTTTGAAAACAATGAGGGTAAACATTGTACTTTGTGTTGATCTGTACCTCATAAACATAACACTGAACAAACTTAATTCCTGAGGAGGCTAAGCAGGTCATATGCTCCTGCTTGTCCTTCAAAGGGAAGAAGGTTTCAGCATTGTATTTTGAACAACACTGAATATAGAAAGAAAAGGGTCAGAGTGCAGATGCGTGGGACACAGCCACAGTTACTGGAGAAACAAACACAGTGAGGAAGCATCAACAAGTCTGGCCACTTCTGTATGCAGTCAGGCCATGTCCCTTTGCCCCTGAGTCAAGTAAAAGCTACTTTTGCTGGAAAATACAATGTGTTCTTGATCTTAGCCATGCTCTCTTGCAGTCACTTCATAGATATCTAGGGATCCAGGAAGAACAGGATTTATAAAACTGCAAAAGACAGACTGCTTTCCAAACACAATGCCTTTTCTTGTCATCTTGAAGAGAAAAATCCAGAACTATAAACACTAGCCAGGCCTCCAGAGACAAAGGCTAAGGGCAGGTCATTCAGACTGAGACTTGGACAGATTTAACATGCCTACCTTAATGCCTCCAGCACCTTCCTGTTTAATATGAGGGTCTATCTGGAGATAGACAAGAATTAGAAGGCATGAATGCTTGGCTGCTTTGTCCTTCAGAACAAGGGGGGAGCTAGTGTATACTCTTAGGTCAAAAGAAGCATTTCGCAGACTTGAAGAAGAAGAAAATCAGAAGATTAAAGCTGTGACAAAAGCGTTTTCAAAAGTAGACAGCATGTTTTACTAGTATCTTTAAGTAGTTGTACAAAGGAGCCGCCTTCAACAATATAGTTTATGAATGTATTTATCTTTTTTAGGAAGTGGCTCGTTTCTTCAACACCAGACATCCTGAGCATTATTTTGTATACAACCTTTGTAGTATGTATATCACTTTAATATATTTGCTACTGTAGATATGTAAGAAAGTCACCTTGGGTATCTTTCATTTAATTGTAAATATTACATAGTAAGAAGTCAGATCAGAAATCTCTGTAATGCGCTGGTGCTGTGTGAGCTTGGCAGCACAACATTCCCTAAGAAAGAGATGGGCCAGTGAGACCGAAGAGGCAGACTTACAGAGGAAGTGCTCAGGAAAGATCTGCTCTTATGCTCAATCAACTCTTCCTGCCTTTCATGCCAGATTGTATCACAGACAATTCAGCAAGTATGTTCCATGATCCACCAGAAAGGGTTGGTGATGAGAACAAGGCGCGTGATGAGAAACGACAAAAGAAAACAGAAGAAAGAGAAGAATGTGCCCCCAGTTTCTCTGCTGTGTCTGTCTTCAGTTTTTCTCCTGTCTAGACATTAACACCTGTCTAGATTTTTTATGGTGGTGTGGGGTTTTTTTGTACTTTATTTAGGGTTAATGTATAGAAGGGTTGCAGTTAGATTTTTTTAGGTAATGGTTACATTACTTCTCAAACCGTGATACCCCTTCTCATGTTTTTGTCTCCCTTTCACTGTCCCCTGATTTCCCAATCATGATTTTTATGTACATTTTTATTGCATTTTCTTGTCAGAATAAACATTTAATGATATTTTCAGGGACTGAGCATTTAGACAGCACCATTAACCTCTGCTTAGTGGTACCTATGTAGTATGATAGAATAAGCAGTCTAGAAGATAGAATAAGCAGAATGCAGGATGATAGGATATGCAGTCTAGAAGATCGAATAATCACTCTGTTAGAAGGTTAAAGGTAAGGAATATAAAGCATGAGCTGATTTTAGATTACTTGGAATGAAAAAGTCTTTAAGGACAAGAATCTGTCCCTAACGTCCTTCATGTCTCTTTGGCTCTTTGGTCCACTAGTCTACCTGTGTTCCTCTCAGGACCTTTGTGCTGGTGATGTTAAAAATCCTTTTTAGAACAATGGAAAGGAGATAAGAATTCCTAAGAGAAATTTTAAACTTCGTTCCTAACTTTCATGTCAGTAGGCATACAGCTCTGATACATATCTCATTTCTTTCAGGCGAACGGTCTTATGACCCCAAGTATTTTCATCACCGTGTGCATAGAATAATGATAGATGATCACAATGTCCCCACTCTTGAGTAAGTCTGATGCCACACTGATGTTCAGAAAAGCACTAAATTCACTGGGCTTGGAATTTGGGAATGAATTTTAATTAACTAAAAATTTTTGTTAAACCAGAGAGATGGTTTTCTTCTCTAAAGAAGTCATTGCCTGGTTATCCAAGGATCCTCACAACATCATCATAATTCACTGCAAAGGTGGAAAAGGTAATGATGCTTTCCTTTCTGTCTCCTTTGTAAAAAGATAGTTGAGAATAAATATTGACGGGCAGTAGGAAGATACCTACTGCTACTCCTCAGATAGATTCAGCATTGCTAACATATTAATATTGTGTTTAAAGGATGAAAGAAGCAAAGAATACTAAAAGGAAAATAGAGAAGGGGAGGGAAGAATAAAGGAAAAACTAATGTAAAGAAGGGAGGACAATGAGCTACTTCTCTTAATTGCTGATTATATGGGTTTCTTCCATTTTGGTTTACCCATGCATACCTGCCTCCCCCAAACAGTGTTCAACTTCAGGATGGTATTGCATTTGTATCTCATTTGCAGTGATGCCTTTTTCTTCTTTAGCTGACAATGCTGCACTTATGTATCATGTAAATGTAATACTTTCCTATTTATATACAATGTGGAATGCTGAATGAAGCTAGTTAACAAATGCATTCTCACCTTGGGCTTTTAAGATGCTCTTCCCTGTTACCTAGTGACATTGAGAATTGTTTCATAAATCTGTTGGCCATTTTAAGGTTTCGTTTTCAGAAATGTCTTTCCAAGTACTGTGTCCTACCACACTGCCTTTTGATTCTTGGGAGTGTGGGGTGATTTTGTATTGTTTCTTGGCATTAATATGGTCGGAACCCAAGGCCTCACACGTCCTGGGGCCCTTTACTACTGGAGCCACTTACATTCCTCATACCTGTTTGCTTTAGTCATTATTCACATTGGTTCTCACTTTTCATCCTGAATCCAGAAAGGCCTAGACTGTGACCCTCTTTAACTTTTTCACACACTTGGGGTCGTGGATACATACTGTGATGCTCTACTTTTTACTTGAGAAGAATTCTTGTATAGATTTGGGCTTGCCTTGAATGACAAACCTCCCCATTGTCTATATCTGAATAGCTAGTAATACAGCCACTATGGCTGGCTTTGTGTTTTGTGAGCATTTGTTTGGTTTTGATTGAGTCAGGATTTCCCTATATAGTCTCAAGCTTGTTATCTTCCTGCCCTTGCCTCTGTGTGCTGAATGGCAGAAATGGCCACCATACCTCCCTCTTTGTCCTGCTTTAGGAAAGGTTAATGTATTGTCTTGCTATTTGTGTTGTTTCTTAACCCATTTTGGAGATTCTCTGGTTCCATAGCATATACCTCTTTGCTCAGCTGATTATCTACTTTATTTTTAAAAATTTAGTGTATAGAGGGGTTACAGTTATATTTGCCAGATAGAAGGTGCCAAACTTCTCACACATCTATATCCCGTCTCATGTTTTTGTCCCCATTTCCCTCTGCCCAACCCCTCCCCTGATTTTTCTCCCCCTATATCAAATACACAAGTAACATCTAGATAATATACCAGGTAACAAAGTGGGATACTGTAACAATATGAGATTAACCAAAGGGCAACACAAGAGTAGAGAGAAGAACATGATACATTACAATAACAGTCACTTATAATTAAGCTCTTGTTTCCATGTCCTAGTAGTCCATTAATTTGGCCTCATCCTATATGGCATTATGAGTGTAGGATTTGAGCTACGGTATTCCTCAGCTAGGGGCATCCTAGATGTGTACTAATTATTACAAATGGGAATCCATTGAGCCTATGTTTCTTTCAGTACTTCACTTAATATGATTTTTTCCAAGTTTTTGCATTTCCTTACAAATCGTGTAATGTCGTTCTTTCTGATGGCGGCATAGAATTCCATTGTGTATAAATACCACATCTTGGTGTTTCAATCATCTACTGAGGAGCATATGGGTTGGTTGCATACCTTTGCTATGGTAAATATTGTGGCAATGAACATTGTTGTGCTAGTGGCTTTAGTATGTCCTTGTTTCTGGACTATTAGGTAAATGCAAAGTCGTGGAATTGCTGGGTCATGGGGTGATCTATGTTTAGCCTTTTGAGGAACTGCCACACTGCTTTCCATAGTGGTTGAACGAGTTTGTACTCCCACCAACAGTGTAGTAATGATCCCTTCTGGCCACATCCCAGCCAACATCTGTAGTTATTGCATTTCTTGATCATGGCCATTCTAACTGGAGTGTGGTGGAATCTCAAAGTTGTTTTGATTTGCATTTCTTTTATGGTTAGAGAGGTTGAGCATTTCTTCATGTGTCTATTGGCCATTCTTATTTCTTCTTCAGAGAAGACTCTAAGTCTTGGCCAATCTTTTTATAGGATGGTTATTTCTTTGGAGCTTAATTTTGGAATGATTCTTTTTTTGTAGCTTAGGTATATTTTAGATATGAGGCCTTTGTCTGTTGTATGATTAGTGAAGATCTTCTCTTACTCTGTGAGCTTTCTATTTAACCTGCTACCTATGTCCTTTGACCTACAGAAGCTCTACAATTTAATGCATTCCCCTCTGTCCTAACTATGTTTAATTTTTTGTGCTTGTTTGGTCTTTATTAAGAAAGTTTTGACCTGTGCCAGGGGGACTTAGTGTATCTCCTATTCCTTCTTGTAAAGTTTTTAAGACCCATTTGGAACTAATCCTAGTGTAGGGTGACATAGAATGTACCAACTTTAATTTTCTGGAGGTCCTTAACCAGTTCTGCCAGCATCACTTGTTGAAGAGGCTGTCTTTCTTCCATTCTATTTTTTGGGCTCCCTTATCAAAGATTAAGTGGCCATAGGTTTGTGCGTTCATTTTTGGGCCTTCAATTTGATTCCATTGGTCCTCTGCCCTATTCTTGTGCCTGTACCAAGTTGTTTTGATTACTATAACTTTGTAATAGAGTCTGAAATTTGATATTGATATTCCTTCAGAGTTGCTCTTTCTGCTATATAGGGTCTTTTATAATTCCATATGATATGTGGATTTCTTCTTCAATTTCATTAAAGAATGACATTGGGCTATTGATGATTATTGCATTGAATTTGTACATAGCCCTTGGCAGGATTGCCATTTTCATGTTGTGAATTCTTCCAATTCAGGAGCCTGGGAAGTTTATCTGCTTAAATTTCATTATTCAGGTTTTTAAAGTTTCCATCATAAATGTCCTTTACATTCTTAGTTAATTAATTCCTATGTATTTTATTTTCCTTGAGGCTATTGCAAACGGAGTTGCTTTCCTGATTGCTGCCCCAATCCCCTCATTGCTGGTATACAGGAAGGCTGTTAATTTTTGAGGGTTAATTTTATACCCTGCTACCTTGCCAAAGTTTCAAATCAGCTCAAGCAACTTGCAAGTAGAATCTATAGATTTCTTTAAATAAAGAATCATGTCATTTGCAAAGAGGGCAAGTTTCACTTCCTCTTTCCCTGTTTGGATCCCCTTTCTACTTGCTTCTTTTCTTATTGCTCTGGCTAGGAATTCTATACTATGTTAAAGAGAAGTGGAGAGAGTGGGCATCCTTGTCTCATTCCTGAATTTAGTGGAAATGGCTTTAGCTTTTCACCACTAAGTATAATGCTAGCTGTGGGTTTGTCATACACAGCCTTTATTATACTGAGGAATGTTCCATGTATTCCTAGTTTCTCCAGAGCTTCTAGCATAAAGGGGTGTTGGATCTTGTCAAATGCCTTTTCTGCATCTGTTGAGACAATCATGGAATTCTTGCCCTTGCTCCTGTTGATGTGTTGAATTATAGGAATTTACTTGTGTCTATTGAACCAGGTTTGCACCCCTGTGCTGAATCCTGTTTGAGCATAGTGTATAATTCTTTTTCGTAGTGTATAATTTTTTGAGGAGTTGCTGAAGATGGTTGGCCAGTATTTTGTTGAGCAGTTTTGCATCAATATTCATCAAAGAGATGAGTCTTTCTTTGATGAGTCCCTATCTGGTTTTGGGATGAGGGTTAGGGTGGCTTTGTACAATGAGTTTGGCAGAAGAGTGTTCACTTTCAATTTCATTGAAGAGCTTGAGGAGTATTGGTGTGAGCTCTGTTCTGATGGCCTCATAGAATTCAGCTGTGAATTCATCTGGCCCTGGGCTTTTCTTGGATGGGAGGTCTCTTATTGCCATTTCTATTTCGGGACTTGACATAGGTCTGTTTATTTGGACTAGGTCTTCTTGGTTCAGCTTGGGTATGCTAATATTGGCTAGAAATTCATTCATCTCTTCTAGATCCTCAAATTTGTTGGCATAAAGTTAGAACTGTATTCCGTTAGGATGTTCTGTACCTTGGTAATTTCTGCTGTGGTATTTGCATTCTTGTCTATGATTTAGTTTAATTTTGTTTGTTTTGTTTTGTATTTTGGGAGCCTCAAATCTAAACTATATCAGCAGCTCAAAAAATTGAATGACTCCAAAACTAATCTCCAAATTAACAACCATCCCATTAAAAGATGGGCCAAAGACTTACAGAGAGTGTTCTCTGAAGAAGAAATAACAATGGCCTATAGACACATGAAGAAATGCTCAATATCTCTGGTCATAAAAGAAATGCAAATCAAAGCAATTCTAAAATTCTACCTCAGTCTAGTTACAATGGCCAGGATCAAGAAATCTAATAACAACTGATGCTGGAGGGGATGTGGCCAGGAGGGATCACTACTACACTGTGATTGGGAGTGCAAACTTGTTCAACCACTATGGAAAGCAGTTTGGCAGCTCCTCAAAAGACTAAACATAGATCACCCCATGATCCAGCAATTCCACCACTTGGCATTTACCCAATTGTCCAGAAACAAGGACATACTAAATCCACGAACCCAACAATGTTCATCGCAGCACTATTTACCATAGCAAAGATATGGAACCAAACCAGATGTCCCTCAGTTGATGAGTGGATCAACAAGATGATGTGGTGTTTATACACAATGGAATTCTATGCTGAGGTCAGAAATAATGACATTGTCCCACTAGTAAGGTAATGGAAAGACTTAGAAAAAATCATATTAAGTGAAGTAAGCCAGACTCAAAGGAACATATGCTCAATGGTTTCCCTTATTTGTCATAATCAGTAGAAACCTTGGGCTCTCCTAGCAGAGATTTACAATAGAACAAAATCTAGTAAGCACCTCCAGGATGTAGAAACAAAAGCCATATAATGAGTGATTGTTGTCCTTAATGTACCATGTTATGTCTCATCTCTTTTGCTGTCCCTTGGTTATCTCATATTATTACAATATTTCACCTTGTTATCTGATATATTTTATATATACTTAACTGGTCATTTGAAATTGGATAGGGAAGGGAGGAAATCAAGATGAAGTAATGCACTTTTTATCTGATAAATATAATCTAATCCTTCTATCAATTACAATGAAAGATGTATGGAAAAAAGAATCCTGTCATCTGCAAAGAGAGAAAGTTTCACTTCCGCCTTCCCTATTTCAACTTCCTTTATGTTTGGCTCTTGCCTTATTGCTCTGTCTAGGAATTCTAATACTGTATTGAACAGGACTGGAGAAAGTGGGCATCCTTGTATCATTCCTGATTTCAGAGGAAATGGCTTTACCTTTTCTCCATTTACTTTTATGCTAGTTTGTAGGGTGGTCGTGTAAGATTATACTGAGGAATGTTCCATGATTCCTACTTTCTCCAGAACTTTTTGCATCAAGGGGTGTTGGATCTTGTTAAATGCCTTGTCTACATCTATTTAGATGAGCATGTGATTGTTGTCCTTGCTACTTTTGATGTGATGAATTATATTAACCCACTAGCATGTATTGAACCAGCTTTGGATCCCGGTGATCAGTCCTGTTTGATCACAGTGTATAATTTTTTGATGAGTTGTTGAAGTTGATTGGCCAATATTTTGTTGAGCCGTTTTGCATCAATATTTATTAAAGAACTGGGTCTCTGGTTCTCTTTCTTTGATGAGTTCCTGTCTCGTTTTGACATGAGGGTTAAGCTGGTTTCATAGAATGGGTTTGGTAGAGAGCCTTCACTTTAAACTTCATTGAAGATTTTGGGGAGTATTGGTGTGAGCTCTTCTTTGAAGGCCTTATAGATTTCAGCTATGAATCCTTCAGGTCCTGGGCTTTTCTTGGATGAGAGGTCTCTTACTGCTTTTTCTATTTCATTACTTGAAGTGGGTCTGTTTAGTAGATTTAGATCTTCATGGTTCAGTTTGGTTATTTCAATATTTGCTGGAAATTCGTCCATCTCTTCTAGATTTTCAAATTTGTTGGCATGAAGATTTGACAAGTAATCCCTTGGGATGCTCTGGATATTGGTAATTTCTGTTGTTGTATTGCCCTTCTTGTCTATAATTTTGTTTATTTAGGTGTTCTCCCTTCATTTTTTGATCTGATTTGGTAAGGGTCTCTCAGTTTTGTTAATTTTTTCCAAGAACCAACTCCTTGTTTGTGGATTCTGGGGTTTTTTGGATTCTTAATTCATTTGATTCTGCTTTACTTTTAATAATTTGTTTCCTTCTACTAGATTTTGGTTGGGTTTGGTACTCTTTTTCCAGCATTTTAAGTTGTACCATTAAATTGTTGGTTTGAGATTTTTCTGTAGTAAAATGTATGAAACACACACACACACACACACACACACACAGCACACACACACAGCACACACACACAGAGCTCACCACATCCAAAGTCACAAACAAGATATTCTATAAAATGAGAAGTTACTTTGTAACTTATAAGACCTATAAAACTTACAAAGTAAGTCTATGATTAGTGTTTTGAAGAAGACCCTCCATACTGATTTCTCTAGTGGATAGACTAATTTCAAACCAACCAACAGTATACTAATATAGTTCATTCTCACCTTTCTGCTCCATACTTGCCAGCCTTTGCTGTTGTTTATTTATGACTTCCATTTTGCCTTGGTGTGATGAAATCAGCACAGATTCTATTTGTATTTTCTTTATGGTTAAAGAAGTTGAACATTTCTTTAGGTATCAATTAGCCATTTGCATATCTTCTGAGAACCAGACCTCAACATGGATGACTTCTCACTTGGCATTTAAGATACTTTGTTTTTGCCTATGTGAAAGTTTCACCCAGGCACTGGTAACCCATGCTACTCAAGAATGTGAGATTTGTGGCAACCCAGGCAAGAAAAAATCCCTAAGATGGTTGTCTCTGTTTAACAAACAAAAGGCTAGAAGTAGAAATAATATGACTGAATTAGTAGAGTACCTTCTCTTGATCAAAAGAAGCCAAAGGAGTTCATGGGTTGAAGCTCCCAAGACATATACTCACGATGAGATCTATCCTCATTGGGAAGGCACGTCCTCAGTCCAAAATATGTGACTCAAATTGGCAAGCTGGAAGAGGCAAAGGCTAAGGAATTGGCTACTAAGCTGGGTTAGATGTGCAATGTTGATTTCTCTGTACATGAAGATAATAAATCTGTTCTTCCTCCAGTGGAAAAAAATGTTTAAAGAATAGATGAAAAATTTGTACTTTTCAGGTGAAAGGGTATGTTAAAAATTAGATTATAAGGATGAATATAGAAAGAGAAAAGAACATATTTTCAAACTTAAATTTTGTAGGACAGAACTAAGATATAAGTAGAAGGTAACAGAAGAGACTTAGAGGATGAGTGATTTGAAGAAGTCAAGGATTTGCTATAATTGTCAAAGTATTTGCTACAAAACACTATCACACACACACACACACACACACACACACACACACACACACAGGCAGAGGAAAAGAGAGAGGGAGAAGAGAGAAAAGCAGGCATGTAAGCTGAGGTAGAAAGTGAGCAAGAACACTACAGCAAAATACTTAGAATTACATAATCTGAGGAATAGGAATATGCGTATTCATTATGCTTGTCTCTCTATATTCTTATGTTTGCAAATGTTCACAATACAATTCAAATAATACAATTACATAGGGACTACAGTTCTAGTTGGTAATGTGGGTTCCTGCTTGCATTTGCACTCAGCACCTGGCACGTGCTTGGCCAGCATTCTCCCACTTCAGGTATATGCTCAGATCTGTTTTTCTTCAATGCTTTTTGTAGATAAAGTATCCTACATTTTCCTGAGCTGGCATCAGTCTGAAACCCATTTCTATATCTCCCACACAATGAGGGCTGTAGATGTGAAGCACCCGGCCCATCTTGCTGGTTGAGAATGGGGTCCTGCTTATTTTGCCTAAGCTGGTTAGAATCACAACCATCCTGATCTTCCCACCTGGGAATCTGGAATTATACACGAGGACCAGCGTTCTTTTCATTACATTAATGAAAAATAAAGTCTTAATATTTCTCAACTGGAAATTTTGAGACAGCAGCACTTCAGAAGAAACAGTACCAATACCAAATGAGTATTTGTGAGTGTATTTTTACACTGGAACAAAGGTTTCTTGAACTCATTTCTGCTCTTTTCTAGGACGAACAGGAACAATGATATCTATTCTACTTCTTGCCACTGGCACATTTTTAACCGCAAAGGTAGGAAAAAGGTTTTGATACTTAGTCTTTTATATGTATTGAATTTGCTAGTTCTGAAGCATTCATGGTAAAATATTAAGGAAATGCTTAGCTCATGGTGATTAAGTGAAAGTGAAAGCATGGATTAATGCAGCCTTGTTTAATATGCAGTTATTTACTGGACTTGTACCCTTGTATTCTTGTTCTGGGCCAAGCCTATAGTGAGAGCAGTAAGACACAAATGCAAAGGAATGTCCAAATTCAGAATCACTAAGAAGAACAGCATTTTAAGGTATATTTTTTACCATCTATAAGTAGTTGCCATTCAAAAAAGTAGTCTGAGAATTCAGTGCATTGTGAGTAAGGTCACTCGTTCATCATTCTCCTCCCTCCATCTCAACCCACTACTTCCTTCCTACCATTTCTTTAATGTTGTAGGATATACACGTGACTTTGTAATTCCGTATTTAAGAAATAAGAATCAACGTTTTCTAAAAAGCTATATCCTCATTAACTGACTTATGTAATTGTAGCCTCTCTGTACAACACCTTTATAATGAGTTTTAAAAATATTTTTATTGTAATTAATAGGAGGGTTACATTACTTTCGCCAGATAGAAGGTGCATTACTTCACATACATTGATACACTTTCTCAAGTCTTGGTCCCCATTTCCCTCCCCCCACTCCCACCCTCATCTTGTTTTTGCCCCTTTCCTATCCAATTTCAAATAACCAAATATGCATATATACAATATATCAGATAACAAAGTGAAATACTATAAAAATATGAGATAACTAAGGGACAGCAAAAGAAATGGGAGATAACATAGTACATTAAGGACAACAATCACTCATTTTATGGCTTTTGTTTCTATTTCCTATAGGTCCTTTCATTTAGCGACATACTGTATGTCCTTATGTATCTAGGTTTTGCTCTATTGCAAATCGCTGCTAGGAGAGCCCAAGGTTTCTACTGATTATGACAAATAGGTGAAACCATTGAGTATATATTCCTTTAAGTCTGACTTACTTCACTTAATATGATTTTTTTCTAAGTCTTTCCGTTTCCTTCCAAATGGAGTGATGTCATTTTTTCTGACAGCAGCATAGAATTCCATTGTGTAAAAATACCACATCTTGTTGATCCACTCATCAATCGAAGGGTATCAGAGTTGGTTCCATATCTTTGCTATGGTAAATAGTGCTGCAGTGAACATCGTTGTGCTAGTGGCTTTAGTGTGTCCTTGTTTCTGGACGGTTGGGTAAATGCCAAGTATTGGAATTGCTGGGTCATAGGGGAACTCTATGTTTAGTCTTTTGAGGAGCTGCCATAATGCTTGAATGAGTTTGCACTCCCACCAACTGTGTAATAATGATCCCTCCTGGCCACATCCCCTCCAGCATCTTAATAATATATATATATATAAAGAAATTAGGCACAATAAAAATGTGTGATGGAAAAATATAGTCTTTTCAATAATTGGTATTAGGACTTCCATATGTAGAAAATTAAAATTGGATCCTTGTTTATCACCATGCACCAATATCAACTCAAATGAATTTAAAGACCTCAAAGTCAGGCCTGAAACACTGAAACTATTGCAAGTTGGAGTAGGAGAAATATTAGAACTGATAGGCATAGGCAGGAACTTTTTGGAAATAGTGGCAAGGCCACAGAAAGTAGGAGAGACTTGACAAATGTGATTATATCAAAATAAAAATTTTCTGCACAGCAAAGAACATAGGTGCTAAACTAAAAAGACAGCCAACAGACTGGTAGATCTTTACCAACAATATATCTGACAAAGTCCTAATATCCAAAATATACAAGAAGCTCAAAAATTAACATCTCCCCAAAACTAATGAGCTAATCAGTAATTTGGCAAAGGAGCTAGAAAGACCTTTCAAAAAAATAATAAAGTAATTTTTAAAAGAATCAAAGGAAAGGTGGGCATTGTAGACTTGTGCCTGTAATCTTAGCCACTTAAAAAGCTAGGAACTAAGAAAGTTCATAAGTAGCTCTGTCCAAAGAGGACAGATAAGCACTGTGATTGTATTAACCCCTTTTCTGTAGGACAGCCTGGAGTACTTCGGGGAGCGCAGAACTGACAGAAATGTGAGCAGTCAGTTTCAAGGAGTAGAAACTCCTTTCCAAGTAAGTTTCTCTTGTCACAAAGTTATTTATGGGGAGATGTTAGTGGCACATTTAGCCTGGTCGCATCTGTAACCCTTCTTTAACAATCAATGATGGCAGAGGACTTGTGACTCCTAACCATTTCCTGATCTTTGGAGGCCCACATCTGTAGCCTCATAGGCTACTTGGCTTGGTTCTCTGTTGGGGCCTACGGGCAGCAAATTGGGGTTCCTGAAATACGGGGCAGGGACTGGAAAAAATAGAAGAGAGACAAACACATGGGGTTGGTAGGTCTGTAGCCCAGGTAAAGACTGCAGCCCCGTTTATCCTCAACTCAAGGCTTCTATCCCTTCTTGAAACCAGGGAACTTCCAGGTGTTACATTCATATGGTAAATCTCAGGTCATTTAAACAGAATAAGGCCAGAAAACCATAAGACAATAAAGCAATTGTCTGATGCAAATCAAGGTACAGTTTGATTCCACTCTGGCTCCCAACAGTTCTCAACAGAGCATCACACATTCCATTTCTTATTCTTTATTCCCTACAGCTTCTGGAATTGAGTCCCCTCCCAAAAAGGAAGGTCAAATATCTGAGGTTTTCTGATGCCTGAAGATGATCTCTGGCTAGTAGATGATCTACTAGCCATTGGTTTCCCTAGAAAGAGAGATTGGATCCTTCACCAGTTTTTGCTAAGGCAATGAGCAATTCAAGGTCTTTAGAACACTGCCAGGATGGTTTTGTGATGACCCCAGTGTAGGGGAAAGAATAGTGCAGAGAAGAGGAAGAACGAGAGATCCTCAGACCAAGAATGAGAGATAAAGACACACAGAGATAATGGGAGTATGAAAGAAGAAAACAGAATGAACTGGGAAAATAAGTATTTTACAAATCTTGTTCCAGCAGACATTATCATATACTTTCATGCCATATTCTTAACATTGTTTAAACTATCCACTGTTGTCCTATTTTCTTCTGATAATACTTTATTATGAAAATATGAAAAATCCCAATTATATTGGATTGGAGTGTTGGTCACTATAAAAAAAATAACTGACCAAAGAACTTAAAGTGGGGAAAGATTCATTTGGGCTCACAGTTTCAGGATTTACTTTAAGGCCACTTGATCCCATTACTTTGGGCCTACACTGACACTGAACAATCATGTCAAGGAGGCGGGTATCGTGGAGAAGGATTGCTCACCTCAAGGTTCCCAGGAAGCTGAGGAGAAGGAAGGGTTTGCGACATGATCCATCCTTCCAGTGACTTCTTTGGTTTCATGAGGCCCCAACTCCTAACATTTTCCCCACCTCCTACTAAAGCTTTAAATTTAGGAAGCCCTCAACAAATGAATCTGTGGATAAAGTCAAAAGCCTCATAATATAATTACTTCCCCATACCCACCTCTGAACACTGCTGGTATACTGGGGATCAAGCCTTCCACCTATGAGCCTTTTAAGTGCACATTTCATATCCAAATTCTAACACACAAAGATGGAACCATACAGTGTATCCTGCAATCATCATCCCAACCTACAGTCATGCTTTGTTTATTCCTTCCCCACTCTTCTCAAACCCTGGGTCACCCTTCCTACTCTTCTTTCCTCAACCAGGATTACTTTGAAGGAAATTCTATTCATCAGGTCCTTTTACCTCACAAGAAGTTTGGCATGACACCCAACATATGTACTCTTAAAAAAAAATCCAACAACTACAAAGCATCTACCCGACACTGATGACTGGCACCTGTCTGTATTTCTAGATACAGGCTGAGATTTGAGAATGGTGTTTCAAAGCCAGCCCTGGCAGGAAATCCTTTCATTCTTAGTTCTAATGAAGAACCAAAACAGCCTGAGTTGGAGATGCGAAGTGGTACAGCACTGCCCTATTGCATCTTGCATTGCCCTATTGCATTTTCAGGCATCTTTCTCACTATTGCCTTTTCATTGTTTGCCCATCCTGGGGCTTAAACTCAGTGGCCTGCTGCTCAGTAGGCTTGAACTCTTCATAAGTGGCACTTTATCAGGTGAGCTAGATCTCTAGCTCAACTTCTGGCTAAGTATATAGAGATGGATTATCTCAAAGTTTTCAGCCCTGGCTGGCATTATTCTTCAGTCCTCTCAGCTTCTGCCTCCTGAGTAGCTTGGATTACAGACATCAGCCACTCACATGCAGTACAAGTGCTTTTGCTAATTGGAAATGTGGCAGTTCACTTTATGAACTCTTCTCAGTTGGTTCATCATCAGACATCTGGAGTTTCTCAAAGAGAATTCTAAGAAATCCTGTTTGAGCAACTTGCTAGGAGCCAAAGAGTATTGAAAGGTTCCCTTACCAAAAAAAACATATTGGAGAAAAAGGCAGATAAAAAATCTCTTCTCTGTAGAGGACCCCTCACTAAGGGTACACAATCATCTAGTGCCGCTATGTGGAGATGTCATTCCTCCTGATGAGGAACTATCTCCCAAACCATAGTCCTTTCTCTAGTGCATGACAACAGATTTTGTCATCGCTGTTTCAGCACCTTCACTGTTCTCATGGTCATAAGCAAGCCTAGAAGCAAGGGCTTGTTCTTTCCATGTTACTGTCTGCAAGTCTCAGCTGGGCTCTTTTTCCACAATGAGGAAAACACATAAGAATGTTGATAATGTAAGGGCTCATTCTAAATGTTGTCTTCCTTTCTTACTGCTGTTCACAAGGTGAAAAAGAGAAGGAAATTAGGATAATGACTTTACATCTGGCATTCCCACTAAAGTGGAGGCTTTTGTTGCTTTACAGAGTCGCTATGTCCACTACTTTGACATCTTGAAGAATGTGTTGAACTGGGAAATGCCAGGGAAAAAACCTCTTAAAATTGTGAAGTTTGTGATTTACTCCATCCAAGGTAAGTGCTTTAGAAAGGAAGGAGAAGACAAGAGGATGTGCGATCCACTATTTGGGAGGGTTTTGCTTATGTTATGCAAATGATCCTACATCACAGCTAAGGGTCAATGCATGTGACCTTCTCCCTCTTGAGCTGCCATGTCAGCTCTCTTTAGATGCCTCTCTTATCACTTACCCATTTCCACTTGAGGGGAGGTTCTACCCCTTGCGTTCTGTTCTCGATGTTCTTGTCTCAACCTAGGATAGATTTTTTTCATAGGAGAAGAGGAGATTAAAGAACCCAGTAGAGTCCTTCTTTCTCAGACTGATTTCTCCTTCATGGTTCATCTCAGCATTGCTGGCCCTGCCTCATTTTCTTGGCCAGTCCTTCCAGCGGCCCTTTCTTCTCAGAACTATAGTCTTTTCTCTCTTTCCTCCTCCTCTAAGCATCTCCTCACTATCTTCTCCATCAGGATGCCTTATTTTATTTGTTACCACCTTTGGCCAGGTCATATTCTAGAATTCAGCTTGGGTTGTGAGCAGAAAAGACAAATAAGTGCTTAGATTTTAAAAAACCAACTACAATGCAGGGGTTCTCAAGGCTCTTTACCTAAAAGCCTCCTTACTGAGAAGGCTGACATGTGGAGGACCACAGTTTGAAGCCATCCCAAGCCACTCTGAGTCTCCAATTGCAACCAAAAAAAGTAAAATGGGGGCATGCCTCAAGTGATAGAGTGTCAGCTAGACAAGCTGAGCAGGTTCAAGACCCAGACTTCAAACTCTGCTACTTGCACATACAAAAGTTAGACTCTGTTGCAGGCCAGGTTTAGGTAGTACTGACAAGGTTCCTAGAGGGCAGCACTTGGATTCCCCTGACTGCCCTTGTTTGACACTCACACCTGAATCTCCATGGACACAGAACAGGTTTGGAGAACTTGTTCTTCTACTAGACTCCTCTAGCAACTGCCAAGTTGGTGCTGTTTCCAAGAAATGAGACTGTCTACTTTAGACTTCCCAATATTGCTGGAAAGACTGGCACAGACCACCCAGTTCTCCAAAGTTTTCCCCTGGGTTCTTCATCTCAGTCTTCCCACAACTGGGACTACAGGCTTGGGCCGCTCTACTCTTTTCCTAGATGAAGTCTCTCTTTACCCAGGCTGGCCTAGAAAAATAGTGAAAGAGGTTATTTATTTAGAGCTAGAAACCTAAACATGTAGAAGAAGGTGAGACAGAGAATTTTCACTTCATTTTGTCTGTATTTTGTCGGTGGGTGCATGGGGGGATCATGGGTTTCCAGCCCAACCTGTGAGTTGTACCTGAACTCTTCAGCTCAAGGCTACGACCCTACCCCTGTTCCTGGGTGTTGTCCCTGAGCTCTGCAGTACCCTTGAGCCAAGCCCCACTTCCTGTTTTCTGGAGGTTAGATGGAGATAAGAGTCTCAGGTCCTTTTGTACCCAGGCTGGCTTTGAACCTTGATCCTCAGATCTCAGACACTAAGAAGCTATGGTTACTATGGAAGCCACTGAGCCCAGCTTTGTCTGTATTTTTCAAGGATGAAATTCCTTTGTGTGATGTAAATTGTTTAAATGTGAGGAAAATAAATGCTTAGCACATTGTACTTGTGCATTTCAGTGGCTTATTGCTAGAGGATATCAGTAGAAAGCAGTTGGACAACTGGAACAAGGGAGAGGAGAGTGCAGCAAAAGCCATGTTTCCATCAGAAATCTTTCTGATGATAGTGTTTGATCCATGAAATTAAGAGACACCAAAACAAGGCAAGATGAAAACCCAATCAGACATGCTTCATGTTAATGTGAAATAGGCAAGGTTGAAAGGAAAAACTTCATTGTGGACTCTGAAACCAGATCTTGGAGGAAAGGCTAAAGGAAGAGGGGCCATTTGAACTGAGGAAAAGGTCACACACCCTGGGTTCACGTTGGTTATCCTAGCTACTTAGGAGGCTGAGAACTGAGGATTGTGGTTTGAAGCCAACCCAGATAGAAAACACTTATCCCCAATTAATTATAAATATTCCAAAGTGAAAGAGTATCCCATCCAGTGGGACATCAACTAGGGCCAAGAACCTAGAGGGAGGAATGAAAGGGACAGGAGACATGAAGAAGGCAGCAAGACAAGCATCCTGATCAAGCTGCCAATTTTATTTTTCACACAAGGGTTTATATGCCTCTTCAGGAGAGGGATTGGGTATAGGAACTGCTCGGGGGAGGGGGTCCGGTAGTAGGATGTTTGCTTGGGGTAGAGGCCAGGTAGTAGGATGTTTGCATATCAACGCAAGCAGGCATGTGTTGCTTAGTGACCTACTTACAAGATGCAAGCACATTCTTACAGTAAGAATTCAGGGAGGGGGAGAATGTCCCCGATCTCCTCCCGTCATCTTGAAATAAGTGAGGGGCAAGGATTTAGGCAATATCTGAATTATGGTAGGCACTAACCTGAGAGGGGGGACAGAGGCCCTGATTCCTAGAATGGAGGCCATGTTGAGGAAGAAGCAAGACCCACTGGCTCATGTATCTGTCTATCTGCTGAGGCCAAGCATCTATTTGCGGGGGAATGGTTTTCATAGATGCCAACATCCATGCTATTGGGCGTGTCCCTCAGGAGACCCCCAGACTGATGGCTGTTTAGGCTGTCTCCTCGCAGTCTTAGCTGCACCTCATGCAAATGCTTACACCGGTCAACGGTAGATGCATATCCCTCGGGTGGGGATTACGGTTCCTCTGGGGGCCCCATAGTCCTCATACCCATTTAGCATCTCCCTCATCTAGGCTGTCCAGCACTGGATGGAAAATTCACCCATCCAGAGTCACCATAATGGCTGGAACCAACTAGGGGACTTTGAGTTTAGCACAGAATGTCCCATCATCAAGAGTTTTTGGTTCCAGTCCTCTCAGGAAACGGCTGTGGGGTGGTGGTAGAATCAGGCAGAACAGAATATGTGGCAGCAGTTTCATCTCTCAGTAACTCCAATGGAATGTCACACCTCCTGCTGGTTTGCCTGCAAATTTCTGCACAAACTGGTTAAAGAAGCTAAACCTAAGGCCTGACTTCGGTGAATTTTCCCAATGATTCCCTGGTTGCTTTTCCTGAGCACACTCATTTTGTCAGGCTGACAACCCATTAGGTTTTTTTAACCTTTTCTTTTTTTAAAAAAAGAATTTATTAACGTTGATTTTTACATCATATTTTAAATGACAAGTTCAACATACAAGTGTTCAAGGAGGCAATCTCTATTTACAATCACTGGGACTTAGTATTTAGAACTTAATCACAATGAAGCTAAGGTTTGTATGTCATAGAAACACATTAATTTATGAAATAAAACATTATGTCTATAGAGTCATAGGTTTTTATGTCTATATAGAGGAGGAATTTAGATTAATGTGGAGAGAATAGGGGAATGCAGCCATAATATTTAACAACATATATCCCATGAACCTAGGGAAATGGAGAAGATAGGATAGGGGTTGATATATCCATCAAGATATGTTGTACTTATAAACTGATTGGTTAATGTAAACCCATTTGTGTAACCACCTAAGATACTAAAAGTATAAGTTAAAATGGCATAGAACTATTTGTCTCTAATGTACACAAACAGGATTGTTTGGGTATACCTGACCAATATTATCCTTGATATTGATTTATAAATTTGACTTAGAGAAAATTAAATTTAGATTATTATGATAGAACTCTAAAGGTAGCATTTCATAAGCAAGAAATTCTGGAAGCTCCCAATGTTTTTTTTTTCCTGGAATGGTGATGTAGTAAGAATTTATCTTGTAGAAGATTAAGATATAATGATTTTTCTCTTTCTTTGCAATATTGTGAACTGCTTTAAGAGGCAGAAACCATTTGTAAAGGACAAATTCTATGCAAGATCAAATGATTAACTAAACCCACAACCTTAGCTGGCCAATATTTTCTCTCTTTATTCTCCATTGAGTTAACTGGCAAGACATTTTGCTCTGTACTCTAAAAAACATATACGTTTTCTTTTTCACTTTTATGCAGGAGTAGGAGAAGGAAATGGAGCAGACCTGAAAATTGAAATAATAATGCAGCACAAGATTATATTTACTTGTACTCGCCAAAACTGCACGGTGAGCCAAAGCTCATAAATGAGAATTCTCATGTTTGTTTCAAAGTTCCCAGTCAAGTGGCATGATGGTCTTCCCCAAGGTAACACTCACCAAAAAGAGACAGCTCTTGCCCTCTGTCACCATTCCAGTTGTCATTGCTTAGTTCAGATGCAAAGCAGAGCCTTGTTCCAAAGAGTTTTTGAAAGATATTGTCAAACTGTGCTTCAGTTTACTGCTGCTTCGAATTCACTTGTGCCCACAAATGCTAAGAATGTCCCCAGGAATTATTCGAGGCTTTAAATGCATACATCATGTCAGTATTTGCCATATGATCTTCCTGTTGATCATTTTGATCATGTATTACAAAGCTCTGATTCTCAAATGCAGTGTTCTTGAAGGTCTCCTTGGCACTTGTGGAAGTGGAAAGTCATAGGTTCAAAGAGTGATGCAGAATCTGTCCACTCAGCAATGGGCTCAGTGACTGCATTGAGATGTTTTGTTGGCTGTCACCTTGAGATCAGTAGAGACAGCATATGGACTGAGGAGATGCCTCTTTACCCACAGCCATTTCTGAAATGTTCAAGAAATTCTCAAGACTGTGCACCTTTTCTAGGAGAAATTGGCAAATTTCCTTTTTAATCCCAAAGGAAGCTTTCAGAATGATTCCTGTTGTAACTTCTGTACATGCACACAAGTGTAGTGTGTTGTGAGGTTTAGGTAATATATTTGAATTTAATCTCTAATCTATGAGTTATCAAATCAGTGTAAAAAGTGACCATTTTCAAATCACTTTGTCACATAGGACACTGATCCTATCAATTCTTAGCCCATATTTATTCTTATTTTCCTGGATTTTAAGCTCTGAATACATAACAACCCTAGTGTAGCCAAGCTATTTCCATCAATATCTGGACCTACAAATTCCCATTAGAGAAGACTGACTCATCTGTTTGGCACATGGAATAAAATTCTCAGTTTCATTGATATTTTTGCTGGTTTCTCTTCTCAGGCCTATATTATTCCTCCTTTACTAAAATCCTCCAGTGACCAACTGAAATTCTACTTTCTAGAATATGCTTTTTTATTCAAACTTTCTGCTGTATACTGCCCTCCCATATGACACACTTGCACACTTCCTTACAAAGCTTGAAAACAATATATTATTTTCATATTGTTCTATATGTAGAAAACTTCCTGAAAACTTGAAAATCATGTGAGAGCTTCTGTGGGTATGTTTCTTGAAGCCTAGCATAGCTTTCTTCTTATTCTATGATGGTATATGAATATCAGAGTAATACATGGGATGATTTCATAGTTGTTAATCCCCAAACTTGACCTGTTTGTGGTCATTCCATTCACTGGAATGGCTCATTGACCTCATCAGCAACATAATATTTGTCATGAAAGTGGGGTCAATTATTCATTGCTTCTTGAACATCAATATACTGTTTCAGACTGAAGTTAAAAGCGCATCCTTAAAAGAATATAAAAATCGGATGATTCACATAGAACAGTCATGTGTATTACATTAGAAACTCCTGTCATATAGGATGAGACTAAATGAAAGGATCTCTAGGATATTGAAACAAGAGCTTTATGTTGTGTGATTGTGGCTCTTAATGCACTCCGTTATTCCTCTTCTGTTTAGTTTCCTTCTGGTTAATCTCATATTGTTACTATATCTGACTTTGTGACCTGGTATATTGTATGTATGTTTATTTGATTATTTAAAATAGGAAAGAGAAGTGGGGAAACAATATGATTGGGAGAGGTGTTGGGGGAGGAAAATGGGGACAAAACCATGAGAGGTGGTATCAATGTGTGAGAAGTAAGACACCTACTATCTGGTGAATATAACTGTAACCCCTCTATACATTACAATAAACAAAAAGACACTTGTCAAAAATGAATACTTTGCTTCTCAAGTACAGTCTTAAGATAGCTATCAAACATTTGGAGCCCAGTACCTTTACCACTTCAGAAAAAATTACTGCTATTTTCTATATGAAATTACCGAGCTATGAAATTGTGAGTATATAATGGATTAAGGATGATTTCATGAGTGAAAAATAATACTAATCGCTGGCAACACTTTGAGTTCCTAATTCCATGTGTTCATTAACAGGTTGTCCATGATATTGATACAAATAGAGCAATCTTTTTGGTGCCCAACTGTCCGGACTTATGTGATGATGTAAAAGTAAAATTTTCTTCTTCGGTGAGTCCTCAAGTATCCTGCATGATTGTATGCTCTTTTGTTTGGTCTGGGTTTGCGATTTCCTTTGCTGCAGTTCCCTACAATAGAAAGGACAGATAAAAATGCATGTCTCGGGAAGGGGAGGAAAACACAAAACAAAGTCATCAGGATTTCTTGTATATATTTAAAATATTTCTGATCACTTTCTTCTGAATTGTAAGCAATTGATATCTGTTACTTATCAAATGAGAAAAAGATGAAAGCAAAGATGGTACAAAGAAACCGACATTGTTGACTTTCCATAAGAGTAATTACACTTATCTTGTCTATCTTTTAAACACGCCATGATCAGTGTGTTTACCAAATGTGAGGGAGATTTTACTTTCCTGTCCATAATTATCTATTGACTTGCTATCATTAGTATGACTGTGTAATTTTAATGGATCAGCCGTACATGTCATGTCTGAGTGTCATATATGACTATAATGATTTTCTATGAAATCATCTATTCCTACTCTGAGTAAGAACTTCCATGTGTTCTGTATGCCCTCCTTCATTACCTGCTTGCTCACTGCTGAGCAGTCTTAGGTAATGAGATGTGAATGTGAATGTTGAAGCAAGTGACCACCTGGGAAGTCTCTCCATTTCAATGTTTCCCCTTGGATAACAGAACCACTGTGAATTCTTGCTTAGCTAGTGTCTCTAAACAAACACTGTGGTTTTTTCCCCTGGTGCAGGGGGTCTTGATGAGAGCTAGTTTTGTGATTATTAAGGGTTAAGATGGGATGGCATGCTTGTGAAAAATGAGGAAATTATTGATTACTGGTTTGTTTTGTTTTTGGCGATACTTGGTTTGGATTTTTGCTTGGTTTACTTGCTTGGCTAAACATCTATCACTCGAGTCATGCCTCCAGCCCTGTTTGTTTGCTGGTTAACGTGGAAACAATATTTTACTTTTTGCCATGGCTGACTTTGATCCTCCAGATCTCAGCTTCTTGTGTAGCTAGCCATCACCAATATTGATGCCTAATTATTCAAACTAGCTGTCAGTTATGGAAATAGATGTGAGTTCTATGTCTTTGGGCTGACTCTCAAGGACTCTGTCTCTGGACAGGACCATGCATTCCAGCTTTGTTGTGATGGAGCTCCAGGTGAAATGGCTGTGGATGCTGTACAGTGTGTCTTTCACAGGATGATTGTTTACCCTGGTGGGGAGTGGCTTCATGTCTAATTGTCCCACTGGTGACCATGGATCCTCCTCACAGGAAACTTGTTTGTACTGACAGTTGACCTATAGCTGCTGTCTGACTTGTTGTGTTTTGACTTTCTATCAAATTAATCACTCTAGGAAAACCCTGAATAGAGAAGGTTGTATATGCTTATTACATAAGTCACCAATAAAGCATGAAAACACAACACAGTGATTAAGAGAAGCAGTTTATGACAGAGAAGGGAAAGGCAGCACATCTTGCAGGGCCAGTGGATGGAGGGGAGCCATCCAGGGGAAACCGATACCTGACAGTTGAGGGACACAAGGCAACCTTAGAAGCAAATAACATTCTCTTGAGGGCCAGGTGTGACCTTAGCAGGTTTTCCATGGGAGGTTTCATTGTGGTATCCATTTTATTATACAAATCACCTCTTTCTTTAATCATGTGTTTTTAGAAGCTTCCTATTATGATGACTGTGCATTCTTCATGTGGTTCCATACATCTCTCATAGAGAAAAACAGGTAAGGACAGATTGTAAGACAGATTGGCAATTCCTTTGCCTACTATACTAAGCTCATTTTCTACAAAAATAAAGAATTGCTTAAGCAAACATTTCCTATCCCCTACCACAAGGCAATGTGTCAGTGAAGAGGCAATTACCCAGATCATAGTAATGATCAAGTTCTCTCACAAAGTGTACATCTACCCGGTTCCTGGAATATAGAAAGGTCTAGGTGGATGTCACTTTATTGGGTCATGATTGGTGGGATTAGTCTAGGGAGGCTTTAGCTGGCTTTCTTCTGCTGTAGGCACATTTCCATGTAGGACAGAAGTTTTAAGGCCTGAGAAGTATTAACAATTTCAAAAGCATTGTTTGGTTAACCTCCCCTTTGAAAAGGTTTCCTCATGATTGAATGATGTATTATTGCTAAGAACCTACTACTTTATCTAGAAACTCATTCCTAAACCTACAAAGACTCAGTTTTCAGGAGTATTGACCTGTGGTGGTAAAAACAAAAACACTTTCTAGATCATTCATATCAAGGCAGAAATGACTGTTGCCATGTTATCATAAAAGTGTGAGGATAGATATGAAGACCTTGGAGCTGGGGGAGGTGGCTCAGGCCTATTATCCTAGCTACTCAAGAGCCTGATCTGAAGATGAAGGCTCAAAGCGACCCTGGGCGCTAAAGGACCTGAGACTCTTATCTCCAATTAACCTCTAGAAAAGGGAAATAGGGGTTGGGTTAAGGGTAGGGTGTCATTCTTGGGTTGTAGAGCTCAGGGACAACACTCAGGCCCCATGACCCACCGAGAGAGAGAGAGAGAGAGAGAGAGAGAGAGAGAGAGAGAGAGAGAGAGAGAGAGAGAGAGAGAGAGAGAGGAGAATGAAGACCTTGGGCCATGAGTTTGTCCTAGTGGTAGAGTGCTTGTCTAACATGCACAAAGACCCAGGTTTGATTCCTCGGTACCACATACATAGAAAAAGCCAGAAGTGGTGCTGGATAGTATTGGTTACATCCAGTGCCAGACTTCTCTTGAAATCTGAACTGGGCCTGATAATACCTCAAATCTATTAAGACAACAGCAAGAAAGCCTCATTTCTACAGATTTGTAACTCACATACAATTTGATTTTGGAAAGAGTAAACTCTGCATTTAAAGGAAAAATTCTATCAATTTTCCTACGTGTCCAGCTGTCTCTTGAGCAAAGTCCTCAACAAAGGCAGGGTGTTTACTTGTTACTTCTTGTCAAACTGGTTCTTGCTAAAGGATAGCTTTGTCCTTTCCACCACCATCACCTCATTGGAGATTATAAGAACATTGGATCCTCCTTTTTGTAGTCATTTCTGTAAAATCGGTATCATTTTTTCCTTGCTTGATAAATCTTTTTTACACTGATGAGATTGTGGATTAGACAAAAACATCATTTCACCGATTCAGGGCGATATAGCTGGGCACTGGTGGCTCAGTGACCTGTCATTCTAGCTACACAGGAGGCTGAGATCTGAAGAACACAGTCAGAAGCTAGCCTGGGCAGGCATGTCTATGTCACACTTATCTCCAATGAGTCCTTGAAACATCAGAAATGCAACTGGAGCTCAAGTAAGAGAGGGTCAGCTTGAGCAGAGAAAGTTTATTGAGAACTCAAGGTCGTGAGTAGAAACCCCACTATTGACATTAATGAAAACAAAGACAAATACAAAAAAAACCCCAGGACACTATTTAATTACTAGGTTTCATTATACACCCAATTATGTCTTGGTAATTGTTGTGCCAGTCCTAGGGCTTGAACTCATGGCTTGAGCACTGTCCTTTGGCCTTCTCAAGGCTAGAGTCCTACCACTTGATCCACAGCACCACTGTCAGCTTTTCCTATGTATGTGGTACTGAGTCATTGAACCTGGGTCTTCATGCATGCTAGGCAAGCACTCTTACACTAGGCCAAACTCCCAGCCCCTTGGTAACTTTTGTCAATTATAAACACTTAGAATATATGTTTGTTTGTTTATTTGAAGTAGGGAAAGGGGGGAAACAACATGATTGGAAGGGGGTGGGTGGAGGGAAACAGGGAGAAACACATGAGAAGGTGTATTAATGTGTGAGAAGACCTGCACCTCCTACTACCTGACAAATGAAATTTAAAAAGTTTTACAAAACACTTAAATAATATGCTCAAAGTGGGTGTCAGTAATTCTCTAACAGTCACGTTGTGACTGATCAATTTGTTCTGAAGATTAAGGTCTTTTATGTCATTCCAAAGAGGCAGAATGGGCTAAGTAGTGAAGACAAGTAGGACTTAAATCCTGGTTGCAGCCAGCAAGTCTCTTTGTAAACAAGGGTGTGCTATTGGATGACTCTTCTGTTTTGGTTTTATTGTTCTTTTTTTAATGTCGGGAGAATGTAAAGATGGATTACAGTTATATTCGTCAGGTAGTAGGTGCATTACTTCTCATATAATTGTACCCCTTCTCATGCTTTTGTCCCCTCCTCCAACTCCCAGTCCTCTCTTTTCCCCCCTTCCCTTCCCTGTTTCAAATAAACAAATAAATGTGTATACAATATACCAGGTAACAAGTCACACACAGTAACAACATGAGAAAAACCATAAGGGCAAAAAAACGAGAAGAGAAATAACATAGTACATTAAGAACTACAATCACATACTGTAAGCCCTAAAAGAAAATGTAATGACTTTTTTTCCTGTCCTTAGACTTTATTTAACACGAGCTGACCTGGACAATCCACATAAAGAAAAGACATGGAACATATATCGTCCAGACTTTGCTGTAGATATATTCTTTGAAGAAGTCTTTCAGTGACAAACACACTATATACCCATCACAGTTTAACTTTTCTGTATGTTTATTAAATAAATTATATATTGGTAATAGTAACCTCTCTTCAGAGTGTGTATGTTTCTATGAACTCATCAATGCATGTATACATATGTACATACATCATAATCTTGAATTGGCTACTTTATGAATTTACCAATTGTATGTCTCCACAACTACTGGCCTTCTTCTCTCAACTCATTTTCTTTCTTCCCTGTGTATCCATTTTTCAGAATTGCTGGAGTGGTGGCTCACTCCTGTAATCCTAGCTACACAAGAGGATGAGATCTGAGGATCTGGGTTCAAAGCCAGCCAGGGTACTAAAGACCATGAGAATCTTATCTCCAATTAACCACTAGGAAAACCGGAAGTGGCCCCTGGCTCAAGGGCCAGGGCAATAGCCTTGAGCTGAAGAGCAAAGGGATAGTGCCCAGGCCCAGAGTTCAAACCCCATGAACAGCAGAAAAATAAAAAAGTACTGCTGAAAAATATGCATATAATTTACATCATTCTCCCTCTAATAGTCTATAGTGAAAATAATTTATTTCCAATACACTATGTTACAAGATCTTTAAATTTTAAAAAGAGTTTTCAGGTAAGATAGGTATTTAGAACTACTTATGTTCCAGCAGTAACCCTCTTGGGAATTTATCCAAAAGACTGAAAGTCAGTATACAATAAAGATATATATATATATACCTCCATGTTCATTGATGCACTAATTACTATACAACCATGTTATGGAAACAGCTCAGATACCCTACATCAGATTGATCCAGAGAGAGAGGAAGGGTGAGGAATTTTATATCAAAATGGACCTAGGTAACTTGAGAAATGGAAAAGATTGGGAGAAATTGGGAAAAATGATTGAAGGCGTGGCATGGATCAACATGCATTGCACTCAGAAAGTGACATGTTCAATTGAAACCACTAATTAAATATAATGTACTAATTAAATGTAATGCAGAAAAGATTTTCCAAAGATGCTTCAACTGGGAGATAATGCCTCATGCCTGTAATTCTAGCTACTCAGAAGGCTAAGATTTGAGGATCACAGTTCAAAGACTGCCTGGTCAGGAATGTATGTGATTCAGATGTCCAGTTAATCACGTCCCCCAAAAAGTAAGAAGTGGATTAAGTGGTAGAACACTACACTAGAGCCAAAAAAACTCATGACAGTGCCCTGTCCCTCAGTTCAAGCACATAATGGGCACTTACCCAGGTACATTCCCGCATGTATGGGCTCTCCCCCTCTCTCTCCTTCCCTCTCTCTCTCTCTGTCTCCCTCTCTCTCTCTCTCTCTCTCTCTCTCTCTCTCTCTCTCTCTCTCTCTCTCTCTCTCTCTCTCTCTCCCTCTCTCTCTCTCTCTCTCTTTTGCTCTCTCTCTCTCACACACACACATACATACATATGCACACATGAACACACAAATTTTAAAAACGAAAATAGACTTTTCAATATCATAGAAGAGCAAAGTTATTAGTATACTTCGGTAGCTACTTTAGAGAGTTATTCATGATAATTCTAAAAATAGTAACATTTATGGAGCCCAATCATAATAAATCATACTGCCTAGAAGCTCTTCAATAGTAAATTCATTTAGTCCTCATAATTCAAGTACTATCATTACTTCTATTTTCTTGGGAAATTAGAAGTTTGGACAATTAGATATATCAAAAAATTAGTAAAGTAGCAAATTCAGGATTTACACCCAACATAGTAATCTAATACTTTGGATAGCACGCCAGTAAGGGAATAGCTTTCTCTATTTTTTCTTATTCACTTGGTATCATAATGATGGACAGCTGTAGAGCAAAAACCAAGAGAATCAAACAGGCAAATCAGAAATGATATTATTGAATTTTTCACATAAAATTCCACTACAAATGTCTTCCTCCTTTTCTGCTAAGTATCTTAAAAATTGTGTGTGTGTGTGTGTATGTGTGTGTGTGTGTGTGTATGTGTGTTTAAATTTGTCTTCTGTTGCTAACTGCAGAAAGGAACTTAAATGACATAATTAAATAAAAAACATACTTTTATTTCTAAATTGTTGTCATGGACTACAGTATAAAATTAAAATTGTGGGCTGGGAAGGTGGCTTAATTGTAGAGTGCTTGCCTAGCATGTAAAGCCCTGGGTTGGAATTCCCAGTATCACACATACATGCAAAAAGCTGGGAAGTTGCAGAGAGCCAACCTTGAGTAAAAAGAAGCTCAGAGACAGTACTCAGGCACTAAGTTCAAGCCCCAGGACTGGCAAAAAACATTATTTATTTATTTATTCATTGATTTACTTTTGTCTTCCTGCCTCAGGTTTATTGGTAGAATTGACACAGGCCACACCCCACCCTCTAGATGGCAGCCAGGGAGCCACAGCAGTTCACCTGTCATCACACTGGCAGACAAAGGTCTTCTCTGTGGGGCCTTCACAGAGCCCTCCAGCTTAGAGGCTGAAGTCAGCGCACCCTTAGGAGGCTGTGGCCTGAGCACCCTTAGCAGCTGGGGCCTGGGCCTTAGCTGGCATTGCAGCTGGAGTCTGGGCCTTGGATTGTGCCCTAGCCAAGGCCTGGGCCCTGGCCTTGGGCCAGGTGAGCCTAAGACCTTTGGAAATGTAGGAATGGATGCAATTCCCAAGCTTGGGGTGGGCGATGTAGGCAAGTTGCTGGAGCTTGCTGGTAGCCTGCTGTGGAACTTGTGTTTGTTGCTTTGGGCTTCTCAGGGTCTGATGGCCTTGGGCCACGTTCTCATGGCCTTGGCATCGTTGGCCTTCATCTTCTTAAAGCCCTTCTTGTTGTGCTCCTTAGCAAAAAGCATGTTCCTCAGGAACTTGGGGTCCTCTCCTTCAGAGATGCATATCTTTGTGATCTGGGTGTCCTGACACCATTTCTGTGCCATTTCCTGGACTGTTGTGTGCAGTGTGGTTCTTGGACTCGGCCATGTCTATCTGAACCGCTAACCCGCCGGCGCTGATGCACCTGGACTCAGGAGGGAAAATTTGTTGTTTAAAATTAAATTTTGTACAAGTTTCTCGTTAGGTGAAAAGACAACAATAGTAATTTATACAGCAGCCCAAAGAACTGAGCTGAGGGACATGAGAATATATCATGATTCCTGGCAGCTGCTCAGCGGGCTCAGCTATGAAGACCACAGTGGATAGCCAGCCCGGAGAAACGACCCTGAGAGCCTGACTGCCAATAAACCATGAAAGGGCGATAGGAAAGCTGTGACTCACGTCATACAGCACCAGCATTGAGCAAAAACAGCTAAAGGAAAATACATTCATCCAGTACCAGCACAAACACACACAAAAACTTAAAATTTAAAATATACCTGGAAGTAAACTAGGGTGGAGGTTGATAGCCTATGATCTGGAACTAGACTGCCATGTTTGATCTCAGTCTTCCCTGCTGGCCTCTCTCAGTCAAATTCACTGGGCCCCTAATTCTCCTATTAACAGTTGACAGTAACAGATCCTATTCCATTTGCAAGGCCCTTGAAACTGTTGGCTCAAGCAAGTGCTCGTTATGTTAACTGCTGTTCCTATTTGCACAGTATACTTAGACACAAGTGAAGCTATTAGATAGCAAGATACTCTAGGTTTATGGCTACTGTCTAGACTGTAGACCAAACCTAAATTAATTCTGTTGAAAATTGAATTGTTCATTCTGAAGACACGGTCCAGATTTCAGGGTCTCCTCCAAGGAGCTGAACCCAATGTAAGAGCACAAGAGTCCTTATTGCAAGCTCGAGCCTAGACTCAAGACCGACACTGACACAGCAGGTCTGAATTGAGAGTCCTGACTTCCTGTTGTACACGGTTTCTATAGGGTTATCTCACAGGGTTGATGTATTATTAATTGATTGGCTAGTGCTAGGGGATATGTGCCAAGCTACAGGGCAGCTGAAGGGCAGCTGGCCAGGGTATCTCAATGGTTATCACAGGATGTTTCGATGGTTATTTTATCCTGGGGCCTCAAATCACTGGGAGTAGGCTGTAATTTATTACTTTCTTTGAAACTGCTATCTCTGCTGGTTTAGAGTTAGTTCAGAGTGACCTTCCGGTGGGGCCTGCTAAAAAATACCTTTTTGCTGAAGTTCATACAACTTCAATATTAACTTAGGCTTCCCAGTGGTACACTGACACAGCCTCTGCTTAGCAAGTGCTGGGTCTTAGGTTTGATCCCCAGCACCAGCCACACATACACACACAAATACTTCTTGGAAATGTCCTTTTCAGACAACCTTCCCATAAGTATCACGTTTAGACTCCTACTGGCCTTTGGTAAAGTCATGATTGGCATTTACTAACATCTGACCAAATCTGAGCCCCAGTACTTGACACCTATAATCCTGGCTACTTAGTATGTGGAGCTGAGAGGATCAAGGTTCAAAGCCAATCAAGGCAGGGAAATCCATCAAACTTTTTTCTGCAGTAAACCACATAAAAAAAATCAAAAGTAGGGGGCCAGGAGTTTGGCCTAGTGGTTAAAGTGCTTGCCTAGCATGCATGAAGACCCGGGTTAGATTCCTCGGTACCACATATGTAGAAAAAAGCTGGAAGTGGTGCTGAGGCTCAAGTGGTAGAGCTCTAGCCTTGAGAAAGTCCAAGGACAGTGCCCATGCCCTGAGCTCAAGCCCAGGACTGGCAAAAAAAAAATCAAAAGTAGACCTGTGCTTAAGTGATAGAGCATCAGCCTTGCACAAAATAGCTAAGCAACAGCACGCAATCCGTGAGTTCAAACCCAGTACCATCACACACACACACACACACACACACACACACACACACACACACACGCACACTCTCGCACACAGGCACCACAAACCACCAGTTTATTCACACAAAATTGCATAGAATGCATGCAATTGATAGAATAAGATTTGATTCATGTGCTAATTCCAAGAAATAGACATACTTCGATTACTGTGCTGTTAACACAATCTTCTTGCATTACTCGTCACCCATTATCTTGCCTGTCTGGCCAGCTGCAAAGAGCCAAAGTTGGCAGTTGGAAGGGGAGCTCCTGTCACAGGTATTGGGGTTGGAGAGAGGCCAAAGTCAGAGGAGCTGGATAGCAGGAGGACTAGTGGTAGGCAATTATAGCAGTGGGGAGTGTTGTGCTTTATTTAATTTTTGTTATGTTTTGGGGTGTGTGTGTGTGTGTGTGTGTGTGTGTGTGTGTGTGTGTGTGTGTGTGTCTATTTGCCTGTGAGACTGTCCTGGGCCTTGAACTCAGGGCGCAGGCATTAAACTTATACTTTTTTTGGTTCAAGTTTTGTTCTTTGTGCCTAGAGCCACAAATCCACTTGTAGATTTTTGGTTGTTTCTTGGAGATAAGAGTCTCACTGACTCAGTACCAACTTTCAATCACAGTCCTCATATCTCAGCCTCCTGAGTAGCTAGGATTAGTGGCAAGAGACACAACGACCTGGCTGTCTGAAGTTTTAACAAGGACTACCTCGTGTAGTTTTCCTCAGAAAGACTACATGTGGCAACTGGGAAATCCATATTGGACATTTGGAAACTGAGGCTCAGAGGAGGGAAGTTCCAACCCAGGGGGCACTGCCACATAGGCACTCACAGCTTTGCTTCTCTGAAGTCCTGTCTGTGGCTTCCTGACCAGGCTCTTGATTGAGCTATGGGTTTCTGTTGCTGCACACCCTCTTGTGGGGTGTCCCCTGAACACTGAGGACACTGGGGTGGGATCATCCTCTGGGATGTTCCTCATGAGCCCCACTGTGTGCAACGTCAGCCAGGGCTACCACCTTCTTCATGCCAGTAGCCAAAATGTACTGTCTAGAAGCCCCCCTGCTTCTGCAGTCAAGGCAGTCTGCTGCCCTGGCATCGGGTGAACACCACACATTAGCCTACCTTCCTGGGGTGGCCACACAACAGCCCAGGGGAGAAAGAGGTGCTCTCCCTTCTGCTCATCCATGCTACACTGACAATATTTGCTCTCCCAGGTGCCAGGGATCAATAATCCTAACTACACAGGGGGCTGAGATCTGAGGATTGTGGTTGGAAGCCAATCCAGGTAGAAACACCAATCCATGAGACTTATATGTAATCAACCACAAAAAACCACATGTAGAACTGTGGCACAAGTACTAAAGCACACTCCCCTTGAAAGATAAAGCAAAAGAACAATGCCAAAGGCCTGAGTTCAAGCCTCAGTATTAGCAAAATCATAAATAGGGAGAGAGCAAGACAAGTACTATGTGTCTTGCCTATAATCCTAGCTACTTTTGCAACTTAACACCTTTGTATCTCAGCTTTATAAAAGCAATAAAAATTTTTATAAATGCTCTCTAAAAGGATGATGGAGAGGAGGGTAGTGACAGGAGGCAGAGGTCAGCTGTGTGTGGGTCTGGCAGATCCCTGTGCGGTGCTCAGGTGCTGTGTTTTCTTTGCCCAAAGTAGAGGGGGACCCCCTTAGCATAGGGCAAAATGCTAGGTATTGAAGGTCTGTCTTTGGAAGGTTCTAGAGACACTGCAGGGAGCATGTGTGTGATTCTTGGGATTGGATGTGGTGGCTGCTGTCCCTCTCTGTTCCAGAGCCTGTGGGCCAATAGCTGTCCTAGCCTCCATGTGCTCTCAGTTGTCCCCAGTGCCACTCAGTCACAAACTCTAAATCCAAGTGAACAGGGAACAGATTTACTAGATCCAAAGCAGATCTTGGTATGTAAGATGCAACCTTTTAGATGTTTTTGCCAGGCTTTGTGAATTCACTGAATGGCCTCCTATCTGGATATCAACTATTCTGTGCTGCATTCTTTCACAATCACCTTTGGGTACCAGGAGGAAATAAAGACTCCCTGAGAAGCATCCTGTGTGGAAACAACAGCCTTAACATGCTTCTTAGCAGCTGAAAACCAATGGCCCAAATCTCAGGAGATAATTTGGTCCCTGTTGTGTTCCTGTAATCAAGTGATAACAACTTCTCTGGAATTCTTCTAGGGACAATGTCTGAGCTCACTAGTGGTCAACCAGGCCACCGTGGGATTTGGGACTATTTTTTGTATGCAAGCTCTTCTCCCTGCCTTCCCCTAAGCCTCCCTATTTAACCTAAAATCCATATCTGTACCTCTGAAGACAGCTGAAGAAGTAGTGCTATCTTCCTAAGCCTGCTATAAACTAAATATCCTTTACCCACACTTCACCATATCACTTTATTTGGCTTCTCTAGGAGAGTGGCTGGACCTATTGTGGGTAGGACTCCTTGATTTAGTGGCTGGAGTCTAAAGTCCCAGTTTCAGGTACAATAATGGTGCAGACAGTTTCAGACTGGGTTTTTGATTTCAAACCTGGGCCCATATGGTTCTTCCTCTCGTTAACCAAGAAGATAACAAGGACTTTCAATTAGTCCAGCACAAGGTGGCTCACGCCTGTAATTTAGCTACACAGGAAGCTGAGATGTGAGAATCAAGGTCCAGAGCCAGCCTGGGCAATCAAATCCAAGAGAACCTTATCTCCAGTCTTCCAAAAAAAAAGACAGAAGTGGAGCTTTGGCTTATAAGTTTTCTGCTTCAAGTAGAAATAGTTAAGGGAGAGCATAAGGCTCTGCTTAAAACCCTAGTATGAACACACAAAGTCATGAACATATGCACATATGGAGGCACACACACACACACACACACACACACGCACACGCACGCACACACCACACACAAAGATTTGATAAAAAATAATAGCAAACTGATCACCAGGAAAAAAGAGACAAGAGGCTGTTTTTTTTTTCCTTTCCTCTTTCTCTCTTTTTTTCTCGTATGTCACCATGCTTGACCTCAAGGCCTGGGCCCTCTGTCTAAGCTTTTCATTCAAGGCAGGCATCCCACCACTGTTTTGTATTCTATTTTATTTTTTGCCCAAGGCCTGGTATTTGAACTCAGGGCCTCATGTTCTCCCTTACCTATTTACACTCAAGGCTGCCACTCTACACCCTGACCCACAGTAATTTCCTGCTTTGTTTCTGGTCAATTGGATATCAGAGTCTCAGAGGCTTTTTTGCTTGGCCTGCCTCAAATTGCAATCCCAGTCTTCAGCCTACTGAGTAGCTACGACTACAGGCCTGAGCAACCATCTTCTGATGATTTTCTGTTTTTGTTTCTGTTTTTTTATGGGCCTTTCTCTTGAGAAGGGGACATAATTCACCAACAGTTTATTGATTTAACATAGCTTAGCAGAATTAACACAGTTCCTGTATTCTAGTCCTAACTTGCCTAATTTTAGCCTGCCTATCCAGTGCACATGCTGGACCCACCACTCTGACATCTCTTAGTTTCTAAGTTAAACAGGGCCTGCCAGTCAGTTGGTAGATGCAGTTCCCAGTCCTGTCATGGTATGAGCTATGGGGCCCCATCAGTCCTCATCAATCCTCTCGGCTCAAGAGTAGCTCCTGTAGAGCAAAGATCCTCAAACCACAGTCTTGGTTAAGGCCAGAAGAATTGCTGACCCTCATTTTTGGTCTTTTGGTTATATTGGGCATTGGCTGTTCCTCTCTGGCCCAAACTCCTTCTTGTTTATTTTGCTTGGTTAGGGCCCAGAAAAGTCTCTTTTCAATTAGTTGTGCCCAGGGGTGTGCTGGGTTCTTACCTTTTCTCCTGTGGCAAGGTGTCTGGTTCTTAGCCATTTGCAATTACTCTATCCCGTGTGCCTGGATGCTGGCAGTTTCCATCGTTACTGCCCCATGCCCTGTTCTAGTGGTTTTATCTCTTATGGCCATATGCCTTTAGATACAAGTTGGCATTAACAATATACTTCTAGAAGTAGTTTAGCTATATTTCATCCCATTGTTTTTTCATTCTAATCATATTCATTATATTATTATTTTCACATCATATTCATCTAGTATTTTCATAACATATTCATTATTCTAGTATTTTCCCATCATATTCATTATGTTAGTATTTTCACATTATTACCCCCTGTTCTACCTTCATATCTTTATGGTCAAAACAGCCTTGAATGCAATGCCTGGACCCTGTTCCTGAGCTTTTTCAAACAAGGCTAGTGCTGTACCACTTTCTGTCACAGCACCACTTAATATTTTCTGATGGGTAATCGGAGAGATGAGTTTTTATTGACATAATTGCCAAGGTTGACTTGGAATTCCAGTGCTCAGATCTCAGCTTTTCAAGAAGCAAGGATTACAGGTGCATTTGCTGCCTGTTTATTAATTGTAATCTTCAGACATCCAAGCCTATCCCTCTGGTATTTTAGCCTTTTTTTAGGGGAAACCTAGGACTCACCTGGGGACATGAGTGAGCACATGGTAATGGCCAAAATCGGGACAGGAGTCCAAGGTGACCAGACTGGTCCAGCCAGGTTAGGAGTCAGGCACAGACAAATTGGTCCTCTATGCCGAGGAGGTGCCATGCTTCCTGGGCCACATGTTCTGGTCATCTGAGACATCACAGGAATCCAGCATGCTCCTGGCCACTGTGTTTGTGTGTGTGTGTGTGTGTGTGTGTGTGTGTGTGTGTGTGTGTGTGTGTGATTATTGGTCCTTAAACTCAGGGCCTGTGACCTAGTCTTTGGAGAAAAATTAAGATGAGCAAGCAAGAAGGAAGGAAAGCAGGCAAGCGGGAGCTCAGGTGGTAGAGCAGTACCCTGGCTACCATGGCCCCCACTCCGGGGCCAGGGCCAGGGGGACCCATGTGGAGTTCTGCACCTCACATAGGACAAGGAAGGCCATAGGCCTGAAGGGCACTGAGGAACGGAACTTTGCCTGGTCCTACCTTGTGTAGAAGGGAGCAGCGTGACAGGGAAGACAGGGCATCCTCCCAAAGCTCCCAAGCACATCCACTACCCAGAGAGCAGAGCAAGGAGGTTTCCAGTCAAGGAACCCAAGGCCTCATCTCCTACCCTGCCCTGTGCTGAGTGGGTGTGTCCCAGAGCGTAGAATCAGTAAGGCTCAACATGTAGTTTGGAATGAACAGATAGGTCTTTCCCAATGCAGAGTAAGTTCTGTTGGCCGGCACCCCAAATCACCATAAGGCAGGAATTCCCAAATTGTTCAATTGCAATGAGATATTGTGCATGGATATATGATGGTAAGAAGCAGTGCTATGGGCTGAGGCAGAGATGTGTGGTAAAGACCACCCAGCATACACAGGCCCTGGTAGGTCCTCATCACTGCCAAAAATGGAACTATGTAACCCCTCTATACATTACCCGACAATAAAAATGAAAATAAAAACGGAACTAAAAAACCAAAGGCAAACTGTATGTTAATTTTGGCACTTACTGTTTTGTTAAGTATATTTGAGGTTAATGAACATGTTCATTCATCTGTTCATCCATCCATCCATCCCACATAACCATCCCTCCACCTATCCTTCCATGTCATTCAAACATTCATCCATCTCTCCATCTTTCTACACATTCGTTTGTCAAAGACATGTCACAAATACATAAGAGATAATAAGAGCTACCCAGGTAGATGCAGAAAAGGGAACAATCTGTGTTATTTAACATGATAGCCACCAGACACAGATATCTGTGTCATAGTACATTTCAATTGGTTCAGTTGCGATCAAATGAAAAGTTACCACTAGCCACATTCCTAGAACCTAAAGTCACATGAGACTTCTAGGGTGTACAGTATAGAACATTTCTGCTATCACAGAAGATCAACTAAAGAATTGGACAAAATACGAACTTATTCAATTTAGACTATTGGAAATAATCTCAAAAAATATCTAATACGTACATTACTTTCTCCAGTAACCCTTCTATTAATTACAATAAAAAATAACTGTCACTAAGTCCCAAATGATGATCTAAAGAACCATTAGTAAAATTGTATTATTACGGTAGTTTCCTCTAAATATCAGATTGTCATATTACAGACTCATTCAGACTGTTGAAAATCAAATGAATATTATACTTGTATGCATTTTTCAAAATGGTAATTCTCCACTTGTTCCAATCAGTTGAATTTACTGAGCTAAGGAATAGTGGGAACATGAGGGGAAATGGTGGTTGTCTTGATAATTGCATTGCTCTAATAGTAGACCTGAGTGAGAAAACTGTATTTGAAAAGTAAAAGTCTGTCATATGGTTCTGGAGGCTGAAGGGTCACAGCCCAAGGCTGTGTATCCAATGAGGACAGATGCATATCCCACGTGGGTAGTGGATAGAGAGGCAGTGAGGAAGGGAAGGAACCCAACTTACATTTTCAGGAGGAACTCATTCTTAAGGTCCTTCAGCTGTAGCACTGGCATTTGCTCATTCTTTAAAGGACCAGCTGCCTAGGGTAGTTTACCAATTTATGCCTAGCATATGTGGACTCAAATGTGCTCAGAAAAGGGCTTGGCATTGAGGTAGAAATACACGAAGACACGACAGGAAACTACCTGTTATTCACACATACTGCAGGCAAGTGATAACCTTACAAAACAGAGGACATCAGAAAGGTTTTCCGTAACCAGGGGAGAATTAACCCTCAATAAACCCTGTCCTGAAATAGCTAACAATTTATAAAACCAAGAGAAAGAGACCCGGAAGTTTGGCCTTGTGGTAGAGTGCTTGCCCGCCATGCACGAAGGCCTGGGTTTGATTCATAGGTACCACATACATAGTAAAAGCCAGAAGTGGTATTGTGGCTTAAGTGGTGGAGAGACGGCCTTGAGAAAGCCATCATGTTCAAGCCCCATGACTGGCAAAAACAAAAACAAAAACAAAAACAAAAAACAAAACAGCAAAGCCAAACAAAATAAACAAACACAAATCCTAAGAGTAGGAATCAATTGGTTTATAAGTGACTAAAATGTTTCCACAATTAGAGATAAAAGGAGAAAATTATGTAGTACTCATATAAATGATATAAATCATACAGAAGGTTGATAAGGATTACTAAAGTTACCCATGTGTTAACCATCTGTGTCTTATCTGAGTAGTCCTAACTGTAAGGGATACATTTTCCTTTGACATTGGGGTGAACTTAATAAAAGAAAGAAATCACATGCTGATAGACCTGGATGCCAGTAGCTCATAGGTATAATCCTAGATACACAGGAGACTCAGAGGTTTAGGGTTCATAGCTACCCGAGACAGGTAAATACTTAACCAGTAAAAAGGAAGAAAGTGGAGGGTCAAGTGTAGTGATACAAAACCAGTCCTAATCAAATGCCAAGCATTTGAGCCTCAGATTTCTAGCCTTACTATACACAGACACACACATACAGACATTACCAGATTCCCCACACTACTAAGCCTTATTAGCTTTCTATCATATTCATACTGTATATGCTATATGTACTTGGCTTCATTGGATTGCCTCCATTTTGATGAAGCTCAGTATTAAGTGTAAAATAAATGTATGTCATCATCAATTAAAATGTGATACCCAAATCACTACACTTCTAGTAGGAGAGATAAAATTTAAAAAGCCAAAACCACATGGGATCACCAAGGAATAGAGCAAGGACTGGATGTGCTCACAGCAAAGGTGGAAAATGCAGCCCGCAAGTTGGAATCCATGACAAAATCGAAGCAGAGCATTGCGAAGAAGATCGATGCTGCTCAGAATTGGCTTGCAGATCCAAATGGTGGACCTGAAGGGGAAGAACAGATTCGAGGGGCTTTGGCTGAAGCTCAGAAAATAGCCGAATTGTGTGATGATCCAAAAGAGAGAGATGACATTCTGCGTTCCCTTGGAGAAATAGCTGCTCTGACTTCTAAATTAGCAGATGTACAAAGACAGGGTAAAGGAAATTCACCAGAAGCTAGAGCACTGGCCAAACAGGTAGCTACGGCCTTGCAGAACCTGCAGACCAAAACCAACAAGGCTGTGGCCAACAGCAGACCTGCCAAGGCAGCTGTCCACCTGGAGGGCAAGATTGAGCAAGCCCAGCGGTGGATTGACAATCCCACAGTGGATGACCGGGGAGTCGGTCAGGCTGCCATCCGGGGGCTTGTAGCTGAAGGGCATCGTCTGGCTAATGTGATGATGGGACCTTATCGCCAAGATCTTCTGGCTAAGTGTGACCACGTGGATCAGCTGACAGCTCAGCTGGCTGACCTGGCTTCTCGAGGGGAAGGGGAGAGTCCTCAGGCCAGAGCACTTGCATCACAGCTTCAAGACTCTTTAAAGGATCTGAAAGCCCAGATGCAAGAAGCCATGACTCAGGAAGTGTCAGATATTTTCAGTGATACCACAACTCCCATCAAGCTTTTGGCAGTGGCGGCTACTGCCCCTCCTGATACTCCTAATAGGGAAGAGGTATTTGATGAGAGAGCATCAAACTTTGAGAACCATTCAGGAAGGTTGGAGCCACAGCAGAGAAGGCAGCTGCTGTTGGTACTGCTAATAAATCAACAGTGGAAGGCATTCAGGCATCAGTGAAGACAGCCCGAGAACTCACACCCCAGGTTGTATCTGCTGCTCGCATCTTACTTAGGAACCCTGGAAATCAAGCTGCTTATGAACATTTTGAGACTATGAAGAACCAGTGGATTGATAATGTTGAAAAAATGACAGGGCTGGTTGACGAAGCAACTGATAACAAATCTCTCTTGGATGCTTCTGAAGAAGCCATCAAAAAGGACCTGGGCAAGTGTAAGGTAGCCATGGCCAGCATTCAGCCACAGATGCTGGTCGCTGGAGCAACCAGTATTGCTCATCGGGCGAACCGAGCTGGTTGCTAAGAGGGAGGTGGAGAACTCTGAGGATCCCAAGTTCCGTGAGGCTGTCAAAGCCGCCTCTGATGAACTGAGCAAAACAATCTCTCCGATGGTGATGGATGCCAAGGCTGTGGCTGGAAACATCTCTGACCCTGGCCTGCAAAAGAGCTTCCTGGATTCAGGATATTGGATCCTGGGAGCTGTGGCCAAGGTCAGAGAAGCATTCCAACCTCAGGAACCAACATTTCTAAATGTTGGTCTTTTGCTTAGATCAGCTGCTTAAGACTAGATTTGAGCCAGGCACTGGCGGCTTACTCCTGTATTTGCAGCTCCTCAGAAGGCTGAGATCTGAGGATCACAGTGTGAGGCATGCCTGGGTAGAAATGTAACCAGCAGAAAACAGAAGTAATGCTGTGGCTAAAATTTTAAGAGTGCCAGCCTTGAGCATAGAAAGGCTCAGGATCAGTGCCCAGTCCCTGAATTCAAGCCCCAGAACTTCCTTTGCTGAAATCATCTATTTGCCTAGAGGAGCTCCACGGTGGCTTTCATCTTTTACCTTTAGTGAGGTGGAAAAGTTTGCTCATTCACTTGGACACACAAGATTGGAGCAGGAGAAAGCAATAGTCTCCTTACCTGTAGAGAATATAGTCTTTCTATTCCACAGCTTTTTGAAAGAGGAATAATAGCCTATTCCAGTGTATAGGAAGAGAATGGAGAAAGGGAACAATGAGAGACAGGTGAGAAAGATATTTGATACTGCCCTAGGAAGAAAGAGAGTAAAGAAGGAGCTGCTTGAAAGCAAACAAGAGAGGAAAGGCCATGTCCTTTGATGCGGTTCATTATACTAACCTTAAAGTTTTCCACCACCTCTTACTGGAGAGACTTGAAGCCCCTCAGCCATACCTGTTTGGCCTAGGTGAATGATTTACAAAGCATCTTCAATACCAAACGGAACAAATTTAACTTTTTAAAATCAAATTCTTATGTGAACGTTAAAAGTTCCCTTGCGTTTTAGGAATTGGAGAATGATACAGGTTTGCAGCAAGGAGTAAGAACTAGTCATAAAAGAAGACCTCCCAGAAGTAAGATTTTTTAAAAAATTAGTATAAAAACCACAGCACACGATGTGCCAGCATATCTGTTTTTGTACAGCTGGGTAGTGTTAGGTGCATTGCCTATGCTGTGAGGCAACTTTGGGTCATTTTGTTTAATCTGAACCTCCAGCTCAGAAGCCACCCTGTCTTTCTCCTTTTCTGTAAGCTTGCAACTCACTATTCAACTTTCTCATCCTGTGAGTTTGGTGAGCTCTGTGCTTCACATAAGTGGACCATGAAGGTTTGTATTATTTTCTTCCCTTTTTTCCCTCATCTTGTTGATTGTACTCTTTAGTACCATTTTTACAGTCTCATATGATTTGCATTTTTTGATTGCAACTTGAGTGTCAAGTCCTTAAACTCACAGCCAAAACTACTTCCATGAACTTGTGTGTTTGCACACGTGTGTGCCCATGCACTAGTAGTATGGCATTGTGCTTCTTCTTTTGGGCTGCTGGCTGATGCTTTAACCCTTGAACTGTATTGGTCGGGTGAATTGGAAATGGCCTTTCAAAGCCATTCCTACTGTGAGTGCCTTCCAATTACTATCATCTGGCCTCAACCCTCCCAGTAAATATTATCTAGTTGAGCCAGCGGCTCATCAATCCAATCCTGGCCATGCTGAGGGCACACAAGGGGTTCATGTGATGAGGCAGCATTGCCAAAAGCTAGACTCATTCCTATGCAGCTTCATCTAGCACAGGTTTCTGAAATCAAACCTCAGTATTGAAGAAAGGCCTGGCAGGGATAGAAGAAGTGGAGGTGTAGCTGAAATAGTAGATCGTGTGCCTAGCATGCAGACAATCATGGTTTCAATACTCAGCATTGTAGATGGAAAATATGATTTTCTTCTACACTGTACAGCTTTTCTTTGGAGGGGGGATGGTCGTGGGGCTTGAATTCTGGGCCTGGGCATTGTCCCTAAGCTCTTCAGCTCAACGCTAGGGCTCTACCACTTGAGCCATAGTGCCACTTCTGGTTTTCTGTCTGTTAATTAGAATAAGAGTCTTACAGACTTTTTGTGCCCAGGCTGGCTTTGAACCACAATGTTCAGATCTCAGCCTCCTAGTGGCTAGGATTACATGTGTGAGACACCAGCACTTACCTAGCTGCAGACTGAATTCTTGTGTGTGTGTTTAATTTCTTCATAGTGAACACACCAGCACCCAAAGGGACGATGATTTCTGATCTTGTCTGGAACCAAACACCTGGTGAGTCCATATGCTGCTCATTTTAGTGTGGAACAATTGAGAGTATTGTAACCATACAGTATACGGGACAGGCTATGGGTATCAGTACATCCTTGTCTTCAGTTTTGAAAGTAAATAGGCAACAACAGATCAGGTCAAAAGATAATTGCTCCTGTTCTCTTTGGAAGTCAAGTCCTAGGAACTACAAGACTAAATGAAGATGGTCACAGGATTTATATGCAATAAACACTTATTGGAGGGAATGGAAACAGATTTTATGTACAACATAGCTGAATGGAGTCTGAATCCGTTCTTTGCACCACACAACTCAAGTTACTTTGAAAGACCCACCATCACACTGGATGGGAGTACTGCAGAGCCTTTTATCAATCAGAGAGGCAGGGGCTGGGAATGTGGCTTAGTGGTAGAATGCTTGCCTGGCATGCATGAAAGCCCTAGGTTGGAGTCCTCAGCACCAAATAAACAGAAGCAGAGGTGACACTGTGCCTCAAGTGGTAGAGGGCTAGCCTTGAGCAAAAGAAGCTCAGGGACAGTGCACGGGCCCTGCGTTCAAGCCCCAGGTCTGGGGAAAAAAAATCAGAGGCAGCCAAAAGTAGCACCAGCAAGGAGGGAGCAGAGGAGTCCTGGAAGCAGAAATACACGTGGTATGTCAGCTTGAGTTCCTACATAGCTAATGAAATGGAAAATAAGGAAAGCAGCAAAAGCACAGTAAACATTATATAGGTTCATAAGGAAAGAACTCTTGGTTGATCATGCATAAAAAACTTTGTTTTGCAGAGGTCATCATTTAATTTAGTAAGAGGCCTCATTTCATGGAAAAAGCAGGAAATATTCCCATGCATGTACAGTATATAAAGCTATATAAATTATAGCTAATTTGGATGAAAAAGTAAGTGTATGAATTCACATGGTATTTTTCTATGAATCATTTAATCCTTCCGTGTTCTCAAGAGAACCAGAACACAGTGATGATGGGAGAGGTTTGCTTAAAAAGGTCAGATATCCAAATATAGATAGGGATGTATATAAAAGATGTACAGAGACAAGGCAACAAGTTTATGGGAACTATTTTGAATGTCACAGCAGTGCAGCTTTTGTCTGTGCCATTCTGTCCTTTTGCAAGTTGAGTAAATGACCAAGACACCAGTGTGGAGATGGAGTTCTTGCTGTTCTAGTTACCAGTGAAGAGAACTCTTAGAAAACCCTGATAGGATCCCTTGTGTATGAGACCCTATTCCAATGGGTTCACATTTTCTAGGATTGCAGTTACAAATGATCAGAGAAAGTAGTTTCTGTACTACCAACTTACATCACGGCACTGGGGAACACAGGTTTCATATTGAAGTGCCTGCTACCATTTGGTTTTTGCTCAGGTGGTAGAAAAGAATCTATCCATGAAGTCCCCTTTTTCCTATTTTCTGGGTTGTTGACAATTGCCAGTGGACTTACTCTCAGGATTTCTGCCTTATTTTGCACATGATATTCTTTCCTTCCTTTTTTTTGGAGGGAGGTGAGGTGGGGTAGGGGTGGTCCTAGGCCTTAAACTCAGGGCCAGGGCACGGTCCTGGGACACGTTTTGCTCAAGGGTAGTACTCTACCACTAAAGCCACAGCTCCACTTCTGGCCTTTTCTATGTATGTGGTAGTAACGAATAGAACCCAGGGCTTCATCCATGCTAGGTGAGCATTCTACCACTAGGCTATGCTCCTGGCCAAGACTTTTTGTTTTTGGTTGGTCATGGGGCCTGAACTCTGAGCGGTTTGTCTTTTGGTGGTGGTAGTCATAGGGCTTGAACTCTGGGCCTGGGCGCTGTCCTGAGCTCTTCAGCTCAAGGTTAGTGCTCTCCAACATTGAGCCACAGTGCCACTTCTGGTTTTCTGGTGGTTAATTAGAAGAAAAAAGTCTCATGGACTTTCATGCCTTGGCTGGCTTTGAACCTCAATCCTTAGATCTCAGCCTTCTGAGTAGCTAGGGTTACAGTCATGAGCCACTAGTGCCCAGCTACTTGACTGCCTTTCTATACACTTAATGATAACTTTTTTTTTTGGTCAGTCACATCGATTGCAGGGTTTGAACTCTGGGGCCTAGGCGCTCCTGAGTAGCTAGGGTTAAAGGTGTGAGCCACCAAATCTAGCATGGAAACTTTTTCTTATCAATCTGAATCCAAGGTTTCTGACTGAATTAATTGTGTATAGACATCATTTACTGAGGGTAAAGTGTTAAAATCTTGGCAACAGGCATGATTATAACTGCTAAATGAGCAGTGATGGTTTTCTAATGAAATTACATCCACAGTCAAAATTTAGGGAATTGAGACAGGAGTTTGGTCTCGTGGCAGAGTGCTTGCCTAGCATGCACAAGGGACCTGGGTTTGATTCCTTGGTACCACATACATAGAAAAAGCTGGGAATGGTGCTATGGCTCAAGTGATAGAGCTCTGGCCTTGAGAAAGCCCAAGGACAATGCTCAGGCCCTGATTTCAGGTCCCAGGACTGTGTATGTGTGTGTGCATCCTCCCGGTAATATTATCATCCAGTTGAACCAGTGGGTCACCAGTCCACTCCTGGCCATGTTGAAGGCACAACAGAGATTCACATGATGAAGCAGCATTGCCAAAAGCTTTTCAGGCTTCCTCTAGCACAAGCTTCTAAAGTTAAACCTCAGTACTGCAGAGAGGCCTGGCACAGATAGCAGAGGTAGAGGTGTGGCTCAAATAGCAGATCTGTGTGCCTAGCATGCACGTGCCATGGTTTCAATACTCAGCCCTGTAGATAGAATGATGTTTCTACACTACTCATACTAAATTTCTGTGTATTGTTTAATTTCTTCACGGGTACCATCTAAATGAGTGATGTTGTTCACTTATGTGCTGATGTAAAGATCTGCAGTCCATGTACTTGTCATCTGAGTGTTAAATAATTTATAGTGTAACAATAAAGAATACACATGACAGGCTGTCGGTATCAGTATGTCCTTGTTTTCAGTTCTGAAACTAAATAGGCAACAAGATACAGGTCAAAAGATAATTGTTCCTTGTTGGGAGCAGAGTGCAGGGTCAGGCTGACCCATGAATCTGCATCACTGAGTCAGATAACCACCCAAAGAAATGAGCTGTCATGTATGAACACCATGCCTAACTTAGAGCTATACCGTTGGTATTGTGAATCACTCTCTGCTGAGACCTAGAGTGAGAGTAAACATGTGCACCTCCTCCACGCTGCCCACCTTTGTGTTGATAGGCCCCTGCAACCTATATTAGCTGAATGTACTTCCTCATTAAACGAGTTCCTGCCTTGACGGGTCTCCCTGACGTATCTGATTGTCTTCCAGTGAGGGAGGGCTGGGTGCGGGCAGTCAGTCGGCCCACTCCTTTCTCGGCTCGTCCTGGTCAGGACGTGTTCTTCCTATCCCTCCTGCGGGTCAGGAGGGACCGAGGACTAAAAACCCTGACAATTCCTCTTCTCTTTGGAAGTTAAGTAGTAGAAATACAAGGTTAAATGATGGTCAAGTCGCTGCAGCCAGGTGCACATGCAGCCTGAAGTGCTTTCTAGGAAAAAAAATCTATGCAGGATGTGGACTATGTCAAATTCCACGCCTTTGCCTCTCAGTTTTTGCTTTCAGAAGAGCCTGCTTATAAGAAGTCCTCTCTTCACACATCTGTTTTCCATGACTGTTTAAGCCTGGAATTAAATCAGTTTTAGAATGACAGATGAGTTTCATTTTCAAACTTGGAAGAGAACCAGTGAAGGCTGGGACGTGTTTTGGAAAGAAATGGATATGTCTTTCCCAATCCAGTGTAAGCTTCTTTGTTCAGCACCCCAAATCAAATTGTTCAAACGCAAAGAGATATTTTACAAAGGTATTTGATGACAAGAAACAGTGCTTTGGGAGGAGGACATAGCTGTGTGGTAAAGATGGCTACTGTATAGAGTCTGGTTACATCTCCCACTCAGACCAAAAACGTGATCTCTGAAAACCCAAAAACAAACAAAACGAAATGCCCTATGGAATTAGGTGCATACTAATTTCAATACTAGCATTTCTCCCTCCCTTTCCCATGTCTCATTATTCTAATCAGCAGTGTGCTTGTATGATCCATCGTGCCACCGCTGGAATTTTGCTGCTTAACTAAGGGTAAGAGTATTAGAGTTTTCTGACTGAAATGGCTTCAAACTGAATCCCCACATCCCAGCCTCCTGAATACTAGGTTTACAGGTGTGAGCTACTGGCACATAGCAAATCTCATTAATCTGAAATACGTCCACATCCAAAACAGGGAGATAGACCAATCAGTAGATCACTGGATAGATAGATGGATGGGCACACAGACAGATTTTCCAACAACCCTCCATTGAAACACTCAGCCAAATTCTCATCTATGTGTATGGGGTGGGGAGGGGAAATGATCAATGGAGTTTGAACTCAGGGCCTCAAGTTTTCTTTCACCAGTTCAACTAATAAGTCATACAGGAAGCTTTTTCCACATGGATATTTTGAGGTATTTTGATTTTTGCCTCTAGTGTGGCTCCACAGTGATCCTATTTTCCACTTCCTCTGTTAGCTGTGCCTGTGCTAACCAAGAATTACAATACTCTCAACCTCAGCTTCCCATATAGCTTCTAGAAGTCTGAGTAAATACATTTCTGCTGTTTGGATTTCCTTGTGGTAGCATTTAATGGCAGAGTTGGAAAACTAATATCCCAGGGATATGGAAGGATGGCATGAAGAAAGGCTTGGTCAGGGTAAGAGGACTACAGTCCAGGTGAGGGAGAACGAGAGTGGGGCCAGAAGGGAGAAGGCCTCAAGGCATCATGCAGGGAAGGTCAGGAAGTAGACAACAAGCAAGTGTCATGCCCCTTGTCACTGTGAGAGTTCTAACATCTGACCACCTTTCCATCTCAGGGGAATCCCAAGATGAGTGAGAGTGAGATTGAGAGGAACTGATGCTCCCTCTTCTGTGATTATTTCTAAGTAGTTGTGCAAAGAAGTTTTTATTCAACCAAATCAGTTAATGAGTACACTGCACCTTGATAAATGTCTCCTTTCCCATCTCTCCCAACCCTACTTACCTCATTTTACCAGGTTCCAGTTTCATACAAGTCCTTTGAATAGTATGGCTATATTAATCAAATGCATATGCACTTTACTTACTCATTAAATACTTGAGTTTAATTCACTCAGAATACACTTATGATTTTAATTTTGTGTTCACTTATCTTCATTCTGATCCTATTCTAGATGTTTGGGATGAGATGTCCCTGTCACTGGAGGAGAAATCAGGCACGTGGGCATTAAATGTTACATCAGAGATGTCCACAGGGTCCTGTGGGAACACAGTGCAAACGAGGGCGTGGGTCACCACCACCCAGATAATGATCATCCATGACCAGGAACAATTTTCAGTGATTACATACGTACATGTGTGTGCACATACACAACAGACCCTAAAAATGGGCAATGGTGGCCCATGCCTGTAATCAGAGCTACTCGGGAGACTAATCTAAGGACAGTGGTTCAAATCCAGCCAGGGCAGGAAAGGCCATGAGACTAATATCTAGCAAACTATTTAGAAAATGCTGCAAGTAGTGCTGTGGCTCACGTGGTAAAGTGAGAGCGTTGAACAAAACAACAAACTCAAGGACAGAGCCCTGGCTCTGAGTTCAAGCCCGAAGACCACCAAAGAGAAAGATAAAACTGGAGTTTGGCAGATTGAGTTCTGCAGCTTTGGGAGTAATTTATAGGAAGCAGCTCAACTTGTCTCCTCTCTTCCCAATGGCATCCAGTGATTGGCAGGATCTAGCTCACCTGTCCTATGCCCGGTCCTCAGTGAGGACGCCCCTATACCCTAGCAGACTGGCTGGAGGCCCTGGCATTGGGGCTGTGCTGTCCCCACTCCCTTCCTATGGGCTCCGCCCACACACTCTCAGTCACACCCACTCTGCATAGGGGACAGTGGGAGACAAGGCCTGGGTTCCTAGACTGGAAACTGCCTTGCTCTGCTCTCTGGGTAGTGGATGTACTTGGGAACTTCAGGAGGATGCAGCAACTTTCTGCCATGCTGCTCCCTTCAGCACCTGGCAGGAGCAGGCTGAGTCCAGTTCCTCAGGGCCCCTCAAGGCCCACAGCCTTCCGTGTAGCACAGGAGGCACAGAACCCCGCATGGGTCCCCTTGGGCCTGGTGCTGGGGTGGATACTGCTCTACCACTCAAGCCTTAGCTCATCTTATGGCACTTGCTTTCTTTCTATGTTTCTTTTGTCTGTTTTTCTTCCTCCTTTTTACCTCTCTCTCCTCCCTCCTCATTTTGGTCAATTAGAGACAAGAGTCTCAATGAAAGTTCTTTCCAGGGCAGGCTTCCAACCGCCATCCTCAGATCTTGAGTCCTCCTGAATAACTAGAATTACAGATATGAGGCATCAGCTCCCAGCCTGTTTTGAGGCAAACAGTGCTGTTCCTATTACAGTTTTGGGTGTAGTATATCCAAACAAAGTAAACCTGGGTGCTGGAGGCTCACACATGGAATTCCAGCTACTCAGGAGATTGAGATCAGAAGATTAAGTGTCAAAGCAGGGAGGGGTTAGGGGCGCACAGGAGTCATCACCATTTAATCAGTAAAAAAGCCAGAACTGGAGATGTGGCTCAAGTGGTAGAGCTATAGTCTTGGGACAATGCCCAGTCCTGAGTTCAAGCCTCAGTACTACTGGTGCCACACATATCTGTGTGTGTGTGTGTGTGTGTGTGTGTGTGCACAGAAAAGTTACATGTTCAGTATTACAAAATGCATGCAATATTTTTATGCTGTTGTTTCATATCAGCCCAGGACAGTGAGATCTACAGTGAGTGAAAAGATTGAGGCATGCCTCCTCACCCACCCATCCTTCACTCAGCTACTGGTATCTTCCAGGCAGGCTGCTGGTATCTGCCCACTTCCTTCTGGAAATCTCAGGGATCCCATCCCCAGCTGGGGACCTTGGGAGATGCCTGTATCTAAATCAACAGCTACTTACTCTCTCCCAAAGCTCAGGGTACAGAGGATCACGGGGCTCTGTTCCTAGATTGGTTTATTATTGCAGAAAAAGAGCAGTCTATGCCAAGAACTCTCCTCATCCCAGGATACCAAACAGCAAAGATAACTGTAAGGATACAGAGGAAACAGCTTCTCCTCTTGAAGGAAAATCACTAGCCCTAAGCTAGCCAGGGTTACACTCATAGGGAGATCCTGTTTCAAAAGAGCAAAAACAGCCAGGAGCCAGGGGCTCATCCTATAACTCTAGGTAATCAGAGTTATAATGAGAACAAATATTTTCCCATACTGCTTAAATCTGTAAGGTTTCTCTTTAGTGTATTCTTTCATGTCTGTGAAGATGGTAGGGAAGAACAAATGCTTTCCCACATTGCTTACATTTATAGGGTTTCTCTCCAGTGTGAATTCTTTCATGTCTTCGAAGGGAACAGGGAAACACAAATGTTTTCCCACACTGCTTACATCCATAGGGTTTCTCTCCAGTGTGAATTCTTTCATGTCTTTGAAGGAAATGGAGAAGAATGAATGTTTTCCCACATTGCTTACATGTGTAGGGTTTGTGGCCAGTGTGACTTCTTTCATGTCTGCCAAGGGAACTGCGAAAAACATATGTTTTCCCACATTGCTTACACCCATAGGGTTTCTCTCCAGTGTGAATCCTTTCATGTTCTTTAAGGTAACTAGAGAAAGGGAAAGTTTTCCCACATTGCATACATTCATAGGGGTTTTCTCCAGTGTGACTTTTTTCATGTCTTCGAAGGGCACCAGAAAAAGCGAATGTTTTTCCACATTGCTTACATCTATAGGGTTTCTTGACAGTGTCAATTCTTTCATGTGCTTTAAGAGACCTAGAAAAAGAGGTTTTCCCACATTGCTCATATGCCAAGTGTTTCTCACCAGGGTGGATTCTTTCATGCCCTTGAAGAATACCAGAATGAGGGCAAGATCTTCTACAATGCATACTTTCACAGCAGTGTTTAATTTCAGTGTCAATTTTTTCTTGTCTGTGAAAAAAACTGCTAAAGGAGTTTTCACATTGTTTAGCTGCAAATGGATTTTCCTCATTGTGCATTCCACAGCTGATTTTCCCCTGATGGAATTTCCTGTAAGCTCTCCCATATTCTTTATGAGTGTTGTGGCTGTCCACATATACTGATATGTCCTGATACTGAAAAGATATTTGTCCTGTGTGAGCTCTGAAAGACATACCCATGGGTGAAGGAGCAAAGATGGTTTCTCCAAACATATAGTTTTTGAAAGATGCAAGTCTGGGTAGAGTTTTCTTATTCATGGATGTCTACATTCTGTTGGAAGGCTTCATTAAACTGACTCTCTTCTTCAGACCCATAGAGCCTCTCTAAAAATATAGTTCTGAAAAACAAAAGGCACACAAACTAAGAACTTTTTATTAAAGCACTAAACCATTAAAAAGTATCTCCTGTGCCTGCACGGTCTTCTCCAAATGGTCTCCATAGTGTCATATTTTATACTTCTGAATTTACAAATTTTGGAACTCCACTTGTATACATGTTAAAAGAAAAATGTCCTAAGATTAAGTCAATTTCTATCCTTATGTATTTGCATTATCTGTTTAGTTTAAAAATTTCCTGCCACCCTACAATATTTGAAAGAACAGTATTGTTTCTACTTAGTACAATTACCTTTTTTCTTCCCTGGAGTTTTGGTTAACTTCACTATTTTCTTGTCCCTGCTTCTTTTCTAAAATACAAACACAGAAACCATTGATTCCTTCAACATTACAGAAACAATATTAAGACTACATCACTTTTCATGGCATAATGAGATCATGGTATATTTACAGTCATATATTCATCTACATGTTCCATTTTTCATTCTAAATCATGCAGCATTACCAAGGGCAGGAACAGCTCACAGTTAAGTAAGGGAATATTTACCTATGGAGGACAGGTTCTTAAATGTTTCCCCCATCACATCTTGGTAGAGCTTCCTTTGAGAAAGACTTAGTAAAGCCCATTCTTCCAAGGTAAAATTGATGGCCACATCCTCAAAGTTCACAGTCTCCTAAAATATTCCACAAATAATTCCAAAAGCAAGAGCTAAAAGCCACAGAACTGGAAATGAGATTCAACTTATTAACAACAACAACAAAAGAAACACATATATTGTGTTGCCTAATCAACAATTTAACATTCACCAGCCATCTTTTTTTTTTGGCCAGTTCTGGCTGGAAATGAGCATTTCCCATCTCCTGGGGCCAGTAACAAATGCCTATAATCCTAGCTTCCCCTCTGTATGGGTGAGATCTGAAAGAAGTGAAACCTGCAGGGAAAGCACCTGAGCCCCTTAGTGCTGGTCATAATAGTTCCAACAGTAATAGTCTCACTGTAATGAAAAGCCCAAGAATAAATGTGCTCTCTACTAAATTCTCCAAGTCCTTTAAAGAAGAATCAAGAATGTTCCATAAAATGGAAAAGGAAAGAACTTTGCCACACATTCTGTGAAGCCAGTATTAGTCTGATAGCCAAACTGAACAAAGATACCACAAAAACAGAACAGAACTATTTATATATATAAAGAATGTCTATGTAATTCATCTTTTGGCAAGTGTGGATACAGAAAAAGATTAGAAAGACACACCAGAGTGAGCATGGACTAGTATTCACCTACACAGTAAATCCACACTTGTTTATATTATGTAAATTTAGCCTGAAATAAACAACTAATTTATTTGAAGAAATCTATTTCATCCTATAGTCTCAAGTCCTGAATAAGAAATTTTCCATCTTCCACTCACATCATAATAGAACCTACTGAAATGGAGATGCAAAAGAGCATTTCAGTTGAGTTCCAGTGGCTCATGCCTATAATCCTACCTGGTCAAGAGGCTGAGGTGTGAGATCTGAAACCAGTCTAGACAAGATACAAAAGTCCATTAAGGCTTATATCTCAATCATCAAAAAAAAGTTGAAGCTATGGCTGAGTGGTAGAACACTAGTCTAGAGCAAAAAAGGTAAGAGACAGTGCCCAGGTCTTGAGGTTAAGCCTCGGGACTAGTATACACACATATACACTGACAAAAACAAAATACTAAAAAGACAAAGAAAAGGGGCTGGGAGAAGCTGCCTCAGTGGCTCATGGTTTGATGGAAACCAACATGGCAATGCTTCAAGGCCTTAGAGACCACTAGCACTGGACTGGTACAACACAGCACAGGTCATTCTATGGGACACTGAGGAAAACTTTAGCAGCCAGGAAATGGAACTCTGGTTCCTATACACCGCCTTCTATTCCACTCTTACCATCATGAAAGATTTTTCCAGAGGCCTAAAATCAACCAGTCATGAAACACTCCCTACAACCTGGGAAGGCTGTGACTTGTGTTCTACTTATCTGTTATCACTTGTGACAACTAATATGTTGTGGTTTGGGAACATGATTTAATTATCCAGCAGCTGACAATTCAGTTGTAACAGCATTCAGGCTTATCCCAATCCATCTCACTATATAGTCACTATCCACTAAAGGGGCCAATCTATAACATGTTTTCCCTACCAGATAGCCAGTCCTGTGGGTCTTGAACTCAGCCTAGTGTTATCCCTTTTAAGCTGTTTTTGTTGTTGTTTTGTCATTGTAGGGCTTGGACTCTGGGCCTGAGCCCTGTTCCTGAGCTCTTCAGCTCAAGGCTACCACCCTACCCCTTGAGCCATAGCACCACTTCCACTTTTCTAGTGGTTAATTGGCGATAAGAGTCTCATGGTCTTTAGTGCCAGGGCTGGCTTTCAACTGTGATCCTCAGATCTCAGCCTCCTGAGTAGCTAGGATTATGGGTGTGAGCCACCTTGGCCGGCTCCTTAAGTTGTTTTGTGCAGGCCTGGCATTCTACTACTTGAGTCATGACTCCACTTCTGCCTTTTTGGTGATTAATTGGAGATATGGACTTTCATGCCAAAGAGAGCTTCAAACTGAGCTTCCTGAGTATTGACAGTTTAAGAGGGGTGAGTCAGGGGTGCCAGGCTGCCAGTCCCCAGCCTGCCAATGCTACAGAGATGCAGCACTCTGGCAGAGTTCATGTTCCCATGCATTCAGACAATATTTGAAAACAGCTTATGAAAAGAATCAAAGACACTCCAATTGGTTATCAGATTTCAAGATATTTTAGGATCTCTGTACCAGGAATAACTTTGTATATTCTCAACTTCTTTGGGGGCTTTGAACTCAGGGCCTAGATGCTGTCCTTTAGGTTTTTTTATGGCTTTTGTTACACCACTTGTGTTTGTTCTTTGAAGGCAATAACCTGTACTATAGGAGTTTGTCATGACTTTTGATAACTATTATGTGTTGTTTACAACACCAATGAGTTGGTTATCCAACCCCAACTAGATGTCCAGTTCAGTTTTCATACCACTCAGGCTTCACACAATCTACAAAAATTTTGGAATCAGTCCAAATCTCAAGATCAAGTTTCAAAGCCAGTGTGGGCCACTGTTACATTTTTTTCCTTTTCTTTTCGTCCTTTTTTTTGCCAGTTCTGGGGCTTGAATTCAGGGCCTGAACACGGTCATTGGGCTTTCTCAAGGCTAGAGCTCTACCACTTGAGCCACAGCACCACTTCCAGCTTTTTCTATGTATGTGTACCAAGGGATTGAATCCAGGTCTTCATGCATGCTAAGCAAACACTCTACCACCAAGCCAAACTCCCATCCCCAACTGTAAGACTCTTATTTCCCAATAAAGTAGAAAAAAAATTGGATATATAGGTGTAGCTCAAGTGGTAGAGTGCTGACCTTTCATGAAAAACTAAGAGACAATGCCTAAATCCAAGTCCTGGCCTCGGTATCCAAAATACACAAAGGATTTCTAGAGTAAGAACCAATTTTGCTGTCTTTTCTCATCCCTTCTCTACAATTCTATTCTATTTTTGCCTTCTTTAGAAAGCAAAGCTCTTTTCTCCCTATCCATGTAAATGTTATGTTTCTGGGTTTCCTTCTATCAATAAACCCAGAAACCGGAAAACATCTGACCCATCATGGTCAGATGTTAATCAGCCTTTCACTTAAGAATCAACATCTGGCCAGGCCCTGGAAGCTCACACTTATAATCACAGCTTCTCACAAGGCTGACATATGAGAATCACGGTTCAAAGCCAGCCCAGGCACTAAAGTCTGTAAAACTCTTATCTCCAGTTAACCACTAGCTGTGGCTCAAGAGGTAGGGTGGTAGCCTTGAGCTGAAGAGCTCAGGGACAATGTCTAGGCCCAGAGTCCAAGCCCCATGGCTGACAAAAGAAGAAGGAGGAGGAGGAGGAAGAGAGGGAGGAGAAAGAGGAGGGAGATAGGGAGAGACAGGGAAAGGGGGAAGGGAGGAGGAAGAATAATTAACATCTGGTCACTGCTCTCACAGTTGTGACCACTTGCAGTAGTGGCTGTCTTACTTCCACTCTGGCCCAGACCTGTCCTATCTGGTCCTTGGGGTATAGCTGCTGTCCCAGCCGTGCTCCAATGCTGCTCCTCTTCTGGCAGCTTCCCAGCCCCTCTGGAGCTCTTCAACAGGGCTGGAACTAGAGATATTTCCTCCTCTGCCACCTGCTTGTCCTAATAATGCCCAAGATGGCATCAAACTCCTGGGCACAAGAGATTCTTCCACATCGGAGTCCCAAGTGGCTGGGATGACAGACTTGTAAACAATTTTATATGCACTGTCTTCAGCTTATTTAAATAAATATCAAGCAGTATGATAGCTGGCTTTTATGATCTTTTCAAAATTCTGAATCATGTCTGATAATAGAAAATTGGGAGACCAGCCTCCAGCACCACCACACCTCCTGAGGAGCAGTTATATTTGACACTAGAGGCAAAAATCCTTCATCAGTGAATCCAAAATCCTTTATCAGTGAATCAATTTGAAACATCTGCCCCACCTCCCGTTCTTTGTAAAAACCAGGAATAACTATGTTCACATTTCTCCAGCACTGAAAAAGAAAGTAAAAACCTGGGCTCGATGGCTCACACTTGAAATCCTAGCTACTCAGGAAGCTGAGATTTGAGGATCTTGGTTCAAAGCCAGCCTGGGCACTAAAGTCCATGAGACTCTTATCTAAGCACTGAATTCCAAAGGATCAGAAACATCAGCAACAACAGAGAAGATGGGATGAAGAAGATATACCTCCTGTCATTGCCCTGTGAACAGATCGTGCAACATTAAATTACACGCAGTCAGTATTTGACCCTATTCCTGCACTAGGTGGTGACATTAATGCTGACAGTAGTGTCAAGCTTTCAGACAAAAATAGGCCAGGCTAGGAACCTGGCTGTAGTAGAGTTCTTGCCTAACATGCACAAAGACACAAGTTCAATTCCTCAGTACCACATACATAGAAAAAGCCAGAAATGATACCATGGCTCAAGTGGCAGAGTGCTAGGCCTTGCGGAAAAAACCCAAGGACAGTGCTCAGGCCCTGAGGGCAAGCCCCAGGACTGGCAAAAAAGGAAAAAAAAGTCCATTGTTTTTATATCTTGGAGTTCATTTCAGTACATATATTATTTTATATAAATATGAAAAGGTATTCAGGAATTGCACCTTTGTGATTCTTTCAAGAGAATTCTCTTCTGGTCTCCCTGTATGTGAGTAGCTAGAATTCCTTTATCATTTGTCATATCCCAGTGCATTTTAGATCTAACTTCAGCATAATAAAGAGAATATGAGCCCTCTGAGTTGTTTTCATTTTTTATACCTATTCACAACTCAATCAACTTTTAGGACCAATGTGTTAGCCAGCAATTTGAAATCCTCAAGGATTTTTTTAAGAGAATACCTCCATTAGCCACAAGCAAACGTACTGCAGAAGAAGCCAGGTTGACAGGCAATTCCTGGCTCATCTCTCTGAACCTCCATGGTGAGAGATACTCGGTCACCACAAAGTCAGCTAGGCTGTCCTATCACAAACAAGATCCCTGTGATTTCAAGATCAAAGTAATATGAGTTATTGAGGGCTTTCTATCTGCCAGGCATTGTTCTAAGCACTTTTTATACTAATTAACACATTCAGGCCACATAGCACCACGGGGTTACCCAGGGGTATTATTAATCCCTGATGTACAGTTTGGGAGCCTATCTTCCAGAAAGAAGCTATTAAGTTTGAAGAGTCTGAGACTCTTATCTCCAATTAATCTCTAGAAAACTGGAAGTGGGGCTGTGGCTCAAGGGGCAAGGCAGTAGACTTGAGCTGAAGAGCTCAGGGACAGGCCTGGAGTTCAAGCCCCATGACCTACAAAAAAAGAAAAGGAAAAAAGAAGCTCTTCAAGCTGGGCACATAGCCTCGGCTACGATTATCCTAGCTATTAGGCATAAACACTCACGAATGCAGGAACCCAAGCTCGTGTGTGCCTGAGAACGCATCCATGTGCATGTGCATGCACACACTCGCGCGCATGCGCACGCACACACACACACACACACACACACACACACACACTTTTAAAGAGTGAGTTTTCAACTCAACACATCAACTCAGCATGTTATTTTGAAAGTATTTTGCCCGCTCCCCCCACCTTTTCTGTTTTTGTTTTTTGGTGCAGGTCCTGGGATTTGAACTCAGTCCTGAGCAACATCCCTGGGTTTTTCTGCTCAGGTCTGGCATTCTACCAATTAAGCCAAGGCTCTACTTCTTACTTTTCGGTAGTTAGTTGGAAATAAGAATCTCATGGACTTTTCTTCCAAACAGGCTTGGAATTGTGATCCTTAAATCTCACACTCCAGTAGCATGGATTACAGATGTGAGCCACCAGTGTTGGAATAGTACTGAAAATTTTAATACTTTGACTTTGTCAACTCCATCTCTTCTACTCTAAAATTCATTATATTTACAATAGTTAAAGAGTTTTCCTGTAGACACACACTTTGATATTGGTTTTAATGCATTGTATCTCTTAATTGAAATATTTAAATAGTGTTAAAAGTAATACAGAACTGTGATTTTTTAATTTTAAACAGTTCACCTCTTGTTGAAAGAACAATTAAATATGACTCAAGGTTCAAAGAAGGAAAATCCACATCTACTCTGATCCTATATTTATCTAAATGAATTCCAGGGGCTAACGGGAAGACACAGAAATGGAGGCACAAAGCCTGGCACAGAAGCTCATGTCTGTAGTCCTAGCTACTCAGGAGGCTGAGATCTGAGGAACAGGGTTCAAAGCCAACTTGGGCACTAAAAAGCTGTGAGGCTCTTATCTCCAATTAATCACTAAAAAATGAGAAGTGAGGTTGTGACTCAGGGGTAGGGCAGTCACCTTGAGCTGAAGAGCTCAGGGACAGGACCCAGGCCGAGTTCAACACCCATGACCCCCCTTCCCCCCAAAAAGTAACCATTAAAAGTCAACATTCATCCTGTTGCCAGGGGCAGAAGTACCCTGTATAATCCTGGCTACTCAGGAGGATGAGATTTGAAAGCTACACTGGGCAGGAACATCTGTGAGACTCTTATCTCCAATTATCCACCAGAAAGCAGGAAGGGCAGCTGTGGCACAAGTGGTAGAGCACCAGCCTGAGTGAAAAAGCTCAGGCCCTGAATTTAGCGCCCAGACTCATACATGAACACAAACACATGCACACACCTACATCGACATCATAAAACAAACCTGAAATCGTCACATGTCAGAGAGGACAACAGATCTCTCCAACATCCACCACCACCAGATGTGCATATGGATCTCCATCTCCAATGTGTTTGGTAATTTAGGAGACAGGTGAAAATTCACATTATTTATCTTGGGAGCACTCAGAATGGTCCGGGGATTTAAACCCTGCTTCCCTTGGCCCTGAAAAGTCTTAGGAAAACGAGGAGAAAGGACAGATGACTGGGGACACCACATTCCCCCTGCTCCTTCTTACAAATAATAAATTCCTCCACCCCACACAGCCTGTGGTGACTTTACCTCCTCTGGAGCAGACAGGATGGCCAGGACCAGGTGGCAGGACTCCTAGGACTCAGGTGCCTGCTGCCAGCCCCGCCCCGCCCCAGCCCTTCTCTCAGGCCTTGGAGGGCTGAGGAGCCCTTCACTACCTGGAGGAGCTCTTCACTACCTGGCCCCCTAGGGCCTACCAGACCCAGCTGAGGCCCTGCCTTCCGGATCCGCCCCCCACCCCGCCCAGGATCCTGACCACAGACCTGAGTCTGCACTCACCACTTCCCACTCCCCGCGCACCCCGCTGTCCTCGCGGAGATCCACAGGCACTGCACCCCACACCCCCGCAGGTGGCTCTGAAACCAGTTCGGGCCATGACGTCTGTGGTATCTAACCCGGAGAAAGGTCAGCAGCGGGGCCTAGGCCCTGGGTGGAGGGCGCTGGCGTCCAGGGAAGAGCCTGAGAGGCTGTGCTCAGGACCACAGCTCATGAAGATGCTCCTACAATTAGCCAATCAGAAGCAACCTGTGGTGATTGCCTCACCATGGCCCATCCCGCCCCCAGGCCTGAGTCACCCTACTGGGTTCATTTACTTGACTGAGTGGAGTTGAAGGAAGGAATCCAGTAAAAACCATCTCCTGTTAGCTCAAGCTTTAGTCCCTGAGCCAGTTATTTGTGCAGCAGACTTTGCTCTATGTATCCATTTGTAGTGTGTGTGTGTCTGTCTGTCTGTACCCTAAAGGCTTGACCTCAGTCGGCCTGGGTGCTGTTTCTAAGCTTTTTTTTAACTCAAGGTTAGCTCTCTACCACTTCAGCTTTTTTTATGTTTATTTGAGTTTGTAAAAGGCACAGGGCGTTGGAGAACCCTCAACAGAGGAGAGTAAGTGTTCACCGAGTTATTGGTGGGGACTCCCACCAGATAGCCCTAAGGATGCCATAGTTGACACCAAGTTTACTCCCTCAAGAACTGGGAGAAAAATGGCCCATTTCTGTTGGCCTGGATGAGGGTTTAGGGCTTGGGTGTTTACGGTTTTGAACTAAGTGTGGGAGTACAGCGTGTACTGTGGAATTGGAAAGACCAGTTTACAGGGGGAGGAAAAGCCTGGGTCCATACATCTGGTCAAGGAGGAGCTGCACCCAAAGCGGCATCATTGGGACTGGCCAGGGACTTGACAATGCAGAGGTTGGTTTGGCACACGTTGGGACTGGACAAGACATCTGAGGAATTAGAAGTTGTATAGCATGGCACAGAGGGATATAAGGGGAGATTTAAGGGCACGGTGTGATGGGTGGAAGTAGGTTTTATTTTTAGTAGAAATGTTAACTAGGAACCAAACCACAGGGGATTGTTGTAGGGGAGCCCAAAGAAAATAATCTGTTTTAATTAAAAGATTGGAGAATGGGCCAGGAGCATAGCCTAGTGGTAGAGTTCTTGCCTAGCATGCATGAAGCCCTGGGTTCAATTCCTCAGTACTGCCCACATAGAAAAAGCCAGATGTAGTGCTGTGGCTCAAGTGGCAGGGTGCGAGTGTTGAGCAAAAAAGTCCAAGGACAGTGCCCAGGCCCTGAGTTCAAGTCCAAAGCCTGGCAAAAAGTTTTTCATAAAACAATTTAGGAGATGAGTATAAAGAAAAAGAACCACTAAAACCATAGAAACCGCCATCATCCAGAAAAATTAACCACTAACTTAGTCCTATAACCAGATAGTTTGCTGATGCTTTTGAATTTTAATATGTTCAGTTGATTCCTTTCTGGATATAAATACACATATGTGCAGATACTATCTCCTAGTACTGGCATTGGGGCTTAAACTCAAGGACTTGCTCTCAGGTTTTGGCTTTTTCCTAACTGAAATACTAGGCGAAATAGGCACCGTAGCTATGATTCTGTGTCTGAGGAAGTTGTATCTGCACATACATCTTTGGATTACTGGTCAGTGGCCTCTGCATCCTAAAAAAGACATACTGGCCATACAGGGCTTATCGGAGCCCCATGTATATATGATCTTTCATTTCACATACAGGCTTCTCACATTTAATATTCCATTGCTCTTGAAAGAGGAAATTCATCTTGTCAGAATGTGATCTTCACAACTCCCCACAGCTCATTTTGTTTATATCATTATTCTACAGATTCCTTCTATGGTTCTTTTAATTTAGTTACTTTGTATTATTGTCATTATAAAGGTGATGTACAGAGGGGTTAGTTATATTCAAGTAAAAACTACATTCCTTTCTGGACAATGTCATCTCTTCCCTTGCTGTCTCTCAAGCACAATTCTTTTTTTTCCATATATTTTTATTGTAATTAATAGTAGGGTTACATTATATTCATAAGATAGAAGGTGCATTTCTTCACAAATATTGATACCCTTTCTCATGTCCTGTTTCCTATTTCCCTCCACCCTCCCCTCTCACAACTTAATTTCCCCCTTTCCCTCTCCTATTTCAAATAACCAATTAAGCATACATAAAATATATCAGATAATAAGGTGAAGTATTATAACAATATGAGATAACCAAGGGACAGTAAAACAGATGAGAGATAACATAGTATATCAAGGACAACAATCACTCATTATATGGCTTTTGTTTCTACATCCTGGAGGTCCTTTCATTTAGCGTCATACTATATGGCTTTTTTTTCTGTGTTGATCTTTGGCTCAGTGGCAAGATATATGTATAAAGATTTTCTTTGAGCTAGGCACCAGGGACTCATGCCTGGAATCCTAGCTACTCAGGAAGCTGAGATCTGAGGATCAGATTGAAGCCAGTAGTGGCAGCAAAGAATCAGAAGTGGAGCTATGACTCAAGTGGTAGAACGGTAGCCTTGATTGTAAAAAGGGAAAGGATAACATTTAGGCCCTATGTTTAAGCTTACTGTGTTAGAAAACAAGAGCAGGAAAGTTTGCATTTCAATGTAATCTGCTTTTTCGCCTTTCTGAAGTAAGCAGATTTAAAAACATAGAAAAGTGTTATTAGTGAAGAGACTAATTCTCAGCAGTGCTATTAGTTGGAACAAAAGAAAAGATCATGAGAAAGAACATGTATAGGAATTTAGGGTTATGTGCTTTCTTCAGCAATAGATATTTGAATATCATAAGTAAAGGACTGTGATTAGCTGAAGATACCTGAGGCTAGTTTTATAGACTCTGGGTCAGAAAGGTCAACTATTTATTTTTTCTTTTAATTGTTACACAGCATTTCACAGAAAAATTCTGAAGCAATGAATAGTGATGAATATAAAGATTAAAAACTAGTCATAGAAACTGTCACCATACAAAAAGTTTCAAAATTATCTCCTAGACTTCCATAACAAGTTAGATTGCTGATGTCTTTGAATATTAATATGTTCAGATAATTCCTCCCTGAATACAAGTACCTATGTGCAGATATGATCATACAATCTATCATCTATAAGTCTGTCTTTTCTATCTGTCATTCATGTACTTCCTGGTATTGGAATTGGGGCTTGAACTCATGACTTGTCCTTCTGTTTTGCTTTTATTCCCAATAAATTCCTGGTTGAACTATGCACCCTAGCTCTCACTCTGTGTGTCAGGAAGTTGTGACTGGACATAGGTGTTTGGATTCCTGGTCAATGGCTCTACATCTTAAAAAGACATACTGGCCATACAAGTCGTGTATCAGCCCCTGTATTCATGATCTTTCATGTCATATACATGTTTCTCACATTTTCCTGTCCAATTCCTGCTAAGAGAGGAAGTTCAAGCATCTTGTCAGAATGTGATCTCCACATCTCCCACTGGCTCATTGTTCATCCCATTATTCTGCAGACTCCTTGCTTAGTTCTTTTGAAGAAGTGTGCTGCTCAGTCCTCTGAGGCTGAAAAGCTAAGGATACAAACTCCAGTGAAGGCACGAGGGCAAGGTAAGTATCCAATTTACTTCTAAAAAGTCATTTAACTGAAATTTTCTCAACAGATTTACTGTTATGTTAAATGGTCAATCAAAATGATAGCTAATAAAGGTAAGCTTAGAAGTAGATCCACAGAATAACTAAAGTAGTACACTGCATTTGCCTTTTTCATTACAGGTCAAAAGTGACCTTGTGAATTGATAATTTTTTAAGTCATCAAGCTCTCTGAATAGGATCAGTGGATCAAGCCAGAGAATGGGGCTTCATAATGAGTTTCACTATCCACTCCTGCTCCTGGCCCTACTGTTTACTTTTTTTTTTTTTGCCAGTGCTGGGCTTGAGCTCAGGGACTAAGCACTGTCCTTGGATTTTCTCAAGGCTAGAACTCTATCACTCGAGTCTCAGCACCATTTCTGGCTTTGATCTATGTATGTGTTATTGAGGAATCGAACCAGGGTCTTTGGGCAAGCTAGGCAAGCACTCTACCACTATGCCAAACTCATGCCCCCCCTACTGTTTCTTTTTATCCTGTTGCTTCAATTGCACCCAATAAATTAGCCACCAAAATGGTTCCATGCACTTATCTTGTGTAAGCTTCTGTATATATTCAAGTGATGAAGATCTGGGTCACTGAAGTAATTCCTGCTAGGCCCGGGAGCATGGCCTAGTGGTAGCCTCTTGCCTTGCTTGCATGAGGTCTTGGGTTCGATTCCTCAGGACCCCATACACAAAAAATGCTGGAAGTGGTGCTGTGGCTCAAGTGGTATTGCTCTAGCCTTGAGAAAGCCAAAGGTCAGTGTTCAGGCCCTGAATTCAAGTCCCAGGACTGGCAAAAAAAATTTGCTCTTGGTTACTTTGAATACTTGAGGATTTGCACTTTTGCTTCTTTAAGGATCAAATTTTCTTTTGCTCTAAATACCATGATTTATCTGATTTTAGTAGGTGAGACTGATAAAAGATAATGGTTTTCTCGGCAGGACATGACTCAGTCTAATGCAGCAGAAGGGCAAGACATATGTGAGAGAACATAACCTTTGGTATGTTCATTATTTACATTCTATCTTCTCCTATAAGGGGTCTTTGTATTTTCAATAATATAGCCAAAGGAATTTATATCCCAGGTTACTCTAAACAATCAGTGGGACAAAGCATTAAGTGCTCTATAATTCATTTCATAAGTATGAATATTGGGACACTCCTTAGAAATGTCAATATCTTATATTCAGTATGATACTTAGAGTTACACTCAAAATGGATGATTATGATTTGTGCTTCTGATAATAAATATGCCTCATGTAGATCATGCCTATAGTCCTACCTAGTCAGGAGGCTGAGATCTGAGGATCAGGATTCAAAGCCAGCCCTGGCCCTAATGTCCATAAGACACTTATCTCCAATTAACCACCAGAAAAATGGAGGTGGTGCTGTGGTTCAAGGGGTAGGGCAGTAGCCTTGGGCTGAGGAGCTCAAGGAAACACCAGGCCCAGAATTCAGGTCCTACATCCAAGAAAAATAAAAAAAATAATATGGCTCATGTGATAAAAGTTTAAATCCCAATCAAGACTAAGCATTCTGAATTGTGAATCCTATTTTGTTACTAACTCTTAGCTTCTTTCGAATTCGATAATTCTCAGAGGTTTCAAATTCATAATTTCATATTAAAATCATTAGTGCCAAAGATTTGGACAGAAATATATCGTGTGCTGTGCTGTGAACTTCAGTATGTGGATTGAGCGAGTGAAGAGTCTGACATAATCTAACCAGTTGTGTCTGAGAGGTGTTTGAGAAGGGTGTTTAATATCACACAAAAAAAACAGAATATTTCATTTTAATGAATTGGATCAGAAAATAAAATCAAATGTTTATTGGCTAATTTAAATATAGCTCAGCATAGATTCACATTGGATATTTTGCTGTGAATACACACAGATTAAAGAACCAATATGCATGATAACCAAATGGAAGAAAGCCCAGGAACCCATATATACAATAGGAACTTAGGAATCATAGCTTCATGCCATGTTAAAATTGTGTTATATATTCAAAACTGAATCAGTTTCCCTTTCTGAATATTAACCTATGGAGACACCATCGGTGAACAAACTACGCATGTTTGCATTGTATTGACATGATGGACAGGTATCTGTGAGCAAAGAATTATAGCTCTAGCACCCCTTCCAATGAAGATGTTGAGAAAGCTTTAAATTTCCTTTGTTCCTGAGATGGAAGCCAGAAGGTGGAAAAGTCCCTATTCAGACAACGGATTTCCTCATGAGACCTTGATCCTCCATGGAAAGAAAGCTGAGAGACAAGTGAATCTCTAGGAGGATCATTGTCCAGAGAGATGAGCAGAGCATGCCAATGTTCATCATTTTACCCTGACAGTCAGGGGTTGGGCAGTTGTCAGATAGAAAGATACCCATTATCCTGGTGTTTACGTTGTAATCAATTGGAAAGAAATTTTGTCAAAAGTCCAAGACTCATTTTTCACACTTAACAAATAACTGTTCTTATGCCAGACTCAAAGGAACATAGGCTCAATGGTTTTCCTCATTTGTCATAATCAGTAGAAACCTTGGGCTCCCCTAGCAGAGATTTACAACAGAACAAACCGAGATACATAAGGCCATATGGTATGATACTAAATGAAAGGACCTCCGGGATATAGAAACAAAAGCCATATAATGAGTGATTGATATCCTTAGCGTGCTATGTTATCTCTCATCTCTTATGCTGTTCCAGGCTTATCTCATATTGTTACAGTTTTTCAGCTTGTTGTCTGATATATTATACATATGCTTATTTGGTTATTTGAAATGGGGTTGGGAAGGGGGAAAAACAAGATGAGGGGCGGAGCGGAGGGAGGGAAATGGGGACCAAGACATAAGAGGGTATCAATGTTTGTGAAGTAATGCACCTTCTATCTGGTGAATATAATGTAACATTTCTAATAATTACAGTAAAAATATATGAAAAAAAAAGAAATAGCTCTTCTTACCAGATACTTCTCCTTTAGATAATCAAGAGCCTGGGATTTGGTAGGTCCATGTTCAAAGCCAGCCCATCACGAAAGTCTGGGAGACTCCCTGTTCACAATAAGTAGCATTAAAGGAGGCAGGCAGTGTGCCCTATGAGATGAGGTCGAAGCCAGACATGGTGTAGAAAGTTGAGCAAGAGTTAAGAGAAGCCCTAAGTTTAAAAGTTGAAATCGAGAGGGGGAGAGAGAGAGAGAGAGAGAGAGAGAGAGAGAGAGAGAGAGAGAGAGAGAGAGAGAGAGAGAGAGACAGAGACAGAGACAGAGAGAGAGACAGAGACAGAGACAGGGACAGAGAGAGACAGAGAGCGCACAAGCAGTAAGAAATTGTCCTTTTAATTTCTTTAAGCTTATTATACCTTTTTTCTTCCTAAGGGAAAGTTTACATTGTGGTAAAACTTTCAGTATTTAAAACTAACACACTGAATAAAATTCCATTGAGTTTTCTTGTCAGTGAAAGCTTTTCCTTAATGTATAGATCAATATGCTCTTGTGTCCTTGTGCATCTAGGAAAATACTCTTTCTTTTTCTATTGCTGTTGATCCTAGGCCTTTAATTGAGGGCCTGGGCACTGAGATGTTTTTCTCTTTTTTCTTCTTTCTTTTTTCTGTGCCAGTTCCAAGGCTTGTACTCATAACTGGGGCCCCGAGCTCAGGCCCCAGGACTTACCAAAAAAAAAAGAAAGAAAGAAAGAAAGAACAAAAGAAAGAGGCATTGTCCCTGCGTTTTCACAGGCTAGTGCTCTACCACTTAAGGCACAGCACCACTTTCAGGTTTTTCTATGTATGTGGTACCTAGGAATTGAACCCAGATTTTTGTGCATGCTAGGCAAACACTCTACCACTAGGCCATGCTTCCGTCCCACTGAGGTGATTTTACTCTTGGTTACCACTCACCCATTTGAGCCACAGCTCTACTACTGAATATTTGAAGGTTTATTAGAGATAAGTCTGTTAGACTTTGATTCCTAAGCAGATTTCAAATATGGATTCTGAGATCTCAGCCTCCTGAGAAGTTAAGATTACAGATGCAAGCTAGTAGAGCCCAGCTGACCATTACCTTTCTTTTGCTTAATTCAGTATTAGGATCCTTCTTATCATACAAATATCATCTTTTGATACATAAGCAAATTCTCTCCTGGAAAGTGTTTCTGTATTTTATTACTATCCTAGTGAAAATATTAGTACTTTAAAAAATATGTATTTGATACCCTATCCTCCATAGCTTATGGGATGTGCAAGGTTGCTTTCTGTGTTCTTGAGTTAATTGCTTGCTGAAATAGTCCCACCAGCCATACTTCTGTATATCTGTAAGATTTTTCTATAGTCACATGCTTGAATGACATGAACAATGACCTGACAACAACCATGGCCGCAACAACAGTAGTTTTACATGAAAATCAGAAGAAAAGAGCTCAGTGATAAAGACACTGAAAACAACAAAGTTAATTTTTTACGAATTCAAACATTTTTACTTAATTAATTTTGAATACTAATTAAGGAATTGTAGCCATGAATTATAGCTGAAATAGGATCTTTACATCTTTATCTTATGTATTTGCTTTTTTAATTTTTCCTCTAACCTTTAAGAAGAAGAAAGAACTCCAGGTCTGGTAATGAATAATTATCTCATTTGTATATTTGATGTATGGGATTGAATGTATTTTCTGAAATACATATACATTTTCAAATACTGTTATTAAATTTATAGATCACACACCAAATAAATGGAGCAGATGATTCTAATGTCTTCTCTCAGTTGTCTGAATTGGTCTCAGAAGAGTCTGCCTTGCCTCATTATGAGCATTTCTCCATGTAAAATACCACTGGATACCTCTAAGTTCTTTTTGTCTTCCCCCAGTTCTGGGGCTTGAACTGAGACTCAAACTGTGTCCCTGAGCCTTCTTTGCTCAAAGATAGGGATCTACCCCTGGAGGCACAGCCCATAGTTGTCTTCCTCTGAGTATTTTACGGGAGGTGAGCGTCTTACGGACCTTCCTGCAGCAGCACCCTTCTCCTCTGTGCTCTCCCATCCTCACTGAGGACCATACCGCTTCCACCTACAATACTGCAAGAACCATAGGTGCCTTTCACATTCACGACAACTCCAGAGACCATGGTCAGTTTTGTAAATGCTAATCCCATATTTAGTGTACACCAGATCTTTTCAAGCAACATGGCCACAATGTTATAGCTCTCACTTCTCTGTCCCCAGGAGCTCCAACTCAGTAACTTTTGTGAAGCACATAAACAATTGAAACTCTCTTAGACTCCAGAGAGATGTGCACTGAACCCAGAGGATGAAGCAGGAAATCGCCCCACTCACACACCTATGCACATATCTCTGTAGATGCCTTCACAACTCTGGCACCTTATTCTTCCCACATTATTTTCATGCTACAAAGAGTTAAAAGAAGTGATTTTCCTATTTGGTTCCTCATTTCTGACCCCTATGCTTTTCACAATCTCACAAAAAAAGGCTAATTGGAACAAGGATAAAAGACATTTCTATTCATATGATGCTAATACAAATGCATAGCCAGACGATGACATAGCTTCTATAAGGCCCCAGAGTTCCTTCCAAAAGCTCTGCCCTTTATAACCAAACCCAAAGGTAAGGACCACCAGTTGGGGCAGCCGTCTAGGAGTTCACAAATCTAGCTGTTCTCTATTCAGCCACTACATTTCAATAGTCATAAATCATACATATTGACTCACTCGTCTTTAACCTTGAAATGAGAAAAGAAACTTATAAATCCCCAGTTAATTTCTGCACAGAAAGCCTACATCAACTGTGAAACAATTCAGAGAACTGAGATGTACAGAGTTCCTACAAAACGTAAACTCCTCTCTTGTTTTAAATATAAATATGATCGTGAGTCACTGGGTTTGAGAACATGCCTTTGCTAAATTTGATCTTGAACCTGAATGCTTTTCACAGAAGCCTTTAATTCAGTTATTTGAAAGGAATTAAATCTTTCCAGCATGCCTCATGCTTAGTATCTTTTAATATTTCCTTTATTATTCATAAAAGACACAGAAATGTACTCAATGCTTCATAAAAAGACCCTTGGTTGAAATCATAGGTAAAAATGCATAAAAGGCAGAATAAATAAGACCTTCATTTGTTAAGGAAAAGAAAAGACCCTCAAAAGGAAATTTGGCTGCAAAACTGCCACATTTGACCACACTATGTTTTAGAGGCACTGCATAAAAATGAGCAGAATCATCAAATGCACATTTTTTCTTACAATAGTATTTTTTAATAAATTGATGTATTTCAATGTTATAACATGATAGTCCAATGTAGCAAAAGTGAAGACGCTTGGTACTTTTACAGAAACACTCTAACAGGACAGTGGCATCTGTGGAGATTCTTGACAGCTGAGCACCTTCCTACATGAAGACTTGCGCGTATCAGTGTAGGGAATGAGCAGGCCATGAAAATCTAACAATTAAGCTGCACCCTGAAACCACAATAAAGAGAAGGGGGATACAAAACAGTATGGCTAATTTGCTAAAGAAAACGAGTCTTTTAAACAGGTCATTTAAGGAAAAAATAGTGTTAAAATCACAGGGCATCTTACTGAAATGAAGCTGTAAAAAGACAGATTAGAACCCTGAAACAGGGAATGCTGCTAACACTGTGTGATGGAAGTGGTCAAGGAAGACAGCCACGCAGCTGTCCTAGGTGCTGACCAAAGCCAGAAATCCCTGCTCTGCACTAATGCTGGTGATGGGTCATCTATGCTATTGCTGGGGGTCAGAGCGACAGTTGGCTGGAGTTCAGGCATCAAGTGGCGGTGCTCTCAGATTGTACCACCACCTGCTCTTCCACAAGCCACACTTGCCAAAGTTGATGTCCCCCGCCCCCCACAAAGTGTCTTTAAAAGAAATAGGAGAAACTAGAATCATCTGACTTGTAACACTATTATTATGTTCAAACCACCAGGAGAAATGTGGTTTACTTGGTTACAACTATAAAAACTTCATCTGAACCTGATTACATGTACATTAATGATCAGATTTTTAACATGAATTTTTCTAAAGGACAAGTCCAGGTAGAAATAACAAGAGTTGTTTTGAAGCTTTAGGGGCAATTTGAACTGTAGAGCAGGACTGAACTGAGATTGTCTTTATCTTCAGTTACAACTAGATTGTAAGCAGTCACATGTCTAGAGTTTTATCTGCTGACTCTCAGTAAGATAATTGGCCTTATACCACTGATTTTTCCCCCTACTGGGGCTCTTCTCATTATTTCTAAGCTGCAAATGCTGCAGATGAAAACAGCTACAGGGAAGTACCCATCAAGTCACCAATGTGCATTCTAAATAAGCAGGCACAGAATGAACATTCATGGCTACTTAGGAATATCTAACCAAGGCAGGTTACTCCTCTGAGGCAGTAGCCCAGGTTTCAAACACGTGTACTTCAGAAGCTGTGATCCAGACTATTTAAAAAGCCCAAGCTGACAGCATTAAATACTTCTTACTGATCAGGTTTGGGTGTTAGGATTCTGTACACAGTAAACAACTTACTGCTAGAGCAAGACTCCATCTACAAGCTGAACTAAGTCAATATTTCACTGAAGTCATATGTTCCTCCATCGCTATCACATCTCTTAAAACAAGTGCTCTGCCTGCAACAGAACTGACATTGATCTGTCACGCTTTCCTTGCTGGATACAGATATAAAACAGTCAGAAAGCATAAAGTAGTGTCATTTTCCTCAGGCATATGCTTAGAACCCAAGGTTTATTTTCCCTATCAACAGGTTGTGCTTAAGTTGATAAAAATCAGCTTATGGGAAAGTTAAAACTGTGGTTAACTAAAAGTTATTATGTTCGCATAGACAGCAAACAATACAATCCAAACATTTAAATAATTGAAAAAAAGTCAAAACCAAGAACATAAGCGTATATAATGCTGAAGTCACTGCCTTGCATCATTTTTCTTCTTTCCAATATTTTATGTAGGACAGTCATTCGGTGAATATTCATTCATCGAACAAGACATGAAATGACTTGGCTATTACACACAAAGGACTCACTGGAAGCAGACAAAAGCAGTTGCTTTCTTGCTAAGCAGGCCTTTTCTGTAGTAACAACTTCAATCTCAAAAGAGTATGTTAGGTTCAGAGACATACATTTGAGGGGATAGAAAAAGATGGAGTTAAAGACATATAAATATGATTTTTTCCAACAAGGAGTCAGTAAGAATAAGCTTTCTATTACAAGGGGAGATTACCCCATCACTAACAATCCTGACATTTTTTTCTGGTATGGAACCTAAAAAGTATGAAATACCAAGGAGTATGAAATACCTTTCTGGTGTGTTTCATTAGCTATGATTTTGAGGATTAATATAAAAGGTAGTCTGAAGAGTTAAAAGCAGTTGATGTCAATTCACACTGCTGCACAGAAGGCTACTATTTAGTCTATTCCTACCCCATCAAGGAAATCTTTTGTGGGGAAGAAACTATTAGCTATTAAAAATGGAGTCCCTTTCCTAACACATGTGCAAAAACACTCGTCAGTTACAAGAATGTCTTCAATGGAAATCATCTGAATTTTTGAATCAAAGGCATCCAAGCTAGGCAGGTAGACAGGAGAATATCACTCAGCCTAGGTGGACGGGTATTTGGGATGAAAGCCACTGCCCCACGGGCACCTGGGAGATGGGCTCCTCGGAAAAGGAAGGGTGTGAGGAGGTCCTGGCTGGACTCCTGCGTGCCGGGGCCCACCATGTGCTCCTATGTATCAAGCCAGTCTGGTTCTCTGCATCCGATTGCCCAAAATGCTAAAATACAAACCTAAAGGACAATTCTTAAGCAGGTGTTGGAAACTCTGTGTAGCAACTTTTTGTGTCTATTGTTTATGCCATTGTTCTGGCAATTGTCAGGAAGTGTATGAAGAGTACCTGCCTCATTTTTTTTTTGCCAGTCCTGGGCTTGAGCTCAGGGCCTCAGCACTGTCCTTGGGCTTTCTCAAGGCTAGAGCTCTACCAGTTGAGCCTAAGCACCACTTCTGACTTTTTTCTATATGTGGTACTAAGGAATCGAACCCGGGTCTCCATGCATGCAAGGCAAGCACTTTAACCACTAGGCCAAACTCCCGGCCCACCTGCCTCATTTTTTAAATATATTTTTATTGTAATTAATAAAAGGGTTACATGATATTTGCCAGATAGAAGGTGCATTAATTCACATACATTGATACCCTTTCACATGTCTTGGTACCCATTACCCTCCCCCCACCCCCCATCTTGGTTTTCCCCCCTTCCCTATCAAATTTCAAATAACCAAATACAAATAAATTCAATATATCAGATAACAAAGTGAGATACTGTAACAATATGAGATAACCAAGGGACTGCAGAGGATATGAGAGATAACATAGCACATTAAGGACAACAGTCATTCATTATATTACCTGCCTCATTTTTGAAGATGAATATTTTCTTCTTTTACAGTGGCAGAAGTCCATGCAAGATCTGTAAACAGCGATACAAAATACTGTAAACACAACTTAACAGAGCTTGTATAAAACAGAAGTAAATCCAAATTTTCAAGTGGGTAAAAAACCAGAGGGTATCTTGCTTCATAGAAAGTTCTCCCTCCTGCGCCAAGGGATAGATAGATAGATAGATATAGTGTGTGTCTGTGTGTGTGTGTGTGTGTGTGTGTGTGTGTGTGTGTGTGTATGTGTGTGTATGTGTGTGTATATCTATATATATATATATCCATTTTTTAAGATTACAAATATAATCCTGAGCTGAAAAACTGGGATTGGGGGAGAGCCATCTTTGCATACAAAGTACCCAAAGGATGTTTACTCTGTTTTCTTTTCTCTAATGATGTTCAACTGCTGGAGACAGTTCCAAAGGTGACTTTGAGAGACACTTATAGCTTAGTGTGGTGTCCGGATCTGGCGCCTGCAGCAGCATTTTTCATCGTGGCAGATGCAGCAGCATCCTCCGCTTCTTCCAGCTCATCTTGGAGCTCTTGGCTAACACTGGACTGCAGGGCTGCAGGAGTGGGCCACTCCTTTGGGAGGCAACTCTGGAGAAAGGGTATACAGGAACTGAAGTAGGCAAGTCGATTGATCCATCCAGGAATCTCTTTCCCACAAAGAATCTCTGATAAAGCTGAAGAAAAACGATTGCAGTTTTTATGCCTTCAATGACAGGCATTGCTTTTATATCCTTTTCCCAGTTCCTCTACCATTTTTTCTATATCATCTTCTAGGAAATCAGTGCTCCCTAAAACAACAGTTAAATTTACACGTTTCTCCTAGTTCAGAAGCATTTCCTGGGGAAACTTCAAATACTCCAGAAAAAGAGTAAGGACGGCCACCATGAGCAGATTCTCTGCCCTACACGTCAAGTCCTGAATGGAACACTCCAGTCCTATAGATGCGGTGCATTCGTTCATCCAGTATGCTTCCTACACGTGGAGCACAGCTAACTGATGGACCCCCATTCTCACCTCGGCCCTTTCTCCTCCCACTGCTCCGGGTCCGCAGGGCGGGTCCGCTTCCACCTGGTGGTCCTCTCCGGGGCCTGGGGCAGGCACTAAGCATCCAGCCCAACCCGCAGCCACCAAGGCGGGGCATCGGGAAGCTGGGCCGCTCCGGGGCCGCCAATGGGAGCCTGTGGAAGGCCGGGGAGGGACAGCTGGCTACCCACTCTGGCTCAGGTGCCTCCTCTTGGCTGCAGACTCGTGGGGAAAGGCGGAGCCTGAGCGAGGGCAGGCACTGGGACCCGCCTCACAGCCAAGATTCAGCCTGCATGAGCTGGGGTTCTGGGACTCCATACCTGGGGACCTAAAACTCCAACACACTTTTTTAAAAACAGGGCTTCTTGGCCGAGGGCTCGTGTGAATGCACTGTAATGTAAGCTGCCCAAAACACTTGCAGGATGGCTTTTTGCACAATCTGTTTGCTGGCACTCTGCAGCTTCGCCCCTTCAGGCTCATTTCCAGGATTCTCACCTAGACAAAGGTATGAAAGGTAGGGGAGGAGAAAAAAAACATAAGTTATGAACTTTGATCGGGAGGGGTAAAGGTCAAGGGTGGAAAGAAGAATTGAGACTGTGTACACACACACACACACACACACACACACACACACACGCATGCACACACACAAACACACTGGAATTTTATATATCCTTCAGAAAGAATGGAATTGCATCATTTGCAAAGAAATGGAACAACCTGGAAAAGAAAATCATTTTAAGTGAAGTAAGCCAAGCTCAGAAAGAGAAAACATTGCACATATGGAAACTAGAATTAATTTAGATAGAGCAAATAAGTAATCACAACTCCTTAAAGATAATAAAAATAAAGTTTTAAAAAGAATTGAGATCATTAGAAGGTATTAGAAAAACATAATTACAGTAAAGGGCCCTCTATAGCACCTCTGCACCTTCCTCTTCTTCTCCAACAAAATCTCCATTCCATTTGACCCTTAATGTGATCCAATTCATATTCTCACTATCCCAGAATCCTCATCTGTCAGGGGAGGTCCCAAGACAGTCCTAACCATTAAAGTCCTTTGGGGAAGCGTTTAGGAGGGGGACAAACTTGTGCAGTATGGCCATTTTCACCTTCCCATTCTTCCTTACTGCGTGGGATGCAGACGTGTGGAATATGTGGCTGGGTATTCAGCCATCTTATAGGGAGCATGGAGATGAATGTCTGGGGGGGTGGGGGAAGAAAGTGCCCAGTTTCAAAAGCATCAGTGAACATCTCCATTCACCCGGGACCATGAATGTGGAGACAAGAAAACCCTTTTTGTTTAATCCACCATTGGTCTGAGGTTATGTTATCTTTAGCCAAACATATGCCTAACATATATAGTAATCTCCTGGGGCTAGAGAAAAATAATCACTGAGTCCTTATCAAGCCCAATTCTCCTCCCACAGCGTCATCACAAGGACTGAAGATGTTCATTCAAAGCCGTCCACCACCGTTGAGAACGTACAGAAAGTTCCACATGGTAAGCAGGTTAGGCCCATGGTCCCTTTGCTCTCTGGAATACTTGTTCAACTCTGCTAGCCTGGAGTTAGCTGGAGATGACATGTATAAAGAGTGCTTATGGCTTTGCTCCAATAACAATGTATTTGCAATAATAATAATAAAACAAGTTTGTGGGTAGATTTGGTCTATAGGCCATTGTTTTTTACTGTTGACCTAGATAGGACTTTTCTAACTAGAAGTCCACTCAACACTTCTTTCTTTTCCTTAGTTAAAAACAATTCTTTTATCTGGGTCACTATATAACTAGGTAGGGCTAAACTCCGATCAATGAAGTAGAAATATTCAGTGACAAATTCTGTAAAAAGATTTAAGAGAGAACAGGCAGGATAGATAAGGCCTTTGCCATCTTCCTATCTGGCTGCCTGTAACTCTGATCTGATGGTCATGATGACGAGGGTGATCACCAGTAGGAATAGTAATTAAGAACCCAAAGGGAGGCCACCCCTCTCGTGACCCTTTCATTCCCTGCAATATGCTCCTCATCTACCCTGAGACAAGCTGGCCAACAGATATCCCAACTGGAGCCAAAAGGAAGCAAAAAAAAGAAAGGGAAGGCAAGCAATTTCCTTCCAAGGACTTGTCGCAGAGGTTGTGAACGTTTCGATGACATTCTGTTGGAGGAAACATAGTCACCTGGTCACATCTAGCTTCAGGAGAGGCTGAAATATTGGCACGGGCTGGGAAGCTATGTGCCCAACTAGTTCTAATGCTAGAATGAAGAACTATTGATGCCTTAAAAAAAAGAATTAGAGATTTTTAAATTTTATTTCCACACAAGGGACACACACACACCTACACACACACACACACACACACACACACACATACACACACACATACCAGGTCTTGTATTAGGTCAAATCTGATATGCCATAAAGATAGCTCTTTCTACTACCATTTTACAACATAGCTCTGCAAACAACTTTGAAGATCCATGCTTGCTCCACGAAAGAGTATCTTAGTCAAACTACGTTCGTGTCCATTCTAAAAGGTCCCTGCCCAGCTATGCAGCTCTTCTGTCATTAGATAGAGAAAAGCATAAACTGGATATTTAGAAATCGAGAAAATAGAAGGCGTACTCTTAAGTCTAGCTATGACTTAATATTTGAGCTCCAACTAATATGAATACAAATTGATCAAATATCAAAGGAAATATGAGAAGCCTTGGGTGCCTGGAAGATTGGCTTAAAAAATCCTATCTTCTTGAGACCGGAATTTGCGCTAGTGGTAGAGTGCTTTCCTAGGATGCACAAAGACCCAGGTTTGATTCATCAGTCCCACATACATAGAAAAAAGCCTGCAGTGGTGCTGTCGCTCAAGTGGTAGAGCTCTGACTTTGAGAAAGACCAAGGACAGTGCTCATGCCCTTAGCTGAACCTCAGGACTGACAAAAAAAACCCTATCGTCTGTCTTTATTACTCCCTTTGACCAACATATCAATGACACCTTAGTAGAGGATATGAGATAAACAGAGCCAAACATGCATGAATTGGGAAAAATAAAGACATGAGAAAAGCCACTTAAAGCATTTAATAGACAATACAAAGTAAGGCAGGCACCAGTGGCTCACACCTGTAATCCTAGCTAATCAGGAAGCTGTGATATGAGGACTGCAGTTCGAAGCCAGCCAAGGGCAAGGAAAGCCTCTGAGACTCAGTTCCATACCTGCTGCCCCCAACACCATTTTTTTCCATTCTCCTGGCATCCCCCTGACTTCGTGGAAATTGCTTACTCTTGTTTGTGCTCATTCATGCCCTCTCTTGTCTTCATAATTTTACTGGCTGCCCTTTCCCCAGAGGGCATCCAGAAACTGGCTGGCCTTTGGCATCTGTTCAGCTGAAATTCAGCTGAGAACTTTCCAGATGAAGCATTACCACTATCCTCTCTAGAAAACTGTCATTTGGTGCTGGCAACACCTCAGGTCAGCTGTCCCGTGGCCTGCTTCTCAGCCGTTCCACTTTACTGGAGAACCACAAATAGTAAAATGAAGCCAGGAATCACTTCATCCCTTGCAGAACAGGTATTGGTCACCAGTGGCCTCTGATCAGGATCTCAGGTGCTCCAAGCATTGACTTGCAAGGACCCAGTGTAGTCTAACACTTAACGTGAGGGCAGTGAGAGGACACTGTGCTGCAAGCCAGCAGAAGGCAGAGCCAGGTGCAGAAATCCCAGGAGCAATGCAATGAATCATCTAGATGAGGTAGGTGGCCTACTGCTTAGTTGTCCTCTAGCTTCATTAGCATTTACAACCCCATTCTCCTGTTCCATGAGAGATGACTAGCACAACGATGCTCATTGCAACACTATTCACCATAGCAAAGACATGGAACCAAGGTAGATGTCCCTCAGTTGATGAGTGGATCAACAAGATGTGGTATTTATACACAATGGAAATCTCTGTTGCTGTCAGAAAGAAAGACATCGCCTCATTTGTAAGGAAATGGAAAGACTTAGAAAAAATCATATTAAGTGAAGTACGCCAGACTCCAAGGAACATAGGCCCAATAGTCTCCCTCATTTGTCATAATCAGTAGAAACCTTGGGCTCTCCTAGCAGAAATTTAAAATAGAAAAAAATCTAGAGACATTATGCCAAAGAGTATGACACTAAAAGTAAGCATCTCCAGGAGAAGGAAACAAAAGCCATACAATGAGTGACTGTTGTCCTTAATGTACTATGTTATTTCTTATCTCTTTTGCCATCCCTTGGTTATCTCATATTGTTACAATATTTCATCTTGTTATCTGATATATTTTACATATGCTTAATTGGTTATTTGAAATTGGATAGGAAGGGGGGAAATCAAGATAAGCGGGGGGAGGGTGAGAGGGAAATGGGGACCATGTCATAAGAAAGTAAGAAAGGGTATCAATGTTTGTGAAGTTATGTACCTTCTATCTGGTGAATATAATGTAACCCTTCTATTAATCGCAATAAAAAAAAAAGATTAAGGACAGCACCCAACCCCTGAGTTCATGCTCCAAGACTGGCACAAAAAAAATTAACACTTAAAAGAAATTGGCAAAGCACTTTCTATATGAGGAGCACTAGCTTAGATTTTGAAATTAAGATATTGTTCTGAGTCTAGCTTGTTTGAGCTTACAATCTAGGAGAAGAATCAGAGTTCAGCGGGCCCACTGAACCAAAGCCACTCCAAGTGATTGCAGGTTGCAGAGGAATGGACCAATAAGAGAAATGCAAGAATGATAAGTAACAGTTAGACATGAATGATGGTGCAATGCAGGCACGTCGAGGGGCGATGGTACCCCCAAGCTTTCAGAGAGAAAACTATAGTCTGCAATTTCTATCCAGCCAAAGTAGCCCAGCAGTTTTGTCATGAGATGGATTTTTTAGCCCTCCACCCACCTAAGGATTGTTAATTGGCAAGCTTCATTCCAGCTTAATGGTTACTCAAGCAAAAATTCTTAAAACAACAGATTTAATTAACACGATTTAAGCCACTAAACCAAGCCCAAAAAGTCAAATGCAATTCCCTAAACCTCCCTCATCTTGGGACAGTGACTCTGCCCACTGTGCTGGGCCTGCAGATGGACTTAAGCCACTTTCAGGTGAGTAAAAGGTATATTGGGGTAAAAATAACCCTCATTCACACCCTGACATGGCTTGCTTTCAATCTCCTGAAAGTGTATTTCTTTCCTGGTGAACTTTCACTGCGTAGTTTCCATCCTGCCTGAATTCTTTAGCCAGATGCAAGGAAAAAGGCTGATTAATCCGACGTTTTTTCCAGTGATAATGAAAGCAGGAAGACCATGGTAGAGTGTGACACACAGGGAGGTCAAACTGAGGGGAAAGACCCTGGCATGTGTAAGAGCCAGGCCCTGCCAGGATGTGAGGCCTCCTGAATGGTGAGTGCCCTTTGGAGAGGACTGGGAAAAGGCCAGTGCAGGTGCCTCAGATCCTAACGGGCCTCGAGGCCTGGGTGTATTCTGAGATTAAAGCAGCCAGATGTTGTGAGATTAAAACTGTGGCATGACACAGCTGGAAAGCTCTGGGGACAGCCCCACCATCCAAGCAGGCTTCCAAAGACTAATGGGGCTTGGAAAAGCCAAGTGGGGAAGAAGGAATTTGCTTTCCTGCTTAGGGTAATTCAGACTGGTATGCTAACAAAGTCACTGAAAGTTTGTTTGGGCTTTGGCTTCTTTTTCTTCCCCTCCACCACCCTCCAACCCCAGTATTAGTAGGAGGAATGAATTCAGGGCTTTGAGACTGCTAGACTTGCTAGGCTGGCTCTCTACCACTTGAGCTACAACTCCCAGCCCTGATTTCTTTTGTTGGTTTATGGTTGTTGTGCCAGTACTAAGGCTTGAACTCAGGGCCTCACTCAAGTTCTCAATTGGCTTTTTTTTCCCTCAGGCTAAAGCTCTACTACTTGATTCATACCTCTGTTTCCAATATTTGGTTGGTTAATGGGTGATAAGAGTCTCATAGAATTTTCTGTCTGTGCAGGTTTTGGACTGTAATCCTCAGACCTCAATCTCCTGAGTAGCTAAGATTACAACCCTGACTCAACAGTGCCTGGGTAGCCCAGCTTTCTACTGGTTATCATGGAAATGGAATCTAGTGGAGTTTTGTTGTTGTTTGGGTTATCCCTGACATGTTGTGCTCTGGATATCTGTCTCCTGAGTAGCTTAGACTAGCCTGAGATTCTAGCACCTAGCTAGAAGGCTAAACTTGACCTTGCAGAACTACTAAAATCTAGTTTATATAATATTCATGGGATGCAGCGCTTTAGAAATCCCATACAGAACAACACCAATAAAGGAAAAGACAAAATTAATCTAGGAATCAAATTTGAGTGTTTATGCCAAGAAAAATAGGGGTAATTTTGAAAATGAATAGGAAAAGCCTAGCTTTTGTAATTCAACTGTTGATATTTGCACAGATCAACCATTGACCAATACAATACATAAAGAATTCAACAGCTACATGGACAACTCATTCATGTAAAATATGATATTGTCATAAAGGAAGGGAGTTTCAGACCAATGCAACTGAGCCATATAGAACTTTGCATAAATCATTGATAGGCTTTAAATCTATATTGGAGAAAAGGATTGTATAACATTGGCATTACTCCTGATAAACATAACGCGACTGACACACGACATTGTGCCTGGGCCCAGGACCACAGTGCACATATGACACAACAGGGCAAATAAGCCACACTCTGCAGTCTCTGGAAACATGTGTGCCAGTGGGAGGTGTGTGTCACTGATTGTCACAGTGTACCCCTCTGTAGGGGATGTTGGTTGTGGGGGAGGCTGGGCCTGTGTAGGGACAGAGGGTCCGTGGGAAGTATCTGTCATTTTCTTTCAATTTTACTGTGAACTTAAAACTACTCCAAAGTAATAAATTCTGAGCTGGGCACCAATGGCTCCTGCCTCTCATCCTAAACTACTCAGGAGCCTGAGATCTGAGGATTCAAGGTCAGAGTCAGCCCACGCAGAAAAGTCCATAAAACTCTTATCTCCTGTTAACCAGCAAAAACCCAGAAGTGAAGCTGTGGATCAAGTGGTAGCAGGCCAACCTGTGGAACCAAGTGAGTGGCCCTGGCTGGGACAGGCAGGTAGGAGGAGGCTGGGTAGCCTTGCATTGGGTGGGTGAGGTGCGCCGCCTACTGGAGGGTAATAGAATAATATACTATGGAACCAGCGCTGGAGAAATAAAACCTTTATGCATCTCAGCTCATCTGTATCATTACTATGCTTGCTACACAGCCGTAAGCAAAAATGCTAATGGACATGCCAAGGCCCTGAAATGAAGCTCCACTACCAGCATACGCATGCACAGACACACACACACACACACACACACACACACACACACACACACACACACACACACAGTGAGATACCCCTCTGCCCATCACCTTAATAATAATAATAATAAAATTTTTGAATGCCAAATGAAAGCTCTAGCCCTGAGTTTAAACCCTAGTCCAGGAATGAAGTATTAAGATAATCAGGCTCTTTGAATAAACTCAAACCATCTTTGTGGCCTGACAGTAGGCCCAAACTTCTTAAGCAACACAAAAATAACAACCATTAAAAAAAGAAGGAATGGGGGTGGGTGTAGTGAAATAGAGACCAAGACATGAGAAAGGGTATCCATGTCTGTGAAGTAATGCACCTTCTATCTGGTGAATATAATGTAACTCTTTTATTAATTGCAATAAATATATGAAAAAAAGAAAAAGAAATATTTGACAAATTGGATTATGTTAAAGCTAAGTACATTAGGCCAGGGAAACCACACACACACACACACACACACACACACACACACACACACAGAGTCATAGTAAAGGTTTTTCCCTATAGGAGGCAGGGGCAGGAGACATGTTTGGGAAACTGACATCTTGGAAATATTCAAGGATTTCACTTCCTGAGCACTTGGAAATTCAGCCGCAGAATTTAGCCAAAACTTGAGGTTTTTGTTCTTGTTTTTTTCCTTTGCAGTCAGGTTGACACTGAGGAAATCCAGGGTCTCCCAAGAATCAATAGTTACTTGCAGTCTGTGGCAGCTCCAGAATCTTCTGCTTGGGGAAGGCTGGGAAGAGGAATCCAAGGGCAAAACACCACGACTCTGTCCCCACGTGGGCCGTGCTTTTTATGGTCCCCACAAATCCATCCTTTTTCCTCTAAAGACCAGGGGAAATGCAAGGAAGCCTAGGTCCTGGTGACCTCTGTGGCAGCCAGCATTGCCGAGCCCCAAAGTCACCTTGGGAGGATGGGGGAGCCCTGGAAATGAGGGGGCAGGAATTCATGGCACAGAAAAGAATTGCCACTGAGGCCCAAGATGAGAGCAGAGATGCCCCCCCCAAAGCCCATGGATGGCCCTGCCTGGCTCCTGTGGCTCCCGCGGGCTCTGCTGCCCTCCGGTGGTCACTCCTGGGGTTGCCGCGGGCTGGAGGTCCTGCAAAGTTGTTGAGCTGGTGTCCCAGACCTTGGAAGGCAGTGATTGTGTTTATCAAACATGCAGAGTAACCACCAGCACTCTTGCTAGTGCATTTATACATTCATCATCCCAGGAGTTCCAAAGCAGCTTGAAAATACAGTCCTCTCTCTCCCTCTCTTGGATGAAAATTATTTGACCACATTAGGAGAGCTTTTAAAATATTGAACAGAGGATTCCCTGCTGATAAGCAAAATTAGCCACCTGCTCCCCTTCTCACTCAACAGGGGAAGTGAGGAGGAAGAGAATCATTGTTAATAGGGTGAATGATTTTACTCCCATCATACTACTACCCTCACTAAAACAGACTACACAGTTCCAAACAATCACCATTACTCTGTTAAAAATTGAATTCCCAGATGTGGCAAGCCATCAGGAAATACAGTTCTAGAATTTAGCTAAATCAGATCTCCTGAATCATTCTTGGTTCCTGAGTAAGGATGTCAGGAGGCTACCCCGAGGAAGGTTATACAGTCCAGTGAAATGTTTCCCTTCTCCTTGAACAGGCTTGACTCCTTTATCATGTCAAAATATTTCACATATCTCTCCTGACAAAAAGAGGCAAAGAGCTCAATAATGCTCTTAGATGAATTTGAATAATATTAACCATCACTTCCACATGCATTTGAAAAAATGTAAGATTTGTTTGAGATTGCATTCCAACCTCATAAGACTGATGGGAGGGATTGGAGTTATTGCTCAAGTGGTAGAACACCAACCCTAAGTGGAAAAACTCAAGTGAAAACATGCACCCCTGTGTTCAAGGCCCAATAGCGGCACATTAAAAAAATAGGCTTGTGGGACAACTGTGGTATCTCTTTTTTCTAAAAGGTAACTACATGGCGCCAGGGCTTTCTTGCTGTCCTGGCATTAGCTACAACAATAAACAGCAGACAGATGTGGTGAGCTAATTTTCTAATAATCTCTTTTCAAATTCTTAATGGGAGCCAGGCCAGGGCATATTGGGGGACAGCTCTGCACCAGCTGGTCTCCAGTTCTGACTGCTCCCAAATCCCATGAAATCATCCTTAAATGTCCAACTGTGCAGGTTTGTCCGGAGTTTCTACCATCACAAATAATGTGATGACTGAGAAGTCTTCCTTTGTAAGTCTCACTTAGCATTTTACCATCTGAAGGGATGAAAAGATAGTCTTGAATCCAGGAGTCTGAGTTTCAGTAATTTCTCAAAACCATCCTGATGCCTCTTGCTAACTGGAGGGAATTCTCAACCCTGTGCTGAAAAGCCTAGAGGTGAGAGGCCATTGATTGAACTGAAGAAGTCCAGGACAACAATTGTCATGAAAACACACTCAAGGACTCCACAACCCTGCACACATAGTTTAGAACACATCCAGTCCTGCCAACTTCACAGGCTCTTTAGCCATCCTTCTGTGGCGGAGAAAACCTCCTAAAGCCAGTGACTTTGAATCCCCCTTTCTGGATCTTTCTGCCTTCATTTGAATAAGCTTCTACTTCCGTATAGTCAAATTGCGTATTACAAGTGAAACATTTGATTCATCATGAAGGAAAGAAATGAATACTCAAATTATCACTATTATATCTACAAATGGAACCAAAAAATACATAGAAACCCTACCCTAAGTATGTGTTTCCCTTAGGTAAAATTCTAGCATACGTGGCACTTCTTCTATTCCCCTCCCTCCCCCCCCGTCTCTCTCCCTCTGTCTCCCTCCCCCCCCCCTCTCTCAGAATCATGGCTTTTTTTTTTACTGTGTTGGGGTTAATTAGAAAAACAGAACAGGTGGCTGAAAATAGAAAAGGAAATGAAGAAAAAATCAGATGCCAATGAACTTCGGGGTGTTGGTGGCTCACACCCGTAATCCTAGCTACTCAGAGGCTGAGATCTGAGGATCGTGGTTTAAAGCCAGCCCAGGCACTAAAGTCCGTGAGACTCTCATCTTCAATCAACCACCAGAAGTGGCACTGTGACTCAAGTAGTAGAGTGATAGGCTTGAGCTGAAAATCTCAGGGACAGTGCCCAGGCGCCAGAGTTCAAGCCCCATGACTGACAAAAAAAAAAAAAAAAAAGATTCCAATGAGCTACCCCAAAATAAAATTAAATTGCAATGAGAGGTCTTACCTTAAAAGTTATTAGACTCCTTGAACACTTGTTTGTTAAACGTGTCATTTAAAATATGATGTAAAAATCAACATTAATAAATTCTCTCATAAAAACCGTTATTAGAAGCATACTAAGAAGTACATGCAGGCAGTGGGGAGGATCTTTTCTACCTGGGGCAGAGTGAGCATAGCTGTCTCAGCACATGCAGTGCTCTAGAAAGCCTCTGCTTAATGCAATAGGAAATTCACTCCGGGTATGGGAAGTGACGCGGCCGTGCGTCCTCAGCGCCATGGATCAGCTCAACAGCAGCTGAGAAACTTGCGAGGCTTCCTGTTCGTCTACCACCAGATGACCGAGCTCTGCTTCCAGCGCTGAGTGCCCAGCCTACACCCCGAGCCCTGGACGCTGAGGAGGGGGGCCTGTCTGCACAGCTGTGCCGGGAAGCTCATCCCTTCCAACCACCGCCTCATGGCCGCTTATGTGCAGCATATGCCTGCCCTGGTACAGCGCCGCACCACAGACTACGAGGCTGCCTGGGCTCCGCCAGGGGTTACCAAAGAACAGCCACGTGCCTCGCCGGCAGGCAGCTGGCCATCCAGTCTCCCGAGGGGAGGTGCAAGGTGGACCCTCAAACTGAAGGACCCGGTGGGACCTTGGGCTTGATTGAAGTTTGCACAGAGAGATTGAGGCCCTTACCTGAAAGCGGGTACCGGGGCTGTTCCTTAACCTGGAGCCAATAACCCGCTCTTACACTATTTTGTTTATATTCTGGGCAGGGAACATTTTATTATTATTATTATTATTGTTCCTTGGTTTGTTCTGTCATTGAGTACATGTCAGCAGACTTCAAGCCCTGACAGAAGTTCCTGTTCAGAAGACAGACTGCCCTTGAGGCTAACTTCAGAAGCAAAATATGCATTGCTTCCCCCCCCCATAGATTGTTTTATAAGAAATAATTGTATTGGATCAGGGGGGTGGGTACCCACAGAGCTTTTAGACATCACTTTTAAGAAGTCATTGACCACAGAGACGAAACTTGTAAAGTTTCAAGAGTTGTCCAATAACTTTAGCCTTCTGTTTGGATGGTTACTGTCTTCAGATTTCTTACCTCCATGGAATTAGCAATAAAACCTTTAAGCAAAAAAGGAAAAAAAAAAGAACTCTTGTTGACCTCACTGTCATTGACCAATTTGATTAGACAAACCAATGGCACTACATTTATTGATTGACATTTATCCCAACATGAAACTCAACACAGAGGTTTACTCTAAAGTTATTGTGTATGTTGAGGGAGGTTAAAAGTAAATCCAACAATATACAATGAAATCTAAAATTACCAAGCTACCATTGCATAAAACTTTGAGAAAAAGGGAATGAAGTTGAAAAGTATTCCAAAAACAGAACCACACAGCTCCATTTTCTCATATGAGAGGGAAAAAAATTTGCCTTGCTAGAAAATTATCTTCAGCAATGATCTAAAGTTTGTCTTTTTAATATGTACCTTGATGAGAGGGGGTGGAAAACAGGGACAAAAACATAAGAAGGACTATCAATGTGTGAGAAGGAATGCACCCACTACCTGATGAATGTAACTGTAACCCCTCTATACATTACCCCAACAATAATTTTTTTAAAAAATTTACTTTGTTTAAAAATTAGATACTCAATCCCAAATTAAGAAAATAAACCAGGATAAAAGAATATGCAAAAAAAGTTACTAGGAATGGGCCAGATTGTGGCCTAGTGGTAGAGTGCTTGCCGAGCATGCACGAAGACACAGGTTCCATACCTCACTACCATATGTGCCATGCAATTGTGGTAAGACACTATTATTTTCCCGACTTATCAACTATTTTGTTGATCTTTGTTTCTCACTTTCAGTGTTAGCGGGTTAATTCTAGCTATAAATTTTGTGGAGTTTTCTTCCTAAGCTTGTTTGAAGTGGTCCTCTTCACACCCCAGCCTCTTGAGTCGTGGGGATTATAGGCAGAAACCATGGCATCTGACTGAGATTCAGGTCAGATAGCAGTGTATTTTATTTTGTTGCTGATTTGAAAGAGCAAAAAATACTGGTATTTCTGCTTTCTTGAACTAATAGTTTTGACTCTTCAGACACCACTTGCCAACTTTGTTTCCTCACATTTATCTCTAAGAGGTACACAGAGCAAAGGTATGTTTCCTTCCTTTGGTCCTTCTGTCCTCCACATCAGACACACAGAAACTTCATCCAGTGTCATGTTACAGAGCAATCTGTCACTATTCACTGCAAAAGTAGAAAAGGTCTGAGGATCAAGGTTCCAAGCCAGCCCAGTCAAGAAAGTCCCTGAGACTCCTATCCTCAATTAACCACCAAAAAAAAAGAAGTGACACTGTGGTTAAGTGGTAGAGCACTAGCCTAGAGCAAAAAAGCCTAGGGAGCTGGGGTGATGGCTCATGTCTGTAATCCTAGCTACTGAGGAGGTTGAGATCTGAGGATCCTGGTTCAAAGCCAATCCAGGCACTAAAAAGTCCATGAGACACTTATGTCCGATTAACCACCAGAAGTGGAGCTGTGGCTCAAGGAGTAGCTTGATAGCCTTGAGCTGAAGAGCTCAAGGACATCGCCCAGGCCCAGAGTTCAAGCCCCATGTCCAACAACATCAACAACAACAATAACAACAACAACAACAAAAAAATCTCAAGGACAATGCCCAAGCCCTCAACCCAAGTCACAGTTCTGGCACAGGAACACACACACACACACACACACACACACACACACACACACACACAATTTTAAAACCACTTGTCAAGAAAAACATGCAAAACAACAATTGCTAATAAAAATCCATTTCAGACAGGAGGGTGCACTCAACCTAGGGAAAAAAAGTCAGACCCAAATTTAGTCCTTTGGTTCTTAGTTCACTGTGGTTCAAAATGGGTAACTGATTAAAACTGTTTCTGTAGTGACTGACAGAGCATGATTTAACGTGGGAACACTGAATCACAGTAAACATCTCAAGTCACTCCATGCCTGAGTTCATGGAAACACGCAGACATCTGCTGCCCTCCACCTCAGCCCAGCCTGTGACCATGTTTCCACAACTGAAGTTGCGTGTTCTGTCATGTTTTACACAACCTGTAATATGTCCCATGTGGTTGGCTTCACTGACCAGGATTAGCCCTTGCCTTGGCTACCACACATATATGTAGTAATGATTCAAGAATAATCCCTTTTCTCCTCATGTTAACAAGCAGCTGGGTGCTGGTGGCTCACCTGCAAGATCTTAGCTACTCAGGAGGCTGTGATCTGAGAATCATGATTTAAAGCCAGCCCACGTCAGAAAGTCAGTGAGACTCTTATCTCCAATTCACAAGCAAAAAGCCCAAACTGAAGGTATGCCTCAAATGGTAGAATTCCAACTTTGAGGGGGAAAAGGACAGCACCCAGGCCCTGAGTTCACCCCTAGTACTAGCACAAACAAAAGAAAAAGAAAAGTGAAAAAAGGACGAACATATTAAGGACATTATACATGACTGATTACTCATTGGACTAAAATGTTTTCATATATAATGGCTAAAACGGAATAATGCTACTACCAAAACAGATAGGTAAACAGAATAGGTTTAAAACTAAGGTGTTATTTGTAAGGAAATGGAAAGACTTACAAAAAATCATATTAAGTGAAGTAAGCCACACTCAACAGAACATAAGCTCAATGGATTCCCTCATTTATCATAATCAGTAGAAACCTTGGGCTCTCCTAGCAGAGATTTACAATAGAACAAATCAAGATACATAAGGCCATAGAGGATGACAATAAATGAAAGAACCTCCATAATATAGAAAGAGAAGCCATAAAATGAGTGATTGTTGTCCTTAATGCCCTATGTTATCTCTCATCTCTTTTGCTGTCCCCTGGTTATCTCATATTGTTACAGTATTTCACCTTGGTATCTGATATATTGTATATATTCTTATTTGGTTATTTGAAATTGGATAGGGAAGGGGGGAAAGCTAGATGAGGGTCGGGGTAGGGGGAGGGAAATGGGGACCAAGACATGAGAAAGGGAATCAATGTATGTGAAGTAATGTACCTTCTATCTGGTGAATATAATGTAACCCTTCTATTAATTACAATAAAAATATATGGAAAAAAGTCATGTGCTTTTATGGAAGGGAAAGATTAATATTCAAATAAGCAAAGAAAGCTACCAAGGAAATTGCACACAGGTTTAAGTCTCTAACTCTGTGTGGGAGAAAAACAATAAAATGTGTGAAATGCACACACACACACACAGAGCAACAGTGAGGGGAATGAGGCAACAATCAGGAAAGCAACTCCTTTCACAAGAGCCTCAAAGAAAATGAAGTACCTAAGAATTAGCTTAACTAAGATTGTAAAGGACCTTTTCGATGAAAAGGTTAAAACCCTGAAAAAGGAAATTAAAGCAGAACTAAGGAAATGGAAAAGCCTCCATGCTCCTGGACTGGAAGAATCAACATCATGAAAATGACCATCTTGCCAAGGGCTATCTGCAAATTCAACGCAATACCCATCAATATCCCAATGTCACTCTTTAAAGAAATAGAAGAGGCAATCCAGAATTTCATATGGAATAATAAAAGACCCATATAGAAAAAACACTTCTTAGCAGAAAGAACAGCGCAGGAGGAATTTGAATACCAAACTTTAGACTCTATTACAGAGCTATAATTATCAAAACAGCTTGGTACTGGCACAAGAACAGGCCTGAAGAACAATAGAATAGAACTGAGGACCCAGATATTATACCACAGCTTTACGGCCACCTAATTTTGACAAGGGAGCCAAAAAATAGAATGGAAGAACTATTTATAATTGTTAACTCCACTTTAAGAACCTAAGCTCCAACCGTCTATACTTTCACTAAGGACTTCGCTGAATTTGCCTACTTTATGTAAATGCTTTGTTTATTTTTTAATTTTTACCCATGTTACTGTCACACACCTCTTTCTCTTTTTCTCCTCTTTTTCTCTTTCTCCTCTTTCTCACTTTTTCTCCTCTCTCTCTCTCTCTCTCTCTCTCTCTCTCTCTCTCTCTCTCTCTCTCTCTTAATCTGAGAGGAATTAAAAGACAAATTCACAAACAGATGTACAAATCATAATGTAGAAGAACAAACAATATAGAAAAGAAAAGGAACATCTCATATCCAAAGTATAACAACTCAATAATTAAATTCACCTTTCCAAGCTGAAACACAGTGTCTCCTAACCCACTGCTGATAGCCACGCACTTGAAAGAAATCAAACTTTCCTAACTCCATCAGACAGACATGCTTTTGCCAGGCCTCGAAGCTCAGGGCCCTATGAGGATGGGCTTGTGATTGTACACTGAGAGACACTTTAGCAGTAGCCAGAACATATTGGGCTGAGCCTCAGAGCTTTCCTGTTTGCAGCTTGGGACATGATGGAGCTTTAGCCCTGAGGCCTATCTATCCACTGGGCATCTCATAGAATCTTACATGGCTCCTCTCCTAACCATTGCCCTGTTCTATCTCTTACAAGTCCCCAGCTTAGTACACTGGAAATTGTGGTTACAGGGAGACAGGACTGGGCACCAGGAGGCACAGAGATCTTCTGTATCTCTTCTAAGTTGGTGTGGCTGCTGCACCCAGGTCTACCTGGGGAGAGTAGTACTGAACAGTTGCTGAAACACTGAAGGGATGAGGTCATGCTCAGGACTAGCAAGTGGTGAGAAAAGGGGTCATCTGGGGAGGGTGTGTCAGAAGGAAGGGCTCAACTGAAGGGACCTCCACGGATGACCTCACTTCCTTCACAGTGGAACTTAGAACCTTGGTATCCCGGCACCCACAGTCAACACAAGCCCCCAACTGCTCACTTGTGTGGCTAGCAGACGTTCAGGAGATGTTTGCCCGATTTTCTCAAATGGGAGAGGCTCAGGCCTCATGGAAGAGCACAGAGGGTGCCTGGCTCACGTGTGTCCAAACAAGGCCAGGCCTGGCCGTGGACATTTCTGGAGATGCTGTCAATGGACCCCACAGGTGACATGGGGAGGTTCAGGGCAGTGAGAGTCTGGGGAGCTGGACATATCTAAATCCCCCGGTCATTAACGGCTCTCCTCTCCCTGTGTGTTAGTGTGTGTGTCTGTGTGTGCATGTGTGTGTGCTTATGTGTTTGTGTGGTAAATAATTTTTAAGTAATTCACCTGACCCTATGTTTGTGTATTCCATGTGCCTTTTTTTTAGCGTAGAGCTGTTAAGTATGCTTTGTCAATAGTCATGTGCATGTGTACTAAATGAATGACAACCAAAATTCAGAGATGTGTACTCATATTCGTTGACTCTCTGGCTAATCCACACTCGTGTAAACATGTGATGACACACTACTCAGGATGAAACATAAGGAATATGCTTGGTCTCAAAAGGGAAGGCCAGGTGAAAGTCATCCAAAGGGAACACAGACATTGCCAGGGGCTAAGTTCTATTTGCTAGAGTCCCCTCAGCTTTCCTTTCTCAGGTTAGTACTATACAGCATGAGACACACGTTCCTATGGCACTTGGTGGATACTTGGACCTTTAACTCTCACAGAATTTCCTCCATAGGCTGCCTTTGAATTTCCTCCACATCTCAGACTCCAGAGTAGCTAGAGTGCAGGCATAAGCCGCTGTCACTGAGCCTCTTTCTTTCATCTTAGAAAAGAAATGAATCAATGCAGAACAGGATGGTTGATTTTTGGATTGTTTGTTTGCTTGTTGGTTTTTCAGTTATGCATTGAACTCAAGACCTTATTTGTAAGACAGACAAGCCATGAGCCTGTAAAACTTAATCACAGTTCATTTTTCAATAAGTGGACTCCTCGTTAGTGCATTGTTGAGTATGGAGGATACTCAATGGGATAAGAGTACCTTGATCCAATCCTCCTTATGAATGGTGGTCATCCCATAGGCATGAGGTTCAAGACACCCGTGGTCACCCACCCACGCAGGACTGCAGCCTCTCAGAAAATGTCACTGGAATTGCAGAGAACATACACTGGCCTTACATCACAGGGTATTCCATTTAAATGCACAGGGCCGGGAATGTGGCCTAGGGGTAGAATGCTTGCCAGGCATGCACAAATCCCTAGGTTCAACTACTCAGTACAACAGAAACAGGAAAACCTGCAAGAGGTGCTGAGAAACAAGAGGTAGAGCCTTGGCTAGAATCTCTAGGAAACACCAACCCCCAAATAACTACTCCAAAAAAGTAGGCAGTGACCCTGTGGCTCAAATGCTACAGCACTAGTCATAGGAAAAAATAAAGTTTAAGGACAGCTCTCAAGCATAGATTTAAAGATATCCAGACTGGTAAAACAAAAGCAAAATTAGATTTGGCAATTCAGTCAAGGCTTCTGACAATTACTTGCTTATATCCATAGAAGAAAGAGATGCACAAATATATAATTATAGATAAGTGTGTGTGTGTGTGTGTGTGTGTGTGTGTTCTCAAGAAACTCAAGGGTATGCTGTAACATAGTGAAGATAGAAAGCAGCTGCTCTATGTAGTCAAGAGTTCCAGCATCACTAGATCTAATGACTCTCCTCAGTGTGTAGGCCCTTCCACTGTTAAAGAAGCTTTATTCTTGTACAGATGTTCCATGTCTTATGATGTCCTGTAATGCTGACTTCTATGCAGTCCAATAATTGCTAGAAAAGTGATTTCACTGCAGAAAATGGACAAACATATTTCTGAATTCAAATAATGCCAATGGGGCTAATAGGCCTCAAAGGAGTATGTCACCAGATGACCATGAAACTCACATTCAAGAAGCTGCACACAGAACATTCTCCAACAATGATCCACTGCTAGATTATACAAATAGCCTAAAAATACCAAACATGCACATCATTGCTCATATCTGGCTGAATGTGGGGTTTGTATGAGGTTACACCATAAAATAGACTTCTGATTCAAACCAGTGGAAAGAGATAATGAAGGACACTGCATATTAATGAAGGGAATGATCTAAGGGGAAAACACCCATGAAGACGTAAATAAACATTGATGCACAAACCAATGAATCAACTATGTAAACTTTAAAACAGTGTCTTGAGGCTAACCAAAGATGATGGCTCCGTTCAACAACAGATGTTAACAATCCACTCTCAGCAAAGTAAAGGATAACCCAACTAAATCATCTGTGAACACCAGGCTGAAACATATGACAAAACAATTACCTCATATACTAATCTGTTTGCTATATATATATTTAAATAGATATCTATATACTGATGTACACATGTGTTAAACAACAGGTATATATACATACTCAGAAACATATTTCTATGAACGACACTGTATAGAAAGACATTTTTCTTGTGGGGTTTTGCTAATTCTCTTTTCTTATTTCTTTCTGTACACTTGTTTTCGTGTCTATCTTGGGTAGGAACATAGAACTCAGGACAAAAGTGTGAAAATGTTCATCAGTGATGTTCAATAGACATTGTACTGAAAGACATCTAGACAAGTCACATGGAGAAACAGAAGCAGGAAACTGATAGTTTGCGGAAGGAATGACACTGGACAAAAGGAAAAGAACTCAATACATACCCTATGTAACTGTAACCATTCTACGCATCTGTGAAAATAATGTAACTTCTTTACATAGTGATGAAAACCACAGTGAGAGCTGGTTGGTGCTGGTGGGAGGCTGAGATCAGAGGATCACGGTGCCTGTGCAGAAAAGTCCCCATGAAATGTTCCTCACACATAGCCACTGAAAACTCCACAAGCAGACATGGGGCTTGAAGCTGTAGCACTCTAGCTTTGAGCAAAAAGAGCTCTAGAACAACGTCCAGGTCCTGAGTACAAATTCCTAAAGACAGGACGGTCAGGGTTGGAGACCTTGACAATGCCCAGGTGCTCATGGGATCCAAGCTATGTGACCGCAGCTGGGAGAGCCTGCGGGCTGCTTGGGGTCCTCTGCAAGCTGGCCGCCTGCAGGAAGGAGGGGCCCAGTCCTCCACCTCACTCCTGAGGACAGATGTGCATTCAGTCTCTCTGGCCCCTGCCAAACTCTCTAGGAATAAGTGGGAGAATGTGGGGGGAGCGATGAAGACACCAGGAAGACAGCAGAAGCACACATGTGTCCAGGCGCAGGTTAGAAAAGAGGTCCCTGTGGCTGGAGAGACATGACAGAACACACTTCCCAGACCAAGAAATGGCCACAAAGGTCCATACTGAAATACAGTGTTCCCCAAACCCACTGCTGACAGCCACAAAATGAGGAAGTCACACTTCCCTTGAGCCCACACTCAGCCAAGCTCTACCCAGGTGTCAATCCTCGGGTCCCAGTAAGGAATGGGTTGTGCCCTGTGTAGACAACAACTGTGTATCAGGGAGAGAGCACCTTGGCCTGAGCTTCAGTGATTTTCTACTTGCAGCATGGCCAGACTTGACCCTGAAGCCTGACCACTGGGGAATCCATAGCATCTCTCAGGAATCTTCATCTTAAGGTTTCCCTTTCGTGTCTTAGAAGACAAGTGAGGAGCAGAGTGGGACTTGAGAGAAAAGGGGTTTAAGGTTGGGTCCCATGAGGCTGAGAACCCAATTGTGTCTCCTCCAGGGTGGTGTCTACTCCACACAGGTCTACCCCAGGACCATAGAATTGAGGTGCTGGGGTAACACTGGACAGCTGTGTCCTGCCTAGAGCCACCACAAGGATAGAGAAGGGGACCTTTGGAGAGGGTGTGTCAGAAGGAAGGGGTCAATTGAAGGGACCTCCACAAATGACCTCATTGCCTTCACAATGGAACTTAGAACCTTGGTGTCCCAGCACCCACAGTCAACACAAACACCCCAAAACTCACTTGTGTGGCTAGCAGACCTTCAGGACATGTTTGCCAGTTTTTCCTCAAATGGGAGAGGCTCGGGCCTCATGGAAGAGCCCAGAGGGTACCTGGCACACATGTGTCCAAACAAGGCCAGTCCTGGCAGTGAAAACTTCTGGGTCATTGGACCCCACAGGTGACATGGAGGACCAGGCCAAGTGGCTGGAAAGCTCACCACATCTAGGTCTCCCGTCATTACCAGCTCACCTTTCCGTCTGTGTATGTGTGTGTGTGTGTGTGTGTGTGTGTGTGTGTGTGTGTGTGTGTGAGAGAGAGAGAGAGAGAGAGAGAGAGAGAGAGAGAGAGAGAGAGAGAGAGAGTTAGAGAGAGAGAGAGAGAGAGAGAGAGAGAGAGGTAGAGAGAGAGAGAGAGAGGCAGACAGACAGACACAGACACAGAGAGAGGCATACAGACAGACAGAAAGACATGGAGACAGAAGGACTGACAGAGTGACAAGAGAGTAAGACAGAGACTGAGAGGGACAGGGAGAGAGATACAGAGACAGAGACAGCAAGACATGCATAGAGAGAATAGGAACTTATTTTAATGTAATTCCCTGGACTGTATGTCAGAGTCCCCTTTGGTTCCCTAGTTTTAGCTTAAACTATTCCCCTGGTCCCACTCCAGGAGGAAGCTCCAAGCCAGGAGGAGGGCTGCAGGGCAGGCACCCTGGAGCAGCTGGTGGAACACTTGGTGCCTGCCCAGATGACCGGGGAACACTTCTTCATCCCCACCTTCCTCTCCACTTACCGAAAATTCACCAGCACCGAACAGGTCCTGGACCTGCTCTTCCAAACGTGAGTACCAAGTGCAAGGGCAGTGGACTCTTTTTCTCCACAGGACCCCGGGAATGACCTGCACAACTCTCAGGGCTACTCTGATCCTGTGGAGTGGGGGTGGGCAATGAAACATCTTAGGTTATGCCAGAGCCATGGGAAATGCCTTGTGTGCTCCCTAGTAGTGTAGGCTCAGACCTGTGACCTTCTTCCTCAGGACACAGCTTTCTGCCTCCAAGCTCTGAGCCCTCAGACAAAGCAGACTTTCCCTGTTTGGAGAATGGTTCCTCAACTACATGTAGACAGAGCAGGGATAGCTGAAGGCAGAGTGAGAGACCCTCGGCCCACAGGATTCTCAAGGGAGAAAAGGCTTGTCCCTATCCTTTGCACATAGGTTGAAGCCCCTCCGGGTCTGGACATGTTTGTAGGGAGAAAGCAAAAATAAGCCGCACTGTTGCAAGCCGGATAAAACACAGGAAGAGACAGCCAGTAACTGTGCAATTCCTCCACAGGTTCAGTAGAGGTGAGGCCTTCAAGGACTCCTCTACACAGGATGAAATCCTGCCTTTCTCCAGCCAGGATGGCATGCCACAGGACAAACTCAGAAAGTGAGTGGACTTTGGTCACAAACGAGGGCATGTGTGTGCACAGTTGGATCCAGGTTTGAGTGTAGCGCGGTGGGCAAGTTGAGGATCCCAGAGATCTTGACGTTCTCACCACAGGGTTGAAGTGTGGCATATGTATGCAGGAGGAGGCTGACCCATGACCGGCAGTGCTGTTGGGATCACTGGTGGAGGCTTCAACTCAGAGCTGAGCCCTGTGCCAACCCATCCTCTCCACAGCCCCTGATGCCCAGCCTTGCCTGTCCTCACCATGGCCTCGCAAACAGCATTAGAGCATTGATGTCATGTTTTAGGACTTCTACTGACCCTAGGAAGGCTGGCAGAGTAGAAGGCCTGGCTGGGTCACCAAGAGAACAGTGAGGTGGGGAGATAGCCCACGTGTGGCTCTTGGAATTGAGGCAGCAGAGTCACCAGTAGATGTGCACCAGTAGCCAGTTCATGGCAGGCATACAACAGACCCCATGGAGACTCCATGCAGTGGGGAGGGATTGGAGAGCTGCAGGAGTATGGGGAGCTCCCTGGAGAGGGCATAGTTGCTCATCCCATGATTGGGTGCTAGCTCCCTGGAATTCCCTTCAATCCCTCCTTGGTTCCTGAGGACTGTCAGTACCTCCACCACCAAAGAAGCTTGGCTTGGGGAGATACTGATGTCCATGTTTCAAATGAGTGCTGAGAGTGTCTGGGGTAGCCGCTGGCCAGGTTTCTGACTCTGCTGCCCCCCATCTGCCCCTAGTGCCATCTCTTCTATCCTGGACATGTGGCTGGACGAGTACTGGGAGGACTTCTGCCAGCCTGCACACTTTGCCTGCCTCAAGCATTTGCTGGCTCACCTGAAGAGGCACATGACTGGATCACACGTGGAGAGCCTTGCACAACTGCTCCTGGCTCAGATGGAGGCCCAAGAGCCCAGCCAGACACAGTCTGATGGTGTGGAAACTGGGTGGGAAGGCAGAAGAAAGAGGCAGGATGACTGTGGACCATCAGAGGGTGGAGAAGGCTCTAATATAGGCCTTGTGCCAGGAAGAAGAAAGACGCTGGAATATAGAGACTGTGCAGAGAAGTTGAAAATGAGGATGTGTAGAGGGATCCAGGTTGGGAAGTCAAAGGGAAGAGGGTCTTTATTCTCTTTTCAAAGACTCAGGACAAATCCTCCATGGCGAGGGCCTTGTCTTCTCCAGCAGCTCTAGCATTAGCCCAGTGTTTGTCTAAGTAGAAGAAGAAGGCAGCATTGAGCTCCAAGCTCTGGCGTGCAGCCGAATTGTAGGAACATTACCAGGATTAGACCAAAACCCAAAGTCAGCCTTGACTCTACTGTGCCATGAGATGGGAGCAGCAGCATCAGGTGTGGGTGGCAGCCATGTCTTCCCGGGACTCTGAGGCTATGTCACCTGCAGTACCAGCCTCCTTTGCTCTGCTGACTGGCAGTCAGTTTGAAACTTGTCCTCATGGCAGATTCCCAAGGGAGCCTGGAATCCATATCCTGGAAACCAACAATCTGGCCCCTGGTCCACAGCTTGGGTGGGATCCCTTAATTTATGGAGAATCGAAATAGGACCCGGCATGCTTTCCTCACAGGATCTTCCTGTCCTTCTTCAGAGAACACAGGGGAGGGACTGAACAAGGAGAAGAATGAGGTCTTGGATTTCCCTCCCCTGTTGGTGAGCAGCTCACCAGGATGGACTCAATGAGGCCCTGGGCAGCACAGGGTGGACCGGGCTTGCTTCTCTGCATGGCTGCCTTCTCATCCTTCTCCTTCCCCTAGAGCCCAAGCTTTCATCCAGCCTGAGCTTCACCTTGGCTCACGCTTCCTAGCATCACTCTCTTAAGTGCAGACACTAAAGTGTACATGACACCTCTGTGTCCCAGGAGCTATGCGTGGAGAGGTGCAGCCAGAATCGCAGCTCCTCCGCATTTCGCAGGGACCACATGACCCCAAGCAATTATGAGGATTCTGGTGTGTGTGCCAGAGCCTAGTGCAGAAAACAGAAAGTGCTACAGAAGCAGCATCTGTGGATATGAACCAAAGGACAGGCACAGGGTGACTTGGGGAGGGCAGAAATTCAGGCCTAGGCCAAGGAGGAAGAGTCACATTGCACAGCAGACCCTGACATTAGGTAGGGACACTCAGGTGCCCTCCAGGGTTGCGAAGCGGCATGACATCTCTACAATCCCATGCCTAAGTCTCAGAGACCCCTACACAGCCAGAGTTCTCAGCCCAACTACGGGACTCAATCTGGGGCTGGGCACTGTGCTGTGGGCCAGGCAATGAGGCACTCCTTCCTTGGCAGGAGCTGTTCCTGACGGTGGTGCCCCACCACTGCCTGCATTCTGCCATTTCCCAGAAGGACAGACACGACATGGAGAACTTGGCCCCCACCATCCGGGCCACCTTCACACAGTTTGACCAGGTGTTCTCCTGCGTGCTCACCACCTGCTTAGGGGACCACAGCATGCAGCCCTGCTCCAGGGCAAGGGTGCTAGAGCACTGGATCTCGGTGGCCATGGTAAGACACAACTGCTGCCTAGAGACTCTCCTTTCAGAGTCTTATGTTCTGAGGTGTTCCAATGTGCTCAGAGCCCTGTGTGGACTTCAGGGCCTCCTGCCCGAGGCCATCTTTTCTGGGCTCCCACATACCACACATGCAATGGTGCTCACTCCTTCCTCACACTCAGGACTCAGGGGCAACTGCACCCAGGCCTGGTCAGCCCTCTCTCCCCTCTGAAACCTTGTAAGCAACTCCCCAGTATCCTTGTACTAACCCTGGCTTAGCCCAGCCAGCAAGGCATGAGGTGGCAGCAATAGCATGCAAAGCTCACACACCCTTCCCATGCAGGAATGCAGAATCCTCAGGAACTTCTCCTCCCTCCATGCCATCCTCTCTGCTCTGCACAGCAGCGCCATCCAGCGCCTGGACAGTACATGGCAAGTGGTCTCCAGGTGGGTCCCTCTCTCCACAGAAGCTGTGCACACACAGGGACTAGCCAGCTTCACCACCAGACCCAGAGCCAAGCCTGTATGACCTGGGCTGCTAGCCAGGAAAACAGGGACAGTGCCTGCATTATGCCTGTTCATGCACCGGCAAATGTTCAGTTCAATGTCTCACGGAAGCTGGACAGAGACCCAGAGGAGCTGTCCAGGGTTTCTGTGGTAATTCTACATTTCTGTCCAATTGAAATCCAAGCACAGTTGTCTAATACAACTGGGCTGGACTCCATTGGGACATGAAGAAGAAATTGCTTCCAGCTTCTGGGTCCTTGGGAGCTTCATGCAATCATTTGAAAACCTCCCCTTTAGGCAACTTGCAGGTCTGGCTCTAAAACAAAACCAAGCCTGTCTCCCTTCTCTCTCACTTTACCATTTGTCACTTCTCTCTGTCCCTCCTACAGAGACAGCATGCAGATATACCAGAAACTGTCAGAGATCGTTTCTCCTTCATGCTCTTACTTCCGGACCAAAGTGCTACTCTTTCAGGTAGAGAGAAAGGGGTCAGAAAGAACAGGGCTAAGAAGGCAAAAGTGGGATCCAGTTCCAAAAAGAAATGCTTTCCCGTTTTTTTTCTCTCCATTCTGGATCTTGAACTCAGGGCATGGCTGTTGTCCACAGTTTTTAATACTCAGTGCCCTTCATTTTCAGTCCCAAGCCCACTCCATGTTTGGAGTTGATTGTAATTCACAGACTCAGTGACTGTGGTTTGAACTGGGATCCTCCGATCTCAGGCTCTTGAGTACCTGGTATGTAAGTCAGCTGCACTGCTCAGGAGTGAGTTGCTCTGCCATAGGATATTTCACAGCTGTCCTTGGAGCCAAACAGACATAGCACACACTTGGTTTGGATCTTAACATTCAGAGCCAGGATGTCTACCTGAAGGAACTGGGTATCTCTGTTCTCCCTAGAGCAGATGCTGCTCACCGCCATACAAAAACAGAGACAGGGACTAGACAGGGGAACTGAAGGTGGCTGGGGGTTTTCTTGACAAGGGAGGCCAGGCACTGCTCACTCAGCCCTGAAATCTCAGCTGGACATGACTGTGAGCCCAAACCTTGAGACTCAACCATGAAACCCCCCAAGTGAACTAGTCGCTCAGATAGAGTCACCCACACAAATCAAGAAAGGAAAAGATGTATCTACCTCTACATTCTAACATACTGAGCTCCTTCACACACGATTCCAGAAGCCTCAGTAGGAAGGGCTACAGATTACACTCCTCAATGCCTTGACCCGCTTATCCACTACAGTATATCTGGGGAACTCCCTACCCAGATGCATAGAGAAAGATTTCTGCCAGGACAAAGACACATAGGGAAGAGCATTGTGGGACAGAAGCTTTCTCATGCTTCAGAGCCCCTCCCCTAGGTGAGGAAATCCAGAACTTTTTTGTTAGGAAGTTCGCAGAAAGTCCATAATCCTCTTCCTCCTTGACTATTCTACTCTCCGGCCCATGACAATTATGGGAGCACTCACTTACTGGACCCTGCTCACAGAGTTAGAGTGTCTCTTCTATGATTGCCTACAGTGAAGTGGACAGGCCACCATCCCTTCTTATTCCTGGGTCCCCTCCTCTCACCTATGAATACTGAGGAATTTGGATGATTGATGAGACAATGAGGAGAAAGAAATTTCCAGGAGTCCAGAGAAGGCATTGGCACAGAGACTCAGGGCAGCACCAACAGTGGGAGAAACCATTGGATCCCATAGTGCTCAGAGGAATGTCATTTATTTGCAGAGTTTGCAGATGAGGAAGCAGGCAGAGAGAGGCCAGTTCACAGCATGGCATCCCTCAGACCTGGTGAGGCAGAGACTTAACCAGAACAAAGCAGCAGGTGGCACTAGCTTTGGCACCATCCATGCTCAGGTCAGGGACAAAGGTTGAGAGGACATATATCTCAGGAGTTCTGCTCTCCATTGTGACGGGAGACTGGTGACTTTGCCCCCAAGGAGAAGAAGGCCAAGAGAGGCCAGAGGCAGGCTGAGGACATGGTGAGTGAATGTGTCCTGAACGCACCAAGAGTGCCTGTAAGAGAAGAGAAGAGAGGTCTGCTTGCTCATCTTACCTCTTCTTCCCCTCCCTGGAATAACTCCATACACATGGGATTTGATTCTGATAATCCCTTGTACTGAGTGGCTGCCAGAGACAAAGGAGGAGTAGAAGCCCGAGCATGGCAAAGCCTGTGTGGCAGGTGGCCTTCAGAGGCTCCTTAACTTGGGGAGGTGTCAATGCCACCCTTATACTGTTTTTTATCCCAAGTGCAGAGAAGGGGCTCTAACAGATTGGCCAGAACAGGTGACTATAATAAGAAAGGCCCTGTGCGGATGCAGGTGGTCTGGGGAAGCCTGCAATGGGGTCCTAGGCCATGGCACATCAACCCATCCAATTCCACGGGTTCACATCAAGGGCACTGTGCCCTACCTGAAAACTTTCCTGGGAGACTCCCGAATGATCGACAAGGCCTTTAGGGACTTCCTGGATGTGAGTAGTCTGGGCATCACTGAACTGCTGGGGTTGGGACAGAAAGTCTCCTGCTGTGTGCTGAGTTCTGGCACAGTGAAGAGTTTCTTAAGATAACACTGCATCCATCTTAAGAAGGGACATCCAGAGCTGCTGGGATAGGGAGCTAGGGCACATAGAACAACTGGGACTCAAGTCCTTCTGGGCACAGTGGGCAGTTGGGATCAGTGGAAAACAAAGGACAGGCCAAGCAAGCACCAGTGAGTCTTGCTCAGCTGAGCCCTCAGTCAACCCATGTCCTCAAAAGGTTTGGACAAGATGATCCCAGAACCTCTTTGAAGATGTGTCCAGGTCCCACCTAGGACTTTGTTCACAGGCACATGTAGATGCCCTCTGTCCCATGGAAGAGGACCAGCCCCTGACAGGGAGGACTGAAGGGAGGAAGGGTGGGGTTCTCCTCACATTGTTCTCTGCCTTCTAGGAGGGAGTCATCCATTTTGAGAAATTGAGAAAGGTGAGTTTCAGGTGCCCTCCTGGCTGGATGGGGACCAGCAGCAGAGTCAGCTTCAGTCACCATGACCGGTAGGGAAATTTGGTTCAGAGTGCAGATCTTTCCTGACGACAGGGTGGGGATGTGAAGTGGGAGAGGAGAGCTTCTTGTGAATGAGTGTGGACACAGTTATGAGAGCCACAGCACCCTGATGCACTGAGGCTTCCCAGAGCAAAGCCTGGTGAATGAATGATCTTCCCCTGGGCATCACAGCACAGCCCTCCACTCTCCTCATGCTCTCCCTGGCCAGGAATATGCAATCATGGAGCAACTGAAGCAGCTACAGGCAAGCTGCAGCTATGAACACATCACCCCAGAGGAGAAGTTTCTAGGCTGGTTCAGAGACCTGAAGCGGCTCAGCGAGGAGGCCAGGTGAGCTGGGAGGCACTAGGACAGGGAGAGTCGCCTGTCACTGGGATGATGTGCCATCCTGAGTGTCACATGTCTGGACTTGAGGACTTACACTCCCTACAGCCAGTGACCAGGTGGGTGGCAGGCTCAGAATTGAATCTGTGAGGTCCCAAGCTTCAATTTGGTCTGCTCACCTCACACCCCTTGCCTAGCTATGACCTGTCATGTACACTGGAGCCCCCGGGACAAAATGACACTGCAAGCCCTCCGACCAAGAAGCCCTTTAGCATCTGGAAGGCCTGGATGGGCCACTGATGGGCAAGAGCCAGGGAAGATGATGGGATGGGTGTGGGAATGAGATTGGCTGTAGATGAGACATTTCCATTGAGAAGCCAGGTGTGGCACTCAGTTCTCTGGGGTGTCTGCCCCTCTGCTTACACTGAGTACTGTCTCTGTGATTCATCCATCACATAAGGGAATGGGAAAATTTTAACTGACCCAGATCATGGATTGGAGATTCAGGTCCCCACTGTTTGAAGTCTAGGGTCTTGTGTGTGTCCTGAGAGAAGTTCCTTCAGTAAGCTGACCCCTCTCTAAAGCCACCAGACCCAGAGTGCTGCAATTAGTATCAGTGGCAGCTCCCAGTTGAAGTGGATGGACCAGGACAAGGGTGGCCCTGAGATGAGCAGCACAAACACCACTGCAGTGCAGTCAGACAGCAATGTGCAGTCAGCTCCCTCCTCCAGCTCCTACCCAGAGCTCATCAGGAGCAACTCACAAACATCCTCAGGAGACCCGAAAAAGGTGATGTCCTGTCTTGCCCATAGTCCTGCTTTCCACTGCCTGAGAGGAAAGCCCTAGACCTGGTTGGAAACCTGGACTTCTCCTGATGTTGCTGGCATCCACAGGTCCAGGGATCCTCCTCCCGGTCCACTGGGGTGACCAGCTTGGCCTCTGCCAGCCAATCCTCACCCACAGACACCAGCACAATGGACACCAATTCACAGTGGCACCTCAGGGCAGAGTAGTGACAGCTCATCCGTGCCTCCCCATCTCAGGCTGGGAGACTAGTGTGTCATCAGGGTGGTGCTGCCTGTGGAAAACAGACGTCTATGCAAAAGCATTGAGGTGAGTTGGGCGGCTGCATTTCCTTCTGCTCTTCTGACCTAAAAATGAGGGAGGGAAAATTATGCCCAGTCTCCAGGCAAGAATAGATCCTCAGGCAGGGTCAGTGAGGAGTCCCGAGAGGAAGCATGGGGACAAAGATTGGGGAAATCCTAGGCTCTGGAGGGCATAGTTTAGATACTTCACTTTCCCCAGGAAACAACCTAAAGGCTGGTGTTTGATCACAAGATTAGTAGTGAATGAACACGATTGCCAGTTGAGACTGTTTACTGTCTCAGAGACAGTCCTCGCACATTACTTAGTAGGCTCTTCTGACAATCACATCTGGGTTGGAGGACAGCGAGACATAGGGATCCTATGTTCTGGGAAGATGAGGAATGTCTAAGGCAGGGTGCTGCAGATGATGGAGCTAAAAGATCTGCTCACAAGTAAACTCCTCACAGGAGAGAGAGATGTCTGCTCTTCTAGCTACTCAACTGGGCAGATGACATTCAGAGCCCCTCCTTCCTCATGCTGGGTCTGGTCTCTGCATCTGGTTCAGTCCTCTCACCAACAGGAAGGAGAATGGGTGTCATGAGCAGTCATCTGGGGAGGCAACGACTTCCTCTCTCCTGGACTCTCAGTGTTAGGGGAGTTGATCAAGGGTCCACGTGGTGTCGTTCATCACTGCATCCTCCAACTCACCCCAGACCTGGCTAGGAGCAGGCACTGGGCACTTGGCTGGCTCCTCCCTTGCTTGGGGTTTCTGGAGTTTATTGTGTATTCCACTAAATCTCAGGGGCCCAAAACTGGAAAGCAGATCCAGGAACAGCTGGTAAACTCTACTAAGAATACTAAATAACCAACTTCAATGCATGGACTCCTCTTCAGGAAGAAAGGGTTAAAACACACCCATGACACCCCATGGCATTTCTCATGTCTAACACTAAGATGGTTCCACAGAAGCCCTGGATACTGTCTTCAGGGAGGGACCCCTGGGACCCATTCCTCAGGACCTGTTTCCTGATCCAACCCAGGTGACCAACCAGGAGAAGACCCGAGACGTCATCGTGAAAGCTATGAAGAAATTCCAGGTGCATGGATACAAGCCAGAAGACTTAGAGCTGGTGCAAATCATCACACAGGATCAAAGTGAGTCCTAAACCAATAGCTAGGATAGGCAAATAAGTAGGTGGGCAGGCACCCAGGAGTTTGGACTGTTGGTGGAGAGCTCATCTAGAATGCAAGAACACCAGGGTTCGATTCCTTGGAAATATATGCATAGGCAAAAAAAAAAAAAGAGTCAGAAGTGGTGCTGTTAGAACTCTAGCCTTCAGAAAGCCCCAAGGCAGTACTCAGGCCCGGACATCAGAACCCTAGGTCTAGCAAAAAAAAGAAGTTTGGCAGCAGAGAGTGTCCTCACCCACCCACACACCAACCCCTCCATCAGGGTATGGCAGCATAAGGGCAGCCTTAGACCCCAGGCCCAAGCCGGCCCTGGTTGCTGCACAGCTATTGCCCTCATGGACATGCTTGTTCTTGCCCTGTCTGAGGAGGAAGTAGCCAGTGCAGAGACCATCCGTGAGGACTGGAGAGAATACAGTTATAGGACAGAATGGCTGGCTTGCTCACCAGAACGACCTTGTCATTCTCCAATGTGAACACATGGCTTCAGAAATTACCTGACACTTGAGTGTCACTTAGTTGTAACGTGTGCCCAGAGTTCCTGAGACCCTTGCATTGTTCCCACACCATTAAAACTATGCCTCCAAACACCACTTACCCTATATCATGGCCTAATGCAAGCCCTGAAAGAGCTATTGAGAACTCATGGGCAACTTCCCAATATTCTCTACCTATGTGTTTTTCTTCCAAATGAGTTAGAAACCAAGTGCCTAGGACTCAGCCTACAAACCCAGTTCATTAGGAGGCTCAACTGAGGCACTAGGTTGGAGGCCAGCCTGGGTTAGAAGTCTGTGATTCTCTTTCTTCCTATCAACCACAGTAAAAGCAGGAAAGATCATATGGCGCCAGTGGCACAACACTTATCTTGAACAAACTGGTCAGGGAGAGAACCGAGTCACTGAGTTAGATAAGTGAACCAAAAGTTGACTTACTCATAAAACATATAAGTTGAAAAGCTAGACAAAAGTTTAGGTAGATGAGACAGAGACAGAGAGACAGGGATAGGGACAGAGACTGAAGTAGCAAAAGAGACAGGGACAGGCTGGGAATTTGGCTTAGTGGTAGAGTCCTTGCCTAGCATGCACTAAGACTAAGGTTTGATTCCTCAGTACCACATATACATAGAAAAAAGCCAGACATGGTGGTGAGGCTTAAGTGATACAGCTCTAGCCTTGAGAAAGCCCAAGGACAGTGGTCAGGCCCTGAGTTCAAGGACCAGGACCGGCAAGAAAAAAGAGACAGAGACAGACTCACAGATGATAAGAGGAGTCAGACTCAGGTAAGACTCATGTATACCTGGAACACAAATGGTAATGAGCCACAGTGGTGTTGCTGTCTTGTCTTTGCAATGACGTGCAGAATCTGTCCAGTTTTTTGTGGAGTTGATCAGCATTGATGACAGATTACAAGTTCCATGCAGGATGTGTTCTGAATTCCTTCCTACCTCTGGGACCATTCCCACTATGCTGGTAGCATGGGATTTTCCCTCACAGCATGGAGTTTTCCTCTCAAAAAGAGTGCAGGACAGAGGAGACTGGGGAGAAATTCAAGGCCAAAGGCAGGACTTGCAGTCTACTTGGGGCACATGGTATTAGAGGACCCCAGAACTCACTGCAAGAAGCCTGAATTAGGCCTTGCTTTTTGTGGTCCTGAGGGTCCATGTTTGTAGGACAATCTTAGGAGAGCTGGTTTGCACATTGCAAAGCCTGTTGTGTCTGTGATGCTGATAAGGCAGCAGTGAGGTCAGAACGGGATTAGCTTGTGCCTCCTTCACCCTGACCTGGCAGGACCTGAAGTCCAAAGTTGTCCTCTGAGAAAGGAGTTTTCAGCAGTTCTTTCGCATGCAGGAATCAGAGATTGGAGGCATTCGGGGTCCTAACCCACAGTTGATCTCTAAGTGCATGGGAATGGTAGTGGTCTCAGCCCCAGTTTGGACAGCTAAAGAGCTTTGTGTCCCTCTTCCACCAGAGCTGAGGATTCCTGATGATGCCAACGTTTTCTATGCCTTGAAGACTATGGACGTCTACCATGTGGTGCTGCGGAAGTACACCTTCCCCCGGAGGACACCTGCCAAGCAGAGATCTAGCTTCAGCCTCTTCCACAGGAAGAGGAGGGGAAGCAAGGCTTAAGGACAGCTCCACGTGCCCATGTCTCCCTGGGTCCTACTGACCATGATGACTTGAGTGGCCCTGGCCACCCTGCACCTTCTTGTACTCCAGCCCAGGATACCCACACTCCACCTACAAAACCACCCTGCTGTGCCCAGGCTACTTGCATTAGCCAAACTCCCCTTCCCTCCTTGGACTCCCTGAGTGCCTAGGGCACCCTGTGCCATCACAGGACAACTGTACCCACCACACTATCACCTGACATTTTGGACTCTACTACAGGTCACCACCACTTGTGCACTTGGCTCTTCTACTCCCAAAATTGTAGTTCTGTTCTTCAAAGATTCACCAAAGGACAATTCGCGACCCTCAGCCTTTCTAATCTTTGTTAGGCTACACCAAAATCCAAGCCTCTGCCATGAGGCTTGATTGAGACTCACCAAGTGATGGAAACCACACACTGCAGAGCTCTGGTGTTGAGGAAAATGCCTCAGAAGTCATTCTTACATACACATGCAGACTCATTGGCCCATTATTCACGTCAAGGTCATGCAAACACCATTTCACAGAGCAGTACCACAGACATTGGAGACCACTGAAGACTGGAATTTCAAGAAGCATGGGCCCTTGCTCTGTATATGATTTATTTACAATGAATATTTGTGTACATGCCAGAAAGTAAAATACTAATGGGACTGGAGGGGTTTTTTAGAAAGATAAGTTAGATTTGAATGTTCACATTTAATTAAAGTTCTTGTTCTTCTCTGCTCTGGTTCTTGTGCTTTTCTTCTTTTATCTCTATGTTACAGAGACAGTCTTCCATCTGACAGGATGGAAGATATTTATAACAAAATTTAAATACACATCAGACTGCTTAACCAATTTACCATCTACCATTTACTTTGGGGTTTGTTCTGAAAAACACCAGCTCCTTCTCAGTATTTAACTCAGGCAGATGGACTCTGAACAAAGGCTTATCCAATGTCCCTGAAACAGATGCAAATCATCAGTCATATCAGTTTTCCTTGATACAAAATGTGACAAGCTACTGCCTTCATTTCTCTTGTCAGGGGGGGCAGGCCTGGGCACTGTCCTTGGGCTTTCTCAAGGCTAGAGCTCTACCACTTGAGTCACAGCACCACTTCCACCTTCTTTCTATGTATGTGGTACTGAGGGATCGAACCCTGTTCTTCGTGCATGCTTAGGCAAGCACTCTACCACTAGACCAAACTCCTATCCCTGCTTCAGTTTTATCCATGGAGAAATTCAGATGTAAGAACTGGACTAAAAGTAGGTCCTTCCAAGAATCACTAAGGGGAAGGAAATGAAGAAAATGAGAGAGAGAGAGAGAGAGAGAGAGAGAGAGAGAGAGAGAGAGAGAGAGAGAGAGAGAGGGGGGGGGACACAGAGAGAGAGAGAGAGACAGAGACAGAGAGAAAGAGAATTATTCTGGGACATCTCTCAGAGTTGATCCATTAGAGGAGTGAGGAAGCTCGGATATTTTATGTAATAGCTCATATTCATTGTTTAAGGGCTGTCATGGAGCTTTAATGTCTAAGGGACTTCCAGATTGCCCCTTACGTAGGCCGAGCATGCTACTATAGGTAAAAAAAAATGTCCACAGGCAAAGAGTGACAGTAATTTGCAGAAAGAAGCCACCTGTGCATAGGGAAATGACATGAAGAAGACATGTGGAGGGATGGCAACAGTGCTGGTTCACAAATAACTCAATTAGAGAATTCCTGTAAGAGGGTGCAAAAGCAGTGACTCTCCATGCAAGGGTCATGTGTGGAGTGAGGCACTAGTTACTCAGTTAAGTTAAAATCAGCTGAATTGAGGCATTATAATGACTGTATTGCTAGCTACCTGGGAGGTGGACTTTGGGAGAATGGTAGCTTGCAGCTATTCTGAGTATGTAGGTTTATGAGACCTCTTCTTTAATACATAGCTTACTATGGAGACTTCTGCCTATCATCTTAGCACACAAGGCTAAGATGGAGAGGTTTGTGATTCCAGGACACTCTAGCACATGGTACGCAAGTTAGGCCCATGGTCCCTTTGCTCTCTGGAATACTTGTTCAACTCTGCTAGCCTGGAGTTAGCTGGAGATGACATGTAAAATGAGTGCTTAAGGCTTTGCTCCAATAACAATGTATTTGCAATAATAATAAAACAAGGTTGTGGGTAGATTTGGTCTATAGGACATTGTTTTCCACTGTTGACCTAGATAGGAGTTTTCTAACTAGAAGTCCACTCAACACTTCTTTCTTTTCCTTAGTTAAAAACTTCTTATTTTTATCTGGGTCACTGTATAACTAGATATAGCTAAACTCTGATCAATGAAGTGGGAATATTTAGTGACAAATTCTGGAAAAAGATTTAAGAGAGAACAGGCAGGATAGATAAGGCCTTTGCCATCTTCCTATCTGGCTGCCTGTAACTCTGATCTGATGGTCACGATGACGAGGGTGATCACCAATAGGAACGGTAATTAAGAACACAAAGGGAGGCCACCCTTCTCGTGGCCCTTTCATTCCCTGCAATATGCTCCTCATCTACCCTGAGACAAGCTGGCCAACAGATATCCCAACTGGAGCCAAAAGGAAGCAAAAAAAAGGGAAGGCAAGCAACTTCCTTCCAAGGACTTGTCGCAGAGGTTGTGAATGTTTCGATGACATTCTGTTGGAGGAAACGTAGTCACCTGGTCACATCTAGCTGGGCTGGGAAGCCATGTGCCCAACGAGTTCTAATGCTAGAATGAAGAATTAATGATGCTTTTAAAAAAAGAATTAGGGATGTTTAAATTTTATTTCCACACAAGGGACACACACACACACACACACACACACACACACACACACACACACACATCAGGTCAAATCTGATATGCAATGAAAACAGCTCTGTCTACTACCATTTTACAACATAGCTGTGCAAACAATTTTAAAGATCCATGCTTTCTCCACGAAAGAGTATCTTAGTCAAAATACATACGTGTCCATTCTAAAAGGTCCTGGCCCCTGCTATGCAGCTCTTCTGTCAATAGATAGAGAAAAACAGAATCTATGGAGAATAATAAACTGAATGTTTAGAAATGGAGAAAATAGAAAACCTACTCTTAAGTGTAGCTGTGACCTAATATTTGAGCTCCAACTAATATGAATACAAATTGATCAAATGTCAAAGGAAATATGAGAACCCTTGGGTGCCTGAAAGTTTGGTTTAAAAAAATCCTCTCATCTGTCTTTATTACTCCCTTTGACCAACATATCAATGACACCTTAGTAGAGGATATAGGATAAACAGAGCCAAACATGCATGAACTGGGAAAAATGAAGACATGAGAAAAGCCACTTAGAGCATTTAATACACAATACAAAGTAAGGCAGGCAACAGTGGCTCACACATGTAATCCTTCCTAAGCAGGAAGTTGTGATATGAGCACTGCAGTTCAAAGCCAGCCAAGGATAAGGAAAGCCTATGAGACTCTGTTTCATGCCTTCTGCCCCCAACACCATTTTTTCTACTCTCTTGGCATCCCCCTGACTTCGTGGAAATGGCTTACCCTTGTTTGTGCTCATTCATGCCCTGTCTCGTCTTTATAATTTGACTGGCTGCCCTTTCCCCAGAGGGCATCCAGAAACTGGCTGGCCTTTGGCATCTGTTCAGCTGAAATTCAGCTGAGAACTTTCCAGATGCAGCATTACCACTATCCTCTCTAGAAAGCTGTCATTTGGTGCTGGCAACACCTCAGGTCAGCTGTCCCGTGGCCTGCTTCTCAGCCGTTCCACTTTACTGGAGAACCACAAATAGTAAAATGAAGCCAGGAATCACTTCATCCCTTGCAGAACAGGTATTGGTCACCAGTGGCCTCTGATCAGGATCTCAGATGCTCCAAGCATTGAATTGCAAGGACCCAGTGTAGTCTAACCCTTAACGTGAGGGCAGTGAGAGGACACTGTGCTGCAAACCAGCAGAAGGCAGAGCCAGGTGCAGAAATCCCGGGAGCTTCAGTACTTACTTACAGGTACTTATTTACCTTACTGCAATGCAATGAATCATCTAGATGAGGTAGGTGGCCTACTGCTCAGTTGTCCTCTAGCTTCATTAGCCTTTACAACCCCATTCTCCTGTTCCATGAGAGATGTCAAATCAATGTTATTAACTGAAACTCTGAATGTCCAGTATATATAAATACACTGAAGTCAAGAATGTGGTGGAACTAAATTTGTATTTCTGCTGAGAAATCTTATCCACCTTCCTTTACCTCTGCTAGCACAGTTTTCTGGTGACATCTCAACCTCAAACCAGGGTATAATTCCCTGTAGCCTCGGAAAGCTTCCTGTTCCATAACTCATTCTCACCTGGAGAAGAGGGCTGAGGAGCTCATTTCTAATGTGGTTAATAACAAGTCTTAATCCAGGCACACTGGTGGCTCATGCCTGGAATTCTACCTCCTCAGGAGTCTGAGATCTGAGAAGCAGGATTCAAAGTCAGTCTGGACAGAAAACTTCATGAGATTCTTAGCTCCAATTACAAACCCAGGAGAACCATGACATGAGAAAGGGTATCAATATTTGTGAAGTAATGTACCTTCTATCTGGTGAATATAATGTAACCCTTCTATTAATTACAATAAAAATATCTGAAAAAAAAACAGGAGAAGAGGACTGCCTTAGTTGTTAGGACACTAGCCTTTGGGTGAAAAAAAAAAAACTAAGGAAAACTGTTCTGACCCTGAGTAAGCCCCAAGATTGCCACATACACACACCCCAAAATAGTAATAATTCCTTATATATCATCATTAAAATGATGCTTCCAACAACTGCAAGTCATCCAGTGATGGACATTCTCATGAGACAAGAAAGGACCCACCACCACTTAGTTTACCACACTGCTAAGGGTCACCAAGAAACACATTTGTACCCCCTCTCTGAAGGCCTGAGACTGGAAAGACCATTAGCATTCACCAGTGACTAATGTGAGGAACACACACACATACACACAGATTTAATTCTGGCCTCTTTAATAATGGTGGAAGAGCTGCTCTGCCATCTCTGTAACTACAGGGATTTTCCAGGAAGAAACAGATAATAAAGTTCACCCATAGAGCTCACAAAGCTATCCTGGCTGTACAGCTTTGCAACTGAAAATGCTACAATCTCATCCCCAGGGTCTCCAATTTCCTGCTCCTCCCACGCTAGTCTTCCACCCACCACCACTCACATACCATACCATCTCACACTCCACAGGTTCCCGTCTCAGTAAATAGACTTGAACTATCAAAGGGAATTCAAGATGGGCAGGTACAGGAAATTTGAGTCATGTTGGAGTGAAGAACAGAAGAACCCTGGCTTCTAATTCAAGACATTCCTTTATTATCTATTCCATTCAAAATGTTTCCTGTCTGCTGTGTGCCAAGGGACTGTGTTGGTTGATATCCTAGATTTAATACATATTTTCTCGCAAATGCAGTCACATGCACACATTTTGCAGTATTTTCCTAAATGTGTAAATTTAACTCTTAGGAAGTGAATGGTATAAACACTTTTAGCACAACCATGCACATATATGCAACCACGACATACATTCTTGAAATTACCTATGACAACCTCCCCCCATCAGCAGACAAACTAAATGGCATGAATGTGCTAGCTTCAGTGCTACTAGAAGACTTTTCACTGAGCAACTTACAAGGTGACCAGACTGCACGTCATTCCATGACTGGTTCCATGAATTTTGCAGAAAATAACCCAGGCTGAACTGCCCCACGTCCCACTCCACTCACAAAACAAAAACTAAAGCAATCCCTCCAAACCAGACACGATTTTCCAGGAGCTCCTTAAAACAACTCTGCCCAATAAAGCAAAAGCTGGAAGCAATTACCAAGAAGAACACACACACACACACACACACACACACACACACACACACACACACACACTTTTAAAACAAAATTTCCTTGAGCCCATGTGGACCGAAACCGAACGCAAAGGGGGGCGGCGGAGCGGCCTGGTGCAGCAGGAGTGGCCGAGGAAGGGTGGATCTCCCCACCCCCCAGGCAAAACAAAGGAAAACTTTACACAGGTTGCGGTTTTCTATCAAACCCGGGCCGCCCAGAGCTCCCCCCCCACCCCCGCTCGTCCCCGTGCCCAGGTCCTCCCAGCCTGGCTCAGCGGCCCCCTGAGCCCGGCGGCCCGCGGACCTCTGTCCACTCTCCAGGGCAGAAAGGAGCCGCTCCCCGCGACCCCTGATCGGGCTCGGGGATCCGAATGAAGGTTCAACGCCCCCCCCCCACTCACACACACACATTTCCCACCCAACCTCCCTCCCCCACCAACACGCACACCTCGTCAGGGGCGGGGTGGGCACAAGACGCCTGGAGGATGCAGGCAGGGACCGGGAAGCCCGGGGTGGGGCGGGGAGGGAGGCCGCGGCAAGCAGGTAGCGCGGGCAGAAGACACACGCCCGCCGGGCCGGGGGAGGGGAGAAGTTTCTCCCCAACTTCCCGACTCTGGTGGAGAGCGGCAATCGCGGAGTCGCCTTCCCGGAGCAGGGCGACCGGGCCCAGCGCCGCCAGGGCGGACTCCTGTGGCGGCACCCGCTGAGGGGGCGTGGGAGCTTGTGTGGTGGGGGAGATGCCTCTTGGCCCGCGGAGCCCGGGGTGTCCTGGCCCAGAACCAGCAATAAAAAAAAGTGAGGTTCTATAAACTGAGAAAACTCTTATTGTTTATGGAACAATCTTTTATCCTAGAGCAAAAGTAGATAAATAAGATAGCTAAAAGATTCAGTTCATAAAGACCAAGTTTGAAGAAAGGACCATGCATTAATGGTAGTGTTGTGGGGTATACTGTTTTGGAGTTAGTCAGTCTAACTTCCTTTGATACTTCCTAAAACAGCCAAATATCTGGTAAATGATTGGATGTACAAAAAAGTGATTACCAAATGCAAAATACCTTTGTTAAGATTTACATTTTAATCTGTGAGTCCTCCATGACAAATTATCATTTAGGGTAAGTGATAAGGATATAGAGATAGTGCTATCCCAACAGAAGTTAAGGGTTTTTAATGTTTATAAAAATCAGCTTATTTATTTATTCATAAAATATTTTAGTGTCTCCTGCTAAGTTCTCTATATATTGTCCTATATTATATTGAAAGTGATCTAGTGACTTTCCTCACTTAGCAGAACAAGATAACTAGCAAAGCAAGGAGTATAAATATTAATAGAAGGGCTGAGAGTTCGGCCTAGTGGTAGAGTGCTTGCCTTGCATGCACGAAGACCCAGGTTTGATTGTTGTCCTTAATGTACTATGTTGTGTCTCATCTCCTTTGCTGTCCCTTGGTTATATCATATTGTTATAGTATCTCTTTTTGTTATCTGATATATTGAATTTATTTGTATTTGGTTATTTGAAATTTGATAGGGAAGGGGGGAAAACCAAGACGGCTGGGGGGTGTGGAGGAGGAGGGAAATGGGTACCAAGACATGTGAAAGGGTATCAATGTATGTGAATTAATGCACCTTCTATCTGGCAAATATCATGTAACCCTTTTACTAATTACAATTAAAAAATGCAAAAAAAAAAAGTAAGGATTTAAGCTAGGAAATGGGTATGTAAAGTTCCAGTAGAGACCTTGCGTCCATATCCTGAAGGGTTCAAGAATGAACACAAGTACAAAACAATAACAACTCCCTGTGGCTTGTGTTCTTTCATCACTTTAGTTCATGTTTTGTGACAGCCGTTGTTGCTGACACCCTGTATGCGCAGGGTAGGTAATTCGTAATTCAAGGCTATTTCCAGACACTTTGCTTCTGAAAACCCTTCTGAATCCTACACCTGGCTCTCCCACATTGCTAGTTTTTAAAGTCCTGGAGAGATAAAAGAAACCATGGTGGATCATTGTAGTGGTGCCTCTGACCTCTTCTCTGTGCGAACAAGTAGTGCTGCTAAATAAGCAGCACAGACATTGGAGTGCTTTTATAACTATGCTGGGAAACATAAGCTAGATCTGAACCTGAAAATGGAGTCATTTTCAAGATCCCTGAAAATGAAAGACCAACTCTAATTGAAGTAGCCTGATTGCAACCAAGTTTTGGCTACTATGCTCAACCTTCTTTCCAACAAGCTAAGCACACCATAAATTATTCATATGTGTCAATGAGATAAGGCTGGTTGTCATGATGAGATTCTGGCTATGGGGCCATATCTAATTCATCCTCAATTTATTCTAACAATAGAGTACTCTTACCCTGAACAGGGCCTCATGTCCTTGGAAAGAATTTTCCCAGATATGGATAAAAAGCTGCCCTTCCCCCTGCCTGAGGCTCCTGATAGCACTATCACTTAGAACACAAGGTGGCATATAAAAACCTTTCTGGCACTTTATGGAGAAATTGCTGATTCCATCCCTTTGCAAGCCAGAAAGAATGGATGTTAGCCAAAGATCCAGTCCAGAGACCCCCAAGAAGGCAAGTGACTTAGCCCAAACCTCACTATTTTGAAGGACCAGACTTTGCAGGATCAGTCAGGTGTCAGTGCCTCATACCTGCACTCCTAGATTCATGAAGTGAGGGAAGACACAGCTGAGTTCAAAGCCTACCTGAGCAAAAACATCCTTGGGACTCTTTTATAATTAACTAACAAATAGCCTGTATGGTTCAAGAGGTAGAGTCCCAGCCATGGGCAGAAAAGCCTAGCAATTGATACTGCAAGGCCCTTGTATCAACACACACACACACACACACACACACACACACACACACACACACACACACTATTTTGCAAGACCCAAATAAGTCTTCTCACTATCAAATTCAAGTTCATTCCTTCAAATGGTTTGTTTCTAAACCAAAAGAAAATAGTGAACAATGAAACACCTTTTCTCGCCTAATGAAATTTTACAAATGAATTTACTTCTTCCACCACCTGAGCACTCCTCCCCTCTGGTCTAGACAAATGACAGTGGAGTTACTCTGATTGTAAGAATTGTCCCTGAGGAACCACTGGAGTAGCACATGATTCCCAGGTAGTGGGGGGTGTGGAATAAACTGAACTAAGGGTCCCAGAACAATGCATCTGGTTTCTCTCTGCCTGGCCATAACTCATAGCTGCTAAGCCTTCCCTTGTCACTTCACGCAGAGCTTCATTGATGCTGGGGTTCTTCCTGACTCCTATTTTACCAATTCCACCCTGGACTACAGTCCACACACTTAGTCCCAGTCCTGGGAACACTTGAACTTGGCTGGCCATATGGTTTTCTGCCCTACTTCCTCTCTGTCTAATAGCTTGCCTTAGCTTCTCCTGCTGCAATAAAAATCTAACTGCATCTAACTGGTTTTCAATGTTAGCCCTTGGCCATGCATGGCTCAGCACTCCTTTGCAGGCAAGTAAATTTCTTATCTACTCACCACAGAGGTAGTCTAGCCATCCAGCCCATCTTAGTTTTCCTTGTAGCCTGCCTTTTATTGTTCTAAAAAAAAATGGAGCTCAAGGTCACCTTCACTGCAGTCCAACAAGAGTAGGAAAAGAAAACAATCCCAATTTTGCAGATGAAAATCTGAGGCCTCAAAGTTCAGTGCTGAGAAATGACAGAGCTGGAATGGTGGCCCCGAAGCCTGTGTTCTTAGTTAAAATCCATATGACCACTGGTGACTGTTCCTGGAGCTTCCGTTAGAAAGCAAAAATGGGGGGCCAGTAGGTTAGCCTAGTGGTAGAGTGCTTGCCTAGCATGCACAAAGACCCAGGTTTGATTCCCCAGTATCACATACACAGACAAAAATCCAGAAGTAGGGGCCAGGAGTTTGGCCTAGTGGTAGAGTGCTTGCCTAGCATGCATGAAGACCCGGGTTCGATTCCTCGGTACCACATGCACAGAAAAAAGCCAGAAATGGTGCTGAGGCTCAAGTGGTAGAATTCTAACCTTGAGAAAGTCCAAGGACAGTGCTCAGGCCCTGAGCTCAAGCCCACAACTGGCAAAAAAAAGGAAAAGAAAAGTTGACTCATTTTGGGGCCGGGAGTTTGGCCTAGCGGTTGAGTGCTTGCCTAACATGCACGAAGACCCAGGTTCGATTTCTCAGTCCCACATACATAGAAAAAAAGCCAGAAATGGTGCTATGGCTCAAGTGGTAGAGCTCTGACTTTGAGAAAGCCCAAGGACAGTGCTCATGCCCTGAGCTGAAGCCCAGGACTGGCAAACAAAAACAAAAGCAGAAACCATCTGGCATCCAGTCTGCCCACTGCCCTTCCTCCTACTACAGAACTTCCCTTTCCTCCTCTGCCAGTCTAGACAGTGAGACTCTTATCTCCAATTAAACACTAAAAAGCCAGAAGTGGAGCCATAGCTCAAGTGGTAGAGTGCCAGCCTTAGTGAAAAAGTCAGGCCCTAAGTTCAAGCCCTAATATGTGTATACATATATATATATACATATATATATATAAATACACATATAGGTACACTACATTCATACACACAGAGATCAATATTGGGTAATTTTACTTATGTGAGATAACTAGAATAATAAAACTCACAAGACAGAAGAAAAAATGGTTATGTTATCTGTCCCTGAAATAACATTGCGTAAGATTCCACCTCACTCCAGTTAGAATGGCCAGGATCAGGAAAACGAATAACAACAGATGCTGGAGGGGATGTGGCCAGGAGGGATCACTGCTACACTGTTGGAGGGAGTGCAAACTCGTTCAACCACTATGGAAAGCAGTGTGGCAATGCCTCAAAAGGATAAACATAGAACTCCCCTACGACCCCGCAATTCCACTACTTGGCATTTACCCAACCACCCAGAAACAAGGACATACTAAACCCACTAGCACAACAATGTTCACTGCAGCACTATTCACCATAGCAAAGATATGGAACCAACCTAGATGTCCCTCAGTTGATGAGTGGATCAACAAGTTGTGGTATTTGTACACAATGGAATTCTATGCTGCTGTCAGAAAGAATGACATCGCCCCATTTGTTAGGAAATGGAAAGACTTAGAAAAAATCATATTAAGTGAAGTAAGCCAGACTCAAAGGAACTTAGGCTCAATGGTTTCCCTCATTTGTCATAATCAGTAGAAACCTTGGGCTCTACTAGCAGAGATCTGCAATAGAGCAAAATCTTGATACATAAGGACATATAATGTGAAGCTAATTGAAAGGACCTCCAGGATAGTGAAACAAAAGCCATATAATGAATGATTGTTGTCCTTAATGTGCTATGTTGTCTCTCATTTCATTTGCTGTCCCTTGGTTATCTCATATTGGTATAGTATCTCACTTTGTTATCTGATATATTGAATTTATTTGTATTTGGATATTTGAAATTTGATAGGGAAGGGGGGAAAACCAAGACGGGTGGGGGGTGTGGGCTGGGAGCATAGCCTAGTGGCAGAGTGCTTGCCTAGCACGCACAAAGCCCTGGGTTTGATTCCCTAGTACCATATACTCAGAAAAAGCCGGAAATGGCACTGTGGCTCAAGTGGCAGAGTGTCATAGCTTATGACAATGAATATACTCCTTATGAGTATATTCAAACTTGTCATCTTAATGTAAATAAGGCTTCGTGTTTACCTATCAAAACATTGAAATTGATCAATGACTTGCTGTGACTTGCAGAGTTCTGTAATTAACCACTTCATAACTTAATATAAAATTTCTATTTAATGTTTGCTTTTAACCTTTAGTGTTTGATTTTCTGCCTGCCCCACAACCCCCAGATATCTCCCAGATTCTTGAGCACTCACAACAAACACTTAGAAACCGGTCCTATGTACTCTCCACAGACTCAGGAAATGCTTTGTTCTTTGGATGAACAGCACATCACCTTAAAGGAAATGACACTGGGCATTTTTACACAGAACTTATAAAGCTTCAGAGAAAAGCTTAAAGAAGTTGTTTGTTCTGGATCTTTTCATAAAAGGTTTTTTGTTTTATTCTCCCCACTCCCAGTTTTAAGGTTTTCACATAAAATCCACAACTAGACAACAAAGATCACTAAGGG